>NC_081827.1:31659166-32262500 GCF_030867095.1 Alligator mississippiensis
GGTACTACAGAACCCTTAAAAGGTTGTTGTGGCACCCCAGTTGACAATCACTGGTTTAGACATAAGTTGAGAGGATAAGTGAGTTGCCCAAGGTCATATAGGAAGTTTGTAACAGAATTGGTGTTCCAGTTCATCTTGCCAGTTCTAGGCTACTACTATACCACTGGGTTGTCCTTTCTTTCAATTAATTTCCTAGCAAGCTATATCATGCACTTATAACAATAGTCCTTTTTTTAAATTAGGGAAGCTTTTTTTAACGTTGACAGTTTTTTTAAATACATTTTAAAATCCTATTTATAACACCAGGACAGTGTAAAGGGACTCTAGTATGAATGAGAATGATGCTTTACTTTTTTCATTAAAAAAAAAATTCTGTGAAACTGATAAGCTACAGATGTATTTTACCTAGGTTTGGTTTGTTATGGAAAATTTGTTTCAATTAGAACAGTGACTTCTCACCCAAATATGGTTTTGTAATTGTTAGTGGAAAGTGCAGAATCTACAGAAATTCTGTTTCATGAATCGCTCATAAGCATAAATTGTTCAGACAATACATCTCTACTTCCACCTTGGGCACCAAGCCAGGCAATTCACCAACTGAGATTTATTTTCTATTATTTAATTTTAATTGAATGTGCTGCTAGAGCTACAAAGCACAATAACTGACTTTGTTGTAGAGTGTTTCCTGGGGAGTCATGGCTTTAAACATCCTCTTAATACATCAACAATTCCTGCCCAATCCATCTCTCTTTCTCATTTGGCTTTTCTGGAAGGATTCTGCACTAACCCAAATGAATTTTTGGTTCTCATCTTGTCAGTCAGAGAGGCACAAATTCTCTTACAGCAATCTCCCCCACACTGATATACTGCCTGCAAAGCCCCAAGCCAAATGTTCAAATCATGAGTCAGTCTTCCAAAACCAGGAGATTTTAAAACACAATAACAGTTGGGTTATTTTATTTGCCTTTGGTTTTCTGAACCACAAGAATTCATATTTTCACACTCTTCTCTACAAACATAAATGGCAGCTGGGATGACTGGGAGTTGAGGATTAACCAAAATATACACTACTGTGAGAGTTGTCATATGGTATCGCTGATGAATTTCAGGCTCTGTGTAGAGTCAGAGCATCAGTCTAAATTTCATTGTGCCTCTCTAAAAGAGTGGAGTTTGAGGAGTGTTGGTATGATTATGAGAGCAGGACAGACATGAGCAGTGCATTGCAGATTAACTTCTAGGCTTAGTTCTTTCTATACCTTGGTTGCCACTGTGGGCAGTGAGAGGAATCACCCACCTCCACTTCACTGATGATTCGGAGGTGGCCCTGTAGGGTAGGCAACCGTCTGTCACAGTGCTCTCCCATCTAGTTTCTTTTTCTGGGAGAAGGGTGGATGAGAGAAATCCAAGACCTTTCAGTGGGAGTTGGGAGCAATATACAGATCTTGGAGCTCCCCTTCCAGAATCAGGAAGATACCACTGTCATGCTACCAGCTCCTACTTAGGCTTGCCCTGTGAATGGAGATTACTGCCTAAATTGTATGAAAGATGAACGGGTGGGTTTCCCTGGAAAATTGGTTACTCCCACAATATCAGAATCCACTCTTTAAAACCAGGCCCTAAATGCACTCACTACATTTGAGCAGGTTTCCAAATGCAATTCAAGTTGTTAATTTTGATCTTTATAGCCTGTTCTAGTCCTGTGTACTTAGTGTCACAACCCAGCTCGCCCCTGGCCCGCACACTTAGGAACTGCTTCTCTTTCCCTTCCCTCACCCTGCCGCTCCCCTGTGGCTGCCCCCAGCTTTGAGTACTCTCCGATTCACCTGGAGACAGAGCTCTTACTGAGGAGTCCTCGATGCTGACATGGACTCCAGGCTCAAAACACTGGTATATAAGGGGACTGTGAGTTTTTCTAATAGGATAAAGAAATAATTACTTGCTACCTGCCAAAAAGATCACAAGAGATTGAAACTGTGTGAATATTTTAATTAATTTGAAACAGGTAGATTTGCTGAAAGTTAGTGATACATTGCACTTTGCAGAGTAAGGTTTCATTTATAAGTTCATATTTTTTCTTACATTAACAAATGGCCAAATATATTTATTTCTTTCCACAACATGTATCAAAGAGCTATTTATTCATAATGCAGCAATCATAAATCTGGTTTCCTTAGTGATTTCCCTTGTGTGTGAACCTTGGTTTATGCTGAAATTCTTCTCTTTGATGTATCAAATTGTTTGTTCTTTGGGGAAGATAGGTGGGCTCAAGTGTCAGAATAATATATTTGATGAGATTCTTTGAAACAGAAATACTTTTGTGATTGCTTAGAAGATACATCTTGAAGAATTGTACATTTATTGTATTGGGCCATAATTGTAGGCTAAGTTATCTCTTCAGTTTTATGGACAGAGATGGAAAGAAATGTCTGCAGACATTAACAAAAACTCTCTTGTAAGTGTATGAAAGGAAGAAGAGTGTAATTGGGTAATGTTTACAACAAACTAAAGCTGTTTTTATGGAAAATGCTGGTGTGTGATTTATTTTATCATGGAGAAGCTGCTACACATCAGTGTCCACACAGTTCTTGATGGAAAGGGACTTTGATCCAATGACAAGGAGGCCAAGACAACTGGAGAACTTGTTCTGCTGCAGCCTTCATTCGTCTTTGCAGCCACTGAAATTCTAACATCTTTTTCCACCTGCTTTGCTGTTGAGGACTTGTAGACCCATGGCTGGGGGCTAGACAGGCTTATTATAGTGGTGACCTGTACTTGCCATGTCACAGCACCCTCAAAAGATATGTTTGACTTTTTAGGAGGGAGAGCATTGCCATCTGCTGTCCTCACCACATCCTAGTGGTGCTGCCATTGCTTGGTCTGTGACTGCTTATTAATCAGAGTTATCCCTCCTTATTTCACAGCTAACCTTTCTGAAAGTCATTCCACTGTCCACCAACTATGCATTCACTGGGTAGCAGCATAGCTCTGCCAACAGAAAAAGTGGAAATGGCAGAAACAACATGTTGTGGACTAAACCAAAAAACCAGAGCCACTTAACTCCATATGGAGTTGCAATAGAACCTGTCAATCCGGGATTGGCCTTGTCATTGGCGATGCATAGTGGGTGCATGTGGCTGCACGTACACCCCCCGGGATTGGCAGTGCATCCCCTGCAAAAAGCACCTCCTACATTGCCGGCAGTGCCTATGGGCAGTTTCCGCTTGTCCTCTGCCCCGCTGCTGACACCACTGGTGGCATCTGCAAGTGGTCCCCTATCACCGCTGGCTGTTGCTGATGCTACCAGCGGAGTGGGCGGGTGGTCTCCAAACCCCCTCCTCCCACCGCCGTCAGTGCTGTGGCTACCTGCGGGAGCTGCAAGAGCTGCTTGCTGCAGCCACACTCCTGCCACTGACAGTGCCACCGCTGCCTGCAGGAGCTCGCTGTGCCCACCCAAGCCTGCGGGGGCATGCGGTGTTCATGTCTTTGTCAACCATCTTTGGACTCAAAGATGAGCCAGTTATGGAAGACAATCATCCTTGACTGTGAGGGACTGCTGTTGATGACAGTGGTGGATGGGTTGTACTTAGTGGTGGATGAGTTGTACTAGTGGTGGACGGGTTGTACTCAACCTGGTGAGATGTTAGCAGTGGGGTATTCCAGGGCTCAGTCCTCTGGCCTGCACTGTTTAACATCTTCATCGGCGACTTGGACGAGGAGGTGGAAAGCATGCTGTCCAAGTTTGCTGATGACACTAAGATGTGGGGCAAGGTGGACACACTTGAAGGGAGAGAGAGGCTGCAACTAGATTTAGACAGACTACAAAAGTGGGCAGATGAGAATAGGATGGGGTTCAACGTAGATAAATGCAGGGTGCTGCACCTTGGGAGAAGGAATCCACAGCATACATACAGGCTGGGGAGTTCCCCTCTTGAAAGCACAGAGGCGGAACAGGATCTTGGAGTCAATAATGACTCCATGATGAACATGAGCCATCAATGCCAGACTGCAGCCAGCAAGGCCAGCCATACCTTGTCATGCATCCAAAGGTGCACCTCAAGCTGGTCCAGAGAGGTGATACTCCCCCTCTTTGCGACTTTGGTCAGGCCGCAGTTGGAGTACTGCATCCAGTACTGGGCACTGCACTTCAAAAGGGATGTGGCCAGCCTGGAGAGGGTTCAGAGGAGGGCCACCCACTTACTGAGAGGGCAGCAAGACAGGCCCTATGAGGAGAGACTGAAGGACCTGAACCTGTTCAGCCTCAGCAAGAGGAGGCTGAGGGGGGACCTGGTGGCTGCCTACAAGCTCATCAAGGGGGATCAACAGCAAATAGGCAGAGCTCTTTTCTCCCCAGCACCACCTGGGGTGATGAGGAACAATGGTCATAAGCTGATGGAGAATAGGTTTAGGTTGGAAATCAGAAGGCAATATTTTACAGTTAGGGTGGCCAAAATTTGGAACCAACTTCCCAGGGAGGTGGTCCTCACCCCTACCTTGGGCAAATTCAAGAGGAGGTTGGATGATCACCTGTCTGGGGTCTTGTGAACCCAGCATTCATTCCTGCCTGTGGCAGGGGGTCAGGCTAGATGATCTGTTCAGGTCCCTCCTGACCCTAGCTACTATGAAACTATGACAACAAACTGTGAAGCATACATTTCATTCTTGCTAGGACTTTTCTCTGCAGGGATTCTTACTTCTATTTTCCTTTGCCTCTAAGTGAGAGAGGACCCCAAGTGCTTTTGTATTATATAAAGAACTGGAATGAATGAGACTCACCTCACCAAATGTAAAAACAAGTCAGCAAAAACAAACCCTCATCTCCATGAAGGACTGTAGCAGCTGACATCATGATAGCTGAGCAGACGTGCTCTACATTCATATTCAGGATGCTAGAACATTTCCTCCCCATTTATGGAAGCCTAAGTAGAATAATTTTACTCCTTCTGCTCCTGTTTCTAGTTCTGCAGAAGCTCTCTACATTAACAGATCCAAGCAGAAGAGCATGAAGATGGAGAAAGGCTGTTCTGCTTCCCATAAACTCACATAAATTCTTATTGTGTTTTCCATTGCATCTCCCTCAGCATTAACTTTGACAAAAGTCTCTTCCTGTTTTCTGACATCACGGAAGACTGAAGGAAACTTGGCTTCAGTATTCCTGTTAGTCTCAGGGATTTCATGAGCAACAGAATCTGGGATTTGCAGGGTTGCCTAAAGCACTGGTTTTCAAACATCCTAAAGTCACAGAAACCTTTCATAAAACTTCTGCCATGGAACCCCCACCCCTGTCCTGAAGACTGATGTGGAGCCAGCTCAGCAATGGCAGTGCACTGCCTCCCAGCCCACTCTGCCATTACCTCCAGTCTCTTTGTGGAACCCCTGATGGCCTACCGTGGAACCCCAGGGCTCCATGGAACATAGTTTGAAAACCACTGGCCTAGAGTGCTGGCATGTCCACAGTACTGCATGCTGTGCAGGGCTGCACAGACCTTCTTACTCTGATCAGCTGTGAACATCATGGGTCAGCATTCTGGTGGCACATCTACACTGCCTCACTGTAGTGCTAGAAGGAGGCACAATGAATCATGATACACCTCCTAAAAATAGAGGCTATCTGGGAATGGTGAGCCTGTGTCTGTAAACTCTTTGTCTTGGACAAGCTTATTGTTTCATGCCTAGTGCTATACTAAGCGCCCTGGCAGATGTTACACTTAAGATGCAATTAATCTGTTAGGCTGTAAATAGTAGCCCAGCCACACATTCAAGTACTTAATGGTGTGACAAAATGGGAAACCAGTCACAAATATATTCCACAAAAGCTATATAATATTTTTGTGACTGTTTTTCAGAGGGCATGTCTACATGAGATGCTTACTGCGCATTAGCCTAATAACACTGTGCAGTAATGTGGTGGTTAAAAATGTGCTAATAGCTTCCTGCACAGCGTTATTAGGCTAATGCACAGTAAGCATCACAAAATAACTATGCTGGCACTACTGTAAAGTAACTCTGGTTACTGCGCATTTAGTTAGCACTTTATTAAGAAAGTACTAAATTCAATGTGCAGTATCTAAGGTGCAGTAATGAATGTGTAGGTGTGGCCAGAGTATCTTAAATTGAATATGTGGTAGATTAGAGACAAATCGGAGCTGGTTGCAGACTACAGTGCAGTCCCAGAGCTGATTGTGGTTCCCTGCCTGGGAACTGCTTCACAGAATCATAGAGCTGGAAGGGACCTGTCAGATCCTCAAGTCTGGTCCCCTGTCATGAGCAGGAAGTTATTGGGCTTAGATGAGTTTGACAAGGTGCCTGTCCAGCCTCATCTTGAACACCTCCAAGGAGGGTGACTTCACCACCTCGGCTAGGAGTGTGTTCCAGATTCTGGTGACCCTTATGAAGAAGTTTTTCTTTATAGCCCACCTGAACTTACCCTCTATTAGTTTATGCACCTTGGTCCTTGTCTTCCCTTGAGGTGCCTCCCCTGAATAGTTGCTCTCCTAGTGCTTGATGGTCCCCCCCTAACATACTTGTAGGCAGCTATCAAGACACCTCTCAGTCTTCTCTTACTCGGATTAAACAGGCCCAGTTCCCAGAGTCTCTCCTCAAAGGGCCTACCCTCCATGCCCTTAAGCAAATGGGTGGTCCTTCTTTTTACCCTCTTGAGTTTATCCACATCCTTATTGAAGTGCAGTACTCCAGCTGGGAACTCACCAACACTGAATAGAGAGGAAGGAGTACCTCCCTGGATCTACTGGCCACACGGCAGCTGATGCATGCCAGAGTTTTATTGGCCCTTTTGGCAGCGTTATCACACTCTTGGATCATATTCATCTTCCAGTTGATCGTGACCCATAGGTCTCATTCAGATGCTGTGCTAGCTAGTAGACCACTGCCCATTGTGTATTTGTGGTGGAGGTTCTTCCTACCCAGGTGAAGGACCTTGCATTTCTCCTTGTTAAAACTCATCTGATTTCATTCTGCTCATAAATCCAGTCTGTCAAGGTCTTCCTGGATCTTTGCCCAGTCCTCTGGTGTGTTCGCATTTCCCCACAGCTTGGTATTGTCTGTGAGCTTAATCATTCCACTTATCACCCCCTCATCCAAGTTGTTAATGAATATATTGAATAGCTTTCGTTCATACCAGGCTGTGGGCACCTGGATTTCAGTTTGCTGATGCAGGAGGAGTCCAGGATCATGATCTCTGGCTCCTGGTGCACTGGTAAGTAGTAATGAGACCATTGAGATCTGGTCCCTGATTCCAAAATTGCACATTCTGCCATGCATGTGTGGCATGGCAGGAGGCACAGCAGTTAGGATTGAGGAGCAGATTTCATTGTGCCATTGACAACAACTTTAAACTAGGTTTACCAGGGGATGGAGACCAAAGCACTGAGGTAATTTGGAAAGTGGTTGACCTGGAGGAAGAACAAGCAGGAGGGGGCAATAAGGGAGGTTTTCTCATAATTCCTGAGAAATCAGGACAATCGACTAGTTACCTTAGGTGCCTGTACATGAATACACAGAGCCTGGGAAATGAGCAGGAAAAATTGGAAGTCCTCACAGTCACAGAACTATGATGTGATTGGGATAGCAGAGACTTGTTGGGAACTCACATGACTGGAGCACTGTCACAGATGAGTAAGAACTGTTCAGGAAGAACAGGCAGGGGAGAAGAAGAGGAGGATTTACACTTCATGTAAAAGAGCCATATTATTGTTCAGAGCTCCAGTATGAAACTGGAGACAGGTTTGTTGAAAATCTCTGTGTTAGGGTCAGAGGGAAGAGCAATAAGGGTAATGTCATGGTGGGGGTTTGCAATAGATGACCAGACTAAGAGGAAGTGTTGGATGAGGCTTGTTTCAAATAGCTAGCAGTAGTTTCCTGATCACAGGCCCTGGTTCTCATGGGGTACTTCAATCACTCTGACATCTTCTGGGAGGGCAATACAGCAGTACACAGGCAATATAGGAAGTTTTTGGAGAGTGTTTGGGACAACTTCCTGGTGCGAGTGCTGGAGTGGCCAACTAGGGGCCATGCTCTTCTTGACCTGCTGCTCAGAAACAAGGAAGAATTGGTGGGGAATGTACTAGTAGATGGCAACTTGGGCAGCAGTGACCAGGAGATAATTGTGTTCAGGATCCTGAGGAAAGGAAGGATGGAGAGCAGCAGCAGAGTAAGGACCCTGGACCTCAGAAAAGCAGACTTTGACTCACTCAGAGAACTCGGGCAGGATCCCCTGGGAAACCAGTCTGAGGGAGAGAAGGGGCCAGGAGAACTGGCTGTACGTTAAAGAAGCCCTACTGAGAGTGCAGGAACAAACCATCCTGATGCACAGGAAGACTAGCAAAGCTATGGCAGAAGTCCGGCCTGGCTTAGCAATAAACTAAATCACAAAAAGGAAGAAATGGAGACTTGGACAAACACCTATGGTGGAGCATTAAAATATTGTTGGGCATGCAGGAAGGCCAATGAGCAATTGGAGTTGCAGCTAGCAAGGGATGTGAAAGCTAACGAGAAGAGTTTCTACAAGCATGTCACTAACAAGAAGATCAGGGAAAGTGTGGGTCCCTTATTGAATTGGGAGGCAACCTTGTGACAGAAGATGCAGAAAAGTCTGAAGTACTCAATGCCTTTTTCACCTCAGCCTTCACAGGCAAGGTCAGTTCCCAGACTACTGCACTAGGCAGCACAGTTTGGGGAGGAGGTGAGCAGGCCTCAGTGGTGAAAGAATAGGTTAGGGACTATTTAAAAAAGGTGGACATATACAAGGGCAATGAGCCAGATGGGATGCACCCAAGGGTGTTGAAGGAGTTGGCTGATGTAATTGCAGAGCCACTGGCCATCATCTTTGACAATTCATGGCAATCAGGAGAGATCCTGGATCATTGGAAAAGGGCAAACATAATGCCTATATTTCAGAAAGGGAAAAAGGAGGATACAGGGAACTACAGACCAGACAGTCTCACATCAGTGACTGGAGAAATCATGGACCATATCCTCAAGGAATCAATTTCTAAGCACTTGGAGGAGAAAAAGGTGATTAGGAGCTGTCAGTATGGATTCACCAGGGGCAAGTCATGCCTGGCCAACCTGATTGCCTTCTATGATGAGATGACTGGCTCTGTGGATGCGGGGAGACCAGTGGATGTGGTATACCTTGATTTGAGCAAGGCTTTTGATATGATCTCCCATAACATTCTCATGGGCAAGCTAAGTATGGGCTGGATGAATGGACTGTAAGGTGGATAGAAAACTGGCTGAAGCATCAGGCTCAGATGGTCATAATTAATGGTTTGATGTCTAGTTGGCAGCTGGTATCAAATGGAGTGCCTCAGGGGTCAGTCCTGGGGCCAGTTTTGTTTAATATTTTTATCAACAACCTGGAAGATGGCGTAGAGTTCACCCTCAGCAAGTCTGAGGATGACACCAAACTGGGGGGAGTAGTAGATATGCTGCTGGAGGGTAGGGCTAGGATTCTGAGAGAACTAGACAAATTGGAGGATTGGGCTGAAAGGAATCTCATGAAGTTCAACAAGGATAAGTTCAAAGTCCTGCACTTAGAACAGAACAATCCCATGCACTGGTAGAGGCTGGGGACTGATGAGCTGGGCAGCAGTTCTGCAGAAAAGGGACCTGGGTGTTGCACTGGACAATAAGCTGAATATTAGCCAGCAGTGTGCCCTTGTTGCCAAGAGGGCTAACCGGATGCAATAGTAGGAGTGTTAGCAGTAGATTAAAGGAAGTGATTATTCTCCTCTATTCTGCATTGGTGAGGCCACATCTGGAGTACTTTGTTCAGTTTTGGGCCCCCCATTACAGAAAGGATGTGGAAAAACTGGAGAAAGTCCAGCTGAAGGCAACAAAAATGGTGAGGCAGCTGAGGGACATGACTTATGAGGAGAGGCTGAGGGAACTGGGTTTATTTAGTGTAGAGAAGAGGAGACTGAGAGGGGATTTAATAGCAGCCTTTGGCTACCTGATGTGGGGTTTGAAAGAAGATGTAGCTAGACTGTTCTCAGTGGTGGCAGATGACAGAACAAGCAGCAACGGTTTCAAGTTGCAGCAAGGGAAGTTTTGGTTAGATATTAGGAAGAATTTTCTCACTAGGAGGGTAGTAAAACACTGGAACAGGTTACCCAGAGAGGTTGTAGAATCTCCATCCTTGGAGGTTTTTAAGACCTGGCTAGACAAAGGCTTGGCTGGGATGATCTAGTTGAGGATGGTCCTCCTTTGAGCAGGACATTGATCTCCTGAGGTCCCTTCCAGCCTTAATTTTCTATGATTCTATGCTTATATGAATGTGTGCTACACAGCACTAATCTAGTACTCTGTTTTCGGAGGTATGAGAGCGAAGATGACATGATTCACTGTGCCACTCCCTGTGAAAGTGCCGATGCAGGACACTCATGACTTTAGTGCTCTTTTCAGTTGGGGCTTTCCTGTGGGTTTTCACATGGAGAGTCCTCATATGTGCAATGTGACATGAACAAGTAATAGCAGTTACCTGGCTGTGTGTTTTGTGGATCTACATTATTAGCTTGTATGCACGTAACTAGATATACTATTTGAATTACAATAGCTCTTGAAGACTCTGATCAGGATCAGAATTACTGTGTTATATGATGTAATATACTTACTCCTCTTCTTTGGCAATCCTTCACAGTTGAGGATGATTGTCTTTCATGAATGTCTTATATGTGGGTCAAAATATGGCTGAGGAGGCGATCTGGGATTGACAGACTCTGTTGCAATCCAGGCACGAGTTTCCATGTGGGGTGTGTGGATCTAGATTCTTGGTTTTAGTTTGCAACCAGCTGTTTTTGCCCCTCCTACTTTTCCATTTCCTGTTGTCATCATAAGATTTCAAGGCACTGAGATCCTTGCACCAGACTCTTCCTCCATTTGAGGTTGTCCTGGGTGGTAGTATCCCATGAGTTGATGTCAATGTAGCATTTTTTTAAATTGGTTTTGAGGACATTCTTGAAGTGTTTTCTCTGTCCTCCTCTGGAGCATATGCCTTGACTGAGCTGTAAGAATAAAAATTGCTTCAGGAGTCTGTTGTCACACATTCAGATGATGTAGCTGGCCCAGCATAGTTGCTGTTGGATGATCATCGCCTGAATGCTTGTGGTGTTTGCTTGTGAGAGTACGCTAATATTGGTGCGTCTATCTTCCCACAGGATTCAAAGGATCTTCTGCAGGCAGCATTGATGATACCTCTCCAGTGACTTGAGGTGTCTCCTCTACATCGTCCATATCTCAGCTCTGTACGATAAGGTGGATATCACAACTGCTTGAGTCTGACTGTGGAAATTCCAGAGGGATCACTGTCCACCACAGGAAAGTTCATTGCAAGAATCCTCCTGAGATGTCTTCTTCCACTTGCTGAACAGCTCCTCCTGGAATCTCAGTGTAGGTTTTGGGCATTAAGAGGCACAGATGACATGTTCTTCACAGTTCACCAGGTGCCAGAAAAAATACCAGGAACAACATAAACCCCTCTACATGGCCTTCTTTGACCTCACAAAAGCCTTCGACTCTGTCAACCAAGAACTGCTGTGGAGGATCATTCTGAAGAACAGATGTCCATTGGAATCATCACCATTCTTTGCTTGCTCCCTGACGCTATGTGAGTGGTGATTTTCAGTAAAGGATCTATCACATATGCCTTTGATGTTAAGATGGGAATTAAGCAAGGCTGCATCATCACTCCAATATTCTTCTCAATATTCCTTACCGTGATACTACATCTGACCACCAACAAGCTTTGAGTTGCAGTGGAGCTAAACTACCAAATGGATGGTAAGATGTTTAGTCTTAGCTGACTCCAGGCCAAAACCAAAACCACTCTGACCTCAACCATTGAGCTCCAGTACATTGATGATGCTTAGAAACATCAAGTGCCTCATAATGTGAATTTGCAGCTGATGATCAGCTCATTGTAATCATTTGTTGATGGTTGTTTTGACAGAAATGTAGCCCTTTTCTAGAAAGTGTGGTTTAATGATAGTAAAATGTTAGTATTATGCTGACATTGTTGTGGTATCTTTTCTGGCAAAGGTTAGCTGAGATATGCCACACAATTTAACCTAACAGTAAATTTTCCAGATGACTCAGAAAAAGCAGCTATGTGGTTTGACAGCTGAGAGTTACATGCATTTTAATTTGTTATTTTAATGTGGTAGTTGGCTTATCATGGTGAGGGAGAATGATGAGAATCACAGGGGAAAAATTAAAATTCCTAGACTATAACTCAAATGGCAAACCCTGCATGAGAACTGTGAATAAATGGTGACTATGTAATGTTAACTGCTGTAATAACATCAGGGAAACATAATGGATACCAGTAGTTACCAAATGGTTTGCTAAATTGGAAGCATCTCTGAATGGGTAGAATAGGTTTGCCTAACCTTTTAAAGTCTAACATGATCTTTATTCATTGATTTAAAGTCAGTATGCCTCAAATGTCACACATCATTGATAGATGCTAGTTAATGATACAATACAAAACTGGAGTAGTGAAATGAAAGCGTCTAAGAAAGCATTCCTTACTATTAGAATTGACCAATTTTTATGGTGCTACGGTCTAAATGCAGCCCCAATCGCATCATATTTAATTTTATTTTGTAAATTACATTTTTAGCACAAGTAAATTAAGATCTGGGATGTTCTCTAATGGGTGTTGAATGTTTTCCACCACTGAGCAAACAGATTTTCTCTGCTCTGATTATTGTGTTCTTGAGCAGTGCTTGTTCTGAAAGGGTCCCCTACCAGCTGTGAACTTATAGTTTGTTATTGGATGTCTGAAGGTGTAATGCTTTGGTTAACTGGTTGTTAATTATGTTAATGGATGCTTTGGAAGGGATTATTATGAAATGTAGTTAATGGTCCTCTGCTGTGTGACAATGTTGGCTTAGTATCTAGAAAGAAAATTATGAAAAAATCATTTTAGTGTCTCAGATAACGACTTAGTGTAAGAGATTGAACAAGGAGTAAAAGGAGAAATGACAGAGCACTTACACTTTAAAGGACAAGAAACAAAGGTTTTAAGGTGTGTCATTTCAGTTGGGATATTATGCTGGTCAGGTTGTCTAATGTTCCCTCCTGCCTCTTGCAATGTACTGTCTCATTCCACTTCTTACTCAGGGGCTGTGACATCAGAGTCATGGTCATACTGTAAAAAGTGAATGAAAGGTCCCTGAAGAGAAGACTGGATGAGATGTCACATAACAAGGCATAACACAAGCAGATATTTTCATGACTAATAGAATGTAATTATAAGTAAGTGCAAAGATAGATTTTTTGGAAGAAATCATAGAAGGGATGAAAAAGAGAACCTTATATTGGTATTAAGCCTGTAACTGTTAGCTATCATCTGGTATAAAGTCCAGGTAGCTAAGGCAGTCAAAGTACTTGTGCAGTGGTAATAAAAGAGTTACTTTTTATTGTTAGTTTCATCAGGCTTAATACTACTCATCACAGAAATCAATGTAGTCTTTCTAGTAGTACTTTATAGTTGCAGCATGTGTAGGATAAAGTTAAAACATTACCATATGAAGCTAATACTGCTTTCTATCATTCTTGTGTGAAAGGCTGAGAAGGCTGTTCTTGCAATCAATCCATGGAAAAACTCGATGCTCAGTTATAGCTGGTAGTACTGGAAAAAAAATATTAGCGTCAAACTGTAGTGGTGGATGAGGTTTTGAAGTGGTGATTTTAGGGATTTCTTTAGTTAAGGAGCCGGATCTGATGGCCCAGAAAGCCCTTTTTCTGCCCTATGTTCCCATGTAAATCAGAACTTATCTGTCTACATAGCTGAAGTAAGTCCATTGATGCAAAATGAATTATACTGGTGCATCTATTGAGTTATACTGGTGTTCTAAACTAACTATTTTTCTTTTAGTAAAGTCTAGACATTATATTTTTCCACTACCCATAACTTAATTTCTAGGTCTTTGTTCAATTTTAGGGTGTGGTTTGTTGCAATAGTTTTAAAGTCAGCAGAGGAAAATGGAATATTTGAGAAACAGGAGAAACAGGAGAAACCAGGAGGAGATTCTATGAGGAAATGGTATTGTTTGAAAAGAGTTTCAAGGAAGTCTCATTGATTTGAAAAGCATTACACCTCTTTACCTGAAGAAAGACCAACATCCTTTTACTGTAAAATGATGTAAAATAGCAATATAGAATATAACTCTTTTCTTTATTTCAACTTGTCACGACACCATCGTCACCACTAAAAAAGACATCATATCATGAAAAAAATATGCTTTAGCAAAGAGTTCCTGTAAGCTAGTCTGAGGACTTAGATGAATAAACCAGTGTGCTAGTTTCTCCCATGCTTTATATAGTAGGGACAAAATTAACATTCAATAGGAGATAGTAATTTCACACATATTATACATTGTGAACTACAGAATAATATAAACACTATTACAAAATACTGAGAACATATTGGTTTTACTTTGCAGAATACATTTCTGATGTTTTAATACATTGTACTGTATTAGGACACAAGAGTGCCTAGCAAGTTTGGGAATCATTGAGCAGAGGGGAAGAGGCAAGTGGGGGGTATCTTGAAGGCATCCCCCTTCTAAGGCAGTACCTGGGACTCATGTCTCACTTGCCCAGCTCTAGTTAAGCTACTGGTACAGACAAGACCCCAGTGGCCCAGAGCTGCTGGATAACTTAGATGGACCAATGCCCTGTAGAAGAACTAACCCTTTGATGGCATCTATGGATGAGCAAGGGCATTGACTAGTTGGATCAAGCCTCATTTGCATGTCTTTTATTAGTGTATCTTGTATGTCAGTCTGGAGCAATTATGTTAAAAGCAATTTGAAGTGTTGAAGTTGGGGTGAATAAAACGTAGTTATTTCTATACAATAACTGATGGACAAGTTAATGGTATGAAAAATACTCAGGGTAAGAAGTTACCCTAACCAAGTTTGCAGTGAAGGAGGCTGGGTTTAACCTGGCAAAAAGAGAATAAAAGAGATTGTTTCCTGTTCTGGTGAAACCCAGTTGGTATCTTGTATACTACTAGTGTTTTCTTACAAGAGCTTTAACATTGTGGAGGCAGCTTTGAAAAATGAAACACTGCAAAAGTAATAAAGGCTGAAAAGAAGGAGTTTGGACCCATAGTTCCCAGCCTTTCAACCCTGTGAGCTGGATGAGTGGTATGGTATTTGTCTGCGGGCTAGATCTGGTCCATAGGTCCAATCCTGCATGCAGGGCCAGAGTCCGATTAGGTGCATGAGGCCAGAACCAGATCCTACATGTGGGGCCAGACTGGAGCATGTCCTCAGCTATGCATGCCAGATTAGGCCTTGGCTCTGGCCCTGATCTTGCATGCTGGATTGGGCCCTGTGCCATATCATACCCACACGGTGCCACTCCACTCATGGCACAGACAGCGCAGAGAGGGAGCAGCAGGAGGAAGAAATGCCGGGTCCTTGTTATCGGGGATTCTATCCTAAGGGGAACGGAGGGTCCCATCTTTCAACCTGACCCTGTGACACGTGAGGTCTGCTACATCCCTGGGGCTTGAATTCAGGATATCACAGAAAGGATCCCGGTCTACATTTGACCCATGGTCCTTATCCATGTAGGAACAAGTAATGTAGCCAGGGCAAACCCAGACCACATCATGAAGGACTTCGAGGCCTTGGGGGCCAAGCTCAAGGAGACAGGGGCACAGGTGATATTCTCCTCTATTCTCCCGGTAAGTAGATGCGGACGGTGACACGAGGCCTGCATTGGTGAGGTTAACTGGCAGCTATGGAGCTGGTGTGGCCAGGCAGGCCTCAGGTTCCTGGACAACGGCCCACACGTTCAAGCAGGGGACATGCTTGGGAGGGATGGGCTACATCTCTTTCCTAAAGGCAAGTGTGTCTTTTCTTCCATGTTGGTTGATCTTATACGGCGTGCTTTAAACTAGCTTTGCTGGGGAATGGGGCCACAGGAGGACATGAGGCCACCTGCCAGCCAAGACAGGTGACGTCTACAAGGAGTACCCAGGTAAGTGACGGGGGTCCAGATAGTCGTTAGAATGGGGGGGGGAGGGGTGCATGCACCAATACAAGGCCTTATATGCTTCTACACTAATGCTCATAGCATGGGAAATAAACAGGAGGAACTCACCCTCCGGATAGCTAGTACAAACCCGGACATAGTAGGGCACACAGAAACCTGGTGGGATTCGTCCCATGACTGGGCAGTAAACATTAAGGGATACAGAGTATACAGGCGGGATAGAATGGGGAGGAAAGGCGGGGTTGTGGCGCTCTACATCAAAGAGCAATACACATCCCCAACTAGCAGGATGGGGTCAGAGGAGGGGCAGGCTGAAGTGCTCTGGGTCAGAATACAGTGGGGTCATGGGGAAAGGGACTTAATGGTGGGGGTCTACTACAGGCCACCCAACCAAGGGGAAGAGCTGGACCACAAATTCTCAGGTCAGCTTGCAGAGGCACTTAAGGCAAGGGATGTAGTAGTCATTATGGGTGATTTAAATTACCTGGACATCTGCTGGGAGGAGCAGTCAGCCAGGTCAGACTGCTCATGAAAGTTCCTTGCTGAGATACAGGACCTCCACTTAACCCAGGAAGTGCACAGTCCTACCAGGGGGAATGCCCTCCTGAACCTGGACCTTGTCACAGGCGATGACCTGGTGAGGGGACTCCAGGTTCTTGATCACCTGGGCGACAGTGCTCATCGCCTACTGGAATTCACCATCCAGAGCAGGGTGTCAAGGGCCTGCAGCAAGGCAGTAGCCCTTGACTTCAAGAGGGCCAACTTCAATGAGTTGAGGAGATTGGTAGGAGAGGCGCTGTGGTCCTGGAGGGTAGGGGAACTGGGTGTCCAAGACGAGTGGTCCTTCCTTAAGGGGATGATCCTCTGAGCCCAAGGGGTGACAGTCCCAACAAGAATCAAAGGGGGCAAGAGTGTTCAAAAGCTCCCCTGGCTCACCAAAGGCATTCAGGAATGCCTGAAATCCAAAAAGGAGGTGTACACCCAGTAGAAGGGAGAGGCTATCACAAAAGAGGAGTATACCTCCGTTGCTCAGGCCTGTAGGGGGGCTGTTAGGAAAGCTAAGGCAGATATGGAACTAGGGCTAGCATCAAGGAACAAGGACAACAAAAAGTCCTTTTTTAAATACATAGAGAGCATGAAGAAAGCACCGGGTAATGTGGGGCCCCTGCAGGATACACTTGGCAATCTGGTGGTTGCACCAAAGGAAAAGGCAGACCTTTTTAACAATTCTTTGTCTCCATTTTTTTGTGCAGGGACTGGGACTCCACCACTGAGATTCAGGATGGACTCAGGAGAGACTCCGCCAGGCCTAGGGTCAGGGAGAACTGAGTTAGGTAACTTCTGGAAGGGTTAGATGTGTTCAAATCAGGAGGTCCAGATGCTCTCCACCCCAGGGTGTTGAGGGAATTGGCAGGGGCTATTGAGAGGCCCCTGGCACAGCTTTACGAGCACTCGTGGTGCTCTGGCCATGTGCCAGATGACTGGAAGAAGGCAACAGGAGATGACATGATAGGGGACCTCCAGATCGGTAGCCATTTGGGAGACAGTGATCACCTTATAATAGAATTCAACATAAGACGGCGAGTGGGTAAGGTAACTAGTAGGGTGAAAGTGCTAGACTTTAGGAAAGCTGATCTCAATGCACTCAGGCGATTAGTCAAGGAAGCACTGCAGAGTAGGAGTTTTGAAGGGATGGGAGCCCAAGAAGGGTGGCTGTGCCTAAAGGAAACGATCCTTCGGGCACAAAGCAAGACGATCCCCGAGCGAGGCAAAAGAGGGAAAGGGGCCAGGAGGCTTCCATGGCTGACCAGAGAAATCCAGGGCAGCCTAAGGGCCAAAAGGGGATCACATAAAAAGTGGAAACAGGGTGAGATCACTAAAGATGAATATACCTCCTCTGCTCATGCTTGTAGGGAGGCAGTTAGACGGGCCAAAGCTACCATGGAGCTGAGGATGGCAACCCAAGTAAAAGACAGCAAGAAATTGTTTTTTAGATATATTGGGAGTAAAAGGAAGGCCCAGGGAGGAATAGGACCACTGCTAAATGGGCAGAAACAATTGGTGACAGATAGGGGGGACAAGGCTGAACTCCTCAATGAGTTCTTTGCCTCAGTGTTCCTAAGTGAGGGGCACGACAAGTCTCTCACTGGGGTTGTAGAGAGGCAGCAGCAAGGTGCCAGACTTCCATATGTAGATCCTGAGGTGGTGCAGAGTCATTTGGAAGAACTGGATGCCTTTAAATCGGCAGGCCCAGATGGGCTCCATTCGAGGGTGCTGAAGGCACTGGCCGACAGGAATATTGGAACGCTCGTGGCGCACGGGCCAAGTCCCGGAGGACTGGAAAAGGGCTAACGTGGTCCCCATTTTCAAAAAGGGGAGGAAGGAGGACCCGGGCAACTATAGGCCAGTCAGTCTCACCTCCATCCTTGGTAAAGTCTTTGAAAAAATTATCAAGGCTCACATTTGTGAGAGCCCGGCAGGGCAGATTATGCTGAGGGGGAACCAGCACGGGTTTGTGGCAGGCAGATCGTGCCTGACCAATCTAGTCTCTTTCTATGACCAGGTTACGAAACGCCTGGACACAGGAGGAGGGGCGGATGTCGTATACTAAGACTTCAGGAAGGCCTTCGATACGGTATCCCACCCCATACTGGTGAACAAGCTAAGAGGCTGTGATGTGGATGACTGCACAGTCCAGTGGGTGGTGAATTGGCTAGAGGGTCGCACCCAAAGAGTCATGGTGGATGGGTCAGTCTCGACCTGGAAGGGTGTGGGCAGTGGGGTCCCGCAGGGTTCGGTCCTTGGACCGATACTCTTTAATGTCTTCATCAGCGACTTGGACGAGGGAGTCAAATGTATTCTGTCCAAGTTTGCAGATGACACAAAGCTATGGGGAGAAGTGGACACACCAGAGGGCAGGGAACAGCTGCAGGCAGACCTGGATAGGTTGGACAAGTGGGCAGAAAACAACAGGATGCAGTTCAACAAGGAGAAATGCAAAGTGCTGCACCTAGGGTGGAAAAATGTCCAGCACACCTACAGCCTAGGGAATGACCTGCTGGGTGGCACAGAGGTGGAAAGGGATCTTGGAGTCCTAGTGGACTCCAAGATGAACATGAGCCGGCAGTGTGACGAAGCCATCAGAAAAGCCAATGGCACTTTATCGTGCATCAGCAGATGCATGACGAATAGGTCCAGGGAGGTGATACTTCCCCTCTATCGGGTGCTGGTCAGACCGCAGTTGGAGTACTGCGTGCAATTCTGGGCGCCACACTTCAAGAGGGATGCGGATAACCTGGAGAGGGTCCAGAGAAGGGCAACTCGTATGGTCAAGGGCCTGCAGACCAAGCCCTACGAGGAGAGACTAGAGAAACTGGACCTTTTCAGCCTCTGCAAGAGAAGGTTGAGAGGCGACCTTGTGGCTGCCTTTAAGTTCATCACGGGGGCACAGAAGGGAATTGGTGAGTATTTATTCACCAAGGCGCCCCCGGGGGTTACAAGAAACAATGGCCACAAGCTAGCAGAGAGCAGATTTAGATTGGACATTAGGAAGAACTTCTTCACAGTTCAAGTGGCCAAGGTCTGGAACGGGGTCCCAAGGGAGGTGGTGCTCTCCCCTACCCTGGGGGTCTTCAAGAGGAGGTTAGATGAGTATCTAGCTGGGGTCATCTAGACCCAGCACTCTTTCCTGCTTGTGCAGGGGGTCGGACTCGATGATCTATTGAGGACCCTTCCGACCCTAACATCTATGGATCTATGAATGTGGTCCCCATTTTCAAAAAAAGGAGGAGGGAGGACCTGGGCAACTATAGGCCCGTTAGTCTTACTTTGATCCTAGGGAAGCTCTTTGAGAAGATTATCCAGGAGCACATCTGGGAAGAACCAGCAGGGGGGATGATGGTCAGGGGGAACCAGCATTGGTTCATTAGGGGCAGGTCCTGTCAGACCAACTTGATTGCCTTCTACAATCAGGTCACAAAATAATTGGATGCAGGTGTCGCAGTGGATATAGTCTTTCTGGACTTCAGGAAGGCCTTTGATACTGTCTCCCACCCTATTCTCATTAAAAAGCTAAGTGACTGTGGCATTGATGCCTACACAGTCAGATGGGTTGCAAATTGGCTGAGGGGCTGCACCCAGAGAGTGGTCATGGATGGGTCATATTCGACCTGGAGGGATGTGGGCAGTGGAGTCCCCCAGGGCTTGGTCCTCAGGCCCGCACTCTTCCATTTCTTTATTAGCGACTTGGATGAGGGGGTGAAAAGCATCCTGTTCAAGTTCACTGACGACACCAAGATCCTTGGGGCAAGGTGGACACGCTAGAAGGGAGGGACAGGATACAGCTGGACCTGGACAGGTTACCGGTGTGGGCAAATGAGAATAGGATAGGATTCAATACTGACAAGTGCAGGGTACTGCACTTGGGCAGTAAGAACCAGCAGCATACCTATAGGCTAGGGAACTCCCTTTTTGAAAGCACAGTGGCAGAAAGAGATCTTGGAGTCATTATCAATTCCAAAATGAACATGGGCTGCCAATGTGAGGACGTGGTCAGTAAGGCCAACCGCACCTTTTCATGCATCCACAGATGCATCACAAGCAGGGCCAGGGAGGTGGTCCTCCCCCTATATGCAACACTGGTCAGGCCACAGTTGGAGTACTGTGTCCAGTTCTGGGCAATGCACTTTAGGAGAGATGTGGCCAGCATAAAGAGGGTCCAGAGGAGACAAAGGCCATTTGCATGATCTGGGGGCAGCAGGGCAGACCCTATGAGGAGAGGCTACGGGATCTGAACCTGTTCAGCCTTCATAAGAAGGCTGAGAGGGGACCTGGTGGCCATCTATAAACTTACCACGGGGGACCAGCGGGGAATGGGAGAGACCCTATTCACCCGTGCACCTCCCGGTAACAAGGAATAACGGCCATAAGTTGTTTGAGAGTAGGTTCAGGCTGGACATTAGAAGCCACTACGTCACAATCAGGGCAGCCAGGAACTGGAACCACCTTCCAAGGGAAGTGGTGCTGGCTCCTACCTTGGTGGTCTTTAAGAGGAGGCTTGACAGTTACCTAGCTGGGGTCATATGAGCCCAGTATTCTCTCTTGCCCAGGGCAGGGGGTCGGACTTGAAGATCTACTTAGGTCCCTTCCCACCCTACATTTATGAATCTATGAAACTATGAATCTATGACTCACACAGCCATGTCATCTCACCCACAGGACTTGAAAATTTGGTGGTTGGGGAGTGGTGGCAATGTTAATTGCCACTGATTCCTAGCCAAATTTCCAGACCCATGAGAAGCTCTGTGGGCCAGAAGACATAGCTGGATCTGGTCCTTCGGCCAGAGGTTGAGCACCAATGGCCTAGATAAAAGTCTAGTAAGAACCTCACTACTAAGCACCAGATCAGTGGTTACTTTTGCTGGTTTGGGGGCAAAGCACTTATCCAAACCTTGGCCTTTCCCAAGCCTGCACAAGTAACTCTTAGTAGAGCCCTGAGACATTCACAGATTTCTTGTTGAAAATTTATATTATGTGCATGGGTAAAGTCATTTTTCACAGAATATTCATGGAGTTACCATTGATCTTGGCAAATGGGTCCTGGTAGTTCCATGAATATTCTGTGAAAAATGATACTTTATCTGTGCATGTGCAGCAGGCAGGCACACAGTTAGGCAGTGGAAGGCCCAGGCTAATGGGGCTTGAACCCCCCTGAATGTGGGGCAGCACAGAGGGCCACAGGGCAGCCCAGGTGCAGGCTCTGGGTGGCTGCAGCAGGGTGGGGAGGAGTGCGCACAGACAGACATGGAGTCTGCAGCTGGCCAGGATTGCAGCTAGATGGTGTGTGGAGCACTGCCCACCACAGCAGGTAAATTGGGGAAGGGGAAGGAGTGTGTGTGGGGGGGCAGATTGAGGTCTCCATAGTGAGGGAGGGAGTGGGGCAGAGGCTGGGGCAGAGGCTAGGGTGAGTGGGGGCCCTGGGGCAGGTGGTGGGATTCTCAGAGCCCGAGCAGCTTGTCTAGGGGCACTGGGGGTCTCCTGCCACTGCCCACACCCCACAAGAGGCCCAGGGGCACATGCCACCCAGATGTGTGTGTGTGGGATGGAGGTGGGTTGCCTACTGCATGCTGGGCTCTGTGCCCCACTGCTGGTGCCCCAGAAGCTGAAGCCAGAGCTGGGAGCCAGCTGTGACAGGCACATGGTGTCACATGTGGCAGCTGGTTTCTGGGGCAGCAGCAGCAGGATGCAGAGCCCAGTGCACAGCGGACAGCATGCTTCCACCCCATGCACACATGTGGGCAGTGCTGGGAGTCCCCCCTTCCCTGTGCCCCTGGATAAGCCACCTGGGCTCTGAACTGTCTCACCAACTGCCTCAGGGCCCCACTCATCCAAGCCTCTGTCCCTGCCTCTGCCCCACTCCCTCCCTCACTGTGGGGGCCTCAATCTTTTCCCCCATGCCCCTTCCTCTTCCCTGACTTACCTGCTGTGGTGGGCAGTGCTCTGCATGCCGTCTAGCTGCAATCCTGGCTGTGTGCAGGTTCTGTGTTTGTGCGTGCCCTTCCCCCCCTGCTGCAGCCACCCAGAACCCATGCCCAGGCTGTCCTGCAGCTCTCTGCTCTGCCCAACATTTGGGGACGCTAACCCCTGTTAGCCCTTGCCTTCTGCTACTTATGTTCATGACCCTTAAAAATCATGGTGTGGGACAAATTTCATGGTTTCCACATAGTCTGTGAAATAATGATTTTCTCAGGGCCCTAACTATAAGGTAGGTAGAATGAAAGCAGGAGGGTAGTGGCTATCTCTGATTAGCTTAGCAAGAGGACTGGGTTCTGGCCTATTGCCAAGGGAGCCTTGGCAGGGGGGAAGGGAGGAAAACAACCTACTGTTAATTTATTATTCAGGTTTTCCTAAATTGCTTTTTACTGTCCATTCAGCTATGGATTAATAAAGGTTTGCTTGATGAACCCCAGGGAATAACTGCTTGGAAGCAGGGACACCTGCATATTACTTTAGGTGGTGTTTTATTTCTGTTTGCTAGTAGGAACATCTTGAATGTTAACCTAGCCATTTTTACTGCTACACAATGCTTGACACAAAGGTTATATCACTATTAAAAACTGTACCATAATTTTCTCTATACAAGACAGAACAGTCAACACAGGCCTAGTAGCAGTACCAATTGTCCTATGGGGCTTCAAAGGAAACTGTAGTACATTCTTGGGGCTGGTTTTGGCATACTGTAGAGCAAAATTCAGGCTTCTCTAAAGTATGCCTGCTATTTCTGGCTGAAAGACTAATATGCCATGCAAGAATAATTGAAGTGCATGAACTCCTTGGCAATTCCTTGTCTATTGTATAGCCAGTTACAGTTGAATCTGTGGGATGATATAGGAGCTGGTGAAGTAGCTAGGGAGATCAGATGCCTTTTTAAATTCTTTACAATTCTGTAGTGATGTGAGATGGCTGAAATCCTTAGAGAATGTGGCTCACAGTATCTGTCCCATGGTGTTTGATGTCAAAATAGGTGGGCTAACTACTTAACACTCATAGAAAGACCCAGAGGGTGAAGCTATGTTGGTAAAGTATTAGTGACAGCAATTCAATGACAACATTTTTACTGGCAGGTGTTAGCATGAAAATCAATTTTTGAAAAAGATTTGATTAGAAGCTTAGCAGTAGAGGTGAGATGAGAGAACCTAGAAATGTTGCAAACCTCACAAACTGTCATATTTGAAACCTTTAAGATCAGATTTTAGCACTAATTAGTAAATAATGGACTGTCAGCTGCAGCTGTGTGAAACAAGGAAGGACAACTTGTGAATAGCTGCAGAAATGCAAGGTCTGCAATTCCCTTTCTTTGCATGAGTAATATAGGCCCTTAAAAAGGTTTGATTGTGATTAGTGTCTTAAAACCATATTAGTAAAGCTACATAGATTTCCTGATTGTCAATAGTGATGAGCATCTGGCATGCAGAGTTTTACTACTGACATCAATAAGACTAAGATTTGGCCCAAGGGACTTTTGGGTGCAAAAGGATCTGCCTTCACCCAACCAGTAGGTCCAGTGAACACTAGATTTATTGTGATTAATTTTACATGTCTCTGATTTTCTCATCTAGTATGGAATTAATCTGGTTTATTGTATTTATATATTCTCACTACTAATTTACACGGTAGCATCGTCTGGGCAGGGATACCTGTGAAAGATTTCATAGATTTCATATACATTAGGGCTGGAAGGGACCTTGGAAAGGCTCCAGGAATGGAGGCAGGTCTGGGGGTGATAATTACCCCTCACTTACCTCAGTTGGAGAGAGAAGCACAGCTGGAACCTGGAGCACCATGCTATGCTGTGCTTCCACCGTAAGCGCTCTGTCTGGGTTGGCGGCCAGGAAGTCTGGAACAGTATTTCCGGCCCTGGAGGAGGGCAGCCAAAGAAAGACTGCAGTGTCCTGGCAGAGGAGACACTGAAGCACTCTCCTGCTGGTGCCATCCTGCAGCCAACCATAGCAAAAGGGTGTATGACAAGAGGCATGAGTGGTTGGAGGGCCTCCAACTAGAAGGACCGGGGACAGAGCGCTGGGGCAGCACACCTGGAGAAGGTTTAGGCCCTGCACAGGAGTAGGTGCTGGAGGATATGGGTGTGTGAGACAGGAATCTGAGCCCTTTAAGGAACCAGGGGGTGGGGAGGGAAGGGAAAGCACTGGAGCCCACCAATGGGAGTTGCTTTTGATTTAATTGATTTTTGGTTGTGTTGGGACTGTTAAAACAAGAATTAATAGAGAGAAAGGGGATTGACTCTGAAGAAATGCCTGTCTCTTTAATTGATTTTTTTGTTAATTTCGGGACTATTTAAAAAAAGGAATTGATAGAGAGAGAGACCCCAAAGAAACACATGCATGCTGAGTGATTTTTGTCTGTTTGGGACTGTTAAGAACTGAATTGAGGGGGATCAACCCTGAAAGTAGAAAGGAAGTGCAGTGAATGCACCTTCTGAAAGGGATAAGAAATTATTGACTTGATTAAAGTATTTATGTTGGCAGACGGTCAGTAGATTCACAATAGAGGATAAACTCTTGCTGAACAGCTGACAAAAATACAGATCGCCCTACTGGGTGGCTTCTTTTAAGCCCACAGTAGGGGACTGACATATTCCAGATGATCTAGATAGGATTGCTTTCTACACCACAAGGGGTTATACCCAAGAGAAGAATGCAGGACAACATCTAGGAAATGGTAAGGGTGAGGTGTAAGGAGAGGTGGAGCCCCACAAAAAACTCCTCTGACAGGTCCAGGCCTATCAGCCAACAGAACAAGCTCCCAACTTGAAGAACAATCAAAAGCATGGCAGGTGAGAATCACAACACCAGAGAACAGCTGGGGATAGTATCGACCCCTCCCCATCCTGATGTTGTTCACTAGGAAGATGCCAGACCAGAAAGGGCCTAGGCGATACAGTGCCTATTCCTAAGAACACCATATACTTCACTTGTCTTTAACTGTTTTATATAATTAGAGTGTCTCCAAAGCACTTTATAATAATAACCACAATAGTGAAACACTCATTAGGCAATAACATGGAGGTACAAAGAGAAAAAGGGCAACAGTCATTAAGGATTAAATTGTTCTATCCTATGATAAACTGTAGATCTAAGTGGGTATGAAAATACAATTGATTAATGAGAATTGTTTAAGAATGTTCCATTAGATGTCCTAAAACGTAATTCTGCAAGCATGAAAGAAGCTGCTTTGGTTAAAAAAAGCTTTCTGGTTAAAAGGGCAGGAGGTGAAAATAGCAATTATATATATATAAAACAAATGTAAATTGGGAAGCTGATAGCAATGAGTACAAATCAGCATTCAGAAAACAGCTAAAGAAATATCAAGGTATTAGACCAGGTGATGAAAAGGACAATATAAGGTAATTTTTTAACTATTTCAGAAACAAATTATGTTCAAGTTTTCAATTCAGATACAGAAAAGGCAGTTAAAGTAAATGTTTGTTTTCTACATTTTCAGAGAAGCAGGTACTGTATTCCATTTTACAGTGATAAAGAAATACTCTCCAACTTTTCTATATCAAGAGAGGATAATAAATAAATATAAAAAAATACCATTTTTAAAAATCTGTAATACTGGAGGTGGGTGGTGGGGGTGGGGAATGGGGACTGTCTGAATCACAGATGCTGATTTCTGAGGTGGTTATCCCTGTTAACCTGAATTTAGTCAGAAAGTAGAGAAGGGGACACCTTAGAGACTAACTGGTTCGAAGGGGAAGGAGCTTTGGTAGGCAACAGCTGGCTTTATGAGATGCTGGGAGGTCCAAGCATTCAGATGTCCTAACATCTGACAAACTAGACCATGATCTATGAAAGCTCAATCCTCACTGACTCAGCTGGTCTGTAGGGTTCCATCCTGTCCTGACTTCTGTCAGATGTTGGTTTTTAACAAATCTTCAAACACTGGTCAGCTTTAGGCACTTAGAGTAAAATTCAGAAAACTGAGTTAAGCACTCGAGTTCCTCATAGGAAGTTGGGCACCTAGCAATTCAAAACTGCCAGCATGCCAAGCAGGGAATGCCAAAGGTAGCTAAAATGAACTGCTGAAGAAAAGGGTCATCTGAAGTCTGGTCATTCACCCAGCCAAAAGCATCTAAGTCAGGGCTTCAGGTAGGTGCCTATCTGAGACTGACATTCACAGAACAAAATATGCTCCTGGGCTTAGATGCCTATTTTATTATTTTCGGTATGGATGCCTGGCTCATTTTTTTTCTTCAAAAGTGTTGGGAATGAGAAGGAAGAGGAGATGATGTCAGTGGTAGCACTGGTGGTAGCAGCAGCAACAGTTGTTGGTGTTGGTGCCTTACAGAAAGAGAATTTTCCCCAAAAGTGGGTGACATGGATTTCAGATCTTCCTTGATCTGGAGGTGTTCAAACCAAGATCTATCAAACCTGGTGGGGGACGATGCCTCTTACATTGAAGCTGCACCATTGTGCAACCAAAAATGCAAGAGCCATGGGGTGAGACAGCAAGCAAGAGGGGCCTGATGGTTGGGGCTCACTCAGAATAGAGGGAAATTTGGGTTCCAGTCCTGCTTATGCATGTTTCATTAAATAGTCATTGGGTAAATATCATCTTGCTTTGATTTTAAGTTGATCTTTTATCCTTCCAAAAGAGCCATAAAAATCACACATGATTCATATATAGGGTCAACCTATTATTTGGTCCATGAGAATTCTGACTTTCATATGTACGGTATTTTAAAGAGAGTCAGAATTTTTTTTTCACTGTACTTTTTATTTTAGTGCACTTAACCCTTTAATTCTTTTCCTTGGTCATTTGATTCTCCTGAGGGATTTTATAAGGTTAATAGTAATTCATGAATGATATTTGTAGCAATTAACTTGTATTTGGGGAAAAAGCTGTTTTTCCTAAAATCAGAATTTCCTGAAAATATGGGGTCAGCTTGTATGTGGTTTGACTTATAATCAGAACAATATGGTTGTAACAGAGAGCCTGGGGCTCCCTTTCAATTTGAGAGAGCAAGAGCACAGGCACAGCCCTGCAGGGAAGGCATCTGTGTTGCCATGATAACTAGTTGATAAGCTTAATTAGTAGGTGCCTGCAAGCAACCCAGGGGAGTCACCTGGAAGGGGGCAGGGCCCTGGGGGAGATATAAGGCTGTGCCAGAACCAGGACAGGCAATCTGGCAGTGGAGGATGAGCAGGAAAGAGCTCTTCAGAGGTGCCTGTAACTGAGAAGCAATCTGGGCGTGTGCTAGGCCCTGAGATAGGTAGGGAGCTGGGGGCTAGCATCTGATTAAGACCCAGGGCTGGCTAGGAGTTTTGTCATAGCCAGAAGGGCTTGTGTTTGATGTTTTGGTTTCACTTTGGTCCACTTGTCTGGGGGAGGGCTAAATACTGAGAGAAGACCTGGTGATTTGGGTGGACTGTGAGGGGTGGGTTGGAGATCCCATAGCACCTTCAGTGGGGGGCACAGTAATCCCATAATGCCTGAGAGGAGCAATACTATAGTACCTGCAAGGGGTGTATCGAGCATGCCCAGTGGGGCAATCTTATAGAACTGGTGAGGGACAATCTCTGAGTGCCTAGCGGGGCACACAGAGTCCATGATTGGCGATCCCATAGAGCCCAAGAGGGGAGAAACAGGCTTTGGAACTGATAGGCCTGGGTACTGGGGCCAGGGAGCCCAGAACCCATGAAGGGCAAGACTTAGATTTAGGGGGCAGAGGGCCCAAAGCAACCAGGACAGGGCCCATAGACGGGGCCTGGGGCCCAGATACAGAAAGGGAGAGCCCACCAAGGCTCAGCAGCCCAAGAGAGGGCATAGACAAAGGATTTGGAAAAGATAGGCCTAGGGCCTGGGGTCCAGATGGACAGAGAGAGTGCAGGGATGCTCAGAAGCCCTACAGGGGCTAAGCCAGTGCCTGATAGGGCAAGACCAGAAGCTGGGAACCCTGAAGCTTGGTTCAGTCAGTAGACCAGAACTAGAGGGTTTAGCAAAAGCAAAAGGGCAGAGGCCAAGAAGACCAAAGCCTGACTTGGGATCAATGCCAGGCTCACTCTAGGTCCCTCAAGCAGCCTCCCTTCTTTCTAAATAATAAAATAATGACATGGTCAGTGAGTAAGGAGGTGAAGGCCCACTAGAGAGACAGCTGGAGCAGGAATTGCATGACCACCAGGGGGTGTCATGGCTGCCTCTGAGACTCAAACCTGCCACAATGGTACACAAACAGGGAAAGCAAAAATCAGTTTCTCCTCCTCTTCCCCTACCATTTGACTCCCCTAGGCACTAGACCAGGAGTGGGCAAAGTAGCAGATCCAGTTAAAGAGTTCCCTCTTGCTAACCTAGCCTATACCTGGTGGTTAGGATAACTCTCCTAGGAAATGCAGGATTGAATCCCCTTAGGCTGAGGATGGCCAATAAACAAGGTCTCCTATTTTTCTGGGCAAGTGCTGTAACCACTAGGATGTTATAGAAGGTAGGCAGTATGACCGCCACTCTCTTCTCCTCCTTCAGTGGCTGTGTTCTTGAATGAAAGCAGCTGTGACTGCTGAATTTTGTGCTGAATTCAGTTCTGTCAGTTTGTGTTAAGCATGCTTTGAGCATGCCAACTAGATCAGGCCCCTCGAGGGACTTAAGCGCAAGGACATCTAGTTTGTGAATCCCAGATGAACTTAAACATGAGATAGGGGCTGAGATGCTCAACTCAGCCAAGCTGACAATGCTGCTGGATATGCACAGAAGCAGAACTTTAGGTGCCAAAGTAACTTTATGGCAAAAACTTAGGCACCTACAGACTCTCAGGCTCCTATACTGTCAATCAGGGTTTTGAAGTTTACATTATTGTGCCTGGATGCCTCAGTTCTCCTCAGATTAAAGTAATATTATGATTGAGGGAAGTCAGGATAGGGTAAAGGAATCCAGGGCAGGAGGTGCTGCTGCTGTAGTTCCCAGGAGCCCTGATGGTGGGGTGGGGTGGGGTGGGGCAGGGCAGGGCAGGGCAGTGCGAGGTGCAGGTGGGAGAGTGCAGAGGCCCACAGCCAGGCTTCATCTCCTGTGTGCAGAGGCTGGATCTGGCTGGGAGTGGGCTCTTCTCTCTCACTGCTGCCAGCTGCCCAGGGCTGCCACATGCAGCCTGGGTCTTGGCAGCAGCAGAGCATCAGGATGCCAGAGGCAGGCAGCCATCCCAAGTTGCCCTGCGCAGGTTCCGAAGCCCCAACCCCCTCCCCTGGCCCAGGCAGAAGGAGCTGCCCAGCCCACCCACCTCCATCCCCTGCCTCCAGCCACTGATCAGCAGGAGCTGGGCTGGGCATTGTTGGTGGTAGCAGCCTCTGTCTGCAGCAGCCAAATCTGGGACATCTGCTTCAATTTACACCAACTGTCTGGGATGCCAGGATGGCCTATGAATTCTGGGACTGTTCCAGCCGATCCGGGACATATGGTCACGCTACTTAAGATGCGCTTTGGGTACTTAACTGTTTTTTTCTATATGGCCATTAGTGCCTCAAAGATAAGGATGAAACCCTAATCTTTGTGGGAAGCCTGAAGGAAGAGAAGGCAGATTTGATATATTTTTAATAGGCAGTGCTGCTAGTGATAGATGGTGCTGCATTTTGCATTAACTACAGTTTCTTAAGTGCCGCAGGTTTCATGCTTAGCTATATTGCACTGTTGTGGTCTAGTGAAGTGGTGACAAAGACCTGAATAACTGAGGCCAGGTATGGCTTTCAGAGATGGGATGGGTTGTTTAGCTAGCTGTAGATGATAGAAAATGTTATACATGGATGGGCTGGGTCAAAGTTTAGTATCAGTTTCCAGGATCACTCCCTAAAATACACACTGAATTGATGATTTGTGGATGTGTACATTCAACAACACAGGACTGTGGTGTGGGTTGCAAGCTTCTCAAATGCTTTTCTTTACTACCATCTTAATTGTTATCTTTTTGGGTTTAGCTTCAACTAGATGTTCTTTATCAAAGCGTTCATCTGGAATCTGCCAAGTCTGAAAAAAATGAAATGACATGGTTGCCTGGGATAGCAGAAGATTAGAATCGGTGATCTATGAGATCTCTTTCACTACTTTATAACTATGATCTCATCCAAGCCATGAGCCATCTTGACAGTGGCATCTTGATATGTGGTGAAGAATCATAGAATGTGTGCTATTTCCATATTGCAAGAATATGACTTCATGGCATTTGACCATTTTATTGAGTGACTAAATACTATGGGATTCTGTAAAATAAGAGTCTACCATTGGACCACAGTTTCTTAAAATAACTAATTGCATGTATCCCTCCAGAAAGGATTCAGACCATATTACAGCATCACCTGGGACTTCTGCTACCTCTCGAGGTGAGAGAGTGGTATCTTAGGATCAACAGTGTAACATTTCATAGACATTAGGGCTGAAAGGGACCTCAGATCATCGAGCTCAGCCCCCTGCCCCAGGGTCAGGAAGTCAGCTGGGGTCAAATTTTCCCAGCAAGATAAACATCTAAATGTATCTTAAAGGAGCGCAGGGTAGGTGCTTGCACCACCTCCGGAGGCAGTATGTTCCAGGCCTTGGGGGCTCGGACTGTAAAGAAGTTCTTCCTTACGTCCAGCCTGAAACAGTCTTGGAGGAGTTTGTGACTGTTTGACCTTGTTGTCCCCTGGGGTGCTCTGGTGAACAGGCATTCCCCCAGATCCTGATATACACCCCTTATATACTTATAGGCAGTCACCAGGTCCCCCCTGAGCCTGCGATTTTCCAGACTGAAGAGTCTCATGGCTCTCAGCCTGTCATCATAAGGCCTGTTCTCCTGCCCTCTGATCATGCATGTGGCTCTCCTCTGGACTCTCTCAAGCTTCTCCACATCCTTTTTAAATTGTGGAGCCCAGAATTGGATGCAGTACTCCACCTGCGGCCTCACCAAGGCCAAGTACGGTGGGAGGATGACATCCTTGGATTTGCTTGAGAAGCATCTATGGATGCAAGCCAGAGTTTTGCTCATTTTACCAGCTGTGATATCGCATTGGTGGCTCATATTCATCTTGTGGTCAATCATGACGCCCAAGTCCCTTTTGGCTGTGGTGCTAGCAAGTGTAGCACTGCCAAGACTATAAGCATGCTGTGTGTTTTTTCCCCAGGGCGGAGTACTTTGCATTTTTCGGTGTTGAACGCCACCGGGTTTTCATCCACCCATTTTCTGAGCCTGTCTAGATCAGCCTGTATCACTGGCCTATCCTCAGGCATGGATGCTTTACCCCAAAGTTTGGTATCATTGGTGAACTTGGCCAGTCCACTTCTGATACCAATGTCTACACCATTAATAAAGATGTTAAAGAGCATAGGCCCAAGGATGGAGACTTTTGGGACCTCACTGGTCATAGCGCACCATGTTGATTTACTTCCACCTATTATCACTCTCTGGGTCTGATCTCAGAACCAATTCCCCAGCCATTCGACTGTGATGTAGCCGAGGCCACAGTTGGCCAATTTTTCCATGAGAAGCTCGTGGGCCACCAGATTGAAGGCTTTTTAAAAATCAAGATGTGTGATATCAATCTCTTCTCCCTTGTCCAGGTGATATGTTACCTGGTCATAGAAGGAGATGAGATTGGTCAGGTAAGACCTACCCACAACAAACCCATGTTGGCTATCTTTCAGGATGTTGCCATTAGCCAGTTTGTCAAGAATGGTCTCTTTGACAATTTTTTTCCAAGATTTTCCCTGGGACAGAGGTCAGGCTGATGGGCCTGTAGTTCCCCGGATCTACTTTCCTCCCTTTCTTGAAGATGGGCACCACATTGGCCTTCTTCCAATCTTCGGGCACTTTACCAGAGTGCCAGGAGTTCTCAAAGATCCCTGCCAGTGGCTGAGCTATGATTCCTGCCAGCTCCTTAAGTACCCTGGGGTGTAAACTGTCTGGGCCAGCTGGCTTGAAAGTGTCCAGCCTCTCAAGGTGCTTCTTCACATGGTCTACATTGATGTAAGGTAACAATCCTCCCTCACCCTGGCCATCCCGTACCATATTGAGCAGGGCAGTCCTGTGGGGCTGGTGAAAAACCAATGCAAAATATCCATTAAGCAGATTGGCTTTTTCCTGGGCATCGGTTGTCAGTTGTCCCATTTGGTTTAGCAGGGGTCCAGTGTTACCCTTTGCTTTTCCTCCGGCTCTCCACATATCTAAAAAAGGACTTTTTATTGCCTTTCATATATGTAGCCAATTGGAGTTCAGTAGCAGCCTTGGCTTTCCTGGTTCACTCCCTACAGGTCTGGACCAATGCAGAATATTCCTCCCTTGAACTGGTTCCAGTCTTCCATCCTTTATAGGTCTTTCTTTTTAGAGGCAGGAGGTCCACAAGTTCCCTGCAGAGCCAAGGGGGCTTCTGTGCCCTTTTGCTGCCTTTCCTCTGAGATGGGATAGACATTACTTATGTTTTCAGGATTGCTTCCTTGAGGAGCAACCACTCATCCTGAACTTCTCTCTCCTTTGGGTTATCGTCCCTTATGGCCTTGCCAACAAGCCTCCTGAGCTTGTCAGTCAGCTTTCCTGAAGTTGAGGACTTTGGCATTGCTGACTGACTTGCTAGCTTTACAGTGGATAGTGAATGTGATCAGCTCATAGTGGCTGTCTCCCAGCTTCCCTTTGACCATTAGGTCACTGATTAGATCATCCCCCATTGCCAGTACCAGGTCGAGCAGCGCTTTGCCTCTTGTCAGTCCATAGACTTCTTGAGTCAGATAGAGCTCATCCACGCATGTGAGGATGTTTTGTGACCATTTGGATTTGGCCAAGTGCTCTTCCCATGAGACATCTGGGTAGTTGAAGTCTCCCATGACCACCATGCACCAGGAGCTTGTAGCCTCAGCCAGTTCCTTAGTGAATTCCTGGTTGAGCTCTTGATTTTGGTTAGGAGGTCTGTAGTAGACTCCTACCATTGTGTCCCCTGTGCCATGTTCACCATGGATTTTAACTCGGAGAGTCTCCAGTCATCCACCCTGGATGCCAATGTTGGCTTGCAGGAACATGTAGCTTTCTCTGACATACAGAGCTACACCCCCACCCCTTTTGTCTACATGATCTCTCCTGTACAAGGTATAGCCATCTATACTTGTGGTCCAGTCATAGGTGGAGTCCCACCAGGTCTCCGTTATCCCTATGAGATCATAGTCATTGTTGTTTAGCAGGAGGACCAGTTCCTCCTGTTTATTCCCCAAGCTCCTGGCATTGGTGTACAGGCACATAAGTGTCCCATTGGAGGCCCTAGTCTTCCCTACACATCATTCTGTTGCTGAGGTAGGGGTGGGTTCCCTTGACTACCTTAGCCTGACAGGTTTGCAAAAGCTGCCCAGTGGGCTTGCTGTGGTGGTAGTCCCTCCAACCCCCGGTGGGCTTAGTTTTAAAGCCCGGTCGAGCAGGGGAACCATTCTGGCTGAGAAGTGCCTCCTTCCCAGTGTAGTGAGGTGGAGGCCATCTCTTCCCAGCAGACCACTGCCTCTTTCAAAAAGAGTGAGCTGTGATTGTGGAAGCCAAAGTCTTTGGTTAACTACCTCAATCCTCCTCTCTCTCCTTAGCCCATAACCCCAAATCAGGAGGATTGAGGGAAACACCACCTGTGCCCCCTCCCCCTAGGGCCCACTCCCAAAACCCTGTGACCTCTCATGACCTGACCGGGATTGCTCTGAGCTGTGTCATTTGTACCCACATGGATAAGGAGCATAGGGCAGTGGTTGGTGGGCTGGATGAGCTTTGGGATCCTCTCAGCTACGTCCCAGATACGGGCTCCTGGGAGGCAGCAGACCTCCTGGGCTAAGGGGTTTGGATGGCAGATTGCACCCGCAGTCCCCTTCAGGAGGGAGTCTCCCACAACAACCACTCTGTGTGGCCTTAGGTAGAGCAGGGACAGTAGCTGTAAGTGAGCCTCCATTGCCAGGAGGAGCTGGCAGCTCTGCAGCCTCTACTGGGGCTGCAAGAGGTTTGTACTTGTTGCAAAGCTCCAGAGGGGAGTGGAACCTGGTGCAGCAGACCTTGGGGCAATTGACTACCTTGGTCCAACTGCTGCAGAAAGATCCAGGAGGGATGAAAATTGATGTCTGCACTTTCTACTGGCATCAGGAGACCATCCATTGGTTCCATTAAAATGGTTTCAGTTCCATGTCCTGGTTTAAGTCCAATAGGACTCAGAATCTAGAGCAGTAATTCTCAACCAGGGTGCCATGGCAGACTGGGGTGCCTTGAGATCCTTTCAGAAGAGCTGCAGGGGTGCCACACAAGGTTAGCACTGTTAGGTGTAAAAACATGATTCACATGATAAACCCAGAGGGCACATCCCGATGAGCGTGCATATGCAGAGATGTGCATTTCCCATGGGACAAATAGCAGGTGCACATATTTGTACCACTGCTGTTTGTCCCCAGGCATGTCCCTGCATGCATGTTCCAGCACCTGTCCTGGCCACAGTAGTCTTACTTGGAGTCCTAGGGACCTCCTGGGGCATCAGCAGTGCAGAGCTGGCTGACCTGAGCCTGGCTGGCAGCCTGAGTATGGCTCTGGCTGGCCAGGCTCCATTTCCAATGGCACACGCTGCTGCTGCATGTGCTTTGCCACTTTTTTAGTGGTGTGTGTGCACGTGTGTGTGTTTCAAATGCAGGATTTCCTGGTATCAAGAAAAGCTGCCACGTTGCAAATTAAGTGCACATGCACCATGTTCAGTTTGTGTGCGCGTGCACATGTGCCACCTGTGGTTTGTGGTGCCTCAAATGGGTTTGAGGCACCACAAACCACATGTGCACACTTGTTGGGATGCACCTGGAGATTTCAAATAGGAACCCATAGTTTTAAAAACATTTTGACTGGTTATGGTCTTTTAGGTTTTTTATGCAACAGAATAATTGGTCACTTATTATTTTGTAGTCAAAAAATGAATGAAAACTAAGACCTGGCATTTTCCAAGGATGTCTCAAGTCTATAAAGGCTGAGAACTACTGGTCAAGGGTTTCTAGGTTTAAAATATTAACTTTGTTTAGATGTACTTGCACTGGCCTTGAGCTAGCTCCCCTTGGTTCAGGAATGGAAGGATTGACACAGGACAATGCTTGGCTAACTCCAATGTATCCAGGGTGGGCTTATTCAGTGTTAGATGGACTATTGTGTGTTTGACAGAGGGAAGTAATAGTTTTTTCTCTGATTGGGTAGCATTAAATTCTTATGTACCATTAAAATGATAATTTAGAATTCTAATGTAATAATAAATTATTGAATCCCTAGGACCAAATTCTGCCCTGAGCTGCACCTGAACAAATTATTTGATTTCAGTGGTGTGACTGCAGATTTACCCCCATGTTACTGAGACCCAGGAGGATACCAACTCTGCTGTAAAATAAAACAATCTAAGAACGAGGAAATTATATAGATAGTATCACTATAGAAGCTAAAATTGCTGCTGCAAAAATGAGAATAAAATGCTTGTTCAATTCAAGAAGTTCAAAGTGGCAAGTTTTACATCACCCAGGAACATTATGAACAATAGACGAACAAAATGAGCAATGGGTAACATCAAAAGGTGTTTAACAAATCAACTTCATATGAAGCTATTTTCTTTGATAGAGGATTTACACGCTAGATACTGTAATATCTTGTATTGCAAACAAAAATGGCACAATAAAAGAGTTAAAATTGGAAATAACACAGATGGTTATGAGGTAACCAGGAAAACGTTAGGGGATTATGATGATGAGGCCATTGAAAAGACTGCTTTTTTTTCCAATGAAGTTTGGAACGAGGAAAATCCTCTACAAAAACAGGGAAATGGCATTACAGCCCATATTCCAAAAAATAGATAACCTAAATGGCTACAAAAACTCAAGAGGTGTTATATGCCTTTCAGTGGTGGTCAAAGTTCATTTTACCTCCTCTGCCTCCCTATTCTGGTTAAAGGCAAGGGAAAAGCAGGCTGAATTATGATTCAGAAAGTCACATGCATGACCACATTTTCACCTTAAGAATAATCATTATAAAGAACTTGGAATTGAAAAAAACACTCTCAAATTTCATAGTTTTAAAGGCAGCATTTGACAGCCTTCATCACAATTCACTGTGCAACATCATGAAGTGCTATAGTATGTCAATAAAAATAATTTCACAATGTAGTTTGCAGAGTTCAAGTAAATGCAAACTTGAATAAATGGCTTAACATAGACACAACATTCTCTAGCACTTGGGTTTGGTATGCCCATTTAGTTTCTTTGAGAGAAAAAAAGTATGGATTGATACAGTGCAGGTATTATGTGGCTTAACAACTGCTCTCCCAAATAGTGGCTCCCCCAAAACATTAGTCAAGACCAAATACTGTTCAGCACCCCAAATAAGGCTACGTTAATTGCCAAGAAATCTAACTAATGAGAATCACAGCAATTTAGGCATTATATTAATAGACAAAGTAAAACAAGAGCTGAGTCAATTTAAAAAGCTTTGGATATAATATTCAAGTCAGTGGGCACATCTGCATGTGGCCCCCATGGTGCAGTTGTTACTGCACTGTCATTTAGTACTTGCTTTAGGAAGTATTAAATAACAGTGCAGTAACAGCCATTACTGCGCCATCCCAGCAGCACACTGGTATTTTTAGCAGCTATGTCACCATAGTGACACAATATAATGAGGTAGCTCATTGCTATGGAGGCATAGTGTCAGTGTCATGGTTTGTGCCCACCAACACTATGTTGCCATAGCAATGAGCTCCGTTGCTGTGGTGCATTGCTACGGTGATGTAGCATCTCATGTAGATGCGCCCAGTGAGGATATCTAGAAGGAAGTGAAGTCCTGAACCGGCAAAGCAGAACCTGAATTCTTTGTGCCTAAAAGATGTTTCATGGTGTGGGAAGTACTCGGATTCAGAACCCTGCTCTAAGTATGTAATGTCCTGGCAGAGTTTTAAAGAGCATTCCTGAGGCTAGACAATCTGCTTCATGGTGCTCTGTCACTAAGGTACCCTAAGACTAATGACAATGTCTCTGTTCAGCTCAGTTTAGTGCCAGCATTTTCAAAACTTTGAAGATATGTTAAGCATTTTCCTTTACATGACACTTTTACTTACATGAAGGAATGATCAAGCTGCAATAAAAATGAAAATTGTGCTTGCTGGATGAAAGAAAAACATACCATAGTATTTTCAACAATATCCATAAATGTTTAATTTATGCAGACTATATCTTACCTGAGTTATAGCAAAAGAGAGAGAGAGTGTGTGTGTGTGTGTGTGTGTGTGTATGTATATATATGTGTGTGCATCTATCTATCTATCTATCGTGTGTGTGTTTGTGTGTGTGTATATATATATATATATATATATATATATTATACCATTGGGATTTTAGAAAACACAATTATTCTTAATAATGATTATTATTCCAAGAAGTGCTTCTCTTAAAAATAGGTGTCTACAAAATTTATCACAACTGATAGCAAACAGGCTGATTAGAACCAGCAAATTGTTTAAAAAATAATAAGTGATAATATAATGGCCCCTGGAGCAATTACTAATGGTTAATGGGAATGTGTTTTGAGGTATATGATATGTCTCTTTACCTAGGAGTCATGACCCTTAAGGTTCTACTTGTTTGAAGGAGTAACAAACACGCAAACCTTCCCATACTGCAAATAAAAAGTTGTCCCAGATCAGGGAGTCCAGCTGGCAGCTTGCAGCCCCCAGGCCCCAGGGGCAGGCCTTTGGAGCATGGTGTAGTGAGGGAAGTGGAGGGTGAGGCTGGGGCTGCCTGTACACGTGGTGCAGCAGGGGTGGGTGGGTCACCCACATAGGCACGTGATACAGCAGTGGTCATCTGTTCAGCCTGGGTGGCCTGTGTTTATGTGGCCTGCAGGTTGTGCGGCCCTCTGCTGGTGTGGCATATGGGGCATGCCGATAGGGCATGAGGACCCTGGCCACTTATCAGTTGGACAACCCTGTCCTAGATCATCATTACATGAGAAAGGGTTCCCTAGAAGGCTGCAATATGAAACGGGTTGTGGTTATAGAAGTAGGATGATGCCTATGAAAGCTTGTCTCTCTGAACCAGTCAGTCTCCGAATGCAGAATATAGTAGTATAGTCAATGTTGTTGGTTTAGTATTAGCTTAATATATTTTCATATTGAAGTACTTTATCCTAAATTTTTTTTGTGTGTTTTAAGCATTTATCTGTGAAGCAGCTGCTATTATTTGTCGTGGGTGATTAAATATATTTATTACCGTGTTTTTAAAATGTCACTTAACTTGAGGTCCCAAAGATTTTGGCGGTCATTGTTGTGCTTTCAAATTAAAGTAGTCATTTTCTGTGCTGTATTGCAAAATGTGTGTAATTAAATTGCATTGCATTGCACTTTTCCAAATGGAAGCATTTGTAATGTGAGGACTAGGTACAACATTTTAGCTGCCTGCTTGTTTGAAAGCAATTTTGAAAGAAAATGTATGCCATGGGGAATGACAATGCCACTTTGTATCTAGGTGAAGGAAATTCATTATGCCACATAGATCTTGTTCAAATGTTTTAAACATTTTTAGATTCCCAAGGATAAAGAGTTATAGTGTAGGTCTCATTTCAGTTAGATATTTATTTCTCAGCAAAAGTAAAGAAAATGTTATGCAAAGCAACACGAGAGCTATACCTGGAGACAAACGAGGGTGAAATTCTCTGGAGACTATAGAGCTGTACATACAGTGTTGCTTCACCAGATACCTTGGAAATCTCAAATGCTTCATGGCTTGTGTAATGAGGGGAAGTCAATATAGATCATTTTAAACATATGGTACTGTGCTTTGAAAGTTATCAAATGTGGATGGAAGAATGTCTGCACACTGCAAGTATACTGTACCTCACAAATCTTCGGCTGCTGCTGGCAGCTGATAGTTTGTTAAAGTTCAGGGTAAAGCCAAGAATAATTAAGCTCCTAAATAGTATTCCTACATTTCAGCAGTACGTGTTGTGAGGATATTGCAATATTCGTTCATGTGCTTTTTTAGGAAGGTAGTCAAGTAAATCACAAAGTGATTCTTCATTAAAATAATTAGAGGGGACTTGTCTTAAGGCCTTGTAACATGGTAATTTTGGGCAGCTCCTGGAGCTCTTAACTTCTGGATTGTCTGCACATTGGGCACATCTACACATGCATTTGATCCAAAATTAGTTTACTTGCAGGTAAACTACTTGTGAGTAAACGCTCCCAGGCAGGCATCTACATGTGTAGGGATGTGGCAGCAGATTTGTTGCTCTTAGCACTGAACTGCTGCCACTTCCTGTGGTCCTGCAATGGGCTCCTGCCACCACCAGGGTGAACTCAAGTCACTGGCTACAGCTGCCAGCAGCTGGCAGCCATTTTAAAACCCAGCCCCAATCTTTGTTGCCTTGCCAGTCACTTCCCAGGCTAGGAGCAGTGTGTACAGCACAGGGGCAGCACATGGCAGCTCTCTACTCTCTGCGTCTGCTTCCCCACTCCATAGCTGCTCCAGCCCCTGCCCCTGCCCCAGCCTCTGGCAGTGATGACCAGCATCCCGGGCTCATGCTGGCTTTGCTGGGCCACCGTGCTGACTGCTGGCTGACCCATGGCCATCTGGTCCCTGCCAGCTCCCTCACATGCTGCGACTACCTGCCTAGCCGCAGCACTCCATCCCAGGGCCACTGCTGCTCTGTAGCTGCCACCTAAACCCTGTCCTGCTGGCCAAACCCCAGTAGGGACACTGATTTTGGGCTTCTGGATGCTGCCACTGGGGCTGTACTCACCCACCTGGGCCTCTTTCCTCATCGCCTCTGGGCCTGCTGGGCAAGCTAGGACTGGTGGGTTCACATTGTCCAGAAGATCTGAGACAATGAGCAGTGACTGGAGATGGTTTGGATGGCCTAGGCCACCTTCTGGAACCTCCTGGAGCAGCTCCACCCACACCTGGAGTGGCAGGACACCACTCTGCGGACACCGACTTGGCCCTTGCCCTGTTCAAGCTAGCCGTGCCTACCAGCCTTCACTATGTGGGCTATCTCTTTGGGGTGGGCAAGGTCACTGCTGGGGAGGCCATCCTAGAGGTGTGGGGTGCCCTGCAGGATGTGCTGGAGCACAAGGTGCTCCTCATGCACATCCCTATGGTAGTAGTGGTGGGGTTCCATGCCCTGGGATTCTATCAATGCATCAAGGCCCTGGAAAAGACCCACATCCTCATCACTTGGCCACCTAATGGTGACCCACCCCTACTATACCTGGAGGGGCTTTCACTCCATTGTGCTCCAGGCCACTGCCGACTGCCACAGTGCCTTCATGAATGTGAGTGCTGGCTGGGTGGGCAATGCCTCTGATGCTATGTTTCAAAACTCTGCCCTGCCAGGCCTGGTGCAGAGTGGCTGCTTCATACTGCGGGTGCTGGACCTGCAGCTGGGTGCCATGGTGGTCCCATCCTTCCTCATGGTGGGACCCCTCCTACCTGCTCCTCCCTTGGCTCATGTGGTCCTACACTGGCCAGCTGGACCCCACCAGGCCTACTTCAACTAGTGCCTGGGCTGGACCCATGCCCTGGTAGGGTGCACCTGTGGCTGCATCAAGGAATGCTGGGTGCTCCCTCACCACCCACCTCAAGTTCGCTGAGGACAATCTCCCCGAGGTCATCATCACAGCCTGCATGCTGCATAACATCTACGAGGCTGAGGGGGAGCTATTTTGTGAGACCTGGTCAGAGGAGGTGCAGCACATGGATGATGTCCAGCAGCAGGAGCACCACCTGCAGTGGCAATGATAGAGATGCCCCACCCCCTCCCCAGATGCAAGAGGTGTGAGAGGTATTGGCCAACCACCCCCTCCTGCACTCCCCGCTGTAGCCCACCTGGACTTATGTCTCCCCCCACCCCACCAGCACCACGCTTATTGCAGACATGTCTCAGAACAACAACAGTTTTCATTCCCCTCACATCAAATGGAACCCTCCTCTCTTCCCTTCCCCCTTCACAAACAGAGCTCCCCTCCCTCCCTAACAAACAAAGTTGTTCTACCACCCACCCTCTTCCCCATGAAAAATATTTACAATATGGTTTCTGTGCCATCCCAGGGTGGGGGTCCATGGGGTGGAAGTGCCTAGGGGGCAGAGCCTGGGGACAAGTGGCCAGCACCCCACCCTCTGGATGTTCTAGCTTTTCTGTGGGTCTGCGTGCTATGGTGGCCAGGGGGCTCACTTGGGGCAACAGGAACTGGTGGTCCCCCAGCGCAGGTGGCTCCCCCTCTGGCAGCTGGTGTGCAAGGCCAGCAGGGCCAGCATGAAGTCCTGGCCCCACTGCAGGCAGCTGTGGCTCCACATCCAAGTGGAGCCAGGGCAAGCAGCAGGTCAAGGGCTGGCTGGCAGGAGACCTGGGACAGCATTTGGGGCAGGGTATCCTGGGTGGAGGAGGTGGTGCTGGACCCAAGCCCAGTGGGGGTGGGGTGGGGACCCTGATACTGGGCAGCGGATGGCTTCCAGGAGGCAGGTGGGGCTCGGGTTGGTGGCCTGCCTCCCCCACCTGATTCCCATGGTGGGACAGGCCAGGCTCCTGGCAGCACCTGCTGCCATGGCTCCAGACCTTGCTTTCCCCTGCTTCTCCTGCAGGCCAGCCTGTCTCCTGTGCTGCCACCTAGCCCAAGACTGCTGGGTTCAGAAAGCACAGGGCTCTTGGATAACTGGGACATGGAGCTGCCCACACCCCCACCCTCCCTCAGGTGTCTGTGCCCTGAGCATGTCCCTGCTTCACATGTCCCCGATGCTGTGTGAAGAGCTGTTTGTACAGACTGAGAGGTTCCCGACCCACTATGACTTGCTGCTGCTGATCTCAGTGGTGCCCTAGGTGTACCTGGCATAGGATCATGATGGTGCAGGAGGCAAGCCTGGGCTGTCCTATAACCTCTGCCACTGCCTGGAGGGCTATCTATGGCTGCACTACATGTCCCTGCCCCCTGCAGATGAAGATGATATCGCTTCTGGCATTGATGCATTCCTTGAGGTGTGAGAGGCCCATGCCCACCTAGCTATGGGGGCATGGGCTGCTTAATAGTTTTCCATTGTCTCTCACCTCCCTGCATGCTCTGTGTGTGGAGGGAGGGAGCCTGGGGGCCAGGGGAGTGCAGCTAGGCCAGGTGTGGAGGAGGAACCAGGGCCAGGGCTGGAGCAGGGAAGGACCTCCCCCCAGTGCAAGGCTAGTGTGGCCAGCAGCTCAGCTCAGTGCTGGCTGGTGGCAATGGTATCCATATCTGGGTGGACTCTTTAGACGGTGGGGCATGGCATGTGGGTGCCTGGGCAGGGCACCCCCTGGAAATGAGCTGGTGCTGTTGGTGGATGGTGGTGACATGGCCAGCTTGGACTCATGGCTAGGGATGAGGCTCTAGAGCTGTCAGGGCAGGTGCTGGCCCAGGCTCCCCAAGCTGCTGGTGGAGGCTGCAGCCAGGGACTGTGGTGGGATAGGTTGCTGGTGCCCTGAGGGGCTCTCCCTTGGTGACATGTCACCAGGAGAGCCAGGCCAGGGTGGGGGCTCAGGCAGGCCACCTGAAGGCACAAGGATCAGTCAGTTGTCACATAAAGGGCATGGTCTTGCGGGCACTCCCTACCTGATGGTTGCGGTTGGAGATGGAAACCTGCTGTGCTTGCAAGACTTTGACCTTTATGCAGCAGTGCTGCGCTGACTGGTAGTGCTCATGCTCCCACATCCAACCTGACTGCCCCTCATAGATGTGGGCATTGGAGTGCCTGCCCCATGTGAACTGGCGCTGCACCTCCACCTTGCCCCACAATGCCACAAGGTTTCCAGTCTCCTCCATGGACCAGTTGGGGCCCCAGGTGGTGGGCACTGGCATCACCAATGATGTGGCCATTGGTGCTCCTGCACCAGCCCTTCAGGGCTGTATGGAGCTGTCTGTGTTCTGCCGGGCCTGGGCAAGTTCCTGCAGCTCCCAGAACAGTGGCACAGTGTAAGACTGGCAGCTGCGTGGTGAGGCAATGCCCCACAGCATCTGCATGTTCTGGGCAGGCTGCTGGAAGTGGGCTGTGGGCAGCTGGAGCTGGCCCTACTGGCCAGGAGATGCCTGCAACTGGGCCCAGGTGCTGTCAGGCCTGGCAGGAGCCTGGAGTAGCGTGAGGCCTGAATGGCATGGGCCTGGCAGATGTGTGGCACTGCAGTGCTGGGCAGCAGCACTGGGGTGCTAGAAGGCTGATGCAGTGAGCCTCCAGGTGGTACCTATATGAGTATTACTGCACAGTAAGTACTCAGAAATAAATTTGCTACTTGCATTAGCAGGTAGCAAATTTACTTGCGCGTAGCATCATTTAATGCACGGTAAGTGTGTGCCTATGTAGACATGCATGCTAACTGTGCAGTAAACTATGCTACTATGCAGTAAAATGTCTCATGTAGATGGGCCCATTAACACCTTAAAGTGATTTTAAGCACTTGTTATGACATGTCATTAAAATGTTAACTTTTTAATCATTTAACCATATAGACTTTCCTTAGAATCATAGAATGTTATGGTTGGAAGGGACCTCAGGTGGTCATCTAGTCCAAACCCCTGTTGAAAGCAGGACCATCCCCATCTAGATCATCCCAGCCAAGGCTTTGTCTAGCTGGGTTTTGAAAACCTCCAAGGATGGAGGTTCCACCACCTCTCTGGGTAACCTGTTTCAGTGCTTTACTACCCTCCTAGTGAGAAAATTCTTCCTAATATCTACCTAAAACTTCCCTTGCTGCAACTTGAGATCATTGTTCCTTGTTCTGTCATTTGCCATCCCTGATAATAGCTGAGCTCCATCCATTTTTGAACCCCCCTTCAGGTAGTTGAAGGCTGCTATTAAGTCTCCTCTCAGTCTCCTCATCTCTAGACCAAAGGAAATGATTAAAAATTCTGATTATGAGGAATAATCTTTTTCATACACTTGTAACTCTATTCTGTTACAAAATATGTATTATTTTCTCTCCATGTGGACTTTGTGCTTTTAAATTGCACCAAGGTTCATGTTTGCTCAATTTATTGGCTAAATCTTACTTGGATTTGCTCTGGTTCTGTAGTGGAAAAAATGGACAAAGTATTGTCACAGTAATGGAATAGTATCTTTTGGGAATATGATCAGCCTATTTGTTGAGTAGACAGATGCAGTAGAGTGACTCATAGTGGGTGAGCAGGACACTAGCCCTGAGCACCTGCTTAGAGGAAGCACTATGTACTAAGCACTTACTTAGAGGAAGCACTAAGTACTTAGATGACTAAGTACTAAGAGCACTAAGTACTAAACACCTACTTAGAGGAAGCACTAAGCACTAAGCATTAATGGCAGCTCCCTGGAGAGTCTGTGACGCTGCAGGAGCAGCAGTCTCATGTGATGACCATAACAGCATCTGCAAGGCACAGGGACTCCATGCTGCTGCTGTAGCAGCTGTAGCAACAACCAGGGCCGGGCAGACCACTCTGTGCCAGTAGCAGCTAGGGACTTTGAGTTCCTGGAGCATGTAAGACTGACTTAGCCACTGTTCTCCAGTGCTTGGCACACTCCCTATCCCTTCAGGGTTTTGCCAGGGCACAAAACTTGCTAATTACACTTCTTGTGAGATGCAGCCGTCTTGGCATATGCCCTGCACTTGGGATAGGTGTTGGGACAAGCACATGTCTCTTTTTCCAGTAGGTATGAGGAGCAAATAAAGAGAACATCTCAGGCCTCCATTCCTTATCTTTGCCAAGAAAGCAAAGGGAGTAGAGTGAAGGCATATTTGGACCCAACAGGTTAAGGAAATTTGTCCCAGAACACATTCATAATAATAAATAATTTTCACTGCTGCCATATAAGTTACATAGCACTCTCAGTTCAAGAAGCAATACTGGACTCAAGATTTTGTGGTGTAGAAACAATTGCTTGACAATACAGGCACCCATCCCAATGCCAAGTGGTTTAACTTTCCAGGAAACATCGGTAAGGAATTGGTAAGGAATTTCTCAATCTTGAATTTTTTCCTTGGGGATGATGGTCTGAAAACCCAGCTTCTGGGGCTTTTGAGATGAGAAAAGACATCTTTCCATTAATATGTTTTGCTGAAATTGTCTCCATACAGAAAACCTGATAGGTTTCTCTGAATGGTGTGCATTTTTGGAAGGAACTACATGGAAAAATGCATGCACATTTGGATGCCTAATTTGCAAGAGAAGTTGTGGTAATTATATGATTGTGAGAAGAGGTAACTTGTTTAAGCAATAGTGATAATTGAACATACAGTTTCATTTTTTTTTTTTTCAAGCACAAATACAAGCATGTTTCTCTGAATCTGGGCCTATTTATGTTATGTTTTAAAAGTCAGTTTGTGATCTTAACTCTCTCTAAAAAAGTACAGGGAGTGGCAAAGTATATAAATGCTAAGGATATACTTATAGAAGATGAGAATGTCACTACATGTTAAAATCAATTTTAACATATCTGATACTTTATAAAATCAGTAGGCAATCACCAGATTCTGTTAAAGGTCATCATCATGCGTTTTTGCTTCCTACAGTTGATCCATTTTGAAATTTATTAAGAAGGATCTTTTAAACAATTCAGTGAATGAAGGAATGAATATACCTTTCATATTTGTTAAAATATTTTTGTTCTTCTATAATTTATTAAGAATACTTGCTTTAAATATAGGTTGTGTGCATACCCAGATTTGCAATATTAATCCTATTGTTGGGGTCTTTGCTTAACAAGACTGTATCTTCCCATTTCTATTTGGAAATGTAAGAAGCCTAGGCCAGCTGGTCCCAGGTCTTCCCTTCTAGCTGGAGGTAATCAGGATGAATCAACCCTCATAGAGAAGCCCTGCCTACACTGACTATATAAGGTCAGACCAGACAGCAGAGAGCCACCCTGTTGTATGTCTGGGCTTCTTGGAATTTCTAAATCTGATCAGGGCCGGATTAATGCATGGGCAAACTGGGTACGTGCCTAGGGTCTTAAGTGAAGAAGGGGCCCAGTTGTGCTTGTTTTACATATTATAATTATTGCGTGGGAAAAAAGTAATATAAATATACAGTATTAAGTAGGGGCCCACAAGTTTGTTTGCCTTGGGCCCGCTAAAAGGTGGGCCCTGAATCTGTCTGTAAACCTCTGAACCTGGATTGTGATTCTGGGCTTGGAACTTCTGGCTTGAATTCCCCACTCTTTTCCTGATTGCTTCTGTTCCTGTCTTGAACTTCCCAGTCTGGATCAATGGCCTGACCTGACAATGACCTCATCTTGACTCTAGGCTTGCCATGTTGGTTTAGGGCTGATACCTGGCTCTGACATTCTCTTCCAATTTGGTAAATCCCAACCTAGTGTGAGCTATTCAGATTGACTGCCTACAGCCTGGTCAACCCTTATAGATAGCCACACTTTTGGTATGCAGCCAAAGGAGCTGGGTTTAAATCTTGCCTCTGTTGAATTCAGTGGGAATTTGCTGTTGATGAAACTAGGATCTCAGTCAGTGTTTCCTGTTGCACTCTAAAGCCCCTGCCATCACTTGGGCAGGACACAAAATAATTGTATTTCAAAGCTTTTGCTTAAGCAAAGCCTAGGGCTAAAATCCTGAGGGGGTTAGATAAAGAATAAAACAGATTGAGGATGCTGAAGGGCCTGACTTGAACAAGTACTTAAAGCACCAAATACAAAGAAACAACATAAAGCAAGATCACACCATTAGAATCTAGAAATAGGTTTCTTGTGATTTTCAGTCACAAACAGATAAGGACAACAGTACTAAATATGAGAAGAATTTGTTCCAATAGGGATGCGTCATGTTTGAATAAACTAGTAGGGAGTAGGCAAGAAGGGAAAAAATAAGCCTATCTGTGAAATCCTGCAGAAATTATGATGTGAATGATTATCTGCTGTTTACTCAGTAGAGATCTACAGATACTACCCAACCAGTATCAACAGTCAAACAATTCCTAATCTCATTTTTGTACATTATGTCACTGATAATTAACTATGAAATGTCACCTGAGTTACTTTCATCAGTGGAAGAAATCTTAAAGAAGGAGAAGGCAAGTAGGGAAAAGTGATTTCATGATAAGAATGTATATTATTATTAGTGCCAAAGCCTATGTTTTGGCTCTTTTTCAGAGTATACTTCAAGTCTGTGCCATGAAAGTGAGGATAGTACTCCTTCAGGACTCAGAGTGAATAAACCAAAGTACTCCCAAAAGCCAACAGACGGGTTCACAAATAATTGGGCAGACACTGGAAAATACCATAAAGTTTCATGAGAAAACTAGGGTAGCCTTAATTTTTCTAAGTTGATTGTAGCACGGATGGAAAATATAAAATAGACAGGACTCACCAGGTCCTCTAAACTTAACCTATGCTAGTATTTCATGCAGATCTTTCTTTTTCAGAGGACGCATCTACATGAGATGTGTTAATGCACCTTAGCCTAGTCGGACTTGGGGGTCGGACTTGATGATCTGTTCAGGTCTCTTCCAACCCTAGAAACTATGAGACTAGTCAACTGCACAGTGAGGGCACGCGTTTACATATGTGCACCCTTACTGTGCAATAAAAATGGCTAATCATGACTAAATTTGATAACTGCAAGTGCAGGTATGAAATTTTGTCACGATTAGATAATGCACAGTAACATGTGTAGACACGACCTGGCACTAAGTTTAGTGCCAGGTCTGCCCTGATGTCCAGCTGGGCTGCTTCTGTGCATGCAGGACCTGGGCCAGCGCAGCAGGCAATCCCCACGAGTGGCACGCAGCCCTGGGTGACAGCCTGGAGCTGCCCGAAAGCACATGGCCCCACGTGATGCCATGCCAAGCCGGGCTGCAGCAGTGCTCTGTGGTGGAGGCAGGTCCCGGTTGCTACAGGAAACGTGTTTCAGCACCAGGGAAAGGGCCAACCATAGAGATGCTCTGGCAGGCTACGAGAGTGGCTCTATGGAGGATCTGAGCCTCTGGTTGCCTTAGGGCACAGTCTGGGACCATGCCCTGCCCCACTTTTTTCCCCTGTGGTATTTTTTGACCCCTGGATATCTAGGGTTTTAATTTTGCCCCAGTGCTGCAAATTTGTAGCACGGGGAACATTCTTTTGTTCCTGCACATGCGCCTTACAGCGTCTCAAAGGGGTTTGAGATGCTGCAAGAGGCACATGCACGCTTGTCTGGACGTTCCTTAAGGGTGCATCCAGATAAGCGTGCAAGTGCAGTTAGTGGCACTGAAGAGTTGTTTGTGGCTCCTCACACTGAACATGCCACACATGCAGTCATTCCCCTCATTGCTCTTTTTCCTAAAAAAAGTGGGGTGGTGCATATGGTTCATAGATTCATAGATGTTAGGGTCGGAAGGGACCTCAATATATCATCGAGTCTGACCCCCTGCATCAGCAGGAAAGAGTGCTGGGTTTAGATGACCCCAGCTAGATGCTTATCTAACCTCCTCTTGAAGACCCCCAGGGTAAGGGAGAGCACCACCTCCCTTGGGAGCCCGTTCCAGACCTTGGCCACTCAAACTGTGAAGAAGTTCTTCCTAATGTCCAATCTAAATCTGCTCTCTGCTAGCTTGTGGCCATTATTTCTTGTAACCCAGGGGGGCGCCTTGGTGAATAAATACTCACCAATTCCCTTCTGTGCCCCCGTGATGGTGGCAGTGTGCACCACCTGAAACTGGAGTCTGGCCAGCCAGAGCCACACTCTAGCTGCTGGCCAGGCTCCCTGCTGCTGGATCGCTGCAGATGCAGTCCCTGGAGGCCCCAGGACCCCAGGAGAGGCTGCTGGGCCAGCCCAGGTGCTGACCACAGCCTCCCCTACACCACCTGGGGCAACATGCCACATGCCAGAGTGCATGTGCGTGTGCATGGGTGTTCCTCGGGGACAAGTAGCAGTAGCAGATACTGTGCTACTGCTGTTTGTCCTTGGGGAAATGCATGTTCCTGCTTGTGGAGATCTGCCTGAAAAGGGGAGAGACCCACACTGTGCCAATGTACAGAAAAAGTGTGGTGTTTAGACCAGAACCTGGTCACTGGCTATAAAGCACCCTAGAGTAAATGGTGCTACTTTATTTTACATGCCAATGAATTTGCAAATCTGTAAATGATGGGTATTCAGTGTTTTTTTTCTGATTGAAAAGCGCATTCTGCCCTCTTGACATGCATTCTATTCTACTTATACAAGTCATCTGTTGAAGTCCATGGCATTCCTTGCTCAAAATAATTAAGGATGACAGAATCAGTCCCTGAATGTGTGACCCTTTTATGGCATCCTGATGCTGATCCATCATGTTGTCCAGTTGATGTTATGCAGTATTATGTAGTGGATGAGCAGAGCTGAGTTTGACAAAAATTATACCCTGGAATCAGGTTTGCAAAACTGTCACAAAAATTATTAGGCCAGCCTCAAAATCTATTTGCCCTTCAACCTCTAAACCTTTATGATTGTGATGGTCAATAATGAAAAACACAAATGATATTTCTCTTGCCAATAGGAAAAATGAACTATTGGGTGAGTAGAATTTTTCAAGGCTGAATCAAATAAAAATACATTTTAGCTCATGCACGGTCAAGTTTAAATGTTTCATAACATAACGTGGGTTACCATGCTTAGTATGCATTGGGTGTAGTAGAATGAGAGAAAATTAAATGGACTCAGTACAACACAAATAGGGAACACAAGGCTTTTGAATCTGAGACACTGTTTCACTGCTCCTATTGTTTCAGCATTTTCTTCTTTTTATTTTAGTCTGAAGTAGTTAATTTTTTAAATTTCAAAGCTTCTATATTTATCTACTAAGCAGCTGGTGCTATTTGTTTTGGGTGATTTAATTTATTTATTACTACATAATCATTTTACCGGGTGCGCTTTAAATTGAAACAATTGATCAGGTTTTTTGCCACATTTTCTTATAGTTTTCTTTAGAAGAGCAATTAAATTTCAGTGCATTTTCCCTCAGGAAGGAATTTAATCAAAGTGAAAGATAGGTATAAGCAACACTGTATTTACAGTAATTTAACACGAAATACCATGGTGCTGTGAAAAGCTGCAAGTTGACTTTGTTCTTTGTACAAAGGCTGGAAGTATTGCCAGGATATGACAATCTGTCATCCAGATTTCATGCAAATAAACTATTATATGAAGTATATTTACCTTAATTGGTCCCCTAATATTTAACTTTAAGTAGCAAGTATTTATCTTTGCATGCATGTGTTGTGATGCACCAGCAGTAATATAGGAATCTGTGGGAATTCCTATGTACCTTGAAGAAATAGTGTTCTATGAGCCCAGCAGTACGTTTTCAATTATTTGGTGACAATGTTAGGTAAATACATCCTTTGCTTTCCTACTATGCCTTGCTGTGGTGTTTTTAGATGAAGGTGAAAGTCTTGTCTGTTGAGGAGATGTTGCTATGTAAGTAACCTCTTTGATCTTCATGAGAGTTAGCTGTGGAAGAGGGAAATAACTTCTCTACAGAGAAATTAAAATAAGTGAACAATGAATCTGTCCCATTGTCTTTCCCCTGTTTTTCTTCCTTTATTGCAGAAGACAAACAGAGATCCTCAATAAAGTTGATGTTGCTTTCAGGATTTTCTATTTTCAATGACACCCGAGGGAAAAAAAAAATCAGCAGTCATGACTTTCCTCCAAAAGTAGGAGCATGCCACTACCTATTCATAACTGCATTTCTGATGTACTTGTTTATTTCTTGTCCAACACCTAAATATCCACTGAGAGGCCGCTGTCTACATTTGCTACATGGCAAATAAACAAGCCTCCAGCTAAAAAACAAAATCAGGTTAAGTCCTAATATTATAAGAGAAGACAAATTTTCCATTTATAGCATGGATTCATTCAAAAATAATTTGTAAGTTTCTTGTCAAAATGCCAAGGGTTTTTGCCAACTCCTCTAGTTCTCCTGCCCCCTTCCCCCACTGTAAAATTTCCAAGTGCATGAAGATTAGAAACTAATCTACTACCAGTACTCTGGAAACTTTACGGATGTCATAGCACCTCTGTGTTAGGCCAAACAGGGAGTGAATTTAAGAAAAATCTATAGGTACTTATCTTTCCATATCTTTCCATATCCTCAAAAGTGCATCACTTCAGAATTTATGCTGAGCTTTGCCTCCATGAAATTGTTTTGATTTTTAAATACCAGAGGACAGATTTTCAGGCTAGTAGTAGTCACAACTAGGTTAGAATTTCAAAAGAGGTCAGCTGGTTGGGCAGTGAAAATATGACCACAATCATCATAATGGGAACAGCTGGGTGCTCTAAGCACTTCAAAAAATGTGGTCCTTGTATATCTTCTAACAAGGGCTGCAGATCTGATATGTCTGCATAAACTAGAACTCTGAGTCCATGGATGACTGGTACCTCCTGAGTCTGGGGGGGGCACCTCCAGAAGCTGGCGTTGACAGTGGGGGCAGGGCTGGTGAGCACCTGCAGAAGTTGCTGGAGGCTTTGGCAGCAAAGACGGAACTGGTGAGCACCCGCAGAATCCTCTGGAGGCATTGGCAGTGGGGACAGGGCTGGTGAGCACCTGCAGAAACTGCTGGCAGTGGTGGTGATGGGGACAGGGCTGTTGGGGGGGGGGGTCACGTGCCCCTCCCCCCATGTTCCTTCTACCAGTCGCCTGGGATGTCGCATGGGATGTCAAGTTTAGAATGGTCAGATTTGTGGAATGAACAATATGGAGAAACTATTGTTTTGGCTGTTTTAAAGCACCATCCTATTTAAGCCAGAAATACAATAAAGCAGCAGCAAGAAGTTGTGTGTGCTGGGTTGTGGGACTAGCTGTTTGGATATCTGGGTTCTATTTCTGATTTTGGCATTTGCTTTCTAGGGTCAGGGGTAGGCAAAAATGAAGATCTAATTAGCAGCTTTCACTTCCCTTGCACTTCCCTTACTCTTGGGTCCTAAGAACTTGCATCATGGGGAATAATGTGTGTGAAAATTGTTAATATTTTAAATTGTTTTTCAGTCCTTAGACCAGTGGTTCCCAAATTGTGGGTTGCGAACCCAAATGGAGTCACAAGATCAGTGGATAGGATTGCACTAAACAGGGATCTAAGTTGGGAGTTAAGACCAATGCTGAAGAGATGGGGCCATAAATTGGGTCATGCTAAGGAAAAGTTTGGGAAGCACTGTCTTAGACAAAAGACACTGTAGAAGTTCAAAACATTAATTACAAAAAGGAAGGGGGAGGGGGTTTATAGTTTGTTACACATATACCTGTGCATAACCAAGCTCAGCAGTTTTGTATTGGCCTGCAAAATGATTCACTGACTCATGATCAATATATTCACACCGATTATGCCTAAACTATCATTCTTGGGAAGCCAGTAAAACGGTCAGCACGGTGAGTGCAAGCAAGCAGAAGAGAATGTATAAAACAAGTATACAGCATGATCTTCACTCCTCAGCCTCTTGAGGCCAGGGTCTTTGTGCTGGCATCCATTCATACTTGTCAACTCTTGTTGCATGAGACAGTTATCTGAAGAAGATTATGGCATGGGAGCTGCTTGGTCTGACTACTTAAGTTCTGTACTGTGAATCTTGTTGAATGTCCATATGCCCTGTTTGGTAAATATTAACAGATTAGCAGTCACAACCCCATTTGAGGTAAATATTAATCCCATTTTGTGCAAGGGGAATCTAAGACAGGAAGTGATTTGGCTAAGGTTGCATAGGATTTTGTGTCAAAACAGAAAACGGAATACAAGCATACTTTCCTGTCTGTCACGTGCGTGGTTCACTGACCCCTGCCACATTTCACACTACTGGACTGTTTCTCCTTGTCTTCCTGAGATAACTTTGAGTCTGTAGCAGGAGCCACTTCCTCATGTTAGCCTGGCCTACTGACATAAGGAGTTCAGTTTAGTTTTTTATAGAAGATTTTCTGGAACCCTTTTTAGTAGATAGTGTAAATCAGTGCATCTTCTGGCTGCTCTGACTATTTAGCCTTCAAAATCAGTGCCACTCATTTTGGGGGCTATGTTGACTTGGTGTAAGTACTTTGAAGAAAAGGAATTTTGGGGTGTCTTGTACGTTTTGTTCCTGACGTCCTTACCACAGCCAAGGGAGCCCATGTAGTGTTGATCCTTCACATTCAAGGTATGGGTGTGATGCTGTGTGATTTTCACTGCTTGGAGCATGTCTGAATTCTAATGAGCTATAACCATACATTTCTGCTTGTGGCAGGGAACTGACTGGCTGCCCTGGAGACTGAATTTATCTACAGATGAGGCAGTGGCAATGCAGACTTAACCATAACCCTGGAAGTATCATAGGGATGAAAACATAGTGCATATGCTATATCTATTAAAATCATGGCCATTCCGTTGAGACTGCAAGTAAGGACATCAATTACTTTCAATTGTGTTGGTGGTTTTAGTGATGTAGACAGCTGGTCTGCTGGGAAATGGGCTGTGATCATCTAACTCATTTCACAGAGTCATGGAACAACAATCTAATTTTAACAGAGTTCACTTACTCATGACCGGGCCTCTTGATTTCCATTTTGCCTGCATAGGTCTCTTCCTCTCTCTTCTTCGGTAGGATTTAATAATAACTGACTGCGACACAGAAAATAAAATTATCTTATTTAGTCACATGTAACAAAGGTTGGCTTGTTCTGTGCAGGCAGTCTCACACCTTGGCCTCAAATTGGAGTGGAAATTGCTCTTCTTCTCATTTAAGTAGCAAAACAAATAGTTTCCTATGCAGGAAGCAAGAGAAATCATTAGAGAAAAAGCTCAATTTAGTCACCTAGGGAATTGTTTTCCATTCATTCCTGTTTGTCTTCTTGTGATGTATATATACCATTCCTCTGGATGGAATATGGCATTTTTATTTTAGAAATTAAAGGATGAAAAAATCCTGATAAAATGGGGTGAGAATATGGATTAGGAAAAATAAGAAATTAAGATGAGAATAGACATAAGGAACCATGCCCTTTGATACTCTGAAAATTAAACTGTCAAAATGGCTATATATGTTCTTAGAAAAGAACATTAGGCATTTTTGTCAGTGAATTTCTGATGCAACCAAAGAGATCAGTATGTCTCAGACACTGGCTAGTGATTTATGATGGATTTTCAAAAGAGCTCAGGGTGCATTAGGGCAGGGGTGATTTTGACAGACTGTCCTTAAATTAAATAAACTTTCTATAATTGAAAATTTATCATCTAATCATTTTAATGATCATTTAGCTCTATATGGTATGTCTTCCAGCTTTAACCATTATATTAGCTTTGCTTGGAGAACATAGATATATCTTTCCTATATTTAACTAATATTTGGACAACACCTAATATTTTCTGAAATGTGGCTACATGTAGAAGCCAACATAAGCCTTTATATATTAAATATTTTCCTTTTTGAGTCTTATGTAAAAGCTCCTGACTTGCTCACTAAAGACATACAAAGCCAGCATAATATGGCAATTTATATAGTTTATTTTATTGTTCACATCTGAAGACAACCTGCATTTCCAGTCTCTTTGCAGTATCACAAGTAATAATTGAACTGAACTCACATTTATCAGACATCCTAAAGGTTAAGCTTGTTCTAAGACTGTTCATCCTGTCACTGCAATGGATGGATATTTTGAGCTGCAAAAGTCCAATGTAAAGAGAAATAATCTTGAAACCGTGTTGTTTGACAAACACAATACTTATATCACCCCAAGAGTAAACAGCGTTTAAGATTAAGTGATGATTGCTAGTGCAAATCTACAGTTTTTTTTATGAGAACAATGCCTTTAGAAATGTCTAGTAAAACTGCCTCAAAACATGAAATACCTAGAAATAAACTTATTATATATAAAAAAAAAATCTTGTTTAAATGTGACATTTCCCCATATATGAAACAATCAGATAGCTATTAATTACTTCCATATTAAGGAAACTGGCAGTTCTGTTGCTACAAGTGAATAGTAAAAAGTACCTTACTGATTCAGCACAGAATTAATCTAAGCTTGCGGAAGTGTATTAATTCCATATATCATTGTTATAAAAACTGCTTTGTACATAGTTAGCTAATAAAATAAAGTGTAATTTAGTGCTCTTATTTTCAAAGAATGTTCATATGCAACATTCTTTCACATGTTATAATGCTTGTCCTTTATTTTATATTAATAATTTATGTAAAGCAATATTTTCCTCTTAAGGAATAACATAATTTAATATTAAAGCAATTTCTAAACTGGATAATAATAATAATAGTTCCTTGTCTCTCTGGAGAGCTCTTGGGCAGTGCACACTAGGAACTGAATGTTTTTAGCTAGCACATTCTTTCCCTGGAGTTCTCTTTCCCAGAAATTGATGCAGATGGTCTCGGCTTTGAAACATTTGAGGTCAGATAATATACTATTTCACTGGAGGTAGAAATATTCTTTATCCAGAATGTGACAGCATAAGGCCCTAATTCAGCAGAACCATTGGGTGCATGTTTAAAATGAAGCTGGTATCTTAAGTCCCTCATCACAGCATATAAGCATATGCCTATGTTTCATTGGATGCCAGCAAGTGCCTGAAGTTAGCCATTAGGCCTGTGTGAGGTGGCTACAATTTGCTTCAGATTTGGATTTGGCTGATTCTGGAGACAGTGATTTGATTTGGTGCTTCAAATCACCATCCTGAATCGATTCGGCCAAATCTGATTCAGAGATTCAGCTGCCGCCAAATCAGCTGAATCTCCGAATCAAACAGGCCCCACCCTCCACCTGCTCTCCCAGCTTTATCAATGGCTGCCCCACTTGGTCCCAGTGTCCTGCCCCTTTAAAAAATGCCCCACAACTCACTGGCTCCTGCCACGTGGGGGGGATGATCCCTGCTGCACCCCACTACCCTGTGCTGCATGGTGGGCTCTGCCACAAGCCCCCAGAAGCCCTGATGGCCGCTGCAGAAACCTGTGAGTGTGCAGCTTTTTTTTTCCCCCCGGCTAAAGAGCAGGGATGCTGGAGCTGGGCGGAACAGCCATTGACAGTGCTGGGAGAGCAGGCGGGGGATGGGGGCTCACGATAAAGCCCCCCACACATTGCAGGGTGGTGGGGGGCAGTGGGGATCACCCCCTACCCCCCAGACTGGCAGGAGCCAGTGAGCATGGGGCTTTTTTGCTTTTTCTTTTTTTAAAGAGCTGGGGCCAGGCAGGGAAGCCATTGATGGGGCTGGGAGAGCAGGTGGGGGGATGTGCACATAGGGGCTGGGGGAGCAGGCAAGGGATGGGGCCTGGTGGGGGTTCTCCCATGGCCTCCTTCCCCCTCCTTCAGCCCCACCCTTCCCCCTAGTTATAGGCATGGAGCCTGGGTCCACCTCCCTGAAGCGGTGATCAGGGACTGTCTGAATCATTGAATCTCTGTATCTTCCTCTGAATCATTTCAAAAAGCTTCAAATTGATTCAGACTTTTTTATTGGTCTCCTAATTCGATTTGGATTCAGAGGTTCGGCTGCCGAATCTCCTCTGAAATGGAGATTCGGATTGGGCCGAATCTCCTCTGAAACGAATCAGCACCCAAAGCTTCACATATCCCTATTAGCCATATGCCTTAGTGTTTTGCCGAACAGAGATCTAGGTTAATAGTTATTAACCTTTTCAGACCCAGGGAACCCCTCAGACTCAAAGGCACCCCTCTGAAAATGCCAGATCTTAGTTCTCACTCATTTCTTTGACTACAGAAAAAACAATAAAATAATTATTCTGCTGAAAAACACTCAGAAAGACCACAGCAGGTCAAAGTGTTTTAACACCATGGACTCCTATTTGAAAAACTTTGGGTTTATCTGGTGAATCATGTTTATGCACTTAATAGTGCTTACATGACATGGCACCCTAAAAGGAACTCGAGGCATTCCAGGGTGCTATGGTACCCTGGCTGAGAATCACTGATCTGGGTCTTTTCATGCCGTAATGGGCTTGATTGAGGCCAGATCCTCAGTTGATGTGAACTGGTAGAACTCCTTTGGGTACATACAGGTGTTCCAAATGCCCAACTGTGCAGGCATGCAGAGGGATTAAGTCTTCCAAAAAATGGTTCACCTGATCTAAGTTAATTCACTTGAGTAGATGTACTGACTAAGATGAAGATCAGTTTAACTCAGTCTAAGAAACAGTTAACCCAATCTTGTGAATGCCTGTACACACATGTTGCTTAGCCCAGTTGCTTGCTCTAATTCTGGGGTTGCACTACTCCCACTGCCCCAATCCTGAGTGAGTTACTTTTAGCTCCCTCCCCCTCTCTCTGACTGGCCAACCCCTTTGCAAACCCTTCCTTCCAACCCACCAAACTCCACCTGCTAGACCCTGCCCTCCCCACCCCCAACCTTGCCTATCCCTCCCTCCAACCTGAATTACTTACACTAGTATTCCCATGCAGCTCCTAGGAACAACAACTGGCTACACATGCTGCTCCCAGTCTATGCTCACATGGCTTATATTAAGCTGTGTGAACGTAGATCAGGTGTGGTGAATGGCTGTACACACCTTTTGACGCCATGTACTTTCTTCTAGTGATACTGAGAGTAGCTGAGTCTTCTGTTAATTGTACTGTGGTTTCACAGGGATGATTATTTTTCCTCTTACAGCTCTTATGGTCCCCCACCGTGTTATTTGTAGTATGGTTTAATTGCTGATTGAGTAGAGGAATGGTGCTCCAGGGGTTGCTGAACATACATTGCTTTGCTGATTATATTGTAAGGGAGAACCACCACCCTCATCCCACTCTTACAACAGTTTGTAAGAATTTCCCCATACCTTATGTGGTATGGCTGGGTCTCTAGGTCTTAAATAGTGGCACAAAATATCTGATAGTCTCCATGAAATAATAGAGGAAGACAGAACACTGTGTCACTTGTGAAATATTTACACCCAACATGTAAACTCTCTCCTTAGATATGTATACAGACTTCCACTGAAGACAAGAGGAGTTACAGATCAGAGGTCAAAACATGATCCTAAAATATTAAGAGCTTTTCTCAAAACTAAGAGAGCAAGCAGAGAATGATAAAAGTTTTGGACAGTTTTAAGCAGTAAGTCTAAAGTCAGTGTGAATTCTCTGTGGCTGGAAGCAGTGAGAAGAAAATAGAAATATGTTCTGCAATAATTTATGGGTTTGGAAGATTAATGGAGAAAAAGGTGCAGGCATACAACAGAGATAAAAAGGAATCCTATCCAGGGCAACCCACACACAGAGACCAAAGTTAATTTTGAAAACCTGTTTAAAGAGGAAGTAGAGGAAAGATAAAGAGAAGAGTAGGAAAAACTGAAGAAAAGGTACGATGAGTTAAAAAAGAAATGGCTGATACCATGAATTGTAAAGAATCTATAATAGAGAATAAAAGGAATTTGGAAAGAGAGATGTATCTCTAAGGAAGTTCCCAGGATTTGTGAAAAGGTACTGATGCGAGAGAGATTTCAGAAGGCCAGACTATCCTAAGAATGAGTTGAGAGAGTGATAGAAAGGGAGAAAAAGCAAGGAATAGGATTTAGTGAGTGGTACATGCAATCTAGAAGCAGACATTCTATGTGACCAGATATTCTAATCAGAGAGGAAGAAAAGGCCTGCTTCAATATGGAGAGGAGGAATTATCAGCATTATTAGAAAAAGTTGCTGCCATTTTTCCAAATTGAATGCTTCATTGAATGCTTAGGAGAATAGCATACAAAGGGTTAAATAAAAAGCATGTGGGCAATGCTCCAAAGCAAATAGAGTAACTGAAGAGATGGAATAACATAACATTGGGAAAAGAAAAGGTGATAGCATAGTGGAACATATTTGTCTTTTCTTTCCATTTCTGACTTTTCACTTGTATTCACATCTTTCTTCTGAGGTGACTTTCCTTGCTCTCTGTCAAATGCAATGCTAAAAATGGCTAACACAATCTCAATTTTTTGATAAATAATCAGGTGACTATCAAGTAGAAATAGTGAGATAATATTATTTCTACAATGGGGCATGGAGAAGACCAATCAGATATTGGAATACTGTGTCCAGTTAAGATGTCCAGACTTTAAAAAGGATGCTAACAAATTGGCAAGGATCAGAGAAGAGCTACAGCAATCATTAATTGCCTGGGATACTATCATACTTCACAAGCAGTATAGCTTTTTTGACAGCACTGCTTATGGAATAAGAGACTAGTTAATGTGTAAAATTTAAAATAGCAACACATAAAGCTTTGTGCATACACAATTCCTCTGCTAATATGGCTCTGTACCAATGGCAGTTTTGCAAAGACTTCAATGGCAGCAGGCTTAGGCCCTAGGGAAGAAGTAAATGAAGGAATAAAAAATGTGGCTCTTCTCTCAGAAGAGATAATTGTGTCAGTGTCTTTAGTAGAAAACAAAATCATAGCACGATGATTCGTATCTGTGCTACTGTTTGCAACAAGAGTTAATGTCATCACAGTATTCACAGGAAGAAGATTGGGAAGGCTGCTGTTGGCTTTCTGTACACTGGCTGTGGCAATGCAATCAAAGCAAATTTAAAAACATAAATTGTGATGCTTTTGTTCCTTTTACAGGTTAGCTTACTTCCAGCCTGACTTTTGTGTCTAACATTTTGAAGTTAAAAGTTATTTTATTAAGCATGCATACATGAGCATATATTCACATGTAGCTAAACTTTGTGTATGCATTTTCATATATTTAAATTTATGTATACATGTATGTGTCTCTGCATATATTTTGACTTCGGTAATGCAGTTTGCCTTCTGTAATCAATACTACTAGGGAAAAAAACCAGTTCTAAGAGGGGTTAACACAGTTTTGATAGGATCTTTCTGAGGGTTCACATCCAGGAAATCATTCATTTGGAGCTTAGGGGAGGTGAAATGAATGTGGTTGAATAAACTTCAGTGCAGTTCATGCTAGAGTTTATTGCCCTGGGTGCCACATTTACATGTGTGCCAAGGACTGCAGCATATTGCTGGCTCAATGTGTTGTGTGGGGGCTAGTTGGGACATGAGGGTGCTTCAATGAAGGGCTAGCTGACAGGCAGCCCCCACACTGAAGCACCCTCATGCCCCAGCCAGCCTCATCAATGTCTACATGTGCACTGTGGTGGAGTAAATAACTCTGCTGTAGGATAGTACTTGTGTCTGGCAGTTCTATTCTATGCTTGAGTTAATTAGTTTACTTCTGCCTATAGCAACACACATGTAGACAGTGATGTTTTACTGGGTGCGTCTACGTGTGCAAATGGTGTTAGATGCCATTACTCTGCAGTAATTTACAGCTGAGTAAACCCATTCTGGGCAGACTTCTACATGTGCAGGCATTTGGGAGCAGATTTGCTGCTCCTGGTAGTAGTTTGTTCCTGCCCACTCCAGCCCTGCACCAGCCCCCTGCAGCAGCCAGGGGGAGCTGGAGGCTGTAGCCAGGGGGAGCTGGAGGCTACAGCCACACCTGCCTGTGACTGGGGCCCATCTTTAAAAGCCAGCTCTATGTGCTGTTTCCTGGCCACCTGTGTTCCTGGGCTGGAGCAGCCTGCAGTATGCTAGCACAGCCCTCTGCAACTGTTGCCAGAGTCTGTGCCCACTGTGCAATAGCTGCTTCACTCCCAGGTCACGGGAGCAATATCCACTGTAAAAGGCTCCTGCTGGACATAATAGCTGTGCTGCTTCACCGCCATGGTGACCACCACCTAGCCTAGGTCAATCTTGGCCCTGGAGACCCACCCCACTCCCCCTGTGGCACAGCTGTCTGACCAGGCTCATTGCGGCAACTAAGGCTCCTTGGCACCATGCTCTGCCACCCAGACCCCGTGCTGCCAACCAGACCCCAGCAGGGACGCTGATGACACATACCTGGACACCACCACCAGTGCTGTTCATGTACTCCTGGGTCTCTAGCTCTGCTGCCTGTGGGCCTGCCCAGCCATCCAGGACTAGTGACTGCATATCATCCAGAGTACCTGGGATGATGAGCAGTGGCTGGAGTCATTCTGGATGACCTGAACCACCTTCCAGGACAGTGTAGTGGCCTCTCTCTGTGAAGACCTGGCTGGCCATTGCTCTACTTACACTGGCCATTGCCCTGCTTAAGCTGGCCATGCCTGCCAGCCTGTGATGGCCATCTCTTCAGCGTGGGCAAGGTGATCACTGGGGAGGCTGTCCTGGAGGTGTATGGTGCCCTCCAGGACAACCTGGGGCATATCATGCTCTGGGTATGTGATCCCCCTGGAGGTGGTGGTGGGGTTCTGCACCCTGGGTTTCCCCTGGGTGCACTGGGTCCTGGATGGGACCCACATCCTTGTCACCTGCCCACCCCATGGTGACCACCGCTATTCCAGCTGGTAGGGCTTCGGCTTTCACTCTTGTCGTGCTCTAGGTCATCATCAACCATTGGGTTCCTTCACCAACGTGAGTGCTGGCTGAGTGGGCAATGCCCTACAATGCCCATGTCATCCTCAGCTTCACCCTGCCATCCCTGAGGGAGAGCAGGCACTTCATGCCAGGGTTGCTGGACCTCCAGCTGGTTGAGGTGGTAGTCCCACCCCTTCTCATCAGGGACTCTGCCTACCTGCTCCTCCCCTGGCCGTACACTGGTCAGCTGGACCTCCACCAACAGGTGCCTGGGCTGGACCTGCACACTGGTTGACTTCACCTGCCCAAAAGGATACTGCACCCTCACCACACACCTTGAGGCTGCAGAGGTCAACATCCCCTGGGTCATCATCGCAGCCTGTGGGCTGCATAACATCTTGAAGACCTGGGGGGGAGCTCTTCTGTGAGGCCTGGGTGGAGGAGGCACAGTGGGCAGAGAATGCCTGGCACTGGGAGTGCTAGCTGCAGTGGCAGTGGCAGTGGCAGCGATGGGTCCCCCTCACTAAGGCCCAGGGTGATCTGTACACCCAGTAGTGGGGGACCAGGCACCCTGTGCAAGAGGCACTGGCTGCCTACCTCCTCCTGCACTCCCCACTGTAGGCCACCTGGATGGCTGCCCACGGACCTCAGCCCCACTGCACACCCCCACCACCACTCTCACTGAGGACGTTTCTCAGAAAAGCACTTTATTCCCCTCCACAAACACAGACCCCCATTTACCTTCAGGGTAAGTTAGCTGGGCAGGCCCTGGCACAGGTGGCCGTTGGCCAAGCTCCCCTTCCCTGCTCACTCCATGGGGGCCAGTGGTCTGCTGGGTGCTGACCATGGGCAGCCTTCCTTCCCCATCCTCTTACCAGGCTGGGATGGGCCTGGCTTCTGGCAGCACCTGCTGCCATGGCTCCAGACCCACTCCCCCAGCCCCTTCTCTTCCTGCAGGCTAGGCTGTGACCTTCACTGCTGCCAGGGCCATGATATTCAGGCCCTGGGGGCTCAGGGCTCCTGGCTGACTGGGACATGGAGCTGGTGGGACCCTCTCCCTCTCCCCAGGGGCCCTCTCTGAAGAGGTGACCCAGGGCCAGCTTCCCTCCATGCTGGTCCTGTGCCCTAAGTGTGTCCCTGCTGACAGTATCCAGATGCACTGTGAGGAGCTGTTTGTGTGGACCGAGGGGTGCCTGATCCATTACATCTTGCTGCTGCTGCTTTCCATGATGCCTCAGGCACACCTGAAAGCCTGGGCCAGGACTCTGAGCCCACACTACCCCACAATGTTTGCCATGATCTGGAGGGCTACCTGTGACAGCATTCCATGTCCCTGTCCCCCCTCAACTGAGGATGACATCACTACCAGCATCAACATGTTCCTTTGCATGTGATAGGCCCATGCCTGTCTAACTGCGGCGGCACAGGCTGCTCAATAAAATTTTGCACTCCCTCCCACCTCCGTGTGTGCTTTGGGTGTGGTGGGGGAGGGGGATGTAACTCTGGAGGCCAGGGGGAGTGTGGCCAGGCTGGACCAGGTGGGGAGCAGGGGCACGGGCAGGGGTGGGAATGGCCCTCCCCCCAGCGTGGGGCTTCCTGTGTGGGTGTGGCAGGCATGCCCAATGCCCTGAGTTCATCCCTACTGGTGGTGAGGACATGCAGCTCCTGACAGTCTTGGGGTGCAGTGATGGGCTACCTGGGCAGAGGCCCCCTCCAGGGAGGAGCTGGAGCTGCTGAGGGCTGCTGATGCCATGGCTGGGCTGGCCTCCAGGATGGAGCTGTGCATCAGGAGCTGCCAGGGCAGGCACTGGCTTGGGCTCCAGGAGCTGCTGGATGAGGCAGGGAGTGAGGACCATGGTGGGACAGGCTCCTGGAATCCTGAGGGGCACTTCCCTACTGACACCTCATTGTGGCTGCCAGGCTGCAGCAGAGGCTCAGACAGGCCACCCATGCTGGACACTACAGCATAGCTCTGGCCAGGGTCCTGGGGCACGAGGATGTGGTCCAGCTTCCACATAAAGGGCATGGACTTGCAGGCAGCCCAAGACCAATGGTTGTGGTCGGTGACATTGACTCACTGTGCCTGCAAGACCTTGACCTTTATGCAGCACTGGCATTGACCAGTGCATTCCTGCACTCCTGCATGCAGCTTGACTGGTCCTTATAGACCTATGCATTGGAGTGTCCTCTCTGGGACAACTGGATGAGGACCTCAGCTTCTCCCCCACAGTGCCACAAGGTCTGTGGCACTCTTCCTGGGACCAACTGTGGTTCCAGGAGGCGGCATGTAGCATTGGGGACAACTCCAGTGTGGCTCTCTTGATGGCCTCTAGGGTCTCCCCATGATAGTTTGGATGTTGCTGGGCCTGAGCAGGTGCCTGCAGCACTCAGCAGAGGGGCATTGTATGGGACAGGTAGGCAGGTGGCAACGCTGGTCCAGGGACCAGTGGTGGGATCTGGGCAGGCTGCTGCACTTGGCTAGGGGCCTCTGCTGCATGGCCCAGTGGCCAGAGGCTGGTTACAGGTGGCTCAGGGCCCCAGTGTCCCCCACAGACTTTTAAGGGCCAGGTGATGGGGCAGGCAAAGAGCCGCCCCAGTCCTGGTGCTCAAGAAACTCCCAGCCCTGTGGTCTTGGGGCTACCCTGAGGGTAACTGTCTGGTGGTGGGGCTGACTGGGAGCAAATTTGCTCCTTGTCAATGTCTACACACCTGTTACTGTACAGTAACTACTCTGCAGTCTGGAGTAGACCAGATTACTGCACAAAAAGCATCTGTGTGTGTAGACAGTGATGCTTACTGTTCAGTAGTATGGTCTACTATGCAGTAAAGCATCTCATGTAGACATGCCCAGGCTGTAGCACAGTTTTGCTAAAATGCTATTATTGTTTAGAATAGTACTATTTTCATTGTGCTAATAGTAATTTCCATTGGTTCCTTGAGTCCAGTGTGAAATCACGAGGCACTCCATAAGCATTCAGTTTCTTTCCCTCATTTACCTTTGAGGGTATTTGGTGATCCTTGTTGAAGTTGCTGCCACCTTTGTGGCTGTAGATTTTTGAGTTCCACTCAATCAACTGCAATCTATTGCTTTCAAAACTAACACTCACAAACCTATTTCTTTCATTAACTCATCAACAGTTTTTTACTTCCTTTTTTGAGCTAAACTCCAGAATACCATAGGGATTTTCCTTTTGGCTCATTTGTGTCCTGTATGTATATACTGCCACTTAGGGATTTGATTCATTCACCATTATCTGAGCTTCCACATGCCATGTTTGGGGATGACTAATACAGTATTTATATTTCATTGGACAGACCTGTCAGGAGTGCTTTTTTGAGAATTTTCCTTAAATTCCTAAATTAGACAAGTTGCCAAGGTCTGTAGCTTAACTATGGGGAGAAGAACTCTTATGAATTTCTGGAAGACTTTTACTTGCTTAAAATTAGTGTAACCTATCTTGAATGACATTCTTGCAAAATATAAGCTCTGTAGCCTCTGGACTTATATTTCAGGCTAATGTTTAATGGATCAGAGGAACATTTTTTCACCAGTTTAAATGCAGTTAATCTTGGTTTTTTGGGGTTTTTTGGTGTGTATATTTTTGAGGGTGCTCTGATAATTTTATATTCATTGTAACAGTCTCAGGTATTTGTCTACATGTTACATATTTTAATAAGCCCCTATTCCATTACTGAAGGAGAGAAGGAGCCAAGTATCAGCTGGGCAAACTGATAGTGGCAGAGGGCCCTTGAATAAAAAGGCTGCCTGCCCCCATTGTGGCCAGTGATTGACAGGCAGAAATAGTGAGTCAGGTTACCCAGAGAGAGACCTGAATCAAGGCAGGCAGTCTGGCCCTGAAACCTGCAGGAAGCAGAGCTCTGGGGCCTGACTGGACAAAGAAGGACTCCAGGCTGCAAGAAAGCTTCTGTACCACCAGGCAGCTAAAGGGAATTATTTGGGGGCCTTGCGCGGTAGTTTTGTCACCATATGGTGTTAACCCAGGATGAGGAACCTTTTGTTTGAGAGCAGATGCTCAGATCTTTTCATTTGTGTTTAAATACTGGAGGATGGGGTTGCTGGTATAGCGATGAAGGAGGCCACCAAGAAGCGTGCCAAGGGCAGTCCCAGGTCCTAGACCTTTCAAAGGGTCTAATGCTGCTGTTAGTAGAAGGACTGTGGTGTTGGAGAGAAAAGACTGGGGGCAAAAGCTCAGAGCCTGTGAGAGGGAGACGAGGGGCCAAGGGGGCCAGAGCCCACATGGGTGAGTCCAGGGGTTGAGGGGCCCAGCGCCTGCAAAGGTGGGCTGGAACTGGGGCCCAGGAGCCTATGGCTCTGAGCTAGTGGACCTCAGATGGAAAGGCTCAGTTGGACTGAAGTGGATAAGGTCCATACAAGGACCTAACACTCCAAATCCCTCTGGCCTCTGGAGGTAGCCTCCCTGTCCAATCATAGCATCAAGGTAAGACAACAGGGCAGGATCTTAAGAGGCCAGAGGGGGCAAGCAAGATGGATGTCAGGGGATGGCTTTGCTTCCCTAGCACTTGACCCTCTATACATATATAATTCAAGGTTAAAATCCTCTATCTGTTTTCAGCAGTTGGGAGTTCTCTTCCTAAATAGGTTCTTCATTGGTGTCCAGAGATATTTCTCTCTCTATCAACATTTTTCTTTAGAGATTTCCTTGGATGTGATGCTTTTCAGAACGGCCACTTTTGGCTGGAGGTTCTGATTTATTGGCAATGTAAAGTAATTCCTGACAATTCTGCCTTCTGAAGGATGCTTCCTCTAGGGTGCAATTGGTTAGAACTCAGGAGATGATTTACATCCCTAGCTTTCAGAAGTACTTTTATTTTGCTTAGTGTTATTTAATGTAGTTTTCAGGTCATTGGGGAATCTGAGTGGCAGGAAGAAAATGCTTGCATTCTCCTAGAGGGACTTGTCTATCTGATTTAAACTGTGGATCTCAAATTCTAAGCTTTTATTATATTTTTATTTACTTTGAGATGCCTTCTTATGGTGGATTGTTCCCTGCTTGTTTGCGACCCTATGCTTTTGCCATTTTCCAAGGCTGTTTAGAAAATCCATTCTCCATGGTGTTAGGTCAGCAGCTGAGGGGAATCAGAGTTGTCTAAATTGTCCTATAATGGCTTCACAGCAATGGTCCTTCAGTGAAGTGTCAAAAGTCCTTTCTTGGATACAGATCCATATGGAATTCTTTTTCCTAGTCTCTGGCCAAGTTCATACATACTGGATGTGTCTACATGTGACTATTAATGTGACACAATAAACTCCAGCACAGTTTGCACTGGAGTTTGTTGCTCCTGGGTGCAGCATTTACATGTGTGCCTAGGACCGCAGCACATTGAGCTGGTGTGGTGCACCCTGGCTGGCAGGGGGCTCTGGGGATCTGCTTTGACCCAGCTCAGTGTGCTGTGGAGGGGTTGGCTGGGTGTTTCAGTGCAGGGCTATCCAGAAGGCAGCTCCACACTGGCAGCTCACCTGGAGCACAGTCAACCCCATCAGTGTCTCCGTGTGTGTTGCAGTGAAGTAAATAACTCTGCTGTAGGATAGTACTCGTATCTGGCAGTACCAATCTATGGTGGAATTATTGGTTTACTCCTGCCTAATAGCTCCCCATGGGTAAACTAGTGACACTTTACTGTACAGCTAGTTAGGGAACAGTAAGTGTCTTGTGTAGATGTGCCCACTGTCAGCAAATAACATAATACAGAGATTAAAATAAGAATATATTTCATAATCAGATACAGCATGGTAAGAAAAAATTACACACAGAAATCAGGACATAACATACAACACATACTGCATTTACTGGAATAAAAAATGAGTGTTGTCCTCCCCCCACCCTGGGCAATCAGCTTGTGGGGATAAAGCCTTGTCTTGGATTTGACTACCACTCCAGGGCAGATGGTGACTCAGCTCTGGCTTTGGCCTGTCTCACAATGAATTGCATGCACCATCTAGTGTCACCATTTCTTATGCCTCAGCCTGTTGGCCTATGGGATTTTCTATATTGCTTCTTCTTACGCATCTTACTGTAGTAGTTATTGTTTCCAATCATACCCAGTAGGCCCCCACTCTGATCAGGCCCCCACTCTGCTAGAAAGCAGTGTACTAAGCCATAATGAAAAGACTGTCTCTGCCTGGAAAAGCTTACTCTTTAAATTGAGACATAGCAAGTACATGCAACCAAGAGACTGAGTTTCACAAAGAAACACTGAGGCAAGGCAGGAGCATAGTCTTTCCCTCCTTTTGTATTTTAATTGGTCTGGTTCTCTTGTTCTGTTTCCTGAGCCTGAGGCATGGACATATGACTTAGTCCTGGATTGAATTAGGAGGGGTAACAGGGGAAACATGGGAAAGGAAATATGTGTTTGAAGTTATAATTTTCTGTTTTAGACGAGGCCTGAGGAGTGTTATAAGGCTGAGGTGGGGCAGATCCATAGTCATGCAGGTAATCATGCCTTCTTTTCCTCTCCCTTTTCCTCTGTCCTTATGGTGCTGTTCCATCCATATATAAGAGAAGATATACCCAAAAAACCCAGTAAGTTATATTTCTGTCAATAATTGATCTAAAATGTGATACATTATGTATCTTGTAACTCTTAAGACTTATTTGTAAACAGATCATTCAGTTGTAAAAGGAGACACCAGTTATTCTAAGAAAAAAGCTTGTATCAATAAAAACGAAACTGTTTGTAAGTGTAGTTTGGCAGAGAAAACAAAGAGCAGAATGAAGAAAAACAAATACATGGCATAGGAAATGTCAGTGATTTGGGAGGCAGTTTTAGAATTTAGAGTTGAACTAGATGAGTCACAAGCCTGGGTGCTGCTTTCCAAGAACAGGCAAAAATTGGCTTTCCTCCATTTTAAGGAAAAAGATAGCCACCTTTCTCTTCCTTTGCCTTTACTCAATTCAGCACTGAAATGAAGCCACTATTCTCCTAATTCCTTATTCAAATTCATCAAGTGCAGTTGCTTGTGAGCTAGATCTTGATATTTGTGAATGAAGGTAGGTGGTGGTTATGAGCTGGAAGGTGGGAAATAGATGGAGAAAATGGTGGCATTGCAGCCAGTTGAACCACCTCAGAACAGGTGCATTCATTTAAATGGTTGACACAGTTGCTACCCAGGAATCAATGTAGATTTTTCTCCTGATTTTTGCCTCAGGATTAGCATTGAAAGAATTTTATTGCATCTGAAAGAATTTGTACTGGATACAACCAAAGTTGGAATGTGCAGTCATCCTTGTTTCTGCTCCTTGTCCCTATAGGGTATCTTTTATTCTCACTAGTTTAAGCAACTATTCCGGAATTGAGATGCAATTGAGATTAAGGTTGGAGAGAATTTGAACCTTTGGTTCTCATTGCTGCTGCTGCTCCCAGATCATCAGTGGCAGCTGGCATTCATTTCTGGCCCTGATGGTTCGTGTTTTGAAATGGTCCATGATCCTGTGACCATTTCAGGGCAGGCCAGACTATCTGGAGCTAGCCTGTCCCTCTCAGGTAATATTTAATGTTGTAGAGAGTTTTTAGTTTTTACAGACTGATATAAGTTGTCTTCACAGACATTTTCTGGGATTTTAAAACTAAGATAGATAGATTGTCCTACTGCAACAAATTAAGTGCAATCCAATGTGTTAACACTGTTTCAGCTTTTATATTTATATGCATTTATGTAACCTCCCATGCCTCTCCCTCGAGCGTTGCGTGTTTGGGTTCTTCACAAACCCCACTGTGGCTTCTTGGGCAGCATGGCCAGGCTATGGGTAGCAGCCTTGAGTCAGCTCCCCAGGGGTCTTTCCTGCGTGTCTTTGATGATAAGTAGGTTCCTACTGGGAGGACGATGTCTGGTTCTGCTTCCCCTGTGTGACAGGGGGGCCACCTCGGGGCCGAGGTCTGCGGCCCACCTCTCCTGTCACCATGACAGGGGGCCACTCGGGGCCGACCTCCGTGGCCCGCCCACCTGTCTCTGGGCAACCGCCCGCCTATCTCACCCGCCACGCCTTTGATGACAATTGATTCAATCACAGATGTCACTTAAGCGGGAGGCTGCCCATTGTAATGACCCGATACCAGGGGCACACTCTGTGGCTCCGACCACCCCAATACCGCAGCCCAAGCCTCGCAGATGGCATCATGGTGTTCCTCATCACCGGCCCCACACTGGGCCCCAGAATCATCCATACAGGACCCCTCTATGATCCTCTCCAATCAGGCGGCCACTCCGCCTTCATCCAGGCTACCTAGGCCCCCCGAAGTCATGTTCCCCTCTCGGGTGTGGTCCCCCCAGGACCTTCGGCCACTTGCCCTGGCCCACCTCCAGGCCAGTCGGGACCCCCGGCTCTTGGGTGTCCCTCGCGGTGGGCCCCTGGCCCTTTTGACCCTTGTGGTCCTGGCCCCAGCTTGGGCCAGTCGAGGGTACTCTCTCCTTCGGGCTGACCACCGCAGGACCCTGCCCCCCTCGAGGCCTATTGCTGTGCTGGCCTTCTACCGGGCTCAATGTATGGCCCCTCTTGGGCTCCTCGTCGCTGGCCCCCTCAATAGGGCTCTCGTTGCTGCCCCCCTCACACTGGGGCCTCTCACACTACCGCCCCCTCACACTGGGGCTATGCAACCCACTGGTTGCACCTATCACCGCCCCCTTCCTGGGGCCTCTCATCACTGCCCCCTCTCTTGGGGCGTCTCACCATTGCCCCCTCTCTTGGGGCTGCCCCCTCACTGGGGCCGGGGTCTATACCCCCCGTACGCAACCCACTGGTTGCAAGTGGCAGGCACACCCAGTGCACTGCCACACCCTGGTACTTCCCATTGGCCGTCCTTGCGGTCGTTTCTTCTTGGGGCTTCACCTCCCCTACATGCCACCTAACGCCAGCCGTGATGTTGTCCATCAGGACTGATGCTTGGGCCCTCCCTACTGCTCGGTTTCTTTGGGGATGTGGTCGTTGATGATACTCATCCCTGCGCCCCCCCCCCGTTCTCGGCTTATGTGGAGCCAGAGTCTCCCAAGGCTCCAGCCCCACTTGATGTGTCATCTGCTCCCCGAGTTCGGTACCTGCTGCCTGTCATCTGGGTCAGGGTCCTGTCCTTGCTGTATTCACTGGTGTCCCAGTTGCTGCAGCTGTCGCCCTTAGCCCACGCTGGCTCCGTAAGTGACTCCTTGGGCCCTTGCTGGCCCAGCGTTCTCTTGATGCTCCCCTCCTGAGGGATCCACCAAGCTTCCTTCCCAGTGTCGCTTGGATTCTCTGGCCCCTCTGGGCCAGCCAGGGACGCTCTTTCTGGTCCCTCCAGCTTCCTTCCAGTGGGACCTTTTCTCTTGGTGCCTAGCGCCCACCCAGCCAATCGCCCTCAGCATGCTTTCATAAAATGCACCCAGGCAGACACAGGAGCTGTTCCCAGCTCCTCCTGGCTCCACTGTAGGGTTTTTTTTTTAATTTTTGTCCACAGCGGCTCCAGACACCATGGTTTCACTTTCATCATGATCAGTTCCACCGCCTTTCCCCAGACTCTGGTAAGTTTTCACCACAATTCGCAATCTATTAAGATAAGATTTGGGGCAAATGTTCAAGGGCACTAATGAGAGCTATATGTTCCACACCTGTGGACAGCCAATGGAACTAAATCCTGTGTATACCTTTGAAACTTTGCTCTGCAATATTTATTATTTATTATTGGCATTGAGGTGACACTGAGGAATCTTAGTGATGGTGCAACATCCCTTTCTGCTTGACATTGCACAAACACAGGATAAAACATGATTTATAGAGAGCTAATGGCTCGAGTTCAACAGTCTGATATTTCAATGAAGTTGAATCAAGTCAAGTTACTTCCATGGGAACTGTGACTGAATTTAGTCCTTTCTAGAAATGTGCATAAAGCTTTAGAAATCAACTGGACTGAATAAGGAATGGTAGGAACTTGCTGGTGTAATGGTAAGCCCATGCCTTTTTTTTATTCTCCATGGGCCCATGAGCTTTCCACTGGGTAAGTTCATTGACTGTATGGGAGCTTAGTCCTATCCCAACTTACAGACATTGAAATGAGAGGTGATTTGAACACCATGTGGTGAAGCACAATTTCTGTAATCACCTCAGAGAGCATTCTCTTTGAACAAATGTGTCTGCTGCACCAGTTTGCTTCTTTTACATATAGTGAAATTTCTAATCTACCATCACAGAACAGTTTAATGATACTTGTCCTATCAAACCTGCCTATGTCAGAAAACATGCTGGCTTCTTTATGATGTCCCTTTGTTTTTAACACAAACATATTTTATTGCCGTCTCTCAGCTTTATTAATAATGTTATTAATATTCTTGCTGCACAGAGCAGCAGTGGAATAGAGCTTGGCACTCATGGGTAAGTGTTTAATTATTTAAAATATAAATAAGAAAGACTGTAAAATGTTGACCATTTGACCGGGGGAAAGGACAATACAAAACCCCCCCTCTACTTCTCCCACAGAAATGGGTTCATCGCAGTTTTCTCAGTAGTGCTTTGAAATAGTTTGGTGGCCTTACATCTGTAATCTCAGCAAGGGCCAAATGGTGTTTGGCTCACATATCAAATCATTCATAAAAGGCTCTGTTTCCTTCCTAATTTTTTCTCTCTCTTGTTCCTTCAGTTAAAGAATCTTTATAATAAACTCTCAGAGTAGCCTGTAAATAGATTTTATTTTCACAGGCCAATTCTGGTTCTATTAAAAGAAATTTGCTGAAGAACCTGCCACATATTTTTAAGACCATAGGAAGTTAATGTGGACAGTGGTGAATATAAATGGATACAGTAAAAGCTGTGTTAACCGGCACTTTATTAGTCGGAAAACTCTATTAACTGGCATCTCAACGATGCGGCAAAAACGAAACTGGAAGTACCACTTCCGGGGGACTTCCCGTTTTGTTGCTGTGAGCTGAGTTTTTCTTTGCCACTTTTTAAGCCCACAGCCCAGAGCAAAGCAGCCTGCGTGGGGCAAAGCAGCCTGAGTGGGGCCCCCAGCCCTGTCCCCTGGCCCACTGATGCTGGGGAGTGCACCAGATGGTGCACATTTGATTAACCAGAATATTTGATTAACCAGTATCCCCCATTCCTGGGGTATGCGGGATAACAGAGCTTTTACTGTATATAAGTGGTGAATGGAGATAGTATAAAAATAATGAGAATGGAAATTTATACAGTCTAGTTGTAAAGCTAATGAAATGTGCATTATCAGAGTTATGCTAATGTGTGTAATATTTTTTCATTCTTCTTAAGTGAAATGCCTCCTGTGTTACTGAGAATTTATTAACAAAACCATATTTTTTGGAATTCACAGGAGAAGCTGCCATGTATGCAATTCTGTATGTTTTATGGAATGCCGTAACAGGCTTACAAATATAATCTCTTTCACCAAAGCAAGCTGTAAACTTTCAGGTTTACTAGCTGGATTGAGATGGGATGTATGTATGTTTTAGTGATTCTTTCTGTATAGTTCATAGACTCAAAAAAAAAAAAGGCTGTGTGAAATTTTGCCAGCTCTTTTGTTTCAATGCTGTTTCAACTTGTTTTGAGCTTGAAACAGTGAAATTGAAACAAAATAAAGGACTTCAAAACAGCCTTCAAAACAGCCTTGAACCAAGGGCAGTTGAAACTTTTCAAAAGTTTTGAAATGTTTTGAGTTTTGAAACTGAAGCTGGGCTTGCCTGCAGGGAAACAGAAAGTAAGGAGAGGGAGGGAGAAGAGGGGGGAAAGTGGGATGGTGGGGGGGGGAATGATTGATCTCATATTGACTGTGTAGCTGGCCAGTGACTGTCATTCTTCCCTGAAGTCCCTTTCCAATCACAGCGCTCTGGGGGAGGGATGGAAAAACAGCATAAAAGGCAGCATTGTTTGAACTGCCGCTTTTTGCCTTGGGGTCAGTTACTGAGCTGTCTTCCAGCAGCTCAGCAGCATCAGACAATGAAGGCTACTAGCACTGATCTGAAGGATTTCCTACTTGCTAGCCTAACCTAGCAAGAGGTATTCCAGAATACCTTTTTCTTTCTTCCAGAGGCTTTTATTTTATTATTATATTCATTGATTTATTCTTTTCAATTTTATAATTATATTGGATAGGATATTACTATAGAATTTAATTTATATAGGAAGGGGAAATACATTTACATTTTATTTCTATACATTTAAAGCTTGCAGCATACCTACATTATAGAATTTATATAGGAAGAAAGATTTATTTTTTATATATACATTTCTACTTTGCACCACACGTGCATTATTGAATTTATATAGGAGGAAAGACATATTCACTCATATTTCTGTTTATACATTTCTACTTTGCACCACACTCACTCACATTATTGAATTTATATAGGAACAAGAATAAATTTATATATTTGTATAAAAGTAAGATATTATGAAACACACCATGAAGTGTTGTGGAAAGGCAGGTGGTGGCAGGCCTTCAGGGAGGGGTGGAACAGGGGGTAGAGGAAGAGGTGTAAGTTCCCCCCTGCCCAAACTGAGATGCAGCCTCTTTCCTCCAGCTAGCAGGGATGAGGCTTCCACAAGCAGCAAGGAGAGGGGAGCAGTGCCACTGCCTGTGCCTGAGACAGCACCCCCTCCTAGAGCACCAACCATAACCTGCCCCCCACACCATCATGACAACAACAAGCAGCAGCACCAGCACCAGCATGACAGACTCCCAATTTCACTTCTCATGCTGAGACTTCCAGTGCCAGAGGAAGAGCTTCAGGTGGATCTCAGTGCCCTAGCAAGGGAAATTCTGGGGAAGGAGTGAGAACATCTGAGTTTGTGCTCCACACCCCTCAAGTTTCCCCTAGAGCCAAGTCTCCTTCCCCAGAAGGCACTTCAGAGGAGGTTGATGTAGAGGATCTGGAGGCAAGTGACTCAGCTGCATTCGCTCTTCCTGTTGCTGTGCCTCTGCTTACTGAGGAGAGGGAAAGTTCAGCAGCATCCACACATGCACCCGCACCCTAGAAGTGAGTGGGTAGTGTGGTCTGGGATCATTTTGAACTGGCAGATGATCCCATGTACGCTGTCTGCCTGCACTGCTAAGCCAAAACCAGATGGGGCAAGGGAACAAAACACATGAGCACTGTGAGGATGCTGATGCATCTCTGCAGTCACAACCACCTTGCCCTTACTCCTCCTCAGCCAGGCAGCAGTGGGAGCATATCCAAAGGGAAGTCCCCCTCTTGATCCAAAGCTCCCATCCCCCCAAAGCAGAGGCAGGCCACCTTGGAACAGTGGGGAAAAGGCAGACAGAAAGCAGGGCACATTGCAAGGGCAAGTGAGATCACCCAGAGCATTGGAGACATGCTTGCTGTCAATGGCCAGCCCTTCTCCTTAGTTGAGCAGCCAGGATTCAGGTGGCTCATGGTGCTTGTGGCCCTATCTTACCAAGTGCCTGCATGCATCACCTTCAGCAGGATGGTGGTGCCCTTCTTGTATGAGGCATGCAGGGAGTACTTGAGGGAGGAGCTTCACAAGGCAGGGGCATAGGTGACTTTACACTCCACCTAGGACATTTGGAGCAGCCAGGGTGGAGATCATGCCTACCTCTCTCTCACGGGGCACTGGTGTGACCAGTCAGGCCATTGGTGGGATCTCCTTCAAGCTGAGGTGATGGATGAGTCTCACACGGCAACAGAGATCATGGGAGCCATGAACTACTTGGTGCAGGGGTGGCTTGTTGGGCAGGGCAAGTTCACCCATGGGTTCATGGTCACCGACAATGGGGCAAAGGCGGTCTGTGATGCCAACTTTGTTGACATTTGCTGTGTGGCACACAAGTTCCACCTCATTGTCAGAGATGCCTTGGACAGGGACAGGGATGCGGGTGACTCATTTCCAAATTCAGGAAAGTGGCAGGTTACTTCCATTGGAGCATCAAGGGGGGCAAGATGCTGTGGGACAAACAGCAGAGCTGAACATCTTACAGCACAAAATCATGCAGGATGTGGATACTCTGTGGAACTCCACATACCTGATGCTTCAGAGGCTGGAGGAGCAACAGAAGGCCATCCATGAGGTGGCCTTGCATGGGGAAATTGGAATCAGTGAGCCCCCTAACAGAGCTGCGTGGGATACCATCTCCCAGATCTTGGTGGTCCTCAAGCCCTTTCTCGAGGCCACTGAGACCCTCAGTGCTGGTGATGCCCTCCTTAGCCGGGTGATCCCCGTAGTCAGGGAACTTCTGCCAAATGGAGAGCTTCCAAGAGATCAATGTTCCTGGCTGGGGCAAGCCACTGTCACCAGACACCAGGTACCAGTTAGGTGGCTGAAGGAGGGCATCAGGAAACAGCTTGATCCCTTGTGATCCATGTGCTGGCCACCACGTGTGATCTGAGGGTGAAGGGCAGTGTATGCAGCGCTAAACCCTGAATCAGTGGATGGAGGTGCTGGTGAAAAGGGTCAGGGAGGCAGAATGGTGGAGGCAGGGGGACGTGGAAGAGGGGGATCCCCTGTCCCATGCTAGCATGCCATCCACCAGCCAGTCTCCTCCTCTACCGTAGGCTCTGCCAATGTGGGCCAAGGGCATGGCTTCCATGGTGGGGTTCAGAGGAACCAGACTTCACCATCAGGCAGGTAGCTCTCAAGCCTTGGTGGCTGCCTAACTTGCCAAGGACATGGAGCCACTGCTATGTGACCCCTTGGGCTACTGGGCAAACTGCAGTCAGATGTGACAGGATCAGGCCACAGTTGCCCAGGAATATCTGTCCTGTCCAGCAACCAGTGCTCCAAGTGATAGAGTGTTCAGCATTGCTGGGGATGTTGTGACACCCCACTGCACCTGCTTGGATTCTTGGTTTGGTGGAGCAGCTGGTGTTCTTGAAGGTGAACCTCCTGCTGCTGGAGATCCCCAAGCTCCACCTGCAGATGGAGTGACTGCCACCTTCCTCACTCCGTCTGCACCTATTTGCATTTTATTTTTTTAAACCAGTTAATGCCCCACTCTCAGAGCTAGAGGGGGCACTCACTGCATAACCAGTCAGCAGGGGAAGAACATGTCCATGCTGAGCTTCTGTGCCAGGACTAACTTGGAGGTATGAGCTGGTGCTGTGGGGAAGGAGGAGGCCCCAGGTCCTGGGCATAACCACTAAAACTGCTCCCTGCAGCTTTAGTGCAGAGTGGGGTGGTGGGGCAGGGGAGACGGGGAGGAAAGGGGGATGTAGCATACAGGTAAAAGTGCAGAGATACCTGGGGAGTCAGATGTCCAGCAGGTGTATTCTGTCAGAATTCCAATGTTTATAGTGAGTCCATGGGTTTCTATACCCAGGAGGTTGATGAAGTGAAGTTCACTGGCCCAGCTGTGAAAACTGGTATGTAAATTCTGTGCAGGCTGGGAGCGGTCTGAGGCCCTTGGGGGCGCGCGGCGGGCTGTGGCCAGCAGCCCTGGCACGCGGGTCGGGGAATGCAGGCCGGCGGACTAGAATTAGGCACAGACGCGTAGCGGTTGATTAAAGATTATTTTACTTACACCGTAGATGCTCGCGGTGCAGGCAGGAAAAACTTGCTTGCGTTGCAGTTACAGACAGACACGCGGAGTTTGCTAGGCTCCACAACACGAACTCGAAAAGATCCGCAGAAAACTCGAGCCTCTTGAAATAACTCGGACAGAGCTCTGGATACACACACTCACGAAGTTTGCTAGGCTCCGTGGAATAGGCGCGCAGGGAAGGGGTTCGTCGAGGGATTGCGCTCAGTGATGGGGAGAGGCCATAGGTTGATCAGACCCCTATAGCCTTCTTAAGGTGCACGCTGGGTCCATTAGGCTCTGCAGCACTTAGAGTTCTTCACGAGGCGTGAAGTCCTCCTCCTCCATGAGATGGTTGTGGAGTCCTCCAACTTGGGCGGAAACCGCTCAAGCCTCTTATACAGCTAGCAAGCCAATCACTAGCTGCCACGTGGGAATAATTGAGAACTGGCCAATAGTGGGACACAAATTTGCATGCGGGTGGCGGGAACTCCTTTGCATCGGGGTTTTCTCTTTGCAACTGAGAAATGCACCCTGCAAAGAAAGCTCCTCGTGGTGGGAAATAATTTAGCAGTGCCGAAGTGCGCACACACAAAATCACACCCTTGGGTTGTGACAAATTCCCTTTTAGGATCAGGCCAGAGAGACTGGAGACAGAGTGGGTTTTTTTTGAGGAATGTACCCCCACAGGTAGCTGGGTGTTCTTGTCTTTGATAGATTCTGGTGTGCAGTTCATGGGAGTACTGGAGATTGTTGGCAGGTTTTGTGTTTTGAGCTGTAGGAAGTTGGCTTCAGTTCTGGTGATGAGGTTAGGTTAGCAAAGTTTGGTGCTTGTTTGAATTTACAAACCACTTTTCAGAGCTGGGCCTCTGAACTTCACTTCATCACCCTCTTAGGTAGTAGGTATAAAAGCTCAGGGGCTCAGTATAGACAGTGTAATTCTGACACACTACAACCTGCCGGACATCTGACTTCCCAGGTACCGTTGCACTTTTACTTGCTACATCTTCTTTCCCCCCACCCCCAGCCTGTCCCTCATCCCCTGACGCCTCCATTTCCACTGACTGGCTTTCTTGCCTGCATTGCATGCCAGCCTTTGGCTTCTTTACTATTCCTTCCATCCAGGAACAGCACATACACACCAACTGCAAGTTTTTCAACCGGAAAGCTTGCTAAGATATATTTCTGTAACTAACTATTCAGTTGGTCTGCTAAAACATACCATATTAGATTGACCCAAAGGAAAGGACCTTGTCTGCCAGTGCCATGTCCTTAGACCAACATGACCGGAAGGACCTGGCACATCTAAACCCCAGGGCTGGGGCTGGCAGGGAGAGTTCTCTGGCAGCTGCTGAAGAAGAAGCTCCTGCAGCAGAGGAAAGAAAGGCTCTGTCACAGTTTGACTGCCTGAGATGCTGCTGGTGCTACTATGCTAGTGCTCACTAAGTTATTGTTTTACCTGTTGTCATTTAAAGTGGTGGACCAGGCTGAGGCTGGTAGAGGAGGAGGAGACCTCACTGGGGCACACTACTGTGTCATGTAGAGGTCCCAGTGCCAGTGAGACCTCACCGGAACACACACACAGTGTCACCCATGTCATGAGTTTTGCTTGTCAGCAGCTTGAAGTGCAGTCATGGCCTTAGCAGGACCTAGCATGCTTGTGGTTTTCACCCCACTATGCCTTAACACACACGTGACACGAGTTTGGCTTGTCAGCAGCTTGAGGTGCAGTTTCCCCAGATGGCTTTTGAAGGAGCTACCATCCCTGCAAGTTTCATGTGAATCATATAAGAAATGACAAATTTATAGGCAGTTTTGTGCTTCCCCATTATAGCCTATGGGTGAGACATTGAAACAGCATCAAAACAGTGAAACGGAATGGAACAGTGGTTTCAAAATGAAACAAAACTTGAAATGAAACACTGTCCCATCAAAACGGTGAAACAGAAGTTGAAATGAAATGGTGCTGTTTTCCACAGCCCTAGTAGGGAAGCCCCTGACACCACCTGGCTTTCCTGCCTGGTGCTGGACCTGATGACCTTCTGAGATCCCTTCCAGCCTTACAGTCTATGAATCTAGTAACCAGGTTCAGATCCTGGGACTCCACCAGGAAGCAGGGAGTGGGGCCAAGCCGGCCTGGCTCCATTGCGCAGGGCTCCCTGCCACTTCCAGCGGAGTCCTAGGAACTGCACATTCTGGCACAGAGTGGAAATGTATATTGGCTCCATTGCACAGGGCTCCCCCCCCCCCCCCCAGGGTGTGCAAGTCCCAGGATCTGCATGCTACATGTGAGCTGTGGGGAGCCTCCCCGAAACAAGCCACCCACAGCCCATCCTGCTCTCCTCCATGGCCCTGCAGTTGTGCATTGTGGCCCCATGCCCCAAGCCCCACCCAGCTGGGCAGCAGTCTCAAACCTGCCCAGCTCCCTCCCTACAGGGGCCTCAATCCCGCCCTCCCCGCCACTTACCTGTGGGAGTGTGCACGGCTGCAGGGAGCTGCCCTGCCCGAAGCCTCAGCATGGGGGAGTGGGGGCAGGGGACTGCAGACCTGGATATGTAATATCTTTTGTCTGGGGAAAAAAATTCCCTGGAACCTAACCCCCCCCCCCCGTGTTTACATTAATTCCTTAGGGAAATTGGATTCACTTAACATCGTTTCACTTAAAGTCACATTTTTCAATACCTAGTTACAACATTAAGTGAGGAGGAGCTGTACTATAACAAGGGGCTAAGATCCCCTGTTGCTTTAAGAGGGGAAACAGCAAGTCAGAGCTGTGTTTTGTGTGCCTTTGGTATAAGCAGGCAAAAGGAACACCAGGGTGAGTTATAGGGATGCCTATAACATCTTGGGAGCTCCACACAGGGAGAAGGGAAGCAGCTCCCCTGAACTCAATACATTTGAAAGCAGGCTGCTTGTTGAACAGAGGGGCCATATCTGGGACTCACCAGGTGCATATGACTAGAATGGGTGGGGTCCAGAGAGATATCAGCGCAGACCCAGACCCAGAGCAGGCAGTCTGATCCAGGCCATGCTAGAAGGAATATCTCCTGGCACCAAGCTGAGAGGTGGTGGGAAGCATGAGCATACCTAGGATGTTCAGAGCTGAAGGGAGGCCATCTGAGCAGCAGGGGAGCCTGGGGAGAGCTTGGACTGAGGCACCCAGCAGCGAATAAGGCTGGTTGAGGTTTGACTACTATGAACTGTATGGAGGCCTGAGTTGTGGATGCAGGAGAGGAGGAGGTGGCAGGCTGGGAGGTACTCCCTGCTATTAGGGGCTGAGGCCAGGGTAAAACCTTTCTAGGGTCTGGGACCCTGGGGGTTGTGAATGCCTAAGTCAAGCTGTGCAAGGGCAGTGAATGGGCGGCCCTGTAAAGAAAGTCAGAGTACGCAGACTTAGAGAAGACAGAGCCAGGAAACCCAGAGCCAGAGTGAACTGGGTCAGGGGGCCCCAGAGATAAGCAGGGCCAGGGGCCTGAGTGGGAGGAAGCTGCCATCAAGGTGTCAAGGAGACTGAGTGGGTGGAGGCTACCACTGGCCAAGAAGGCTGAATGGGTGAAGGCTGCCACCAGGGGGTCAGTGACACTGATGACTATAAATTGATACAGGACGAGAGAGTTCAACAGGGGATGACTGAATAACACCTGTGAGGCATGGTCATGACTATAGGGGAGATGGAGGCCACAGCTAATGCTCCTAATGCAGTTTACTGTCCTAAAGCACAGATAGGGCCAGTAGGGCATTGAGGGTTACCTGAAGGGCAGCATAAACCCTAGCAGTGCACAGGACAGTTGTAGTATTGGGCTGTGGGCCCAGAGGGAGATGAACAGTTTCAAGCAACCAGCTTGATAAGTTAGGGGCATCCAAAAGCACTACAGAACTCATAGGCAGCCCCCCAATTTATATAGAACAAAGAATGGCAGGCAATAATATTGTGAGTGGAGCGCATTGGGAGGCTGGAGTGGTGGACAGGGTGGCCATGAGGGAGCATTACAGCAGCCCTGAGGGGCTAGTTCTACCACAATTACAAATCATAAATATTCTTGGAAATTTAAGGGAATTGTTTTTAAAATCTTCTCAAATACATTTGATAGCCTTATACACCACAGTAAATGCTGTTGCCATATCATTTGCTATCTTTAAAGTTTATTTACTGTATCTATACAGTGTGTCTTCACATATCTTGTTTACTGTCCATCACATACAGTTAGCTGTTAATGAACTATTTACAAGGATTATTAAACAAATGATAATTTAGAATCACCCAATTAAGTGGATGACAACTGAGGTTATGCTAATATAATGTATGCCGATGTATATTTACTGGTATATCTTGAGCTGTAGCACAAGAAAAAATCCAAAATGATCAACTTCACATTTGGTTGTTTAACATCACATACCATGTTCTTAAAGTTCCATCAGAACTCTTTCCATTCACTGTCCCTTCCATCAGTGATTCAGATCACTATTGCTATATGTTGTACAATGGAAGTCTTCCGAAGAAAGATGTTGAATGCTTTTGATTGCGAAGGCTGCTTATTTAAGTTAGCATAATGTGACAAATGATGGGCACCACAAAGAGCAGAACTGTAGTATAATTCAAGACAGAAGCATGCATTGCATTTGTATGATAGCAGATGCCTCGTTTTTCATATACAAGCAAAATTAAAAGGACATCCATTTTACTTAACAACACTGAACATTTTTGTTAGCCTGACAAACATTATGGGCTTGATCTTACTGATATGAAAGTGACTTGGAAAACTCTTCTTGATTTAACTTGGGCAGGATTAGCCCTATCTGTTGAATATGCAAATACTGTTCAATCACATATTAAAGCAATACATTATTACTGATGCACAATAGCACTGAGTGAAATAAACTTAAATTGTAATTCTATATCAACAAAAATAATCATAAAATAATATTTTAGACTTGTTCAGTTCTTTCTATCAGACCAACTAAGATGTTTTCAACCAAAAAGTTTATTTCTATTAAATATTTTCCAAGTATACTTGGGAACTATGAAATTACTCAAGAATGCTTACAAATTTGCTTGAGTGGTCTTTAGTATTTCACAGTGAGTATGCTGCTATAAGATGGGTGGCTATAAGCACCCTAGTGGACAGGATTAAAATCCAAAAGGAGCTTGATAAATTGGCAAACTTGGCTATACACAACAAAACTAAATTAAACAAAGAGAAACATAAGGTTTTACACATAAGGAAGAAAATCAAAATGCACAAATACAGAATGGGGCATAAGAAGTTTGGCACTAGCCCTTCTAGGAAGGATCTGGAGATTATGGTGTATCACAGACTCAGCATGCACAAGAAATGTGATGCTGTCACAAAATATAATTACAGTTTGGGATTGCATTAACAAAAGAATTATATGCAAGAAATAGAATATGATGAATATACTTCTCTATTAGGGAATATACCTCTCTATTTGGCACTAGTTACTCCTCAGCTAGAGTACTTTGCCCAGTTTTGGGCACTGTATTTTAAGAAGAATGTAGAAAATTGAAAGATGCCCAGAGATGCAACAAAGATAACAAAGGGGTTGGAATGCAAGATGATGAGGAAACACTGAAGGAAGCAAGTATGCTTAGTTTGGAGAGAAGAAGATTAAGGAATTACATCATGGCAGTCACTGGTGATGCATGGGGGGTGCATGAAGGTGTACATGCACCCCCTGAGATTGGCGGTGCACCCCTGTGAAAAGCACTGGCGGTGGCACCTGCGGGTGGTTGCCACTTGCCATCCCACTCCGCCCACCCCCGACACTGCTGGCAGTGTCTATGGGCAGTCCCCGATCACCACTGGCTGCCGCTGACACTGCCAGTGGTGTCTATGGGTGATCGGTGACCACCAGTTGGCACTCACCACCTCCCCACACTGCTGACATGGCTGCAGCCATCTGTGGGAGCTCCCCGCTTGGCCCACTCCAGCCACCGCCACTGCTGCAGCTGCCTACGGGAGCTCCCCGCTCACTGCCGCCATGCCCCCACTGCTGCCACCACCACTGCTGCCATTCGCCATGCCCCCTCAGCCTCTAGGGGCATGTGTCATTCATGATGGCAGTTCTAAAATTGGAAATGTGAACACTTCATCTTTGTAGAGGATTGGATTGGATGACCCCTGATGTCCCATCCAACAATATGACTCTTTAAAAGAGTTCTATTCATATACAGTTGTATGGAGATGCCAAAATTACACCACATTTCAAAATCTCAGTGATCTTAAACATTAGGAAGAACTTGACCTTTGGTATCTTGCTGTGGTGGAGCACCTTTGGGGTCCTCACCGCTTTAGGGCTTTCACAGGTTCTGAGTGGGGCCTGCTTGGAGGAGCAGCAGGGGAAACATCCCCCTTGTACCATTTAAAGGGGGATGGTGTGTGGCAGGGCACTGTTGGTGCCTGCCACTTTAAGACTGGGGCCAAGCAGCCAGCAGGTGTTTAATTGCGGTGGCCATTTTAGAGCTCTGGCTGTCCATATAAACAGGGCAGTTTGCTGCTGGCAGCCAGGCAGCAACATTGCCTGGCTGTGAAGCTCCATAACATCCTAGAGGTAAGGGAGGAGCTGTATGCAGATGGTTTAGGAGGCTCCTGGTCCTGGGCATGACCTAAAACTGCACCCTGCCAGGAGTGGGTGGCCAGGTGGGGCTCTCACTGGTGCAGGATCCCCAGAAAATGCCAGGCTAGTGATCACCTCGGTGAAAGGTGGGCAGGGGTGCCTTAACCCTAGCCCTCACCTTTGGGTGGGTTTGCGTAACACTGGAGGCAATTGGGGCCAGGCACAGCTATGGCCACCTGAGCCCAGGGAGGTACAAGACCCCGAGGAGGGAGAGTGGGGGCCAGGCACAGCTGTGGCCACCTGAGCCCTGTGGAGAGTACAAGACCCTGAGGAAGGTAGTTGGGTCCAGGCACGGCTACGGCCACCTGAGCCTACTGGGGAGGGAAGCTCCATGGCCCCAAGTGAGGGGGTAGAGATAAGTAGCCCCAGTGAGGGGGTGGAGATCTGGAGCCCTGAGTGAAGGGGCAGTGTGGAGCCCCAAGTGAGGGGGTGGCCCCAGTGAGGGGGTGGAGATCTGGAGCCCCAAGTGACAGGGGCAGAGATGAGTAGTCCCAGTGAGGGGACTGTGTGGAGCCCCAGTGAGGGGTTGGAGCTGAGGCGCCCCAGTGAAGTGGGGGGGGGGGAACAGAGGGTTGAGAGCCCAGTATGCTTATGTATGTATATAGAAAGTTGCCCCCGGAAGGGGCCAGAGCAAGCTTAGACCCCGTTGGGTAATTGGCTGGCCACTACCTCGGTGAGGGTCATGGGAGAGGCCCAAAAGACGGTATGTCTGCCACCCAAGGAATGGACTAGCTAAGCCTATGGCCTAAGGGGCCTGTTCCAAGAGGGAGTAAGGCAGAATAAGTTGTTGACGCATGAAAGAGACCCTGTGAGAGAGAACGGAGTGTGAGAGGCCCAAGTAAGAGGAGGGCGGTATGAATGTATGTGTGAGTGAGGCCTGAGGCCTATGCTTGGTCTGGCTATAGGCCGGGAGCACTGTAACATCAGGATGCCAGCTGCGAGGCATGAGCTGTGGTGTAGGGGAGGTACGGAGCCGCAGATAGCACGCCCTGGCATCGGGGCATGAATGGACAGCCTCCCGGCCTTAACATCTTAATTAATTAAGAACAAGGCATGGCAGATGAGTCAGGTGGGGGGCATGCCCAAAGGCAGGTGGGGAACCTAGGACTGTGGCTAGGTGGGGAGCCCCATTTTGCCACACTTGCGTACCCCAAGGTGCCATGAGTCTCATCTTTTCAAAGTACTTTTTCATGACTGCAAGTGTTATCTTCTGTAAAGTGCCCAAGATCTAATTCAGTCCTAAAGCAGATCTATACTATACAATTTACAAAACTAAACACCTACAAGGCATGTACAGACATTGTACTTAGATCGGTTTAAGTGAACATAGATTGATCTAAACCCATAACCATACAGAAGTTTGACACACACAGACCATCTAAAAATGATGTAAGCAAACTAAAATAGCCCTCATCTGAGGTACATTTAACTAATTGATTTAGATTAGATCAATGTATTGATCTATCTCCCATTCTGTGGAAGCATAAACCTCTCTCTTTGGGTGTAAACAGAAGCTACGTTTTTCACATGATTGGCCCCTTGAAAATGCTCTAAAGCATTACATGAGGGTTCAGATGAAAGTGCTTCAAAATGGAGCACCGTCATCAATTTCTGTCACGATGTGCTGGGAGGAGGGCTGGGCTTATATACCCAAGCTCCACCCCAGTGGTGTCTTCAGAATGGGAAGGGGAGAAGGGAGGGGACAGAGTTCTGCCTGGGGTATGTGAAAAGGGAAAAATAACCTGGAGGGAAAGATAGGAAGGGGGTTAGGGTTGGGGGGAATGCTACAGGGGCAGAACTCTACACAGAAACTTGGAGGGGAAGTTAGACTGGCTCTTTAGACTTGGCGCACTAATTCTCATATGGGGTGTGAAAACCAGGGTAGGAGCTGTTCAGGTGGGTGATCCTGGACCTACTGTCTGCCTGAGAAGACTGCAGGATGGTGTGGGGAAGGGGAAAGGCTGCTGTTAGGAGGCATCACAACAGCAGGGACCATAGATCCTTGTGGACCCACACCCCTTCACCCTTCTGCCCTACACAAAACAGCTGGACCACCAAAAGGAGCACTTCAACTACTGCCTGACCAGGCACCATATGACTGTGGAGTATGCCTTCAGCCACTTTCAGGCACGCTGGCTGGCTCTCAGCATACACCTTGAGGTGGAGGAAGAGAACCTGCCATGCCTCATTGTAACTGCATGCAACCCCCAGAACATCTGCAAGACGGGAGGGATGCCTTCTGTGAAGTCTGGGCAAAGGAAGCACGATGAGCAGACCAGGCATCATGCACTGAGCGTGCATGGTGCAGGGAGTCTGGGGAGAGTGAGCCCATCAGTGATGTTGGTCCACAAAGCCCTGGCCAACTACTTCGTGGCCTCTGGGGCCTGGGAGTGGTCTCCAGATGAGTAAGGCGAGAGGGTTTCGTGTCCCTGGGTGCCTATGCCCTCGCACCAGATGATGGATTTCCTGCCCTAGGCTCCTCTGGCCCTGCATTCCAGGTACCACCACCCACAACTCTGGCTGCCTAGTCACCACCTCCCCACTCCCATGCCTCAAGGAGGCACATACCAGGATGTGGGTGAATGTAGCATGAGGAAGCAACATGTCTCTGTTTATAATTCTGCAGTTGCCAAACTTTTCTTGTTTTTAATAAAGAAGACCCACTGAACATTGTCCATGTCATAACTTGGTCCCTCTTCCCATTGAAGCAAACCAGCAAAAATTTGGAGGGAGTTTGGAGGCAGGGGGGTAGGGGCAGGGATGGCTGGCTGCTGGCTCAGGGCTAGAAGCCATGTACCTGATGACCAGCTGCTGGACCATGGCTGTGTGTAATTTCCCTTAGCCTTTGGTAAGTGTCATGCAGGGTGATAAGCAGGATGTGCCACAGCTCCTAGGTATATGGGCTTGGGTGTGGGTGGTGGGGTTCCAGGGTAGGGTGTGGGCAGGCTGGGACGTGGAAGCACATGTAATTAACAAGGAATGGTCTGCAGTGATGAGGCGGGAATTTGGGGGCAAGGTTGCCCATGTCTGGCAGCCAATCAGGCATGGCCTGGGCACTTAGTTGTGCCTGGCAGACTCCAGCAGCCTAGGGAGACCACGGGGCATGCTGGGAGGCATGCAGGAGCACTCCCAGCCCTCAGGCCTCCACCAGCACAGGCTGCCTGTACGCCCTCTCTTGCAAGAGCAAACTTGTTTACTGTTTGCTCCTGGTCTAAACTAGGCCACTCAGAGAAAAACATGTAACTTAGATTGATTCCTCACAGCTTTTTTGAATGTTTGTACATGGCCATGATAAAACAGGAAAATACAAGAGGTCTAGAAATTTACATTTCAATGTCCAGGCTTTAAACCATCCAATGATATTTTAGTATCTCTGCTGATTGGTCATTTGCCCTATTCTTTATTTGGGGGATAATAACTGATAATTAATGAGCTGTGTAACCTCTATATTTTATATGTTGTTACATATGCATGGTAACTTGTGCAAAATATTTCAGAAGTTTCTGAAGCAGACACACAAGAGAACTAAAGTGAAATTGAACTTCTGGACTCTGCTGGTGTCATCAGGAAATATGTAGGATAGGAAAAGGAGTTAAGAAAATTAAATATTGGCAAGCAGTTGCTAGAGGTGGTGGGAAAGGTGATACCCTCCTTTCTTAGGAGGCACATTTTCACCACCTGATAAATATTGTGTAACTAGTTTTGGCTGGTTCTTCGAGAGTCCCCAGAATGAAAAAGGGATTGAGCAGGTGAACAGCGAAAGAACCAAAGCATGTCCTATTATGGCAAGGGTGCCTAGACGTGCCTAGACTATATAAAACAATAAAAGGGGAGATCTATCACTGTGGAATAGAGGTTCTGGGAAACTGGAAGAGGACAAGTTTTGCAATTCTCCACAGGGGTGCTGGGTAATAGACTATATTGGTGTTATGGGTATTCTCTGTGGTTAAAGAGCATGGTGTGTTTCTAGCAATGAAAGGGATTTGGATAATAAATCCTGGAGCCATCTCCCTGTCCTTTCCATGTCTGAGGAAGGGGGCTTATGTGTGATAGTGCCGGATTGCTTTTGATATCTGAGCCAGTGTTCTCTGCCATCCTTCCACTCCTTTCTTTTTGACTCCCTCCCCTTCTTCCTTTTGCTAATCTTCTTTTGTCTCATGTCCTTTTGCTTTCCTACAAACACAAGTGACCAGACCTAGTGGCCTGAGTATCCCCATCCAGACTCTGTAAGGCAGCTGGGGCCAACCTTTTTGGTGGGTATGCTCCAAGATGATCCCTGCACCCTCTCCAAGTACCACTCTGATACCCTCTCCCTGCCCAATCTGCTTCTCTTCTTTCTGCTCCCTGCATTATCTGTCCCTGCGTTCCTTGCTCCCTCTCCAGTTTTCCATGTACCACACACACACAGAGGCTTTCTGTACCACTTTTGGCCCACATATTGCAGGTTGGCCATTCTTGGTTTAGGGGGCTGTGTAGGGAGCTGCAGCTCACAGGTGCCATGTGTAGTGCTCCTTTTTTTTCCTAATTAGGTTTGCCCTATGTGTTTGCCCATATGGTACCTGAGCTCTCTGGATCTTTCTATAGAGGCACCTAATTCCTCCCATTGCTTACACAGGGATCCTAGATTACTAATCATGATCATTTGAAGTGTTTTCTTTGTGCCAGGGACTTCATATTTAGGTACTGTGGAGGTGCCTATATGTGAGCAACCTGGGTCTAGCACAGAAAAAGATAACCAGTAATTATATTCCGGGTACTCTCTTGTACTTGTATAGTATAACTGGGAAGCTGCTTGATTTTGTGAAGCATTTTCTACATAATAATCTAAGTGTCTGAGGTCAAAGATCTGTAAACTAATTCTGCTCTGGGCCCTGACATTATAGGAACCATTACAGTCTATCATGTCAAAAATCCATTTTGATAACCCCATAATTACATAATTAAATGAGGTAGTGAATATTAGGCGTTTTTAAAGCATCCTAATTGCATGTTTTATTAACTCATTTTCCCTTATTTTCTCAGAAACAGCCATTACAGATTACTGAGTAAGTATTTAATTAGGGGATACCTAAAACATGTAATTTCTATCTGGGAAAAAATGAGTTTGATGACACTATGGGTGTAACTTTGTCTCATAAAAAAGCAAAGGAATTTATGAGGACATTTGTGCTGTTTCTTTAAAACCGCAGTATGAAGCTTAGTAATAACTGTGGCCCTCTTGGCTGACTGGAATGTTTCGATGCCAAAGGACACCTGAGATTCACAAACTTGGTGTCCTGTGCTTGATTCTCCTGAGAGACCCAACCGAAGATGCTGACTGGCCATGTTGGTTCCATTGGCACCCATGGATATTTTTGTGTGTGCTCCTGATGCGGCGCAGGGTGCCTTTAATGAGTAAGCTGCACTAATTAAAAGTGCCTGCACATGATGTATATGAGTGGTGCAGCACATCCCCTCACTGAGAAAATGGTGGTAGGGCCCTTTGAACTAAAGCACATCAAACATGTTTTATTTCAAAGTACACCGCTGCCATTTTCTCAGTGTGAAGACACACTGCGCTGCTGATACATGTGATGTGCGAGGCTGGCAGAGCACCTCAATTTACATGCTCCAGCACAATTAATCAAGTCTGCTCCAACGTGCTGGATTTCTAGCATGTTGGAGCAGGCTTCCTGCACATGTGTAAGTGCCCCATGTTTCCCCAATCCCATCATCACTGAGCAACACACTGAGCTGTATCTTGCTTTCTCTTCTTCTGGCCTTGTGACTCCAGCATTCTTACCTGCTCAGTAGCACAGCTTTAATGGGAGGAATGAACCCTGTCAGACTGAGGGAGGCCTAAAATCAGGATCTCTTAGTTTCCTAGCAGGCGATGTAACCACTATGCTTTTATGCAAGAGATAGGTACCAGTAGCAGTACTACTCCAAAATGAGCAAGCCATTTCTCTATATCTGAAAAGGTAGCTTGGGCATTTAAGTTTGGGTGTGGATTTCTGTCTTTGAATCCTTGTTTCACATAGGTGCCTAATTCAGGGTTAAAAGTGTCCATATCCAGAGAAAGGCAGGGTTTCAGACACAGTTCCCCTTCTTCATTTTGTATAGACTGGCATATGCAGTACACCTCTCTACCCCCATACCCCACACAGACAAGAACACTTGGCACTCCAAGTGTTGGAAACCCCAATTCTAGCTGCTTTCAGCTCTCCATTTGAAGTACAGGAATCTTAGACATGCAATTTATCTCTGTGAATTCAATGCCCAGACTCAGACAGACTTTTAAGTGTATGAATGTGCCTCATTACCATGGCCATATACTTAGGAAGTTTGAGCCTTTTTGCAGAAGTTCAAAATGTTAGTTTTTTCAGAGCCATAGAACTCAGAAATACCTTGACTTGTGCACTTCAAAGTTTCAACAACTTGAGAAGTATGAGAAGTGCCAGGTTCAGTCTTCTGGGGAATTAGTAAAAAAAACGAACAAAAAAACCCAACAAAAACAAAATAAACAAACCGTCAATCACATGACATACTTTTGGTTTTATTACACTGCTGAAAATCAGATTGGATATTACAGAGTTCACTAAACTTTACATAATGAGGGCCAATTTATAATTTCATGTCAAAGTGAGCTGGAATGTGCAGAGTTTTACATGACACTAGCTGAAACAGAATAGTTCTGAATCTTTTTTGGTTTTTACTCACATTCCAAAAAACAAAGAGCAAGTGAAGGCTGCAACCCCCCCATGAACAAAATATAAAGAGATAATATCTCCATAACATGAAAAGTAAAACCTTACAGTTTAGTACAGCTCCAATTATAATGGTGAGAAATAACTACCTGGGATATGGTAGTCTTAGACTTACCTGCTGGGGGCTGCACATGTGCATGCGCACTCAGCCCCCTCAAATATTTTTTTCTCCCTCTGTCTATGGGGAAGGGTTAACCTGCTGTCCAACTGTTGCTGCTGGGCTACTGTTCTTGTCGGGGCTGCGGCCTCCCACAGTGCAGCAGCTGTGGTGACTGGGCAGGTTATCTCTTCCCTATCTGCTTCCCCAGGACACAGTGTGGGCAGCCACAAATAAGCAGCTGGTAGGGCAGGGGGTGGAGATCTAGGGTGCTAGGAAGGATAGGGGGCCTGATCTGGTTCATGGGGTGTTTAGGCTAGACTTTAGTTTAACATCATCTGGGGAACATAGATTAGCGGTAATCTTGCCTTGGAGTGTTGAAATTTTGAGAGGCCTAACGAGTGCTTAAAATCAGTTTTAGATGCTGATGTGTAGACAATCCAGGTGTTAACAGATCCACACCCAAAATTACTGTTTCACAAGGCCTTTGAGTAATGAATAAACAACATACTTTCTCATATGTAACATAGAACTTTTCCCCCAAAACTGGCTGATGGAAATTGTAGTGCACATTATTTATGAGAAAACAGGTAAGAACAGTTTCACTAATTATGGGCAAAATAGAAGGTAAAATTTACACAAAACTCACAGGGAGCAGAATAAAGAGCAGACTCTGCTTGCTAGCTGCTATGACTCAGTTGCTACAAGGAAAGGCTTCCCTGCCTCTGTTCTGCCATTCAGAAATGAAGTAGTTATTATACTCTGGGACTTGTATGCAGTAAAATATGGTATCAGTCTTCTTGCTGAGATGTTGCTCACACATTTTTCAGACTTAAAAATAGTCAGCTTTTTCTGGCCTTCAGATCTCATTATACTTGATGGATTAAATTTTGCTGGGAGCTATTCATAGAGGAACTATCAACTATGAGGATACATGTATCAGAAGAAACAAACAAGTACAAGTGAGGAAAGTAGTGAATTGGCAGACTTGGAGACTTAGCCAAAGCCACTGTAGTGCAAATATGCAGATGAGAGGATTATCCCCCTTGTTCATCTGTCAGACTAGGTTTATTTTATATTTGAAAAGCTTATTTATCATGTATCTGATTGTACTTCTCAGTACTGCTCCTTCTGTCTTTACTTTTTTGACAGGAACTTTTTATTTGGAATTATATCTCCTTAGTGTTTTAAGTAGGTGTTTTATAGTACTTCTGGTTTAGGATAAGAATGATATAATCCAGCTCTAAACAGAAGGATGCATTATTTTTTTAGCTATGCACTCCATCAAAGGTTACTGAATAGCATATGCAGTTGGTTGTTAGACGTTCTATTTTTATTAATTTTTGCTATCTTTTTGTCCCTTTGGATTCCCATTGACTCTAACACTTGTGTGACTGCCAGCTGGTGTTTTGGTAACATATTTTATATTAATTTTCTTTCTAATACTTCAGGTTTGTTTGACATCTCACATTCTCAGACTTGTCAGCATGGATTTCAGCTGTGGTATTGGAGACAGTATGCATACACCTTCAGTCATTTGGGTTCTTTGGAAATTGTTACCTGCTCTGTTAAACGTAGTCCTGGGTATGACTGTAAATTGCAATGAACTGGAGGGCTTGGTGGCGGTGTGGTGGGGCTACTCATGGTGGGGTAGCTCCTATAAAATGTCACAATGTTGCAACCTCTAGAGTAAGGTGAATTTAGGATGCCTCAAAACCCTAGCCCCCACTGCCTTGTAGGTATTACTTGGTTGAAAAAGGCTAAAGAACATTACCCTAACAGAAACACACCCTCACGCAGGGATTAGGCAGTCAACAACAGCTTTAGCTGTTGCTGTCTGGCAAACACTATAACAACTGAGGCACTGAATGTCTGGATTCGGTCTGGCCTTCGAACTCCGTCTCAATGGTCTAAAGTGGGGATGGCAGGTCTCGGGCAGCCTCCACTCCTTCATACTCTTGCCTAGGCATACAAAATGAAGGTTGTGGTGTGATCTATACTGGCCAAAATGATAAAGCAACTTGCATGCTGGAATGTTTGGACTTTGATCCCTGGGTTCAATTCAGACTCTGATTTAGGGAAAACAGACTACTAAACTATGAATTGGTTAGACTCAGAATTGATGTTGCTGCATTATTAGAAACTCAGCTCTCAGCTACAGGTTTTATCCAAAGCATAATTACACTAAATACTGTCAGGGGAAGCCAGCAGGAGAAAGGAGAGGAGGGAGTAGGCTTTGCTATTAGAAACAGCTTACTATTTTCCTGTGAAAGCTTCATTGCTGTATCTATTTCATCACATCGTTTAGTGTCCATGGGTGCCTACGGACATGCAGCAAGTCTGCTCTGATGCTCTGTAATTGTAGTGCACTGGAGCAAACTTGATTGAGTCTGTTGGAGTGTGGTAATTGCCTCACTCCAGCGTACTCCAGCGTGATGTGTATCAGCAACCCCATTCTGAAAAATGGCGGCAGGGGCTTTAGTTAAAGCACCCCTGCTGCCATTTTTCAGTGCAGGGACACTGCTACATGTGACACTCAAGGCGCTTTAATTAGAGCAGCTCTTGGAGGCTCCCACAATGAGAAAGGGAGTGGGGAGGGGCTGGGGTGAATGGGATCCTGGGGCCAGGGTGGGTTGTGCTACGGAGCTGCAGGCAGCTTGTCCAGGCATGTGGGGTCAGGGTTGCATCTCCCTGCTGCTGCACACACCCCTGGGGGAAGCATGGGGGCATATGCCCCTGGTATTTTTGTGCAGGGTAGAGGTGGGTTGCTCACAGTGGGCTGGGGCTCTGAGCCCTGCTGCCTTTGCCCTGGGAGCCACACAATGCCATGTTTCATAGATTGTAGAGTCGGAAGGGACCACAATGGATCATCGTGTCCGACCCTCTGCTCCAGGCAGAAAAGAGGACCGAGGTCAGATGACCCCAGCCAGGTGACTATCTAGCCTCCTCTTGAAGACCTCAAAGCTAGGTGATAGCACTACCTCTCTTGGAAGCCCATCCAGATCCTGGCCACCCTTACTATGAAAAATTTCTTTCTAATATCTAACCTAAATCCACTCTCAACTAGTTTACACCTATTATTCCTAGTCACTCCCTGGGGTGCCCTAGTAAACAGCATGTCACCTATTCCCCGTTGACCTCCCCAATAAATTTATAAGTGGCCACAAGATCTCCCTTCAGGCATCTCTTGTGAAGGCTGAAGAGATTCAGCTCTCTCAACCTCCCCCTCCATGGGTCTTTCCTGAAGGCCACTAATCATGCGAATGGCCCTCCTCTGGACCCTCTCCAAATTCTCTGTGTCTTTCTTGAAGTGTGGCACCCAAAACTGGACACAGTACTCCAACTCCAGGCCGACCAGTGCCACATCGAGGGGGAGCATCACCTCCTTTGTTCTATTAGTCATGCACCCGCTAATGCACGACAAGGTGCGATTGGCCTTGTTGATGGCCTCGTTAAACTGCTGGCTTATGCTAATCTTGGAGTCAATTATGACTCCAGGTTTCCTCTCTTCCTCCGAGCTGCTGAGAATGACACTCCCCAACCTATAGGTGTGCTGGGGATTCATAGATTATAGAGTCAGAAGGGACCCAATGGATCATTGTGTCCAAATCCCTGCCCCTGGCAGGAAAGAGGACCGAGGTCAGACGACCCCAGCCAGGTGATTGTCAAGCCTCCTCTTGAAGACCTCCAAATTAGGTGATAGCACCACCTCTCTAAAAAGCCCATTCCAGACTCTGGTCATCCCTATTATAAAATATTTCTTCCTAATGTCTAACTTAAATCTACTCTCCACTAGTTTGCACCCATTATTCCTAGTTACTCCCCTGGGGCATATTTACAAGAAATAATGCCCACAAGCTAGCAGACAGCAGATTTAGATTGGACATTAGGAAGAACTTCTTCACAGTTAGAGTGGCCAAGGTCTGGAACGGGCTCCCAAGGGAGGTGGTGCTCTCCCCTACCTTGGGGGTCTTCAAGAGGAGGTTGGATATGCATCTAGCTGGGGTCATCTAGACCCAGCACTCTTTCCTGCCTATACAGGGGGTTGGAATCAATGATCTATTGAGGTCCCTTCCGACCCTAACATCTATGAATCTATGGGGCGCTCTGGTAAGCAGCACATCCCCAATTCCCTGCTGTCCTCCCCTGATATATCTATAGGCGGCTACAAGGTAACCCCTCAGCCATTTTTTTGTATAGGCTGAAGAGATCTAGATCTCTCAACCTCTCCTCATAGGGTCTTTCATGGAGACCACTAATCATGCGGGTGGCCCTTCTCTGAACCCTCTCTGGATCCTCCATGTCCCTCTTGAAGTGCAGCACCCCAAACTGGACACAGTACTCCAACTGCAGCCTGACTAATGCCGCATAGAGGGGGAGCATCACCTCCCTCGATCTGTTGGTCATGCATCTGCTAATGCACGACAAAGTGCGATTGGCTTTGTTGATGGCCTTGTTATAGCACTGGCTCATGTTCATCTTGGAGTCAAGCTAAGATCTCTCCTAGCCTCTGAGCTTCTCAGGAAGACATCCCCCAGCCTGTAGGTGTGCTGGGGATTCCTCCTTCTTAGGTGGAGTACCTTACATTTTTCTTTGTTGAATTGCATCCTATTACCTTCTGCCCATTGATCTAACCTGTCCAGGTCGGCCTGTATCTGCTCCCTGCCCTCTGGTGTATTAACTTTGCCTCATAATTTGGTGTCATCCATGAACTTGGAGAGGGTGCTCACCACACCCTCATCCAAATCGCTGATGAAGATATTAAATAACACTGGTCTAAGGACTGAACCCTGCGGGACCCAATTGCCCATCTCCTTCCAGGCTGAGAATGACCCATCAACCACCACTCTCTGGGTGCAGTCCTTAAACCAGTTAGCCACCCACCTGACTGTGTAGGCACCCACTCCACAGCCCGTTAGCTTCCCTATGAGAATAGGATGTGAAACTGTGTCAAAGGCCTTCCTAAAATCCAGGTAGATGACATCGGCCTCAACTCCTGTGTCAAGGCAGTGTGTGACCCGGTCATAAAAGACTATAAAGTTTGTCAGGCAGGATGTACCTGTGATAAACCCATGATGGTTTCCTTTCAGCATTGTTTCCCCTGCTGGGCCTTCACAAATACGCTCTTTGATGATTTTTTCTAGTATTTTCCCAGGGATAGAGGTAAGACTGACTGGCCTAAAGTTACCCGGCTCCTCCTTTCTCCCCTTAAAAATGGGCACCTTGTTGGCCTTTTTCCAGTCCTCAGGGACCTGGCCGGAGTACTATGAGAGCTCAAACAGCCATACCAGTGGTCCAGCAATGATACTGGCCAATTCCATCAGCACCCGTGGATGGAGGTCATCTGGGCTGGCTGACTTTTACCCATCCAGACCTTCCAAGTGCTCTTTAACTAAGTCAGCACTAACCTTTGGTGGTCTGGTGCCTTTTGGATATCTGTCTATGTTCAAGGTGGGGGGATTGACTTGGTCAGTGTTAAGGAATACTGAAGCGAAGAACTCATTGAAGAGCTCTGCCTTTTTTCTCTGTCAGCCATCAACTGACCTGATTTGTCCTGCAGGGGCCCTATGCTACTCTGCACTTTCTTTTTGCTCACTATGTATCTGTAGAAGGACTTTTTATTGTCCTTAATTGTTGTAGCCAGCCTAAGCTCCAGTCCTGCCTTGGCTTGCCTAACTGACTCCCTGCAATAGTGCGCCAGGGTGGTGTGTGCCTCCTTGGTGGCTGCCCCTGCTTCCACTGCCTCTACATCTCTTTCTTTGCCCCCAGTCTTTCCTGAAGCTTCCTATTCAGCCAAGGGGTCTTTTTTTTATCCCCTTAGTGCCTTTCCTGCGTAAGGGGATAGGCTCCTTTTGTGCCCCAAGGATCACTCCCTTGAGAAACTTCCAGCTCTCTTGGACCCCCATTAGCTTGATGCTCTTGAGTTCCGCCACCTCAATAACTAGGTTTCTAAGTTTACAAAAGTAGTCCCTTCTGAAGTCTAAAAGTTTAGCATCACTGGATATTTTTCTCACCCTTTGCTGGATAGCGAACTCTACCAAGTGGTGGTTACTATCACCCAGGTTACTGTGAACCCGCAGGTCCCCCATGAGATCATCCCCTGTTGCTAAGACCAGGTCTAGTGAGGCACTACCCCTGGTGGGACTGGACACCACCTGGGTTAGGTGGAGGTCCTGCACACAGTGTAAGAATCTCCTTGAGTAGCTTGTTTTGGCTGCCTGTTCCTCCCAGCTGATGTCTGGGTAATTTAGGTCCCCCATGACCACCGCCTCCCTCACCTGTATGGCATCTGAGAGCTGCTTAGAGAATACCTTGTCTAGCTCTTCATCCAGATGAGGAGGTCTGTAGTAGACCCCCGCTACCACTGACCCGCCCCCGGATCCTGACTCACAATGCCTCGGTATTCCCCTCCTCCACTCCTGCCTTGATGGCAGAAGATGTGTACTGCTTCTTAACATACAGAGCTACACCCCCGCCTTTTCTCCCCACTCTGTTGCACCCATACAACCTGTATCCCCCAATGCCTACTGCCCAGCTGTGTGTATGAAACTATGTTTCAGTTAAGCTGACTAGGTCATACTGTGTCCTGGCAAGTAGGAGAGTGAGTTCCTCTTGCTTGTTCCCCATACTCCTAGCATTTGTGTAAAGACATTTTAGCCCCCCAGTGTGTGCTATTGGTGTCCCTTTGCCTTGATGGTGTGTGTTCCCCTTAGTGCTTACTTGGTTAGGTCCGGTGCCTTGTTTCTGGCTTTCCAACCCTGGGTTCTCATCAACCACTGGTTCCCATCCCCCATGGAACCTAGTTTAAAGCTCTTCTGAGGAGATCAGCCAACCTGCAGGAGAACAGATGCTTACTTCTAGGAGAGAGATGAAGATCGTCCCAAGTTGTGCACCTGCTGGCGGGCAGGCTGGGGATGAACAGCAAGTGTTTAGCTCCCAAGGCAAAGGCAGCAGGGCACAGAGCCCCAGGCCCACAGTGGGTAGCCTGTATCTGCCCTGTGCACAGATCTGAGGGACACATGCCCCCATGCCTTCTTTCGGGGTGTGTGCAGCAGAGAGGAGCTGCACTCCCCCTGTGTTCCTGGATGAGCTGCCTGCACCTCCACAACCTGCCCTAGCCCCAAGATCCCATTCACCCCTGCCCCTGCCCCACTCTCTCCCTCACCAAGGGGTCCTTGATCTTACCCCCAGTCCCTTTCCTCTGTCCCTGCCCCTTACCTTCCACAGAATTACCTGCTGGGGACTGCTCTACATACAGCTGGGCTGTGTTTCTGGCCATGTACATGCTGGGGCTATTTGTCTGTGCCTGTGTCTGTCTGTGCCTTTCCCTGCCCCCCACTGCAGCAGCCCAGAGCCCACACCTATGCTGTTTTGTGGTCCTCGGCACTGCCAGTGGTATCCCATTGTGCGGCCTGGAGGCGGCAGTGATGGCAGCAGAATGGAGCCCAGCCACAGGCTCCATAATCACGTGCACAATTAACTCATTAATCAGTTTTTGCATTTAAGGTGTTAATTGTGCACATTAACAGCGATTAATCGACAGCCATAATTATATTTGGTGACTTCAATGCAACAGCTGGATGTAGTTTTAAGACTTGGCCTGGTATTCTTGGCAAACACAGAATTGATAATACGAATAAAAATGGCCAGTGAGTATTAGGTTTTGACTTGCACAAAGTCCTAGGTGTTACCAACGTGTACTTTGCTGAGAAAATCACAAGAAAGACATTGTTGAAACATCGAAAATCAGGGCACTGGAACAAATTAGATCTAATACTGATCAGGTGTAAGCATCTGAAAGAAATCCTGTATATGAGTTCTTATCACAGTGCTGACTAACACTGACCATGCCTTACTCCGCTGCCAAGTCAGAATCAATATTAAAAAGATCCACCATAGCAAAACTACTAGTCACCCTCAGATAGACATCAGCCAAACTAAAGACATAGAAAATGCAGACTATTCAAAGAAGAAGTTGTGAAAGCAAAAGTTTATATAACAACTCTGTCATGGAGGCTTGGGAAAGCTTAAAAAACTAACATGTAAAATGCTGCTATAACAGTATTTGGCAAAAAATGGAAGAAAAATGCAGACTGGTTTGAAGAGCACTCGGAAACCCTACTACCACGGACTGAAACAAAAGAACAGTGCTAACCAACTATAAGAAATCTCCCAACACCATAAGCCTGGAAAATTTGAGAAAAGCTTGAAGAAAAATGCAAGAGGAGGCTAAGAGGTGTGCCCAAGATTTTCAGCTGAAACTCTTATGATGATATTCAGTAAGTTGCTGATGCAGGTAGGTGATAGCCATGGAATGTATGAAGGCATCAAATGAGCAATTGTCTAGTCAAGAAGAAAACAGCTCTATTGAAAGTCTTAAATGGAAATGTCATTACTGGTAATGATAAACAAAATTAACTTGAGCATTGAATTGAACAAATACTACACTCTAGTGAGACTGAAATCAAACATGAAGAGCTCAAAGGATTACCACAGTTAAAAGTTATGATGGATTTGGACAACAAACCTACATTAAAAGATTTGCAGGCAGCCATTAAATCAATCCCTGGGAACAAGGCACCTAGCAATGACTGTTTGTCTGCTGAAATCTACAGATGTGCCAATGATGCATTACTTTGAAAGCTTCGTGATGCTATACTGCTCTGTTGGAAAGAGGAAGTGGTACTGCGAGAATTTCAAAAGATGCTCAGTTTGTACAATTATACAAAAACAAAGGGGATAGATGTGACTGTGACAGCTATAGAGGTATCTTCCTGTTGAACATCATTGGAAAAATTGTCACTCACATACTGCTCCTTAGACTGCAATCTCTAGGTGAAAGAATCTTATCCTGCCAGTCAGTGCAGTTTTTCCTCAGGATTCTCCACCATTAATATGATATTTTTGGTCAAGCAACTGCAAGAGAAGTGTAGGGAAAAAAGAATACCACTGTACATAGCCTTCATCAATCTGTCAAAGGCCTTCAATACAGTCAACAGATGGGGCCTTTTTACTGTTCTGAAGAAGCTGGGTTGTCCCCCCAAACTATTGAACATCATTTGCTCATTATGAGGGATCTCTGTAAATCATGCTGGACATGTCCCCTGCATCAGCTCCTTTAATGTTTTTCATTTCACTGCTTGCCCCAGTCCCTGCCATTGGCAGAAAGGCCCTGCCAGCCAGGCCATTTGCTGCTGATCACTGGGGAAGTGAAAACCATGGCATTTTTAAAACCATGGTTTTTGCTTTACTGGCGATCAGTGGCAAACGACCCAGCTAGTGAGGCCCCTCTGTCAATCAGAGCCAGAGGGCAAGCAGTGAAGTGAAAAATATTAAAGAAGCCTCTGCGGAGGCACTTCTGGCATAATTTATGGAAACTCCTACTCATTACATCAAGGTATGAAGGCAACTGTAGTGTAGGAAAACAAAGAATCAAATGCCTTTGACATAAAAAATGGCATGAAATAGGGGTGTGTCTTAGCCCCTGTGCTTTTTATCATCTACTTATCATTCTTGCTTCTTCATGCATTCAAGGACAGCAATGATGGTGGCATTTATCTTTGAACAAAGACTAGATGGAAAACGTGTTCAACATCATGTAACCCTGGGTGCGACACTACATGCGCCCTCACCTGAATAATGGGATCCTGGGGTACCCGGTAGCCAGTCGCCCTGCCCAGCCCCACTGGGAAGCTGCTGCAGTGCCCCAAGTGGAGAGCCTCCCTGTACAATCAAGCACCTTTGCAGACAATTTCAAACTATTTACAGGATTTAATTATTTACAACATAGCAAATAATCATTAAATAAGCACGTGGATATACTGACTAATAAACCCCCAAGAACTTATTTACACAGTCTGTCACTTGCACACGGTGTACTGGGGATCCCATGTGCACTGCCCCTGGTGGGGTATCTCAGGGAGTGGGACTGTCTGTGTCCCTGCACATGGTCTGTGGATGCTCCCTGGTGGTGGTGTCAGCCTTCGTGCTCCTGGAGTCTCCAGGCAGCAAGGGTCTCCGGGCAGTAAGCAGTGGCTCCTCTTCTGCAGCTCCTGCCTTTGACCTCCTTCCCCAGCTCTACTGTGAGCAGTGTCTGGGCTGCAGGCTATAGCAACCCTCCTGTCCCACACAGTCTCGCAGCTCCGGTAAATGCAGCCCCTCCCTGGGCTTTGCCTGCCCCTGGGGCCCCTCACCCCTCAGGGAAACTAGGGTAGACTCCGGCAGTCCCCACCCCGGCTCTGCTGTGCTCACCCAGCCACCCCGGCTGCAGTCAGGTCTCTTCAGACTTGGGATCTCCACACCAGCAGTCCCTGCCTGCTCCTGCCGCTGCAGCTTCTCCACTCTGCTCCTTCAGGCCTCTCAGGGGCTCTCCGAGGGACCACTGTGCTGAGACTGAATCCAGCCTGTCCCTCAGCCCACCCCCTCTCTTGTTCTTCCTTGTGGGAAAAACTGCTCCCCCTTTTATCGAAGCCTCTCAGCCAATCCCAGCTCAGGGCCCTTCACAGGCTTTTGCTAACGGCTCTATTTCAAAACTGTGCTGGGGTTACATCACCCCTCCCACTCCCAACAGGGCTGCTCCCAAACAGCTTCACTTGCCCTCAGAGCCTACAGTGTCCCCTTGGGGACAAACTCTGTCTCTCTGCCAGGCAGCCCTTCCCATTCTGTTCGGGTGGGTCCGTTTTTTTAAAGGCTGCTACAATCACAAGGTTTAGAGAGAAAACTAAGGTAAAATAACTGGTTCTGAGAGATTTCCTCTTTGCAAATGACATGACCTTGGTTGCCCACAGTGAATCTTGCCTGCAGAATCTCTTGGGCAGATTTTCTGAATCATACAAGAGGTCTGGGATGGCAATTAGTTTCAAGAAGACTCTGGTCATGCACCAAAGGGTAAAGAACCAATATCTGACACACACTAGAGGATTAATCTTTTGTTATTTTTGTAGTTTTTGCTGCTTGGGTTCTGTGATCAGCAGGAATCTTGACCTTCAGGCTGAGCTGATTAATAGTTAAAAGCATCTAAGAATTTTGGGTTTGTCACGGCGGGGTCCTCGCGGAGGGCTGTGATCTCCTTGAGGCCCTCTCACCGCGCTACTCCAGCCCGAGGGCACCCTCCATTCTCGCCCGCCATGTCTTGATCGAATATGTAATAGGGAGGCTGCCTTGTGTTTCCCCGGGCCTGTCAGCTCCTGGACCCCTCGTGGGTCTCCCCATACAATGGGCGCTACCCAAGCGCCCTAGCCTTATGGGCTATGCGTGGCTCCTACCTCCCCTGATACCACGCCCCAAGCCTCGCGTATGTAAAGGACGTTGTCCGGTCTGTCTCTCTACTGTGGCCCACCCTGGGCTCCCTCTCTCATGCCCAGCCTCTTGCTGGGACTCTCGCCTGGCCCACTCTGGGCCTCCCCTTCCGGTGTGGTTCCGCTCCGGGACTCTCTAGCGGGCCTCCGGTCCTATGGGCCAACCGCACGGATACCCTCCCTGACTCTGGCTCCCTGCGCTGCTACTCCCTGTCTTCTCAGGGGCAACCGCAGTGCCCTGCCTTGGTCTGAGGGGGATTGCCGCACTAGCCTGCGGCCGGGCTCGCTATGCCCATGCGCCCACACTGGGCTACTCAACAAAGCACAATGGCGTTCCCCCTCTCTGGGGCTCGCCGCGCCCGCACTGGGCTGCTCAATAATACACAATGGCGTTCCCCCTCTCTGGGGCTCGCCGCGCCCGCACTGGGCTGCTCAGTAATACTGCCCCTTTCCTGGGGCCGGGGGGCTATGCTCCCCCACACGCAATCCGGGGTCTCGGTCCCCGTCCGCAACCTACGGGTTGCGCCCGCGACCCACTGGCCGCGCTCCTCGCCACCAGCTGCTCGCGCAGTGGTGTGCGAGCTGCGCCTTCGGGGTCTATGTTTCCCCACACGCAATCCGGGGTCTAGGTCCCCATCCGCAACCTACGGGCTGCGCCTGTGACCCACTGGCCGCGCTCCTCGCCGCCAGCTGCTCATGCAGTGGCGTGCAAGCTGCGCCTTCCCTGGCGCTATACAGGGGCTATGTTCCCCCACACGCAATCCAGGGTCTAGGTCCCTGTCTGCAACCTATGGGCTGTGCCTGTGACCCACTGGCCGCGCTCCTCGCCGCCAGTTGCTCACGCGCTGGCGTGCGAGCTGCGCTTTCCCTGGCGCTATGAACAATAATGCGCCCTCCTGGCGCTAGGGCACCCCACACTCTCTGGGGTCCCTGTGATTGAGGCCTCCTCCAACCCCTACAGCCTCACCCAAGCCTCTGGGTGTAATAACACAAACACAAAGCAAAACCACAAGCCCCTAGGCTGTAACACAAATGCAAGCCGCATGGCCATAACTCCTCATCATAGCTCAAGCCTCCAGAGCTATCATGAGCTGTACTTGCGACTTAGGCTCCTTCCCCTATCTCAGCCGAGGGAGCTCCTGCCTCTCTGGCTGCTGGCAGAGAACTGCCAGCCTGGCCTCAGCCCTGAGCTTTATAAGGGCCAGGCCCTGCCCCCTACAGGCAGCTGGCTCCGCTTGGTTGCTCCGGCAACCCGCAGCTGCGCTCATTACCTGAGCCAGCCTCAGCTGGGCTCGTCATGTCAGGCCAGGGCACGCTCACTTGCTCCCTGGCAGTTTCTCCACTCTAGGAGCAGGGGCACCGAGGTGCCCTGCGACAGGGTTATTACAGAAACATGCATGGAATAATAACTAGGGTGAAGATATGAATCCTAAAGATGTGCGTGCTGTCATCCCTGCATTATGGTTCAGAAACGTGGACTACATATGGTAGGCACATCAAGAGACTGAACAGCTTCCACATGAGATGTCTGCATACAATTCTGAAAATAAAATGGAAAGACAAAATACCAAACACAGGTACTGGAGAGTGCAGGACTGACACACTTAGAAACCACTATCAAGAAGAGGAGGCTGTGATGGATCAGCTATATCAGGTGAATGGGAGGAGACTCTATCCCCAAGAAAAATTTGTATAGCAAGATTTGAGATGGGTCTAGAAAGCGGGGTCACACTTTATAGCAGTACCATGATGTGTGCAAAAAGAATATGGAGTCATTCAACATAAACATAGAAAGCTGGGGGGAGCATGTAGAATCCCTTCTGACCTAGGGGGAACTTCTGGCACTGGGGACAGCTCAACATGAAGCAGCTTTGATCCAGAGGATAGAAGCAAAGTGAGAAAGAAGAAAGCAGCATGCTATAAACTTGGACCCCAACTCAGACAACCTATGAATCTATGAAATTTTTAACAAGCTGTATCACCCTCAAACTGGGTTTGTCAGCCACAAGCAGGTTCATCAGGCACCTGACTAGACCTCTTATGTGTACGTCAAAGGATCGGCAGTTCCCTACTACCTGTTTCTTAGTTTTGCTCTTCTTATCTTCCTCCTCTGCCCATTTGGGTCCTTCAGCTGAAAACCAGAGAAAAGCTTGCACCACATGAATAGCTCCCTTTCCTTTGTGGCTTTAGCCACAGTTTGAAAAACAATGTCCTATGGAAAAAAGAATCTTGAACTGGGTTTTAACATTTCAGAAATGAAGACATATGGTATTCTGGTCTGTTCCATTTAGTGTCTTGTTTTAATGGATCCTTTTAATGAAGCTTTAATGGATTTACCCATCTCAAGTTCCTTCCATGGTGTCTTTTTGATTTTTGAATGAAAAAGAATGGCATGTTAAAAACAACTGTAACATTACAAGGAAGGTGGCTGATCATCCTAAATAAGTTGACAAAATATTGAGCAGCCATGTGTCATTACCCAATGATTGTGTGTGCGCTTTGGCACTGCAGAATTATTTCCCGCCACATGGAGCTTTCTTTGCACGGTGCAATTCTCAGCTGCAGAGAGAAAAACCCGGTGCAAAGGAGTTCCCGCCACCCGTATGTAAATTTGTTCCCCACTATTGGCTGTTTCTAAATTATTCCCACGTGGCGGCTAGCGATTGGCTTGCTAGCCGTATAAGAGGCTTGAGCAGTTTCCACCCAAGTCGGAGATCTCCGAGAATCTCAGGAGGATCCTGAGAACCCCGATTCCGAGAATTCTGGGAGAAATCCGAGAGAATTCCGGCAAGGAGTCCACGATTACCTCGTGGACTTCTACGTAAATCTCGGACCGAATGGTGGTTTGATCACCCATCAAGAATCTCTCCCCGTCACCGGATGATCCTTGACGTACCCCTGCCCTGCGTGCTCGTTGAGAGTCACAGCTCGGACTCTCGTATCGGTTCAGAGAGCTTTCATCGTGTTTGTTTTGCGGAGCCTAGCAAACTCCGCTCGTGTGTCTTCGGTGGAGCCTAGCAAACTCCACTTGTGTTTGTCTGTAACTGCAACTCAAGCAAGTTTTCCTGCCTACACCGCAACCACCTAAGGTGTAAGTAAAATAATCTTTAATCAACCTCCACGCATCAGTGCCTAATTCTAGTTCACCGTGCCGACTTTCCCTGGCCCACGTGCCCGGGCTGCTGGCCACAGCCCCTCGGCCCCGACACCATGAATTTAAAATAGATCTGAGTTTGGGTTTCAGACTCCCCAGATTTGGAAGTATTTGGTCTGGGGTTTTGGCCATCTTTAATACTGATTCCTTGGAGTGTTAATAAATGGCAGTGCTGTCCCTTATATTCCCTGTCTATTTCAAACACATGAACTTTATGAGAAATTACAAATGATAAGCAGGAAGTTAATGACTACTCAGTTGATAGAGACAGGGAGTTATAGTATTTTTTTTCTTCCCCTGTATCTCATATTTTATATACATTGCTTGGACTGAGCTACTCACAGGGCCTGATCTGTGAAGGACCTGAAAATTTTTTTATACCAATAAAAGTAAAGGGATGTTTTACACTTAACACTTCTGTGTGGTGACTGTCATCATTCAGGATCACACCATTACATGATGGAGTGCTCTCTGCTATTTATTCATTCTGAAGTGCCACAGCATGTAAGTTGTCATTTATAATGCATTATTACAGTGCTACTTGATGTAGTGTATTATGCAGCATATCAGTTTTGAAAAGCAGTTTAGCCTGTCAGCAAAATCCTTCTGACTGAACTCAAATAAACTTCACCAACCTTGGATCAAGGTGGCTTAAGGAACTTGTATAGTTTTAAGGCTCCTATCATGTTCTACTAGTATTTATTGACTTTTTCACACACATTTTCTGTAGGATCTTTTCTTCTTACTTGTGTTTAATACCCTGTCATGTCAACAGAAATAAAGTATTCATGTAGAGATAAAAAACCTCCTGCAGACTTAAAATTTTTCATATGCAGTGCTTTTCCTAAATATTTCCTAGTGCCCACATATGTGCTATGAGTAAGATGCAGGGTTCTCCCTCACCGTGTGTGTAGTCACAATGACCACTTCTGATTCCTTTTTTATTTGCACAGAACCTCATAGGTGATTTCAGTTTTACACTACCAGTGAAGTATTTTTGTTAAGGTGTTTCATTTTTTCTCTATTGAAAATACTGCTGGAGTTTCCCAGGCTTATTGGGAAACTTATAGCACAAGCTTTCATGAGCTGGAGCTCACTGCATCAGATGACGTTAAATGGCATGCATAGACTGATGGAAAAAATGGAGAGAGCGATTTGAATACAAAGATAGAAAGGGGAGGGGCCATTACTAAGAGAGGTGACAGGCAAAGAACTCATAGTAACAAAGGGGATCATAAAAACGAATCCAGCTAATAGGCTAAGAATTCATAGTCTCTGTTTAAACTATAAACCATGTATCTTTAATTTAGTTAATCTATAAAGTGCAAATCTACCCTGCCTTCTGCTTGAGTCAGATGAACATGGCTACCTACATCTTATTGGGAAATTATAACCTATTTTAGCTGTGGGCTCTCATAAGATTTACTTGTCCCCTTACCAACTATAGCCTTAGAAGGACAACTAGGAGCCATTCCAAGAGATTTCAGGTTTACAGATCCATCTGGGTTAAGTCTGTATCTTGCTTTTGTGTGATTACACATTAGTCAAAACAGGTTAGTGTGAGGTCATGGTTCTGCTTGTTTCAGATAGAGATGTAAGACCTATTCCTTAGGTCCATCTATGGAGGTTCTATATAATTACTTCATTGATCTACTGCTGAGCTCTGTCAGCCCCATCCTACCTTCTTTTTCAGCTGGCTATTCATATCTTAGAGAACATATCTGACTTCCAGTTTCACTATAAGTTTTAGTTAACTGGGATTTAGATAACTGACATAATGCAATATATGTTTATATTCATAATCATAAGATGCTCAAAGCAATATTTTTTCTTTTATTTCTTCCGTATTTTCTTTCATTACTTTAGAAGCAAGCACCACTGGACTTTCATCCTGCAAAATAACAGCTTCAACTCCTTCTGCAGTTGCATTGGTTAATAACCTGCTATTTTTGTTAGCCTGTGGGAGTTTTCATTCTTTTCTCAAACTGCAACCAGCATTTGTCACCATCAGATTTCCTATCATTGCAATGAATATTCTCTTTCCTTGAATCCAAGCAATTATTTTCCTTCAGGAACAGTGTTATCAGTGCTACACGAGGCTTCCTGATCTGAGATTTCAGATCATTACAGCCAAATCTCTTGTTTCTCTTTTGAGGTCACTTTTCTAGCTACAGTACCCTTTCCTTTTAGTGGCTTTCTTATTATCCAGACAGCTCTTGTGGTGTTTTCATGGTATTTTACACAGTCAGATATCATCAATGCCATTTCTTTGGGAAATAGTCCTCTCATCTTTACAGGCTGTTTCACTAATATCAAGTAGCTTTCATCACAGCGTGTCTCAATTAACTGTGATTTTTGCCAGGTGGCACATTTACCCTCTAACACAAGTGAGAGATGCAGAAAATATGAAATATATTTATTTAAAGTGTTTGAAGTCTAGTCATCAGTCCTTCTAGTCTTGGCATAGGACAGACTATCAGGAGAGTGTGTTTCTGCTCACACTTTCCCACAAGATGCCAGATCTTCTTCTGATACAAAAGAAGAACTTTTTGTAGCTACAAGTTTGTTTATTTACTGAATTCACAAAAATAAGTCCTCTCTTAAAAGCCTCATAGTCCTTTCAGATTACAAATGTCTGTTTTTAGCCTTATTTAAATAATAGGGACTCTTTTTTCTAATAGCATCATCCTTCCTGGGAAACTTTTTTTGTATGTGTTTTTGAAAATTAAGCAAACTTGCTCTCGAGACTGAAATTCACTTTGTTAAGCTTTTAGTTATTGCACCAGCCTGTGTTTGTTGAGTTTGAACCAGCTGTTCCTGTGTGGGCCATTCCTCCCATGCCTAATTAGCAGTAAATTATATTCCATAGAGATGTCTCTTGCATAACAGCTTGATGAAGGGAACCTGTTATGCCCTGCAGAACCTCTCAAATTGTAAAGACATAACATGGGAGGAACTAGCCTTAGTCTTTTACATCTGCTGTCACAACTGTTCTTTGATAGCAAAATAACTCACCTAAACACTTGAAATTCTCATTTGTAGTATTAGACTGGTTAAGAAGAGAACTTGCTACAATATGAGAGGCATAAATTTGAGTCTTGCTCTTCACTCACGCTGTCTGCCTTTAGTCAGCCCAGCTGGGTGCATGGTCAAGACATAGTGAGGCATGATGTTAGCCATGCCATTCCCCTCTGCTATTAGCTATAGAAAATGGCATGTCTTAGTTTAGCTTGCCTAATGGCTGGTAGGCTTTGGCAGGCCCTTGACTTTTTGAAACACTTGGAATAACTCTGACTCAAGAAAAACAGCCTCAAACAACATAATACCTCATCACTAAAAGCTCTTTTGTAAAGGTACAGCTGTGTGCTATTCCAGTTTGATCAAATCAGGACCAGGCAATGGGATGGAACTCTTAAGGAGGTTCATGTTGCTTTAGAATCATTTGTTGGCAACATGGACAAGAAAGACAAAAACAATTGTGTCCTTGTTACAACCCTTGCCAATGGCAAAATTTCCAGTAATGGTATCATGAGTGTCATAAAAGAGAGTGGCACCTCTCTTTTTCCTTACTCATTTGTTGATGAGGATCATTTGCATGACTTTGCTTTGTCAAGTCCAGGTCTCCAAAATGAGTGCTATATTTGCATTCTCCCCCAGTTACTTTGACCTTACAGTCCTCCTGACATTACCCTTGCCCCATAATTCAATAGGTCAAGCTGTAAAATTACCACTCTTTATTTTTGTTATGGTTATTTTATTTTTATACATACCAACTATCCTACTTTTCTGTGTTTTGGTGCAATATGTATGTCTGCTACAAGAACATCTAATGACTTATTCAGTTGATGGCCCTGAGAACACTCCCTGAGGGATATCTGTGCTGGGTGGAGAAGTAATTTAAGAAATAAATTGTTGTAGATCATAGATTTTTATGAATCTCAGATTTTGTGTGGATTATGTGCATAATGCAAACTCAGTCATTTTGTTACTACTTTATTCCATCACATGTAAATTTAATAAGGCAACAAATTTGGCTCTTTGTTTATTTCTAAGTGCTACTGCATCTTTGCTTGGTTGAGGGATCATAGAGGTTAGATTAATATTCGCATAATTATGAAGGGGATCTTTAAATCATCCTGTCCCTTAAAATATAACTTCATTATTTTTTGTACCAGCTTTGTTCCATTTCACATATCCAGACTGAGAAAACACTTTGAGTTATCAGTGGTGTTTGATGTGATTATAGACACTACACTCAGGCAGTGGATTGCCATATATTTGTTTTGTGCCCACTTTATAGAACATTCAGGGTTTTTCCATGAACCCAGTGTGTATTAATTTACCACAAGCCCACGTAAAATCAGTTTTGCAATGGAATTAACAGAATGTAAGGATTGTGAGAGTCCAGCACCATGCCCAGGAAACTTGGCTCACACCCAGAAGAGGCAGGGATTCTGAAAATCGTTATTGGGGTGGCTTCTGGGACACTGTCATTCATAGTAGTGTAATTGACTGGGGAGGGGTTGGCAAAAACAGCTGCCAGTGACAGCACTGCTACTGCTGCTCAGGATGTGAACCTGCCCTGTAACACTTAGGTCAAGACTTTGGATACTAAATATAAACAAATGTTTTATATATAATATCAAAACAGCGGCGAAGCAGCAAAACAGTTTTGATGAAACGAAACAGAACAGCAGTTTCAAAAACAAAATTAAATGAAACTCAAAACAAAACACTGTCCTGTTGAAATGTCAAAATGGAAGTTGAAATGGAATGGTGCTGTTTCACACAGCTCTAATATATACATTAGCCCTAATATATATAATATTAGAGCTGTGCGAAACAGCACCGTTCTGTTTCGACTTCCATTTTGACATTTCAACAGGACAGTGTTTTGTTTTGAGTTTCATTTAATTTTGTTTCGAAACTGCTGTTCTGTTTTGTTTTGTCAAAACTGTTTTGCTGCTTCGCCGCTGTTTTGATGTTTTCCCCCATAGGCTATAATGGGGAAGCACAAAATTGCCTATACCTTCGTCATTTCTTACCCAATTCAGATGAAACTTGCAGGGATGGTAGCTCCTTCTGAGGCCAAGAATCCTGTCAAGTTTCAAGGAGATGGGTAAAGGGGTTTCTGGGAAACTTTGCCTCAAGCTGCTGACAAGCAAAACTCGTGACATGGGTGACGCTGTGTGTGTGTGTTAAGGCATGCCCTCGCTGGTGCTGGGGCTTCTACATGACATGGTGGTGTGCCTCAATGAGGCCCCAGACTCCCCTACAGCCTCAGCTCAGTCCAGCACTTTAAATGACAACAGGTAATAACTTAGTAAGCAGCACAGTAGCATCAGCAGCATCTCAGGCAGGCAAACTGTCACAGACTAGAGCCTTTCTTTCCTTTCCTGCAGGAGCTTCTTCTCCAGCAGCTACCAGAGAACTCTCCCTGCCAGCCCCAGCCCTGGGGTTTAGATGTGCCCAGGGCCCTGCATCCTTCTGGTCAGGTGCGAAGAGTGGTAGTCTAAGGTCATGGCACTGGCAGACAAGGTCCTTTCCTTTGAGTCAATCTAATATGGTATGTTTTGGCAGACCAACTGAATAGTTAGTTACAGAAATATATCTTAGCAAGCTTTCAGGTTGAAAAACTGTCAGGCTGAAGAAGCACCTGCAGTTGGTGTGTGTATGTGCTGTTCCTGGATGGAAGGAATAGTAAAGAAGCCAAAGGCTGGCATGCAATGCAGGCAAGAAAGCCAGTCAGTGAAAATGGAAATGGAGGCATCAGGGGGTGAGGGACAGGCTGGGGTTGGAGTGGGGGAGGAGAAGGGGGGTGTAGCAGCGCAGGTAAAAGTGCAGAGGAAACTGAGGAGTCAGATGTCTGGCAGGTTGTAGTGTGTCAGAATTACACTGTCTATACTGAGCCCATGAGTTTTTGTACCTACTACCTAAGAGGCTGATGAAGTGAAGTTCATAGGCCCAGCTCTGAAAAGTGGTTTGTAAATTCAAACAAGCACTGAACCTTGCTAACCTAACCTCATCGCCAGAACTGAAGCCAACTTCCTACAGCTCTACATAAAACCTGCCAACAATCTCCAGTACCCCCGCAAACTGCACAGGAAAATCTATCAAAGACAACAATACTCAACTACCTGTAGAGGCACATTTCTCAGAAAAAAAAACACTCCGTCTTCAGTCTCTCAGGCCTGATCCTGAAAGGGAATTTACAAACCACTTTTCACAGATGAGTCTATGAACTTCACTTAATCAGACTCCTGGGTACAGAAACTCATGGACTCAGTATAGACATTGGAACTCTTGACTCAATGCAACCTGCCGGACATCTGACACCCCAGGCACCTCTCCACTTTTACCTGTGCTGCTACATCCCCTTCCCCCACCCAGCCTGTTCCTCACCCCCATGACGTCTCCATTTCCATATAAAAACTATACACAATAACAATATATAAATAATAAATACAGAGCAGCATCATTTGTTGTATTTAGGAATGCCATGGGGCCAGGTTGTCCAGACAACATTTAGTGTGCCAGAGCTCTCCAAAGTAGGAGTGATATGGTGTTCTGACCTTTTACAGATCCCCTAGGATATGGGAGCAGTGATTCAGAGCAGAACAGCCAGCAATTCTGGTGGTTTTGTGAACTGTGCAAGAAACTTAACCAGGTGAGAGTTGATTGTGTCACATGTGGTGATCTGGGTCATTAAGGGGTAGCTCAGATACCTGCAAGAAACCAGTAAGGCTTTGTGAGAGGCCAAGGCATAAACATATCAGAAAAGGAGGAAGGGTCCACAGAGTCTGAAATTACTTCTAACTGTCACCTTCACTTTGCTAGGAGAGTATATGGAAGAGATGCAGGATTTACTTCAGAGATTTAGGGAGCTCCAGAAGCAAAACACTTAGTGGAAAAATTCCATTGAAAGTTTGATATTTGCAGACTGAGATCATGGAAGAGTATTTAAGCTGCTTGCAGGGTTTTTTTAATCTTTGAAGGATGACAAAAGGGATGAAAAATGGCTTGTGAATGGTAATCTCACAGTTCTGGGGCACATTACCTTAATCTTTCAGTGTTTCACAGACAGTCTGAAAATGAAGAGAGCTGCCTAAGTATAGGTAGATTAAAAAAACCAAAGCAAAACACAAGTATCTGCAAATAATTGCAGGTGTAAATACTAATGGCAAAGAGCCCTAGCTTCACCAAAGGTTTCAGGCAGATCTCAATGGAGTTCAAGGAATCGTAGAACTGGAAGGGACCTGAGGAGGTCACTAGTTCAAGACTCTACTCATGGTAGGAACATCTCAGACAAATATTTGTCTAACCTGTACCAAAAAACTTGCCAGTGAATCCAGCTTCCCTGAGCCACGTCTGCGTTGAGTGGTTTCTCATAGGTTCATTTGATAATCAGGATACAGAAGACCTGTGAGAACCTTCAGTCTGTCTCCTTGCCGTTGCACATTTATTCCCAATACTATATCCTCAAGTTATTTTCCCAGTCATGTTCTATATGAAGAGAAGAGACTACTAGAAGAGCTTCCTCAAAGAGAACATTAAAAAGTTGGGGATATTTCAGGGTTTGAAGATAATAACTGGTGACATTTCCTTCACTCTGCCTTAAAGAAAATTACACCTTTATGCTATGAAGTTGAAACTTACTCCCTATCTAGGGCTTTTTCAGTAACTCAGACAACAATAACAGAACATAAATCTCATCTGAAGCCTTTCCTTAAATGTGCCATTCCTTGAGGTTGAATTGATCATAAAAGAAACTAGTTTTGCAATATTTTTGAATTTTCATATTGAAGATGTGAAGATTGTGCAAGGATAGACACTGCCCTTATAATATCCTTGACATACAAGATAGCAGGTCTGTCATAACCATTTCATAACCCTTTTATTTGTTCAGGATTCAAAGTATAATCCTGTTTCATTCTTGAATAGTCCTTACATCAAAGGATATGCTTCATCTGTTTGCAGGTAGAACTCATGCTGTCAATGGGGATAGTGGATAGGGAACAATTTACCTAGTCACTTTTATCCTCTCGTGTTTTGGTTGTGGGAAGATTTGATACAGCTCTCTGATTCCATCTGCAAAAAAAGCAAATCTTATTGTCTCCACAGAAGACACATGACCTAGGTGCAAATTACATACATGATATCACAGTTCAGCTCTATATTACCAGATGTAGAGAACAGCAACTAGCCACATTGCTGTCGTGGTATGAGTGAAACAATCTGCATCATACGTGAAACTAATGGGGTGGGGCATGTTTTCATCATTTGTGAATTAGTTGAAAGTCTTTTTTTCTTTTTTTTTTTTTTTTTTTTCTGTTTCCCTTCAGGTCTTTGCTTCTTTAGACACAAAGGCTGATTTTCATAGACAAAAAGGGTGTTTTGCTGTTTATGTGCTCACATTTGTGGGAGTAGTACATTTAACCTGGAGAAAATGCATGGAATGATTTTCTGGACCAAATTTCAGAACTGCACTCACAGCAAAACAACACGTAATGTCTTTTGCATGTGAACATTCTCAAAGTAATGAATGACAGCTTCACACAGATCCTTCCAAGGGAACTACAGAAGCAATTACTGGCAATAAAAATGCCTGAAAAAAATTAGTATTTACAACTAAAGATAATTTTAACAGCTTTTTACTTTTCTGATAACAGACATATAGAATAATAAATAAATGTTAGGCAGAAGACAGAGTAAAGATGCACCTTTTAGACTAATTAAGTAGATGTATAATTAAGAGATGTATAAGCTTCCATGAACCTGAGGTCACTTCAGATGCAATGGAAGGACATGCACAGAGCAGTGAATCACATAGATCTGATACACTGCTCTATGTTTGTCCTTTCACAGCATCTGATGAAGTGACCTTGGGCTCATGAAAACTTACGCATCTCTGCAGGGGTGACTGGAGCCTCCTGAGTCTGCAGGGCACAATTTGTGGGCAGGCCTGGGGGTGGGCCAAAAGCCCCATATCCACTCCTATACTTCTGTGCCACGGCCTAGTGTCCCTCTTGCTCCCCCACAACACGCCACTGGCCCATGTAGCAAAAAAAAAAAAAAAAACTGCCCTGTCCTGAGTGGTGCTGAGTCAGGGGCCAATCTCGGGGGGGGGGGGGTGGCATGTGTCCCCCCGTGCCCCCTCATCAGTCACCTGTGCATCTCTGACTTAGTCTATGAGGTGCACCCTTCACTGCCTTCTGCTTGACTTGCTAACATGACTAACTTTCTCTCTCTACTCTCAAATAAATGCTGTTAAGAATAGTTTACTCCAAGTAAGAATGATTAATTATGAGAATATCTTACTGTTCGTACATATACCTGGCTAATTTAATTAATCTAGAAATCTATAAAACAGTGTTATAATCAGGAGCTGCCCCGCTTATTAGTGCTGAAATGTTCCTTTCTTTTCCTTTCCTTTCTTTTCCTGTAAAGGAAGCACCTGATTTTGTAAGCTTAGATCTTAGTTCCATTACAGCATGCGGTGGCTTCCACCCCTTCTCACCACTCTGCACTGCTGCTGCTCTGCGTCTGGCTGTGCACCACCCTTCCTGCCCCCCCACTCCACATCTGGCCACTGGGGGTACACTTACTAAAAAAGGTTGAAAACCCCTCCATTAGATTTCTTCAAGTTGTGTGGGCCAGGAGCGGTCCGAGGCCCTCGGGGGCGCGCGGCGGGCTGTGGCCAGCAGCCCTGGCACGCGGGTCAGGGAATGCAGGCCGGCGGACTAGAATTAGGCACGGACGCATAGCGGTTGATTAAAGATTATTTTACTTACACCATAGATGGTCGCGGTGCAGGCAGGAAAACTTGCTTGAGTTGCAGTTACAGACAGGAAAGAAGAAAAGCAGGCAAGAGTTCTAAACTCGCGAACTCTAGCCCAATCCGGCTGAAGGCTCTAAAAACGTGAGCCTGTTGTGTCAACCGAAGAAAACAACTCGGAGAAAGAGCTCTGGATACACTCACACGAAGTTTGCTAGGCTCCGTGGAACTTGCGCGCAGGGAAGGGGTTCGTCGAGGGAATCACGCTTGGCGACGGGGAGAGGCCAGAGGTTGATCAGACCCCTATAGCCTTCTTAAGGCGCACGCTGGGTCTGTTAGACTCCGCAGCACTTAGAGTTCTTCACGAGACGTGAAGTCCTCCTCCTCCAGACGGTTGTGGAGTCCTTCAACTTGGGTGGAAACCGCTCAAGCCTCTTATATGGCTAGCAAGCCAAATCGCTAGCCGCCATGTAGGAATAATTTAGAACTGGCCAATAGTGGGACACAAATTTGCATGCAGGTGGCGGGAACTCCTTTGCACCGTGGTTTTCTCTTTGCAACTGAGAAATGCACCCTGCAAAGAAAGCTTCTCGTGGCGGGAAATAATTTAGCAGTGCCGAAGCACACACACACCAAATCACACCCTTGGGTTGTGACATCCCCCCTTGCTGAAGGCACAGCTGAATTATGCTACACGCTCATCACTCGGGTTATCAAGAGCTCTTACCACGGGTCGTCGAACGAAACGGATAAACACAAAATTAGCTAGCGTAAGAAGTTTGTCCTCCAGGGATTGAATCAAATAATAACCAGCACAAATACATATACACATAATCAGATTCATAACAAAGAACTGCACAATCAGGGCTTCAGTGGACGTCATGGCGAAGTCACGCGTCAAGCCCTCACTTCTTCCAATGATGTTATCCTTCTTGGGGCTTCTCTCTGCCACGCACTCTGAATTCCGGATCTGTAAACAAAACTCTCAGAAAATAAGTTAACGTATATCAAAATATGTACAAAATTTCCATGGAACTACACTATCATTTCTAAAACATATAATACAAGTGTTTGATACTTCGAACTACCCTCTCTTGCACACTCAACTAGATGAAATTGTCGAGTCGTCGTCATCCAGCTCTTCTAGATAATGGAAACCTAACTCATAGGCCAGTTGCCATTGGCCTGTGTCCCCTAAAATCCAAAGTTGCCACTTATTGAGTCCAGAACACTGTAGGAGAAATCCAAACATGTATCACTCCTCTCGGGTTCTCTGTGGCAACAGTGGAAGATCGGATTCATGATGTCTCGCGCCTTGAACCTTGGTCGGGTGTTGACGCACCCGATCACTGGATAATCTTGGCTCCATCAGGATACGCAGTCGTGACAACTGACGCAGAAGATTACTTATGGGTTGGTTTACCGTTGGGTTAAGCAGAATCCGGAGGACAACGATGTTCTTTCGCCCATAAACCTCAAGACAACCATCTATGCTGTGAATGGTTACTGGAATGGTTCCAGGATCTCGTAGATGACGGTGAGGCCATGGTCTTATTTGCTGGAGTGATGTCAGTCCCAGCGCACATGCTCTGGGGTTCCAGGCACAGTACGAGACTCCGATGATTGCTAGCATGAGTTGCTCTGTGCCGGTATGTTCTGGCCATCAGTCATGCCATGCGTGGGCTTTCTGACCAATCAGTCCTGCAACAAGCGCTGGCAGTGGAATAGGCCAGTGAACGTTAAACGCCACCATGTCGATGTCAGTGACATGTCCTCTACTCCAGAAGGCTTGTCTGACCAAGAAGCTTGCTTCTTCCTGGTTTAGCAGGTCGGATCCAAGTTCCACGACCAAACGTCCCAACCACACAGCTAGAGTTTCTTCAGGTTGGATTCTTGATTCTCTGCATAAATTCTGTAGTTCAGTTCTGGTGCGAGCATAGTAGGCAGTAGCAACTAGGTTATTTGTTGTTACAGGCTGAACTACTGCTGCGGGAGTCATTGCTGCTGTTATTTCTTCAGGAAGGAGGGGCGGATGCACTCCTCCGCTCGATTCTCCCTTCCGTCGGCATGAAGGCGTGGTTGCCAGAAGCGACGCTGTGTCGGTGGGCGGGGTCGCCGGCCGAACTCTCGCGGGTTCCTCCGAAGCTCCACCCTTCTCTTCCGGTTCCTCCACGCGGTCTCCCTCTTGCTTGGCGCCATCTTGGCGTGGCGTCTCAGGATTTTTTTTTGCAGCTGCTTCTTTGACCGCTTGAACGGCCATACGCAGCTGGGCTCTCAAACTTAAATTCTTCTGCATTAGATCGGTTACAGTGCGAAAAGTTGCAGTTAGCACTCCCCCCTTGTATTGTGGGGCCACCCTCTCATTCGTGGCGCGTTCCTCCATCTCCAGATCTTCGCGGAGCTTGGATGGAAGCTTGCGACCCATTAATCTAGACGCCAGCATAAAGGGGGCGAACCGGTCGATTGGCACCGGTTCTTCACTCTCCCGAGCACATCTTAGGCAACGGGCACACTCCCGGGTGAGGGTCGGGTTTACTACGCCCACCGGGTTGACTCTGGCGAGGGACACAGTGTCGAGGGGCCTGAACAGGACCCACTCATTACTCATTATACACCCAAATGCCGCGGGGTGCAGATACACTTCCCTCTCTCTCGGGGCTCCATCTTCGGAAGCTCCCTCTTCTCCCTTCAGCAAAAGGCATCTGCTGAGAAACCTCTCACCCGTTCCGCCCACCTGGTGGTAAGCGATATGCGCCTCCAGTTCCATGAAGTTTTCCACTTGGCGTTTTCCACTGCGCCAAGGGCAGTTCTTAACTAATTCTAGCTCCAGCGTGCCTTCCCCGATCCCATCCTCGTCACCATGTGCGGGCCGGGAGCGATCCGAGGCCCTCGGGGGTGCACGGCGGGCTGTGGCCAGCAGCCCTGACATGCGGGTCAGGGAATGCAGGCCGGCGGACTAGAATTAGGCACGGATGCGTAGCGGTTGATTAAAGATTATTTTACTTACACCGTAGGTGGTCACGGTGCAGGCAGGAAAACTTGCTTGAGTTGCAGTTACAGACAGGAAAGAAGAAAAGCAGGCAAGAGTTCTAAACTCGCGAACTCTAGCCCAATCCAGCTGAAGGCTCTAAAAACGCGAGCCCGTCGTGTCAACCGAAGAAAACAACTCGGAGAAAGAGCTCTGGATACACTCACACGAAGTTTGCTAGGCTCCGTGGAACTTGCGCGCAGGGAAGGGGTTCGTCGAGGGATCACGCTCAGTGAAGGGGGGAGGCCAGAGGTTGATCAGACCCCTATAGCCTTCTTAAGGCGCATGCTGGGTCCGTTAGGCTCCGCAGCGCTTAGAGTTCTTCACGAGACGTGAAGTCCTCCTCCTCCAGATGGTTTTGGAGTCCTTCAACTTGGGTGGAAACCGCTCAAGCCTCTTATATGGCTAGCAAGCCAAATCGCTAGCCGCCATGTAGGAATAATTTAGAACTGGCCAATAGTGGGACACAAATTTGCATGCAGGTGGCGGGAACTCCTTTGCACCGTGGTTTTCTCTTTGCAACTGAGAAATGCACCCTGGAAAGAAAGCTCCTCGTGGCGGGAAATAATTTAGCAGTGCCAAAGCACGCACACACCAAATCACACCCTTGAGTTGTGACACAAGTTACTCGAGTGTAAGACTAGAATAATGTATTTTTTTTTGTCACGGTGGGGTCCACGCGGAGGGCCGTGATCTCCTTGGGGCCCTCTCACCGCGCTACTCCGGCCCGAGGGCACCCTCCATTCTCGCCCGCCACGTCTTGATGGAACATATAATAGGGAGGCTGCCTTGTGTTTCCTCGGGCCTGTCAGCTCCTGGACCCCTCGTGGGTCTCCCCATACAATGGGCGCTACCCAAGTGCCCTAGCCTTATGGGCTATGCGTGGCTCCTACCAGCCCCTAATACCACGCCCCAAGCCTCGCAGATGTAATGGACGTTGTTCGGTCTATACACCCGCTTCCCGGGCCTCCTCTCTCATGCCCAGCCTCTTGCTGGGACTCTCGCCTGGCCCACTCTGGGCCTCCCCTGCCGGTGTGGTTCCGCTCCGGGACTCTCCAGCGGGCCTCCGGTCCTATGGGCCAAGCGCACAGATACCCTCCCTGACTCTGGCTCCTTGCGCTGCTACTCCCCGTCTTCTCAGGGGCAACCGCAGCTCCCTGCCTTGGTCTGAGGGGTATTACCGCACTAGCCTGCGGCCGGGCTCGCTATGCCCGTGTGCCCACACTGGGCTACTCAACAAAGCACAATGGCGTTCCCCCTTTCTGGGGCTCGCCGCGCCCACACTAGGCTACTCAATAACGTACAAGGGCATTCCCCCTCTCTGGGGGCTCGCCGCGCCCACACTGGGCTACTCAATAACGTACAAGGGCGTTCCCCCTCTCTGGGGGCTCACCGCGCCCACACTGGGCTACTCAATAAAACACAATGGCGTTCCCCCTCTCTGGGGGCTCGCCGCGCCCACGCTGGGCTACTCAATAACGTACAAGGGCGTTCCCCCTCTCTGGGGGCTCGCCGCGCCCACACTGGGCTACTCAGTATGGCCCCGCTCTCTAGGGCTGCTCAGTATGGCGCTCCCCCCTTCTCTGTGGCTCGCCGTGCCCACACTGGGCTACTCAGTAATACCGCCCCTTTCCTGGGGCGGGGGGCTATGTTCCCCCCACACGCAATCCGGGGTCTCGGTCCCCGTCCGCAACCTGCGGGTTGTGCCCGCGACCCACTGGCCGCGCTTCTTGCCACCAGCTGCTTGCGCAGTGGCGTGCGAGCTGCGCCTTCGGGGTCTATGTTCCCCCACACGCAATCCGGGGTCTAGGTCCCCGTCTGCAACCTACGGGTTGCGCCCGCGACCTACTGGCCACGCTCCTCGCCGCCAGTTGCTCACGCACTGGAGTGCAAGTAATTGAGGCCTCCTCCAACCCCTACAGCCTTGCCCAAGCCTCCGGGTGTAATAATACAAACGCAAAGCAAAACCACAAGCCCCTAGGCTGTAACACAAATGCAAGCCGCATGGCCATAACTCCTCATCATAGCTCCAGCCTCCAGGGCTATCATGAGCTGTACTTGCAACTTAGGCTCCTTCCCATATTTTGGCTGAGGTAGCTCCTGCCTCTCCGGCTGCTAGCAGAGAACTGTCAGCCTGGCTTTGGCCCTGGGCTTTATAAGGGCCAGGCCCTGCCCCCTACAGGCAGCTGGCTCCCCTTAGTTGCTCCGGCAACCCACAGCTGTGCTCACTTGGTTCTGCCAGGGCTCTCTCCCTGGCAGTTTCTCCTCTTTTAGGAGCAGGCACTAAGGTGCCCTGAGACATGTTTGTTGATTGGTCTAAGCCTATTTTTGTTGGACACTATATTACATTACTTTATATGATTACTGACCATATATTACTACTTCATATGATCATATTTAGGTTTGCCTTGTACTGGACAATATGCTAAATAAACAGTCTATTTGGGCACTTTTATGCTTACTTTTATGCACTTGAGATCCTCCAATACATATCAAAGCATTTACTCAAGAGTTAGTTTCACTTGTGCAACGGAAAGTAAAATCATTTTGCATGCAGCAGTGTGGTACTACCTTGTCTATCAGTTGTAAGAATGTAAGACAAAATCTATTGAGGCATCTGCATAGAATTCCACATTCCTAAAATTACTTTCTTTCATGTATCTTCAGAATAATATCAAGTTGCTTACCAAGTTGCTGTTTGTTTTGTTGTAAACATGCCTTTCCCATGTGTTGATTTTTATAAGGACTGGATTGATTTCAACACTTTTCAAGCATTTTGTCAATTTTCTTCTCTATAAAGTGGAGTATATAATAAATCTTGAGTGGCCTTGAAGTTGGTATGTGGAGCTCTCTCATAGAACTTTCACAGAATGAATGCTCAGCTATGTAAATTGCTAATCTCTTTACAATTTCTCTAGCACAAAAAATACTGTAGTTGCCATCAAAAAGTCAATATCTATGGCTACCGTATCCAAGACACCACATCATCTCCCTATATTTAGAAAAGGGCAAACTAGTGCTACCTTATATTTTACTGCTCAGTTCCTGTGGATAAATAGTAACTGTTTGATGGGGGTGTGTGTGTGTGTGTGTGTAATATAAAATCATCCGAGGGTAGCTCAATCATATTAGGCAAAATATAGCAATGTGCAGAAAGCCACTTGGGCCTAAGAAAAGGGGAGCATTGGCCTTCTGAACATATATTCTTAAAAAACCCAGGAACTTGTGTAAACTTGAATCACTTATTTTTCTGTTTTCCTACTGTAAACATTCTGATGATATCTTTTAGATGGGCTTTTAGCTGTGTTTGTAATATAGAAGTTCAGAAATAGCAATGGCACAAATTGTAGTTGGTTCTTATGCTGGCCTACAAGGAGAACAAGCTCGTATATAGATCTTTCTCAACATCTGGTTGGCTGGTGAATGTGCCAGGAACAACTGCAGTCTTTGCATTTAGGGGGACACAAGGAGCGCTGACAGACATGCAGCTTCCTGCTCTAGGTTATAGCACTGGACAAGAAGTGCCATGAGTTAGTGACCCCCCTCCCAACCCAACAGATGTTTGCTGTTGGGTCAGGGGGTGACGGGGGTGGGGGATCAAGCTGCACTTTGGAGCCAATTCAGGAGGAACTGCCTGTCTGCAGTCTCTCTTCACTAGCCTGCCCCCCATCCCCCCGCCCCTGCCGCCCCAGTGCTGTCTGAAGGTTGGGAGTGGGGAGAAGGGTGGGGAAGGAGCTCTGAGCTGGGATTTGCACAGCCTAAATTGGAGGCAAGGTGCATGGATTGGAGACCCCACCCCTGAGGTGGGGGGCTGCAATCCACATGCCTCATCTCCAGATCAGGCTGGGTAAACCTCAGCCCAGAGCTCCTTCCCCCTCCCATCTCCCTCTCTCTTCTCACCCTCCCTTTCTGCAGACAGCACTGAGGGTAGGGCTGGGTTGCATCAGCCCAGCTCTAATTATGTGCTGGGAGAAACAGAAGTTAATGAAGGTGCTTTGCTTTGGAGTGCCTTCATCTGAAGCCTCATTACTTGAGGGTTAAGTTTTTGCCTGATCAAGCACTTTTAAAATGCTATGTAGCCTTGCACTTCTGCCAGGGCATGGCTGTATAGTGCTTTCAAGGGGCTGCTCACATGACAAATGTCAATTCTGTCAGTGCCCAAGGTTTGCTGCCACCTGTTCTCCAGAGAATGCACAAGGACAGAACCTACTCTACCTATTAAGTGCCTAAGAGGACTTAGGCACCTAAATATGATGTTATTCTACCCTTCTTTAGTCCCTGAACAACCACTAATTCATCTATTTTGGTAAAGCACTATAATGTTAGCCTGAAGACTAAGTCACAAAAAGGCAAAGAAGAGGAAGAAGGCCCAACTACCCTTTGGATGAGGAATTTTTAAGAAACCAAAGTAGGGTGGAATAGGATCTCCTTTAGATACCTAAATCTATTTCTGTGTCTAATAGGTGGAATGCAATCTGCCCCACAAGTAAAAGCTGTGTATAACAACAAGTTTATTGACCTGCCAATTTATGAACAGAGCTACAGATTTATATATGTCAGTAGAAAGAGTTCCCTGAATTAGCCATCTGTATAGATTTCCTCCCTCCCCTACCTATCCTTCTTGCACTCCATAGTGTTGCAAGAGCAAAGTATAAAAAAGAGATATTCTATGTATACTTATATACATAGTCATATAGTTATATATGGTTATGACTATGTATATGTATAGTCATGTAGGTAGGGGCAGGGAAGAAATCTGGCCATGGAGCAAAGTACAACTCTACAGTGTTTAGTAGCAATAGTTGTTTCTTATGTATGGAGAGGTCAGGGAGGAGTCTGACTATTGTACACTAAGTTGATTCCTAGCACAGCTCCTTGCTCTAGCTGTACTTATACTGCATGAGTATGCTGTAAATGATTAAATCCTGTTCTTGGATATTTGGCACCATGTACAAGAGAGACTCATTTCTGTATGCTGCAAAGATCAAAGAGTGGCACTGCTCTAAAGAACTGCAGCATTGTAACATGGGGGCTCTGTTTAACCTGTTAGGACCAGATGCTGCTTCAGATGTTGATTGCAATAATAGTGGACTGAGAATTTCTATTGGATTAATGCTTAATTTTACAATCCTCAGTAAAATGGGCATTTTACAGACTAAGACATACAGAAGTGGGCTTTTAGATTGTTAACACTTCATTGCAGGAGCCTTCATTTTTTTCACTAGTTGTTCTAAACATTTTTTTATCCCCTGGCTTCCTTTGATAACAGCAGTGATTTGTACTGCCTCTGGAACTGATAGTAGTTGTAGTAGTCTAGCTGGAAGTAGTAGCAGATCAGAGTAGCTGTGCTTGTTTGTTGTTGAAAGGTAAAGCCATACAGTTTCCTGAACTAGTTTTGTACACACCACCTCCTGAACTGGAAGCAGTATAGCTGCATTAACAGAATGCTGTGCCTAGGCTAATTAGCTCTGCTCTTCTGAGAGGTAGAGCACATGGAGCACCATCTCATCTCAGCAGTGCCGCCCAGCATTGTGGGAACATTCGAAGGTACTGGCCAACCACAAACCCTCCATGTCTATTCATATAGCTGACCAACTGTCTATTACTGGACCAAAGCCCACTGCTTTTAAACCTTTTCACTATGTGCTTTTACATTTCCAGTGTTCCAAAAATCCATATTATTTTTACACTTTCATTCTGAACCTTATTTTTCATTCATAACATTATTCCACAGTTGTAGATGGGTCACATCAGTTGCTTTTAAGAAGCTGAAGTGTATGCAGCTACGTCTGAATTGGCTGTCAGCTTTAGATAAGTAGGTAATCCAGAGGAACATGACAGCAATTGATTTTGGATGCCTCATTTTTTTATAGTATCCATGACATCTCACATTTGTGGAAGTTTAATCTCAGAGAAAGCTTCATTTGAGTCTCATTCCTTTTAACTGAACAAGGTACTTCATTTTCCCTGAAATGTAATGGGATATAATTTTATATTTTCATGTATCTGTGCTTCGCTAGTTCATTTCATTAATGGATTTTCAGAAGTGTAGCCCAGGATAGGTCTCCCTATATTTTCTCCCTGGTGTAACCTCTGTGCATGTATGTGTTTAGTTTCTTCCAATATATTGCTTAGCGTTAATGTAGGCAAAACTCACAGATGAGTGATATCTGTAGCAGTTAAGTCTTACCAGCTGTCTCACACTGCCTATTATTCCATGACTGGTGTGCTAGTTCAACAAAGTCTGTCGATGATGTGAATGAGGTAAATGATGTGAAGTGCATTGATACTAAAAAGCTTTGCTGCTCAGCATTTTCCAGGACTATGCACTGTGATAATGTTATTACTTGGAACTCTGTTTTAATAATTTTATTTTATCACTGTCAAAATGTGAAATGTAACTCAAGGGGAAAGATGAGGTTTAATTTGTCCTTATTAGTTGCCTAAAATTGTTCTGTGTTAATCTACTCCTGTCACTGTTTTGTAGGTGTTGGGTCAGGAGTTCATTCAGGATGTTCTTGGGAATACAAACAGAAATAAACCCTGGTAATTAAAATCTTCTGGCTGTGACAGCACCTCATATATTTTTTCCAAGCCAATGTTTTATATTCATGATATGTTAAGAATTAAGTGTTGAAAGCAGAGTCAGAATGTCTGTTTGCAACATGCACTCACTTTCCACCTGTAATTGAATCATCAATATTAGCAATTGGCTACAAAACTAATTTGGTTTATTGGGTTACTCATCTTTGCCTCTTATTTAATTATTGAGTAATACTCCTACTGACAGTAAAAGGTTCTTTTTGAAATGCAATTACTACATTGAAACCTTGTGCTATGATTGTCTCCAACATTATCTAAGCCACTAATTTTTTCTTATAATTAAAATAATAGGTTCAAGTAAGGAGCTGACTTGCAGGCAAACATGTGACGCCTAATACATTAACATGTACCAAAGGATCATCTCTAGCAGAACAGCGAGGACTTAAATTTCATGATATGTTTTATTCCTCCAGAAAATGAACTTACCAGTTAAACTAATTACTTTAATGACTTTTGCCATGTGTTGAGTTTTCTCCATCCCTTCCAAAATATTATTTTATTTTTTAGAGCCCAGAGTCACTAGGGGATCTAAGGTCACAAAATGAACATTTTCCTACATGTTTTTACTAGCAGATTACACCGAGTTGTTTACATATGATGATGAAGTAATGAAATGAAGTTCAAGGGATGGACACATCCTGTAATCAGATATGCCATATATTATAGACTGCACAGATTTGGACAGATTATACGTATCAATCTTATTAGAGGCCATTATCTTGTACGGAAGGTGGTACAAAACAAAATCCAAATGCTGCAAGGTGAAAATGTACCATAGCTTTCTTTGGTTACAAATGAGAATGTTCTCATTTTCTTTGGAATATTGTTCTTTTGGGAAGTATATAATTAATTTTTCTTTCATTGCACTGGACTCCCAGAAAGGCAATCTTTTAGAAAATAGGGTAAAAGTATATTTTTCTCTCTAGCACCTGTATGGGCAAAGTAACATTTAGCTGCCTTATGATAGTTTGCTCTGTTACTGAAGCAAATCATTCTGTTTTATCCATTTGATTTTCCCTCAATTGACTGCTTGCTGTATGTAGCAGGCTGGCTGGCAAAGGCTTGCAACAGAGTGCACACGTTCAGCTGAAGCACTCTGTAAGGGCTACAACCCAGCTGCAGGAAGCTGGAACTGATTAAAGCCTTCCAAGGAGGACTGAGCCACTTGATATAGTTAATTGGCTGGCCACAGAAAGTTAAAAACTCCCAGGGAAGGGAGTTAGGGTAGAGAGGTTTTTAGGGAAAGACAGGATTGAATGACTGTAGAAGAACTGGGTCAGGCTACTTTTTGGGGTCTGGAAGGTGAGTCAAGGCTGTAAGGTTGGAAGCAGCTGTACCACCACAGGACTGGAGTCAGAGCCAGGTGGAGAAAGAAAGCTGTAGTGTGCAGGAAGCAGTAGTGAGCACATTCTCAGGGCTAGAGGAGACTCAAGACTGTGAGTGCACCCTGTGTGGACTATGTTGAGTTATGCTGTTGAGTGCTGTTTTATGTTGTTGATGCTTTCTGAAGGGAAAATGTTGTGTGTTGGAAATAAAGAACTGTATGAAACTTAAAGGCTTCTGAGCAAAGCAACCCCCTAAACCTGCTACACTACACTATTGCTATAAGAGTTAGGAGTCCCACTGTGTTGAGGACCTGGTTATGTCAGATGTTGTAGAAACTTGGAACAAAACATCACTGTCTTCCCCAAAGTGCTAACCACTCAAAAATAAGGCTGCAGGTACATACACAGATGAGGGAATACAAGGGAGGAAACTTAAACATACAGGATGAGATCTTAGTTTACAGAAGGAGATAAGTTTGTCATTGAAAAGTAGATCTATGGGATTAAATTTCTCTGTGGAGGGAGGGGAGAAGGGAGTTTAAGTAGGAACCACCAAGGAACACATTGATTGAGAATAGTGCATCTAAATTGAAAGAAGAATGGAGTCTCAAGTAAGTGGACTTGCAAATTGATCAAGCTCATGTATGTGTGTTAAAGATGGGTTGATTTAAAAAATCCTTCCATTTTGAAGGGAATAAATGCCAGTGCACAGTAATTAGAGGGAAGAGTAAGTTTGGGGGAAGGGGGAGAGAATGAGACTGGGTTTAAGGCAGAAGTGGGATAGGGCAGAGTCCCTAGGGCAAGTAAATGAATTGGAGGAGGAGAGGTGCCAGTGAGAAACTCCTACATCTGACAGAGAAGGAGGAGAGAGTTATAGAAGGGGAAAGGAAGGGAAGAGAAGCTAAGGGGAAGGTCATGTCATATTCTCTTTTTTCCCCACTATGCTAGTCTAAAATGTGGAACAGCCTTTCCAAACTCATATGCTATGTCTAGTTTCTAATTCATATTTCTCACCACAACTTGTGCCTGCCGGAAGAAATGAGTCAACCAACAATTTATGCATAAAGGCTGTGAGCTTTACCAAAAGGAAAAGTGTCTGTGTGTGGCTGTGTCTTCCAGTTAGGAGGTGTCTCTCTCTGTCAGGAAAGGGCTTAGTACATTGGACTCATGTTGTTGTTGTTTTTGTTAATTATATATATGTGTGGCGGGCCTACCGATACCTGCCCAGTGCAGCCGGGCTCAGAAAATCTTCATTGTGATTGGTGGAGCCCTTCCACCAATTGGGTAAATGCTGGGGAGGAGCTTGCCCCACCCCTACCTGGGGCAAGGAAGAGAACCTGGACCGGGTTGAAGCCTGCACCTTGCTTCATCCTGATTCTTCCATCTGTAATCTGGGGGTGGAGCCCTCAGAGAGTGTAAAAAGAGCAGTGTGCCTGGCATGTGGACAGCTGTGTCAAGGAATGGAGAAGAGGTTGGGCAAAGAAGAGCTGGTGTGAGCTGGCCAGTGGGGCAGAGCCAGCACTCTGAAGAACCTGAAGACCTTTTTTCACTGCACGGCAAGTGGCCATGTCCCTAGCCCACCGCTGAGAAATGTGGCATTGGTGCAGGCAGCGTCACATGGAGGGTCCAGAAGGGACAAGGACCCTAGGAGCCGCTTGAGCTGTCTTGGGTCTGCAACCCATGGTGTGCAGCCAGGAACACGGTGCACAGGCCGGTGCAAAGAGCAGGACCTGGAAGCCACTTAAGGCAGCTCAGGTCTGGAACTCCTGGCTCTGGGCCAGGCAGTTGGTGCTGACAGCATGGCATGGAGCAGTCCAGGAGGGATCAGGACCTTGAGAGCCACTCGTGGTGGTTGAGGGCAACAAAACTGGTGAGAGGGCTGGGAGACATGACTTCTGAGGAGAGACTGAGGAAATTGGGCTTATTTAGTCTAGAGAGGATAAGACTGAGAGGGGATTTAATAGCAACCTTCAACTACCTGAAGAGGGGTTCAAGTGAAGGTGGAGCTAGGCTGTTCTCAGTGGTGGCAGATGACAGAAGAGGGAGCAATGTTCTCAAGTTGCAGCAGGGCAAATTTTGATTAGATATTAGGAAGAATTTTGTCACTAGGAGGGTAGTAAAGCACTGGAACTGGTTACCCAGAGAAGTAGTGGAATCTCCATCCTTGGAGGTTTTAAAGACCTGGCTAGACAAGGCTTTGACTGGGATGATCTAATTGAGGATGTTCCTACTTTGAGCAGCGGGATAGACCAAATGACTATTATTCTATCTCATGATGATTTCAGTGCCAAAGAGGGGAAAGGGTGTGTGTGTGTGTGTGTTCTATTTTAGAGCTCATTTGCTCATTTTTCCTCTGTGTAGGAATGAAGGAAACTTGCTGCATCAAATCAGTGCAAGAGTGCAGTATTTCAGTATGTTTTGTCTCTAGTATTGAACCACCTGAATTGGTGTGAATTAAAAGTTCTATCTTCACTGGTATCTTAACCTGAATTTGCTAAAGTGAACTAAGAACAACTTGGGGGAGGGGCAAGGAAATGCCCTATAGCTCATCTCTCAGTAGTGCTTCTTTAGTCCAGGAAATTCTGCAGAGACTTATTAGAGGGAAACCTAGGAACTTGTACCTGGATATGCAGGGTGATGTCATGAGTTCAGAAGTGGGAGCAGTTAGAAATGGTAATCTTACCTAGATGTTTTGTGTGTTCAAAGCAGAAAGAAATGGGGAGATGGAACACTTGGAGGGAGGGGGGTCAATATGACTTGACCCGTCTAAAAAGCATTATGCAACTGAATTTCAGATCTGTCAAACCCCAGTGTGTGTGGGGGACAAAGAAGCTCAATCTGTATCTTTTCCAGCTCATGTTAGCCAATAATACTAGAAATGATTTCTAAAGAATTATTAAATGCAATTTAACTGCATGACTTTGAATGCTTTATAACATGAACTTTGTGTTTTTTATATTGTTAAAATAAATTGCTAAGGAATTAATCTTGGGCAACATTCATATTTCTCCACTAGCACCTTTGCTTCCTCTTATGAGATTAGTTTTATTTTCTAAATGACATGAAACTTCTTGGACATGGACACTGGATAATTTTGTGCTATTAACTTTCTTTTGATTGACTCATACAAGCGTATATGACATGTACAGAACAAAGACTGGAAGGGGCCTCCTTGGTCATCAATCAAATCTAGTTCCGCACTACTACAAACAGCTTGTTAGAGCTTGATCAGTTTATGAATGGGATCTCCATCATAGTACTAATTTGTTTTTTGTCCCTGCCATTTCTTCTGGAAGGCTGTCCTATGATCTTACTTTTCTGATGGTTAGGATACTGTCTTCTAACTTCTAGTCTAACTTTAATCATGGTCAAGCAATGTGTACATCACAACATGCAAACTCATTGTACCAGAAGTAAAAAATGTAACTTCCATGTGAAAAAAAAGTGTTGAAAAACATAACAGTATGTTGCTGTTTGTCAGAACAGATTTTTCTGATTAGTGATCGGATATGGAAATCACAAGCGAGAGCAAGCCCTCTATCCCCAAACTGGACAAAGAAAGCTTTCTTTTTTTTGGATGGGGCCTGGAATAAGGAGAGCACACCTGTCTCTTCTCAAGAGAATCACTTTAATTAAGCTAAACATAAATTTAATTAGCGTTCAGATCAGGCAATGGAAATGCAAAAACAATCACGCCTGAGTAGATAGGTGTAGGCTGGATGGGTGTGGGCTGGACACCATGAACTCTCAGCTCTTGTTCAGTTCTTCCAATAGCTCAGATACATGATTTCATAGACATTTGGGTTGGAAGGGACCTTGGGAGATCATTGAGTCCAGCCCCCTGCCCCAAGGGCAGGAAGTCACCTGGGGTCAAAGATAAGCATCCAAACGCTTCTTAAAGGGGTCCAGAGTTGGTGCTTACACCACCTCTGGAGGCAGTCTATTCCAGGTCTTGGGGACTCGGACAGTAAAGAAGTTTTTCTTTATGTCCAGCCTAAAACGGTCTTGGAGGAGTTTGTGTCCATTGCACCTTGTCATCCTTTGGGGTGCTCTGGTGAACAGATGTTCCCCCCAGATTCTGATGCACACCCCTGATGTACTTACAGGCTGCCACCAGGTCACCCCTGAGCCTGAGCTTTTCCAGGCTGAAGAGTCCCATGGCTCTCCGCCTCTCTTCATAAGGCCTGGTCTCCTGCCCCTCTGATCACATGCATGGCTCCTCTCTTCAGCCCAGGTTTGCGTGCGTGAGTGCGTGTGTGTTTATCTTCCACATGCATCTATCTACAACCTGATTGGGTATATGTTAATGAAAGGGATTGATCATGAAGCCCCCCTCCCCAGCTAAGTGAAGCTAATGGATTTCAATTGCTTTGTTTGTGTGACTCTAGTCAAACACTTAAGTCAGGTCTTTCTTGTTTACATCAGAAAAAACAGGAATCTGGCCTTGCAAGCCTTTCTTGCTACAAAGTTACCCATAGTTTGTTCCATCCTTTATATAATGGAAGATGTATACAAATGGAGGCACCTATGTCAAAGCCTCTAACATGCTCCTTACAACAAGGAAGCTGGAGAATGGCTTCACAGGAAGAAAGGCTGAGAAAACAGCTTGCTAAGTCCTTTAGAACATGGAAGTTTGCCTAGGTCAGAGTGCCTTCCTTCTTCATCAGGTTATCATCCTTGCTAAGTGCCTATGCCTCACTAAGGGTCACGGTATTGTACACTTGACTTACCAAACCATTAAATATGTTTGTTGGAACAAAATGAGTTTAAGATGTCTCTGTTTTATAAGAATGTAATTTTTTTATTATTAACATTTCTGCCTGCAAGCTTTCTTCAAAGATTTTCCAAAATCTCTCAGAAACACTTTAGCACTCTTACAAATTGTGCTCTATGAGGCAAATCTTTAGGGAAGGATTATGTTTGCTTTTCACAGTTTCTTCTGACTTTGTTAACCTACATCTCTTGTGCATAGCACAGAGAATTAAGTACATTAAATCATAAAAGACAACTTAGTTTTAACTCACATTTAACATTCTTTTTTTTGTAAATATAATCTCATTCCTGCTGCTGCATTGCTGCTTTCTGTGATAGCAAGATTGAATTTTGCTGTAATTCAGAACATGTAATATCTATGGCAATAATACTCAAATGATCATATTTAATATAAGCCCTTATAGAGTGTAACTGTTTTAAGAGGCTAAACACTACAAATTCTAAGTGACAGTGACCTTAAATAGGATAAAAGATGGGATTAATGTTATAATATTCTTCTGAGAATGACAGAAATCTTAGTCAACTTTGAAGCGCATGCTTTTGTGTTGATGTGCTTAATGCTAAACCTTTGTTGGCAAAGATTTATACATGTGAACAGTCATTTGGTGGCTGCTAACATAGCAAATACACACACAGAACATTTCTAATAGGCTGTAGCTAAGTGTTTTCTTGGAGACTTGAATTAAATGTACTTGTTCATCTTTCTTATGAATATTTTTAAAAGATTATTTTTTCTGAGAACAGCTTACTTGATTCCTGATCTTTTAATTCTTTATTTTTGCATTTGATTTTAAGGGCTACTTTGTTAAAGAACATTTTGTGTACACAGTTGCAAGTGTCAATGAAAACAGTTAAAAATATAAAAGTAATTAAAAGGCCAGTATTTGCTACCCCTCTGGCTTTGATCACTGTCAATGGGGCAGCTTGTATAATTAAGTACTACTCAGAGGGATTAGGGGTAAGGAAACCTAAATGGCCATTGCAATTAGAAATGTGAGTTTTTTTCAGTTAGTTGATGTGAGGTGGGACTTGGGTATAGTCTCTTAGGGCTTAGGGCTTAGAAATCAAGTCCTTAGATCACAGTATTTTAAGCTGTCTGCAGGCTCAGAGAGTCGTCTCTGAATCAGTTGCACATGCTTCATGCTTTCAAGGCTCTCTTCATAACTGTATTAGTGAGTAACTGCAATAGCAGGACACCTGTTGTGACGGCTCTGACTTGGAAAGGATACACAATGAATTGTCTCCTGTCAGTCTTGAGGAAAGAGGAAACCTTCCTCAAGTGAAAGATTGAAAGGCTTGTGAAACTATTAGTTGTATCTGAAAGTATTTCCTCATAGCCTGAATACAGCAAAGTATTCAGTCTCATCTTAAGTCTGTTTCATTTGGTTAAGTAGATTGGACAGTAAATGCAAAATTACAACTGAATTTTGGCCTGGGATGGTTTAGGCAGGGAGGATCCTGCCTCAAAAAGAAGTCTGACATCCTGAGGTTCTCCTAGCACTATTTTTATGTGATTCTAGGAAATCGTTCTATGACATGCTTGATTAAGTTGGTCAACTGGACTATTGGCCAAAGTATGTTCAAAAGGCGGTTTGGGATTCCCATATTGAGTACAGGAATCAAGAACATGTTCAATGTATTGAAGGTCCTTAATATTCAAGCGCCATTGGCACCTAATTTCTTGGCAAGTGTCTGTTCTTCCCCCACATGCCTAACTGATCTCTGCTGCACAGAGATATTATACCTAGTAAATGAGTCAGATAAAAAAAAAATCAATAATAAGCAACATGAATGTCTAAAGTGCATTATTTTTAATGAATACCACCCCTTTCTATCACAACACTGGTTCTCAACCTTTTTTAGACTAAACACACTTCCCATTAGACTCAATGCACCCCTCAAAATGCTCTCAGTTCTCCACACCCCATTTTTTTTTTGATTACAGAAAAATAAGAGAACAATTCTTCTGTTTCAATTCTTTGCTTTTAGTTCTCAGGAAGCCCACAACAGGTCAGCCTCTCCTTTTCTTTTGACACTATGGGTTCCTATTTGAACTATGGCCAGATCAAGATGTCCTGGCACATGTAGTTTGTGACACCACAAACCTCTGCAGTGCCACGAACCACATGTCTGGTATATTAAAACATGTTCCACACTGCAAATTTGCGGGGGCGGAGCAAAATTTGTGACTGGGAAATCCTGGTAGCAAAAAAACTGTCCCAGACCCCCGCAGTGTGCCACACTTTCTAGGAGTGTGTGCTGGTAGGCATGGAAGCTTGGTCCTCCCAAGAGATGTTCTGGTTGCCACTCTAGTTGTTCCTCAGTTCCTCCAGCATGCCAGGAACTGGGAGGAGAGGAGAAATGGCAATTTCCCCTGATGTGGGACATTCTGCCCTGCACCAAAGCCCACATGCAGGGGCCTGCACAGCAGCAAAAGTCAGCATCATATATTTGTGACTTTCTCCCCCCAGCGCCCCCTCCGCCAGCCACACGTCCCTGCATGTGGGGACATACCCTATGCATTTATCTTGTGGAACATGAGTAGGGTGGGTGGACCTGCTGATGTCACAGGCCATGTGGGGCAGGGGATCTTAGGCAACATGATAAACAAACATGGCAGCCACCATGGTGGCAAGGGGGGTGGGATTTCTGGTGTCACAATCCATGTGATGGGGGAGGGGTTTCTGGGACCAGGATGAAGGCAAACATGGCGGCTCACATGGCAGTGAGGGGATGGGACTTTTGACATCATGGACCATGTGATGGGGCAGGGGATTATGGGGCCAAGATGGTGCCACTTCTGATGTCCTAGACCATGTGTTGGGGCTGGACTTCTGGTTATAATGCTGTAAATTCCTCCCAAAAGGAGTACTTTTGGGGACAGGGGTGGGACTTCTGGTGGCGGAGGTCAGGGGTTAGGGGTGGGACTTCCCAAGATGGCAACCAAGATGCAGGGCACCTGTCATGGGGCAGGGCTTAATAGTTTCGTAAGAGGTGCATCCCTTGTACAGACACCTATGCATGTTAGTAATATACCTAACAGTGTTTATATTGTGCAGCCATGGCACCCTAGTTGAGAATCACTGTATTATAGAAATGTACTTCACAAATAGTAGTCAAATGAGGATGGGTGGACAAACAACTTGTCAAGGAACATAATAAAGATTAGAAATAATCACCAAAGTACAAGAAAATACCTGAAAGATTAAGAATAGCATGAGAGAGGGCACATCTACACAAGACGCTTCAAACACAGTAGACTAATTCTATTGCACATTAGTGCAACAGGCAAAACCAGTGCTAATGCACAGTAGAATTGGTCTACTATGCATTAGCATCACAAAGTATGCATCAGCGCTAATGCGCAGTAGCACCGATTACAATGCGTTAAGGTAGTACCTGTAATTACAAGTACTAAACTTAATGTGCCGCAACTATTGTGCATTAATGAACATGTAGATGCACTCAGAGAGACTAGGAGTGAAAGGAAGGATCGCTCAGTGACCACTGTCAGCTGAGAAGCCAGAAGTTTTGTTTTTAATGAAGGAGAAAATGCAACTAAACAGTCCAATTGAATCAAAATCATAGAAAGGTTGTTTGATTAAAGTGAATATGTAGATTGATTAGCTCAGTAAATTTTATAAAATAGGTTTTGTTTTAATTAATACCAGTTAGACAGCAAGTCTTTATACATAAATTGTCCACATAGTCCAATGCATTGTACTGCAAAACAGGATAGAAACATTTTCTATGTTGTATTTAATTAACTTTAGAAGAGTGATGTTAACTGTCATTCACATGTAGAATGTAAGTCAGTTTAGAAAGAATGCACTGAAATTAAAATCAGAGCCACCTTTGAGAACAGCTGCAGTAAACTTGGTTCCCCTTCTCTCACAATGACGAAGAGACAAAGTCAGGCTTTGTGTCTATGTGCTATAAGCACTTTCTCAACCAAGACTTTGATTGTCTAGGGAATATTAATATTTACTATATATTAAACTTGGACTTTTGTTAGAGGGCAATACATAGCTTCAGCTATTCATTCCCTATTCTCCTTTCCATAGTTGACCGGATCATTTCCTAAACTAGTAGTCATACATAGCTCAATGTTTAGTTAGGAGGAGGTATCAAGTAGGGTTCCCCAGTGGTATGTCTTCAGTCTGGTATTGTTGATTTGGATCATGGGTTCAAGTGAACTCTTAGCATAGTTGCAGACACTAAGTTTGGTGGAGTTGAGATACTCGAAGGAGTAGGGTTAGGATCCACAATAACCTGGATATGCTGAAGAAATGGTCTGCAATCAATTGGATGAGATTCATCAAGGACAAGTACAAGGTCCTCCACTTAGAACAGAATAATTGCATGCACAAATAAAGACTAGGGAATGACTGGCTAGCCTGCAATATGCAGAATATAAGCCAACAGTATGGTCTTGTTGCAAGAAAAGTCAAGAGCATACTGGGTTGTCTTAACAGGAGGAGACCTCCAGGACTGTGGAGGAAAAGGCAGGAGTGCATCCTGGCATCCTGCAGATCAATGCTTTGCTGTACAGGTGGTGTAGACAACAGGGATTTGGCTTCTTTGATCATGGCATGATGTTCCAAGAAGGACTGCTAGGAAGAGTTGGGATCCACCTGATGAAGAGAGGGAAGAGCATCTTAACAGACAGGCTTGCTAACCTAGTAAGGAGGGTTTTAAGCTAGGCTTGCTGGGGGATGGAGGAAAAAGCCCCAAGGGAAGTGGGTGGCCTGGAGGAAGAGCAAGCAGAAGAGGGCAAAAGAAGAGGTGTTTTCATTCCTCTTGAGAAATAAGGGCAATTGACTTCTTACCTTAGGTGCCTGTACATGAGTGCATGCAGCCTGGGAAACAAGCAGGAAAATTTGGAAGACCTTGCACAGTCACAGAACTATGATGTGATTGGAATAACACAGACTTGCTGGGACAGCTCACATGGCTGGAGCACAGGCATGGCTGGCTATAAATTGTTCAGGAAGAACAGGCAGGGGAGGAGAGGAGGAGTTGTGCTTTATGAGGTTGTACTTTAGGGAAAAGAGCCATATGACTGCTCAGAGCTCCAGTATTAAATTGGAGATAGGCCTGTTGAAAGTCTCTGGGTTAGGGTCAGAGGGGAGATGTTATGGTGAGGGTCTGCTATAGACCACCAGACCAGGAGGAAGTGGTGGATGAGGCTCTCTTAGAGAAGCTAGTGGAAGTTTCCCAATCACAGGCCCTGGGTGTCATGGGGGACCTCAATCACCCTGACATCTGCAGGGAGGCAAATACAGCAGCACACAGGCAATCCAGGAAGCTTTTGGAGAGTGTTGGGGACAATTCCCTGATGCAAGTGCTGGAGTGGCCAACTAGGGGCTGTGTTCTTCTTGACTTGCTGCTCATAAACAGGAAAGAATTGGTGGGGAATGTACTAATAGACAGTAACTTGGGCAGCAGTGACCATGAGATGATTGAGTTCAGGATCCTGAGGAAAGGAAGGATGGAGAGCAGCAGAGTAATGACACTGGACTTCAGAAAAGCAGACTTCAATTTGCTCAGGGAATTCATGGCCAGGATCCCTGGGGAAGCCAGAATGAGGGACAGAAGAGCCCAGAAGAGTTGGCTGTACTTTAAAGAAGCCTTACCTGAGAGTACAGAAATAAACCACCCAATGTGCAGGAAGTCTAGCAAGTATGGCAGAAGACCAGCTTGACTTAGTTTACTGAAGAGTTCCCTGTTAAACCACAGAAAGGAAGATTATAAGAAGTGGAAACTTGGACAAATAACTAGGGAAGAATATAAGAGCATTGCTTAGACATGTAGGGATGAAGTCAGGAAGGCCAAAGTGTAGTTGAAGTTGCAGCTAGCAATGGATGTGAAGGGTAACAAGAAGGGTTTTTACAAGTATGTTGGCAGCAAGAAGAGGATCAGGGAAAGTATGGGTCCCTTACTGAATGGGGGAAGCTACCTTGTAACAGATGATGATGAAAAGGCTCAAGTACTCAGTGCCTTTTTCACCTCAGTCTTCACAGGAAGGTCAGCTCCCAGACTACAGCATTGGGCAGCACAGTTTGGGGAGGAGGTAAGCAGCCAACTGTGGTAAGAGAACAGGTTAAGGACTATTTAAAAAAAGCTTAACATATACAGGTCCATGGGGCTGGATGGGATACGTCTGAGGGTGTTAAAGGAATCGACCAATGTGATTGCAGAGCCTCTGGCCATCATCTTTGAAAACTCATTGCAATCAGGAGAGGTTCTGGATAATTGGAAAAGGGCAAACATAGTGCCCATTTTTAAGAAAGGGAAGAAGGAGGATCCAGGGAACTACAGACTGGTCAGCCTCACCTCAGTCACTTGAAAAATCATGGAGCAGATCATCAAGGCTTTTGATACAGTCTCCTACAACGTTATTTCAGGCAAGCTAAGGAAGTATGGGCTGCATGAATAGACTAATGTGGATAGAAAACTGGCTGGAGCATTGGGCTCAGAGGGTAGTAATTAATGGTTTGATATCTGGTTGACAGCCAGTATCAAGTAGAGTACACCACGAGTCTGTCCTGGAGCCAGTGTTGTTTAATATCTTCATCAGTGACCTGGAAGATGCCATAGAGTGCACCCTCAGCAAGTCTGCAGATGACACCAAGCTGGGGGGAGTGGTAGATACACTGGAGGGTCAGGCTAGGATTCAAAGTGACTAGATAAATTGGAGGGTTGAGTTGAAAGGAATTTCATGAGGTTCAACAAGGGCAAGTACAAAGTCCTGCCCTTAGGACGGAGCAGTCCCATGTGCTGTACAGGCTGGGGACTGCTAGATAAGCAGCAGCTCTGCAGAAAAGGACCTGGGAGTTAGAGTGGACAATAAGTTGAATATGATGAACCAGCATTGTGCCTTTGTTATGTGGAAGGCTACCAGCATACTGGGCTATATTAGTAGAAGTGTTACAAATAGGTAAAGGGAAGTGATTATTTCCCTCTATTCAGCACTGGTGAGGCCACATCTGGAGTACTGTGTCCAGTTTTATGCCTTCCACTACAGAAAGGATGTGGACAAGCTGGAGAGAATCCAGCAGAGGACAAAAAAAGGGTGAGGAGGCTGGGGCACATGACTTATGAGGAGAGGCCAAGGGAACTGGGCTTATTTCTTCTAGAGAAGAAGAGAGTGAGAGGGGATTTAATAGCAGCCTTCAGCTACCTGAAGAGGGGTTCAAAAGATGATGGAGCTAGACTGTTCTCAGTGGTGACAGATGACAGAACAGGGAGCAATGGTCTCAAGTTGCAGCAAGGCAAATTTCAGTTAGATATTTGGAAGAATTTTCTCACTAGGAGGGTAGTAAAGCAGTGGAACACATTACCCAGAGCAGGTGTGGAATCTCCATCCTTGGAGGGTTTGTAAGACCTGGCAAGACAAAGCCTTGATTCCTTGATGATCCTTGAAACCTCCTGAGGTCCCTTCCAGCAATGATTTTCCATGATTCTATGAGTGTCACTTACAAATCAAGGGAAGTGATTCTTCCACTCTATTCAGCACTGCTGAGGTTTCACATGGAGTGCTGTGTCCAGTTTTGGACCCCATGCTTGAGGAAAGATGTGGTCAGTTTGGAAAGAGTCTAGTGCAGAACAACAAAACATGACTAGGGGTCTGGGAGGCAAGATTTATGATGGAAGGCTGAAATAACTAGCGTTATTGAATCTGTAGAAGTGAAGGCTGAAGGAGTTGTTAACAGTCTTCAACTACCTGAAGGTTGATGAGAGAGAGGATGGAGATGGGCTTTTCTCTGTGGCTGTAAGGGCAGGAGAAACAGCCTCAAGCTCCAATAGAGGAAGTTTACATTGGAGACTATAAGGAACTTTCTGACTATGAGAGTGGTCAATCATTGGAAAAGGCTACCTAGAGAAACTGTGGAATTTCCACCCTTGAAAGCTTTCAAGAGCAGGTTTGACTGATTTTTGGCTAGAATGGTTTAGTCAGGGATGACCATGCCTTGAGCAGGGGGCTGGACTAGATCACCTTGTGAGATCCCTTCCAGCCCTACTTTCCCATGATCAAAATGTAGAGAGAGTTTTATTTGATGCACTGTGATTACTGTTGCCAATTCTTCTGACCTCAGTACTGTATTTTGACACCATTTCATTACCTCAAACACCAGGTGATGGCAGTCTTGGCAGGTTAACTTCCCATGGAATGAGTCATCAGTGATGCAGAGTGTAACTTGCTTCATACACATGTATACATTAGTCCTGGAATAGAAGTTGTCAAGTAGTACATAGACAATCCCTTCTTTCAGGGATCTCAGCCCACCTGCCAGTGCATATGGAGCTATTTGCCTGAATTATTGAATCTTTACTGAGATGCCAGTCATGTGCTCAGTGATTATACATTAATTGTCTAGATTGCAAGATATTTCTCTGCCCATGAAACTAATTTAATGAAGGAGAGGGAGGATCATGTTACATAAAGCTGCCCAGTCTAGACTGAGTGGCAATTCATACTGAGTATGTGGCTTGGAAGAGTACCAGCATTTTGTTTCAACCCAAGTTAGATATTATCCAGGTATAAGAAGCCTGGTACCATATGGCTAAATGTAAGTAGCTTATCGGGACATGCAGCCCTCCCCAAGTGGAAGCCAAGCTCAAGAAACTTCAGTTTGTGATCGTATTTTCATATTTTACTAGAACAATCTACCTTGGGAGGACATCTAATTTTGTTACATCACATGAGGAGAGCTTATTTTATGGATGCTGCTTGATCTGTGGGTGCAGGTTGGATGACTACCATGCCCTTTTATTTATTATCCTTTGGACCTTGACCCTGGAATTTCACTCTTCAGTCTTATGGTGATAGCAAGATATGGAGTAAGTTGAGTACAAACATTTTGGGAACAACAAAAGCACTCAGTGTTTCTTTTTAGCAATTTCATCAGCTAAAAAAATAGCTAAAGAGATTGCTAGCTGTTTGTTTTGTTCCTAAACTATTTGTACTTAATTTACTTCACATCTTACTATTGCCCTGAGACTTCAAAGTAGCAAAAATTCCTTCATGCTTAGTGTCTTTGTTAAATGTACTAAGATTGTGAACTTATCCTGCTGGTAACTCAAGGGAGAGGCACGTTGACTCCCTGAGGTCTCTGAATCTCTGAAAGGGCTTCTGTTGAAATTAGCATACTTTCAGATGATGATTAGATTGCAAAAAGAGGTCTTTAGAGAGAAATGATTTTTTTCTTTAATATATTTAATTTTCCTAAAAGTCTTGCCCTTGTGTCAGGAAATAAGAAACAAAAGTCAATAAGTCTTTAAAAAAATAATCAATGTTAAATTTAAACTTATTTTGTTAACATGGCCCATTTTTCCTGTTGCAAGTTAAGGACCCTTGCATTGTAACATGCATGATGGCACGATGGCCACATCTACATGTGTATTTACATGCACCTAAACTTAATGTGCTTTTGCTTAAGGCACATTAAGGCAATTTAGGCATGCATCTATACGTGGACACGCTAATGCGCATTACAGTGAATTAAATTTAGGCACGACTAGCTAAGTCACATTAGCACACATGCAGATGTGCTAATGCACATTAACGTGGTGTCTATCCATTGATGTACACCACATTAATGTGCATTAGCATGTCTACTTGGGTGCTAATGTGACTTAGCTAGTTGCGCCTAAATTTGATACTTGCTTTATGCAGGTATCAAATTTAGGCTCACATAGCCTTAAATTACCTTTTTAAAGGCACATTAAGGGTGCACACATGTGGACATGTGCCTTTAATGTGTCTTAAAAACGGTGATTTTAGACTAAGCCTACTTACTAAGCATGTGGAGACATGCCCAGTGTGGATGAGTGGTTCTCCATACTTTTTCTTTCTCCATTGAAAAACACCTAGGACTGAGAACACTAAAAGTTACAAACAGCAACAAGAGAGACTTCTAAAACCTCACCACACATAATAGACAAGGTAAGGGATACCATGTAAAATGGTGGCTGTTAAAAGCCAATACACTCCATATCACCCAGCTATATGGTCTTATAAAAAGAGAAACATTGCAGAGCTGATAAATTAACTCATGATTCCATTCACAACGTTTGCTAGGAAACTGCCATCAAATTCATGGCTGCAGCGTGCCTATGTTACCAGCTTCCTCATTGAGCATTCTTCAAGCAGACCTTTGCAGAGATTTAAGGAGTTGTGAAGTGAAGAGTAACAAACAATTTTATCCAACTTGAAATTCTTCATGCTTTCATTGTAACACATATATTTAATTAGTGGTCAGTTTAAACTTGGGGTAATCTTGCTGTTTGTTTCTAGAAAAATAATGAAAAGGACAGTAATAAATCCAACATAGTGCGAAAATAGAAACAAAAATGGAGTGTGTTCTTTCTGACACCAAAGCACATCAATTGTTAACATTAGAAAAAATAAGATATTAATCCTGAACAAAGTAGCCCTTGTGGAAGGAGAGAGAGAGGATTTAACCTGGAAAATCCTAATAATGCTTATATTGTTAGACCTTTAGTAATGATGTTACACTGCTTCTCTTCCTCCAAAGGGCTGTGAATTTCATGGCAGTGGAGGAAATTAAATCTCCTGTTGCCATCTCAGCCAACCTGGTTTAAGTTCTTGGTTATGAATTACTATGAAAATTCTGCCTAATGACTACACTCAGAAAATGCATTCACAGTAGTACATGGACACTCTTACCCACTGAGTCAATGTAGAAATAGATTTTACTGAATAGTTCACCAGACACATATAGTTCAGTGAAGTATCTTTTAGAGAAATCCAGGTATGACTCCCACTTTTGGGAGGTATCTTACAGCCTTATACCTCTTATTAGTCCTACTTAGGCTCTGGACCATGCTGTTACTTCTGCAAGGAGCCAGGGCAGAACCACAATCCACTGCCTGCATGTCCTGCCTAAGGCATGCAGCTTGCAGATCATGGCTCTGCCTTGGCTCTGGACCATGCTGTCACCACCACAAGTTCCCAGCCTGGCTCCAGAGCATCTCTGTGCTCCGCTGTGCACCCTGCCAGCAGAGGCAGCACAAGGGGAGGTGGGAAATAAGGGGGCTGTAGCCACCATTCCCAATGGTGCTGCCGCCACTGCCTGCCCTGCACAGATGGAGGCAGCCGAGTTCGCCCCACTCCCACCTGCAGCACAGCCTCCCCCTTTAGCACCCCTCCCCCCCACCAGGAAGAGGCTGGTGGTGCTGCTGCCTGCCAGCACTACTGGGGCTGGTCTCCATGGAAACCCCAGCACTGCCTATCACAATGCTGCTGCTGCTGGGGTCTCCATGGAAACCAGCCCCAGCCATGCAGGCAGAGGATGCTGGGAAATGGAGTCCACTACTGCCCAGATCTGGCCCATGGGCCAGACTTTGCCCACCCCTACCTTACCAGCTCTTGGCAGAGCAGATTTTGTTAGCTAAAAAAGCGTATCCTTTTGTTCAACTTTTGTGGAAAATTAGATGCCCTTCTCTGTAGAAGACGGTTGCCTATATAGTTGAATGCTCTGACATTATCACCAGCAATAAGTTATAAAAAATGGTGAAAAGTTTTGTTATATAAACAAGATAAATCATAAAAAGTGCTAACCATATGTTAAGTACAGATAAAGATGAGAAATAAACAAATAGAAGAAACTACAAGAACCAGAACTTGATTTTACCCCTGTACCTTGTTCCTCAAAATGAAGTTTCTACTTTCAGAATCTCCTGGAAACAACTTGCCAGCTTGCACTGCCCAGCTAGGACAGCTGGGGGACTACATCTTTAGACAACCATCTCTGTCTCAAGGTGTAGCTTAAGAATTCAATCTTATTTGTTCATACTTCCACTGAATTGTTGGGGATCATATGCTATGCATATAAATTCCTGCCCCCAATTCATATGTTTGAAAATTCAGGCATCTTTCCTTATCCAATTGTAACCAAGAGAATATTTACACCATTACAGCCATAACAATTTGTATTGAGGCCAGAGAAGTAATCTAGCTGAGCTGGTCCCAGTTAGGAGATGGGGGCAATTCATCTCCTGAACAAGTGCCACTTGCAGCAAGCCCAGAGCAGTGCCTTGGTCCCAGCTGAGCTGAGTAAAGCAATTGGGGAAGCCAATCCCCTGTAAACAAAGGCAACAGGCTGAACCTGCTGTAGCAGTTGCCTTGTCTGGGCAAAGGCAAAAGTTCTGGCTTTTGAATCAGTGTGCTTCCTTGCTAATTCTCTGGTTTTGACTCCTGGCTCTAGCTCTGGCCTCTAATTCTAGTAAGATCCTTCGTAACCCCTGATTCCAGTTCTCTAATCATAATTCTGGTTTTGGCTCTTGGCTTCTGATCCTGATTAAGGCTTGGTTTACTCTGTCTCTGGCTTTGGCTTCTGACCCCAGTCTGTCTTGCCTTCAGTTGCGGCTCCCAGTTCCAATGCCAGGCACCTCTGGAACCCAACTCCTGGAAACCTGACCCAGACTGCACCCATGCCTGACCCCAAAGTTAGAGTGCCCACACCCCCTCCCTAATACAACCACAAATCTTCAAATCAGAGAAACAGTTTCCCATTTCTTAACAGAGACACAGGCAGAAGGCTTTTTCCCCTAATGGCTCTCTATTTTGAACTGCAGGTCATCACTGTCTGGATTGGCCTTGGCTCATGAGACTCTCTCATCACCCAGAAGGCCATCTGAACCTCTGGGCATGATGCCCGGCACACAGAGTCCCTATCTCTATGTAGTACTGCTATTGTGTTTTTTTGAGGGGGGTGGCTGAGGCATTAAGCAGGCAATTAACTTAAACAATGTCAATTGATGCCTAACTGAAGTGGGGGACACAACACAATGATAATTAAAGACCACATGTTGACTGCTAAAGTCTCCTCTCTCCAAAATTAATTGGAGTTCTAAGTGCAAGGAAGAGGAGAGGGAGATGGACAGACAGGAAGGTGGAACACTGTCTGAACGGCTCCTTCCTGCCTATTTTTTTTTTTAAACACCACAGTCATCATTTTGACAAGGGCAGAACTTTTATTAAACAGAAAAATAGAAATGTGGAAAAGGGCAAGCAAGGCAATATAAATGACACAGTAAACAAATGAAATGTAAAAAATAAATCAACATTTTAATGAAACCCATTACTGCCCCATGAATACAAGTTCGCTACAGGCCCTATGTGGCTGCAGCACATAAATGTAGCATGTCTCCAAGTAGTGGTGGCTACTGCTGAAGGATTGTTCAGTCTGTGTGGTCCACTGGCCTGATGGCTGGGAAGCAATTACTAAAGGTTGCAGACAAATGGCCACTGAATTGCTGAAAATGCATGGCTTAAGAATGCAGAGAAAATCTCTCTTCCCCCACCCACACCTCCTTTGAAGGGATCGGCAGACCACAACTGTAGCAGCCAATATCGATTGCTGATGGATTCTTTAGTAAGTGGTAGGAAGGAGCTGCAGCCATTTGCTCCCCCCACCCCCACCCTGCCACACACACTCAGGTGTGTTGTCTACTCCATGACCCATCCTTTCCAATTGTGCAAATACCCTGGACTGTACAAACTGAGTTTGTTGGGATGGGGGTGGGAGAGGACAGGGGGAGCACAGACTGACTTTCAAGGCCAGTGTCAGTATTTAAAGGAGTCTGGGATACTACAATCAGCACTTAGAAGAGTCTGGGACAGTTAAATGAGTACTGTAGCCACTTACAGGGGAACCTAGACTGACAGGGTGGTCTGCTCCAGTTGTTGAAGTGGTAGACCTGATGACTTGAACCTGCTTTTATTTCTCATCCCCTTGTGCACTCACTTGCAATACTATGTCTGTAATAAACCACCTGCATCTTTCCATACTTTATTCACTGGGGGCATCAAGGTAATTTCTGCTAGTTTCTCAGTTGGGGGGGGGGGGGGGGGGCAAGTTGAAAAGCTAAGTTCAACTAAACTTCTGGGAATGGGGGACAGGACTTTAGCAGGTGGACGTGAAGCCAACCCCAGCATCTTATCTTGAGCTCTAGGCACAAGGCCATTTCTGAGCAATAAAGACATTGTGTTTTTGGTAGGAGGGTGGCTCAAGCATTAGGTGAGCAATTAGTGACCTTCAAACCCATCTGCATCAATGGTCTGCCACTTACCATCCCCAGAACCCGTCCTGCCATGTGCTGAGTCTCTTGGGGCACCAGATCCATGTTGAGAGATAGCTGATGAACACAGGAGGATGGCAGGAAGCTCCAGATCCTTGTTGTCCAAACTCAGGTCCACTTCAGAGCCGATGTGGCTATGGCAGGGAAGGGAAAAAAATTAAAACATCAGTCTACGTGCATATCATGTATATATAGCTAAACTACAGCCTTACCACCTCGTAATGCTTCTTAGCAAAAAAATTCTTACCAATAGACAGAGTGTCTCTAACTGTTTAAAGTCCCTTTTATTTATTGGTTTCCCAGTGATATGTTAAAACCAGTTTTGCAAATTGCCTATTCTGGAGGTATGCTTGTCAGTTGCTTAGGCATTTTCCTTTTAATTGTCCTGAAGTGCTGACCAAAAGGTTGCTTATCATTGCTGGTCTTTTGCTTCTTTCTCCCCCTCTTTGCCCCCAGCACCCTGCTATTAGACTAAAATGAGGTGTTAATGCAGTATATATTGAACCCCCTGACACATACAGGATTAATGAATTAAGACAGAGCAGCCCAATATCCACTGCAGTGCTTAATTTTAAACATGTACCCATGAAGGGTTTCTGATTTGGGGAACAGATGAGCTATTTTTGGAGCTTTGGTAGCTGCATATATTTTGTTCTTTCTTGGAGATTATTATTATTTTTAAGCCAGAATGAATGTATATAGTTGCCTTTTGTGCCTGAAATATGTAACAGAAATAAAGTTGGTTGGGTTTTGTTTTCAGACCATAAGCATAGACTTAGAAATGCTAGATGTAGTAAAAATTTTAATTTCAGATGTAGCCTTATTTTATTCATAATGATGGAATCTTATCTTTTGAACTTTCTGACTGCTATGCTTAGAAAAAGGATTAGTCTTCTTTCAAAGGTTACCATGCCCTAAAATACAGCATTTTAGTAAGGTTTTTTTAATCAGTATGCAAATCACATTACAAATGACTTTTGACCAAAGGCATGCTTTTTTGACTGCATGTTAGAAGACTTGTACTTAATAGAATATGATGGCATTCTCCATTTTTACCACCAAACTTTAATGTTTTCATTATATATTAAAAGTCAGCAACTACTTAGAATATTACAATCTATGAGATGGAAATTATGTTAATCCATTCTGACCTAAGATAAGAAATGATATTTGATTGCCACCACTTTGCAGTGTAGTCCTCAGTATCAAATCATCTTGAGGGAACAATTCAGCTAGTCTCAAGGAACACCCCCCCCAAAAAAAACAACCCCTCCCCAACACCCAAAAAAACCCCAACCCAACTATAGGTCAGCAGTGTTCAAACAATTTGTTACGTTGTAATCGGAAATTAAGCCCAGTTAATCAGTGAATACAAATTAGATGCTCACAGTGATATGTATGCCTTTCTCTCTTTCCTGCTTTCTGTTCTTACACATGCAGACACACTTGTGTGTGTAAGATGGAAAGTGAGAAGTATGGACATACGTGTACAACCAAAGTATGGACATGTGTCTACAACAGATTGCATGTACAGCCACAAAATTATGTAACTTATCTAAATTTTAGTTTCCAATCCTCCTGTCTATATGCAAAATACAACCTGTCAGTAAAATGTCAATTTCTATTGAAAAATCAAGACCTCTTCACTTTTACATTTGAAGGCAATGATAAAACTTTCATTAATTTCCATGGCTTCAAATTAGGTACACTGTTTACATCAATTAAACAAGAAAACTTGTGGTTTCTTAAACATGTTTAGCTATTTCTCAGAAAAGTATGCAGAGCTCTTAAGAATTTTCCAGGAAAATTTAAATAAAGGCATGTAAGTGTATTTTTTGCTGTTTTTTGCACAGACTTTAATTTAACCTTGGGTTTCCACAAATATCAGCCTGAAAAAATGCATGAAGTTTTTAGTCTAGTAACACCTGGATAATCTCATGATCTTGAACTTCTGATTTCCTGCAAGAGGCAGGGAAGCCAACCAGGGTGTGTGTGTGTGTGTGTGTGTGTGTGTGTGAGAGAGAGAGAGAGAGAGAGAGAGAGAGAGAGAGAGAGAGAGAGAGAGAGAGAGAGAGAGACCTAATCTATGTATTACAGATGTGTTTTGTCCATTAGATGAAAGTCTATTTGAAACACTAAAGCTATACCTTTGCCAAAGCATATATGAAAAAGTCTGTGACAAGTACAGAGAGCATTTCTTTAGTACAAACCAATTAATATATTATACATTTTTCATTTGGGAAAAATACCACTGATAAAATGATGATCTATATTTTCAAGTCAGATAAATATTTTCAACCAGGGAGAAAGATACTAGCTCCTTGAATTAGGTAATGTGCACATAACAATGCCAGAGAATTGTTATTAATGACTATTTATAAGATATTATTCACTATTATGAAACATGGGATTTCAGTGGTTATTAATGTAAGATAGTAAAACATACTAATGAATACAAAGAAGAACTGATAATACTAAGCCTTCAGCACTTTATTTTTGCTAAGTAGTATATGAAATAGTTTGCCTAAGAAACAGCCTAGAGCAGTCGTCTTTAACCTATGTTAACTACAAGAGCCTTCCATGTAGCTTGTGGCCATAAGAAATTATAAAGTTAGAACTGTAGTTGACAATGGAGGGCAAAGTGAAATATTACTTGTGTAATTTTGTTGCCTGTGCATTGATGAAGTTTTAAGGCCCACTAGCCTAGAGAGATTTGGGTAAATGAATTGAAGGACTGAAATGGGGCATACCGTGTATATCATTAAAAAACCAGAATTTAACAGAACTTGGTATTTCACTTTATAATGCCACAAACAAAATCATAAACCACAACAAAATAATTAAAATTCGATTATCTAAAGCAGGCATGCCACAAATTAGCCCTGTACTCCATTGAGTGCCACTCTGGTCTCCTTCCCTGCCCAATCTGCTCTTCTGCCCTGTGCCTGATCTGCTACTCTGCTTTCTGCCCTATCTACCGCTGTGCTGCCTGTTTCTTCCCCAGTTTGCTGTGTGCCACACACAGAGGCTGCCTGTGGCACATATGCCATGCTTCATCTGAAGCACCTTCTTTTCTAGGGAAAGAGATGCTTAGGAAAGCAAAGTATATTACAGGAAAGGAAAGATTTTTCAGCCTATTTGTCACTTCAAGTACAGTTCATTAACAAAGTAGTACAATAAGTAGAGCTACTAAAGAAATGATTTATTGGTACTTTAGGCTTGTTAAAACAGGTTAATGTCAATACAATTAGCTCTTGGATCAAGCCAGTCCACTACAAAGTAAAAGTTGACAGAGTGGCATTAAAACCTCATTTCAACCAATGCAGAAACATCACTAAACAGTCAAACCCAGGGGAAATGCATAATATAATACCTGACTTTAAAGGATGGTCCAGAGATGAGTTCTTTCTAATAAAAATTAGTGCACGTTGGAAGAGAATTTTCAAGGAATGGACAATGAGCAGAAGGTTGAGTTGATAATTTTAGCGCAATATGGGGAACAGATGGGATACAAGAGGGCATATAGGAATTAGAAAGTAGACAATGTAGTCAGGAGCAATACTGCATAGTCAGCAAATGGCCAAGAACAAGAGGTCAACTACACATGCTAAACAGTAGATGCTAATTACACTGATTGGATGAAATTCTGCCAAGAAAGTGTATACATATTTCATAAATTAACTCAATTATGCAATTCCTTTATATGCTATCAGAGAAGGCTGCATGTTAAGGCTGCTTTTTTCTTAATATGAAAGAATCACAAAGGATGTTATCATTAACAATATTAAAAATTTAAAACTGTGAAAATATTCCACTAAGGGAAGGTAGATAGTATATATGCAGAATGTCTCACAATTCATACAATTCTTTAAATATACACATGCAAAGCACCACATGGCACGTTAAAAAAAAAAATCTTGTCTGCTTTCAACCCATGGGCTTGGTAACCTCTACCAGCATGAACCCTTGATCAGATACTTTTGACCAACCTGCTGGGACTGGATTATGGAAGTCGTGACTGTCTCAGGTTGCTTGGGATATATGATCACCCTAGTTATAGGAGGAAAGGAGTGGGGAAAAGTGGAATGAGAAATATAAAAATCCTAGCATGGGGGGAGACAAAAGGGACACTCTAGTATGAAGGACAGGTGTGAAGCAGTGGAGGGATTGGGGGCCTGCAGGAGATGACAGAGAGTGCTTGGCATGCTAAAAGAATGGGGAGCAATTTTATGGGGAAGTGAACATTGGGGATACAAAAAAGGACCTGGCATGTAATAGAGAGGAATTTTGAAAACATAGACTATCAAATTGCAGAATAGAGAACTTTTGAGAAATGGAGACTATGAGGATGCATATAACTCCTGATGGGAGAAGAACGGAGACCCTGGTATGGAAGGAATGGGGCACACACAGAATCTGACATGGAAAGAGAATGGGTGGTAATGGTATGTGGGAAGTGCCATATAAAGGACGCTGATAGCCCCTTTATGGTAGGGAAGGGAAGAATGAGGAACATGTGGAAAAATAGAGAGTGAGGCAGCGCATTGAATCCGTAGCCAAAGGGGAAAATGGGGGGTCTTAGTATGTCTGTGATAGGAGGATGGAGGTTGCCCAAAAGCCTGACATATGGGAAGAGATGAAGGTTTGATTGTAAGGAGTTGTTGAAACAGAAAGATATAGGATGAACAAATACAGGGACATGTGGAGTGGAATATAAATAACTGCAGGTGTGCCATGACCTCTGCTTACAGAAGTAATGAAGTGTGTGACTCATCACCTTTGAGATAAACTTCTCCATGTTACATTTTTTTGTTGGAATTGTTTGGCAGATAAGGTTAAAAAAGCTCCAAGGTGAAGTCAATGGCAAAACTCCCATGGGCTATATTGGGCTCAGCATTTCACCATTAATGTATATGTTTATTTCCTAAGCAAATATGAAGTGCTCCTTCTCTGTATTTTGCTGTCATTTGCTGTGTTAGAGCGTTTTAATGTAAGAAGCAAGATGGTAGACTTAAATGATGGTACTGTTATTCTATGCTTCCTATTTGGAAGCAGCAACATTTCCTATTGCATCAAGCTAATTTCACTGGTAGTCTCCACTGACTTCAGATCTTCTTGAAAAATTCCACTTCAATTAAAAGTCATGGATGTCACCATTATGCCTCTGTATATTACATTTCAGCAACACTACCACCACCAAGAACAAAAATAGTTCAGAAAGATTTAGGACCTGTTCTAAGTGGTGAAAATTTGCCTTAGTAGCTATTTTTTCTGTTGTTTCAAAATAGCTGGAAAATTTTCTAGTAATATTCCTATGTGGGTTGTATAAAAAGTGACTTTAAATCTGAGGCATTATAGAAAAAAAGTTATGAAATGCAGTGTTTGAATGGATTTCTATCCTGTATTTTAATGTTTCTTGCTGATAATGAGCTCCTGCCAGCTACTTTTCACTGAAAGCCACAGGATATGCATGTTAGAAGATGCTCAGAAAAAAGCCCCATGACATGTGCATGGTATATTATGACGGATTTACAAACTCAAATTTTCCGGGCCAGCTAAAGAAGTGGGCGTTGTACATTTTAAGGAGGGAAGCAATTGGAAAATTGGTTGATTCTGGGGCCAGTCAGGCACTAGTCTGGTGTCAAGCAGAAATTTAGAGCAGATTGTTGGATCTTTAATTTGTTGAAGGTAATACCCTCCCCCTTCTGGTCCCAGAAGCCATTGCAGTAAATTATAATCAGTTGGGTCCAGAGATGCCTCAGCCATATCCCTTTCCCCTTGAACTTCAGTTTGAGGTAATCTTCTGGGAGCTAGCTAAATCAGAGCCAGAGCTGCTTTGTGCCATCTGAGCAGTGCAAAGAGACCTTATCATTCCACCACATTGAACAGGAGATGTATAATTTTGTAAAGGTCTGAGCTTTTACATCATTTCTGAATGAATAGATTGCAGTGATATGTTTTCCAAAGAATGAGGTTCTGCCTACTGAATGGTCCAACTATGTCTCTCCTTAGATTCATGCTAGGCATTGCTGAGGTAACAAAAGAGCAGCTTCAAAAATAATGATCACATAACCAGTTTGGAAGGGGATACTAAGAGAAGAATATTGCATACACCCTTGCCTCTCTTGGATCTGGAAGAAAGAATGAGCTAAAATTGACTGTACTTGACTATTGAGCATTTAGTATGGGATTGAGTTTTACCCAGATACTAAAGGACTTCTCAAAGGTCATCTTCCATGAACTATATCTACAAGTTCTAGAGTGACACCAAAGGACATAGATTGGAGACACATGCACACTGATAGCACAGTGCAATACAGAAAGCCTGGCAGCAGATGGCCACAAAAAAGACTCTCTGATGGAAAAGAATGTCACATTTTGTTAATGATGATTCCATGGGATATACAAGCATGGTAGGGAATCTAAGAAATCCACAGCCATCTGTAGGAGGATCCTGGTTGTTATCCCTACTTCATGGAATGAGAAATAGACTCAGATGTTTAAGAATTAGTGTTGAAGTAGAGGGAATTAGAAGGATAGAATTGGTGTAAGTACAGGATAGGAATGTAGAGACAGATTCATTTTTCCCTTTGGATTCTAGTTCTGGTTTTGACACAGACACAAGCCCACCACTTAGCTTTAGTTTCTTCATTCTTAAGAATGAGGAGAAGCATAATGATGATAAGAAACAGCACAAGTCAAGTGCATTGGAAAATAATTCAGTGATAATAACTGGTACTCAGAATCTCTGGGCTTTTGGCTTTGTGCTTTTCTGATACCTAGAATGATTTTTACAGCATATTATTGTTGGCATCTAAAAATGTGCCACCAAACAACTATGTTCAACTATTCACACTTGGAGAAATCCAGCAACTACCTGCATGCAGATGTTTTTCAGGAACTGGCTCATCAACAACTGATTTCCCGACAGTCAAGTAAGCGGTGATAGGGGGAAAGACAGGCAGAGCATATTTCAAGAACAGTGTAATTGCTGCTGCAGTACACTCTCCCTTAAGCCACACAAGGGATTCTCACTGAGTAAAACATAATTTTTCTTGGTGTGCTTCTTAACTACATAACCAATCCATGAATCCAGAAGAACAAAGCTCTGAATTTAAGGCAAAACCCCTCTCTAAATATTTAACACAGTTATATACTATTATAACAGAAAGTTAACTGGCCATATAACCCGAACATTTTTAAATGAACATATTAATGATATCTTGAGTTCAAATACTATGATTGTAATGAAAGAACAATGGAAATACAGCAGCATAATTGCTGGACACAGAAGACAATATTAGAAATCACCTTAACTAAATTAGCTCCACGTGCCCATTTTAAATATGAAAATAGCTAAGTAGATATTCCCCTACAGGGATTGGTAAGAAATATGTACTGCATTTGGTTTATCCTAAATGGCCACTGGATGTTACTGTTACTCTACCAAAAAAGAGCTTTAAGCATATATTTTCTGGCAATAAATCACCTGGTTGTAGAAAGGCAAGTCTGAGCATCTGACTCATCTATAGTCATTTTCACTTGTTCTTACTTTTCATATGACATGTTATCAATACCTCTACCGGTAATAGGTATCCAGTTTTGTATGTATGTGCAGTATGTTGTTTACTTCACCCACGCTTACTTCAGATATGGCTTTCTGCCTAGGCTTTTTTCCTTCTGTGTGAATACCAGGTACTGAAGTCTAGTGTTCTAACCTAGTTTAGTCTAACCAAAGTTTCCACCATCTCTCCATTTGTAGTAGCTATTAGAAAGTTGTCTACAGTTTCTCTGCCTGACAATCACTCTAAACTGTTCTTTTCTTTCAGTTTTTTAATATTTCACATTGTTCACATTTTCCATGAGATATTTTTAATTTTCTTTTTTATTCTCTTATTTCTTGCTCATGGAAATATAAATAATAAACCAAAGAGTTAACTTTGCATTAAAGAGGCCAGTGTTACAATCCTATATATTTTTTCTGCTTGTACAAAGTTTTAGCAGCATATACAAATGTATTGACAATTATATTTCTGTCTAAGCATTATATAGGTGAACTTCAATAAGGGAGATCATTTCTACTGTATTTTATATGTCTTACCTAAGGAATCTTATTCTAATCCCAGAGCTGCTGATGGGCTCAAGTCCAAGCTTCAATAAGTTCTGCGTATCCACCGTATTCTTGCTGATATGCCTTTACTTTCCATTACCCATTAAGTGGTTTGTTAGAGGTTGTTGCATAAAGAAAAAATAATGTTCTTTGGGTAGGGGTTTAGGTTGTAGCCGTGTTGGTCTAAGGACATAGGCAGACAAGGTTCTGTCTGAACCTTGTCTGCCTATCTTCTTTGGGTAGAAATTCTGGGTTGGTTTTTTTTTCATTTTCTTTTTTCCTAAGGTTCCTTAGGCCCCTGACACGTTACACTTAAAATGTGATGAACTGGTTAACTACATCTTAAGTAGTGACCTAGCTGCATGTTCATTCAATTCATGGCATAATAAAGGCAAAAATAAGCAACAAAGTAAGTTGCAATAATAATAAGTTATTACACAATGTGCTCCAGAGACTGGGAGCACTTGTCAGCTGATTGGGTCTCCTAGGTGGGAGAGCACAATGAGCTCCCTTGCCTGGGAGTCCTGACCAGATGATGGAGCTCCAAGCTGTGGGAGCCCAGGGTATCCCCCACCACAGCTGAGAGTTCATATCACTGACTCCCAGCTGCATGTGACATGACAGGAAGTGCAGTTGTTTGCTCATCCTGTCCTTTCCAGATTCTCCCGCCCAAAAACTCAGCTTCTTCCAGCTGTTTTCTCCTGATGTATGCAGATTGCTTGAGCTACCAAAATTCCTTTTACTTCATTTTGCTGCCTGCATTTCCAGTGGGGGTAGACTGCTTAACATCACAAAATCATATGCCCAATTCTCTCTTTATCTGAAGTTCCAATAACTCTGCAGAGACACACAGGTGGGATAAGAATGACTTATTCATAGATTCATAGATGTTAGGATTGGAAGGGACCTCAATAGATCATCGAGTCCGACCCCCTGCATAAGCAGGAAAGAATGCTGGGTCTAGATGACCCCAGCTAGATACTCATCTAACCTCCTCTTGAAGACCCCCAGGGTAGGGGAGAGCACCACCTCCCTTGGGAGCACGTTCCAGACCCTGGCCACTCGAACTGTGAAGAAGTTCTTCCAAATGTCCAATCTAAATCTGCTCTCTGCTAGCTTGTGCCCATTATTTCTTGTAACCCCCGGGGGCGCCTTGGTGAATAAATACTCACCAATTCCCTTCTGTGCCCCTGTGATGAACTTATAGGCGGCCACAAGGTCGCCTCTCAACCTTCTCTTGCGGAGGCTGAAAAGGTCCAGTTTCTCTAGTCTCTCCTTGTAGGGCTTGGACTGCAGGCCCTTAACCATAAGAGTGGCCCTTCTCTGGACCCTCTCCAGGTTATCCGCATCCGTCTTGAATTGTGGCGCCCAGAATTGCACACAGTACTCCAACTGCGGTCTGACCAGCGCCCGATAGAGGGGAAGTATCACCTCCCTGGACCTATTTGTCATGCATCTGCTGATGCACAATAAAGTGCCATTGGCTTTTTTGATGGCTTCGTCACACTGCCGACTCATGTTCATCTTGCAGTCCACTAGGACTCCAAGATCCCTTTCCACCTCTGTGCCACCCAGCAGGTCATTCCCTAGGCTGTAGGTGTGCTGGACATTTTTCCTCCCTAGGTGCAGCACTTTGCATTTCTCCTTGTTGAACTGCATTCTGTTGTTTTCTGCCCACTTGTCCAACCTGTCCAGATCTGCTTGCAGCTGTTCCCTGCCCTCCGGTGTGTCTACATCTCCCCATAGCTTTGTGTCATCTGCAAACTTGGACAGAGTACATTTGACTCCCTCGTCCAAGTCACTGATGAAGACATTAAAGAGTATCGGTCCAAGGACCGAACCCTGCAGGACCCCACTGCCCACACCCTTCCAGGTCGAAACCGACCCATCCACCACGACTCTCAGGGTGCAACCCTCCAGCCAATTCGCCACCCACCGGACTGTGTAGTCATCCAAGTCACAGCCTCTTAACTTGTTCACCAGTATGGGGTGGGATACCGTATCGAAGGCCTTCCTGAAGTCTAAGACTTCTTGCTGTTATAACTAGGAAAGTTGGAAGCTGAAGCAAAGGCAGCACTAACTCAGTAATTGAACTTTAGCATTTGACATCAATTGATATCAGCTTGAAAGTTCTGAGTGGTTTGCAGGGGAATTCTAAATCTTATAGGTTTGGAACCAAACTGCAAGTATAACAGAGTGGTTGTTAATACCACCTATAGTTAACTTGACATTTCCCATTTTAACTTCGTCAGACTTAAAATATTAGGGAAGAAATTTCCCATGCCAGGTGCCTGTCTCATGCCAAATATTTTTGGAGGATTTGAACTAAAACAGTATCTGAGAGAGAAGTTAAAGGAAAACACATTGTTTTATTTGTGTTAAATTCTTACAACCTTTGGGTGCCTGTACATGTGCTCAAGGGTGGGGAGGGGGAAGTGTTTTAATTAGAGCAGCTCTTGGGGGCCATTCTAATTGAAACTCCCACAGTGACTTGTGTATTCAGCATCCCACCTTTCAAAACAGCAGTGGAGGTGCATATAACTAAAGCTCATTTGAGCTTTATTTAAAGTGCCCCGGTACTATTTTGAAATGTGGGACTCTGAATACGCAAGACACTGCCACACACTGCAGCATTCTGGTTAGAACCCTCCAGCAGACTTGATTAATCGAGTCTGTAGAAGAATTTAGTTAATCAAGTCTGCTCCAACATGTTCTAATCGGAACACGTTGGAGCATGTGTCAAAGTGCCCTTTTTGTTGCAAAGCTCTAGTGCTCCTTTGTCACTCAGCAAAAACTTGAATTCTGTCTGGGATATTTTAGTAGTGTGAGGGATGAGTATTCTCATTCTGTGGAAAATTTGGTCAAATCCTAAGTATCTGAAAAAATTGCAGTTAACATATGTTCTGTACAGATTTATTAGAGTTTGGTGGCTAAATTCTCTGAAGTACTTCCACAATTGCAGAAGGTAAACGTAGCTGTCTTTGTAATTGCTCCTTATAGTTGAAGTGTTGTCATGCCCAGGAATTAATAGTTGGGAAAATGAGGACAATAGCAATATCATCTAATCTCACAGAACTATTATAAAAGTAAATATATTTGCACATATGAAGCACTCATGTTATATTAATGGTACCATAAAAGTCAATAAGGAAATTAATCGTTTTGTACTTAAGGAAGTATTTAAATGGAGTGCATTACATTGATGTAGATATATACACTGAATGTGAAGGCTAACCCACATATTGCATACGTACCCATACCCTGAATGAGGCTGGGTCAACAGCAGAAGCCAGAGGTGGGGCAGGGGCACATCAGGGGGTTGGCAACAGCAAATGGTGTTTCCCCATCTCCTGACCCATACTGCTGCTGCACCCCCACAAACATGCTGTTGCCCCATTGCTTGACCTGCACTGTTGTCCCATCATCAACATGGGTCAGGGGATGGGGCAGCAGTGCACACTGCTGCCCCATCCCCCCAGTGCAAGCTGCTACCCCATCCCCTGCTCAGTCCCCAACATGTGTTGCTGCCCATCCCCTTCCCATTCTCCACTTATGCTACCACCCAGTCCCAGACCCTAGCCCTGAGCCCTCCTGCACTCACTGCATTGTTGTTGACTTCATGGCTGCAAGTGTCAGTGGCAGCCCTGGCTCCCAACCCAGGGCAGAGCCAGAGCATTGATATATGAATCTAAGACTAAGCTTGTGTGTACCTGCTGTTGACTGGGAGGATAGATCTGGTCTTGGATTTGAGTAAATACAATAATTGAAAATTTACTTCCTGTTGCATATTCCCAAGAAAAAGCCAAATTAATTTTACAAGGACAAATTTAGTGCTAACTTCTCAGTGCTTGACTTTGTCACTTTACTGGTTTTTAACTGTTTTATATTTAATACAGAATAAGAATGGGGCACATAGCATGTAGATTCTGAAGTGAAACTAACACGTATCACAATAGTTCTGTGGTCTTCTTTTTACTTTCTTTTATAATGTTGATGTCATTTATTAGAGGGTAGAACAAGATGAAGAAAACCTAAGGCTCCAGCAGCTCTTGGCATCTCCAATAACCTAAACTGGGACTCTTACTAAATTTCTAAGGCTGCAAATGTGTTAACTTTTGAAGTGCTGGTTTCTTATATGAGTAAAGTAAATACAGCTGAATTTTGGCATGTGTGTTAAAAATAGTGACCATATGTCCTGTTTTCATTGTGACAGTTTTGTTTTAAACACCTGTCCCAGGTATTCCATTATTTGGGTCAAATTAAACCTTTGTTCCCATTTTTAGCTGGAGACAGCTGAGCTTGCTGGAAAATGGGGTGGACAGGTCAGGTGGAACAGATCACTCAGGGAAATATGGTCACCCTAGTTAAAAAGCCCTAGTGTACATATATGAGTAATAAAACAGGGTTTGTACAGTGTACCAGACCCAAACATTTCCAGGTTATTAACAACTTTACAATATCATGGTATTTTAAAAAACATTCAAACAATTTTAGCTTTCTAAAACATTATTTGACACTGCATTATCATTATTAAACATTATCTGCTTATAAGAAAGAACCAATAATAAGGTGCAACCAAGAAGACACATTTTATTAAACTTGCAGCTGTTCTAAAGAGAGTGCATCCAATTCTAGGGACCATTGTCTTAAATAGATGATCTTGGCTATTCAACCTTATCCTTACAACTCTGTTTTGGGGAAATTTAAAAAAAAGTGGAATTTTCAGAAGCAGTTATTCTTGTGATGCCACACAGTAGGTAGGGCAGGGTGGCAATTTAGAGACAAATTGGGTTCATCCACACATGCACTTTAATGCGCAGTAGCCTATTTTGCTGTACATTAAACTGTCATGTAATTATACTGACATGCAGTAAAATAGGCTGCTGCGCGTTACGCATCTCTTAAACACACACATTTTTGTACTGCACATTAGGGTAGCCTAATGCGCATTTATTTAGTACCTCAAATTGGAGGTGCTAAATTTAATGTGCATTAGGAAGAGCAAATCAGTGCACAAGTAGATGCACCCATTGATTCCAAGAGCTATGAGCTTTTATAGGCAACAACCTAATTTGTCAGATGGAGTCGGGGATTGCCATAAGGATGAACTGGAGTAACAGTGCATTGAAATTTGACATAAGCTCAGCAAGAAGGAGTAAGATCTTTCTTCTGTGTAGGAAGATATTAACAAGGCCAAATTTTGAATGTATTTGAACTCTTCTTATATCAGTTGGGTTGCACAGGATACAAGTTGATGCAAAATTTGATCCATTGTATCTAAGCAAGTTGCAGCTGAGTTTAGTCTTTTTAATGTGTCAAGGGGGAAAAAAACTTTATTAGACTGCTGAGTGCTACTTTATTCTGCATTCACAACCCAGCTAGTGCTGTGTTTGTTTTGTGTAATAAGGAAATATTTAATGGTGTCCGTCTGCTGTCTGTGTTCTCCTAGGAATTTGCATTGAACTGAAGATGGCAAGTCATTTAACTTAATGGAATTGAGCAGCACAACCCAGCCAAACACTTGGAAATAAAGTTTAAAGCATGTAGCTTGAGACTGAGTTGTGCAGATCAATTTCATTATGTTAACCTAACTAAAGGGGAGAGTGTTTTCCTTCTGACAAGATAAAGCAGACAAACTGCAGAGGACATTTACTGCTTGCTTCTTGATCACACTCTGCATTTGGGTGCACCTAGGGAAAGCCATAAGTTTTATCATCTTACTTAAAGAAATAATGTACTTATCTTTCCTGCAGTGACTCTTTTCAGCTGATAAATATTCATTCTAGTTTATTTAACCAACTGAAAGAAAAGTTTTGATAGGACTTGCATATAAGTCTTATTTATTTCTTCCAGAATATTTTTCTCCAGCATTCTTATAACAGGAAAGATGTACAATAGTCTAAGAATATTTTTCTAAAAATTAGAAACCCAGAACATTCAAATCCAGGTGAAAGAAACCAGAGAGGGACAAAAAATAAAGACTATACTGGAAAGAGGAACCTTGAGGGACACATTTTTAGTTCCTGACCATGGCATAACTGTGAGAAGATCCGGTTCTTCACACTTCACTAACTAGAAAACTGATTTTGCCCTTGGTAAAAGTTGTGCTTCTTGTGAATGCCTATGTGAAATACCAACATTAAATCATCTGCTTTCAATGCCAACTACTGGGATTTCAAATTACACTATACAGCCTTTTGGCAATTAGCTTCACTGCTTCATTAGCTGTTTATTTGTAGGAGTGAGCTAGTCTGTCCTAGAACATGTTTGTATATATTCATAGTGACTAACAGGAGCATATGTGCAGTAACCTACAACTACTGGAATCTAAGATTTCTCTTAATGGTAACACTTCATACTATTTATTTTGTATGGTGTCAGATATCAACTTCCAAATCTATGAGCCACTGTCTGGTATTATTGTTCAATGTGCGGATTCCATCTCCCCTGTCTGGGCACTGGTTAAGATTGCAGCTTTTGATTAAGTTCTGTGCTGATTGTTGGACCACATTCACAAAGGGGCTCTCAAAGATGTTCATCTTGTGAAGCATTGTTTCAAAGTGTCCACATCCAGTCTGTTCAGTTTGACCCATACTTTTCTGTCAAGGTCATGCCAATGGCTACAGGAGACAGGACCAGGAGCAACAGCCTCAAGCTGCAGCAGGGGAAATTTAGGTTGGAGATTAGGGGGACCTTTCTGCCTATGAGGGTGGTCAGGCACTAGAACAGGCTATAGGTTTCCCTCAATTTATGCAGTACATCCCAGAGAATGGTGCTTAAAGTGAACCCACTTTACAATGTAACAAATAGGGATCAGTTCCCATAGTACTGAGAGAGGGAGGGAGTAAGGCTGGGACTAGGGAGTGAGGCTGGGAAAGAGCAGGGGGAGGGGTGCACAAGGCAGCAAAGCGGAGAGAACAGAGTGGCACTCACCCTAGCCCTGGCAGCTGCAACCCTGGGAGTGGCCAGTGCCAGCTGCCTGCAGCTGCTGGGCTGCACCATGCTCTGTCTGCCCCCTGCACCTGGGCTCTGGTTGTCCACACTCACCTCTGCTTCTGGGCTGCGCTGTGCCCTGGTGCAGGTAGCTGGTGTCGGCTACTTCTGGGGCTGCTCCAGCACAGGCTGGGGTGAGTGCGGACAAGCAGAGCCCTGGGCGGCATGGGGTTCGTCACTCACCCTGGCTCTGGGAGTGGCCAACACCAGCTGCTTGCAGCTGCTGGGCTGCACGGTGCCCTGAACCCCCCAGGGCTCTGCTGGTCCCCACTCACCCCAGCTCCTGCTGCAGCAGCCCCGGGAACAACCAAAACCAGCTGCCTGTAGCTGCTGGGCTGTACTGTGCCCTGGTGCAGGCAGCTGGTGTCAGCTACTCCAGGGCCGAGCTGAGTGCTGCGCCCTATGTCACCTGGGGCTCCGCTTGTCTGCGCTCGGGAGCAGCCAACACTAGCTGCCTGCACCAGGGCACTGTGCATCCTAGGTGCGGAGGTGAGTGCAGACAAGCAGAGCCCAGGCATGGGAGGGACAGACAGAGCATGGTGCAGCCCAGCGGCTGCAGGCAGTTGATGCTGGCCACTCCCGGGGCCACTGCAGCCGGGGCTGGGGTGAGTGGGCCATGGCCCTTTCTCCTCCCCACACAAACTTACTTGCTGGGGCGGGGGGAGGTGCCTATGTTGATCATATAAGAGCAAATTTACCTCGCATATAACGAATTATGGGTCTAAATATGCTCATTGCATAAGAGCGAATTTGCATATAAAGAACCCGCATAAATCGAGGGAAACCTGTACCTAGAAAAGCTGTGGAATCTCTATCCCTAGACATTTTCAAAAGGAGGTTAGACAGATACTTGGCTGGGGTGGTTTAATCAGGGGCAATCCTACCCTGTATGGGGGCTCGACTAGATCACGTTGTCAGATCCCTTCCAGCCCTAATTTCCTATGATCCTGTGATATGCAAGAAAGCTTCTGCCTTTTTTTTCTCAGCTGTAGAGAAATCCATAGTAATGCAAACCATCTGTAGACTCAGTTCTTTTCATATTTGCAAACAGAAGTATCCAAGTATATGCAATTGACTTTTTTTCTATATCTGTCACATGCAATTTGCTATCCTATGCTTAGGGATGAATGAAGTAAAAATAAATCATTGGAGACAAAGTGAAGGGTTTCCTTTGTTATTATAATGCACTGCATAGCATTACCCTTTCAGTACACAGTGCTAAAATAATAATGATACCAATGGATGAAAAGAAAACACTGTATCTATATTCTGCTGTACATTTTCCTGTGGAAGATTCATCTCAGAGACCAGAATTCAGGAGTCCAGCCCTTTCTAGTAAAGAACTTAAGTAACTGAATAGGGGCCAGAACAAGGGGAATACTGGAAGGGTAGGTAATTCTGGATACTCTAATGAATAGACCTCTCAGAAATTGTACATGGATATAATTTTTAGGGACCCAACAGTACTAGGTTGTGAACTACAGTCCTTGATCCAAACAGTCCAAACAGGATGTTCTCTTCTCATCACACCCTCTCCCATTAATGTTCTAAGCATAATCTGAAGACTTGACCCATTCTTAGATATTACAGGTAGGGCCTGCCATTAGACATGACTGAAGAGACGTAGTTTCTCATTGGTCTAAGTACAGCTTTGGTCACTGCACTGCTATTACAATGTGCTGTGGCTTCCCCTCTTCCTCGCCCCACTACTCCCATTTTTTCTAAAGTAGCTCCTCAAAACAGGCCTGTAATGTAAGGCTTCTATACTGCAGCCTGGGTCAGCACTGTAAGGCTCAAGTAGGCTCCTTCCCTGCTGCCCTCGTGAAGTGCACTGAGCCAGTTATTACTAATGAAGGCTAGCTGACCCCTGGCCCCTTCCCTCCAATTGGTTCTCAAGCTGCATTCAAGGAACTCCACCAATACCTGAGCCTTGCTGCATAACACATTGGTCTTCAGTCTCTGAGCAGCTTCTGTCCAAGCAATATCTCTGGCTTTCCTACTTCCTGACCCTGCCTTTGGATTGCTTCTGGATTTCAGGCTTTGGATTCTTTCTGCAGAACTATTTCCTGACTCTTGAACCCAGTTTGGCTTACTCTTGGACTTTATCTTTTTGACTTGTTAAATAGGTTTATGATTCCTTGCTCTTGACCCTGGCTTGGCATTTATGCTCCTGACTTGTGGCTTCTGACCCTGTAACCTCCTGTGTTGTTCGCTAGTGTGCTTCACTCTTTCTGGCCTTTTGGGTGCCGCCGTTTCCTTTTGGGTTGATAGCTTGTCATCTGGGCAGATACCTCAAAAGGTCACCAGGGATTATTTCCTGCTATGTCTTGTTGGTATTGGTTATTGTTGGGAGGGTGTTTTTAAGTCCTGCCTTTCCTGGTTCCCTCCTTCGGCACTCTCACCCGGCTTCCCATATTGGGGCACCACCTCCCTTACACCCCGCCTTGCCCCAACCAAAGATGTTGCTTCTTGGTGGTGGCCGAGACAAAGTCCGCTTGCCATGGTAAGGACTTTAGCCCTTAAAGGGTCACAGTCCAGTTCAGACGGCATATTGCCCAGCCTCAGACCTCACGTCAGCCTGACTTGTATTTCTATTTCTAGAAGATGGTATCAAAAGCCTTGCTAAAGTCAAGGTATATCACATCCATTGGTCTCCCTACATCCATAGAGCTAGTCATCTCATCATAGAAGGCAATCAGGTTGGTCAGGCATGACTTGCCCCTGGTGAATCCATGCTGACTATTCCTAATAACCTTTTTATTTTCCAAGTGCTTAAAAATGGATTCCTTGAGGATCTGCTCCATGATTTTTCCAGGGACTCAGGTGAAGCTGACTGGTCTGTAGTTCCCTGGATCCTCCTTTTCCCTTTCTTAATTATGGTCAGTGCTTACCCTTTTCCAATCATTCAGGACCTCTCCTGATTGCCATGAGTTTTCAAAGATGATGGCCAATGGCTCTGCAGTCTCATCAGCCAACTCCCTCAGCATCCTTGGGTGCATCCGATCTGACCTCATGGACTTGTATATCTCCAGCTATTTTAAATAGTCCCTAAATCTCTAACCTGTTCTTTTGCCACTGTTGGCTGCTTCTCTGCTCCCCAAACTTTGCTGCCCGGTGTAGTAGTCTGGGAGCTAACCTTGCATATGAAGACTGAAGCAAAGAAAGCATTGAGCACTTTAGCCTTTTTTGCATCCTCTGTCACAGGTTTCCTCCCTCATTTAGTAAGGGACCCACACTTTCCCTGATCCTCCAGTTGCTACTGAGATACTTGTAGAAACTCTTCTTGTTACCTTTCACATCCCTTGCTAGCTGCAAGTCCTTTGGCTTTCTTCACTTCATCCTTGCATGTCTAAGCAATGCTCTTATACTCCTCCCTATTTATTTATCCAAGTTTGCACTTCTTATAAGCTTCCTTTTTGTGATTTAGTTTACTGAAGAGTTCCCTGTTAAGCCAAGCTGGTCTTCTGTCATTGGGATGGTTTGTTTCTGCACTCTCAGTAAGGATTCTTTAAAGTGCAGCCAACTCTTCTGGACACTTCTCAACCTCAGATTGGCTTCCCAGGGGATCCTGTCCATGAGTTCCCTGAGCAAGTTAAAGTCTGCTTTCATGAAGTCCACGTTCCTTACTCTGCTGCTGCTCACCATCCTTCCTTTCCTTAGGATCCTGAACTCAACCATCTCGTGGTCACTGCTGCCCAAGTTGCCATCCACTACTCTCTGTGAGCTCTCTGTAAACTCTTAGTGAGCCTGTCTGAGAAGATGCCCTGCTTTCTCTTTGTCAGGTTGATCCTATCTTTTCCCAGCAATCCTCTTTCTTGGAAGAACATCCCATGGTCAAAGCAGCCAAATTCCTGCTGGCATCTTTGCACCACCTTGCAGCCAGGCATTGATCTACAGGATGCACCCATTCCTGCTCCAGACCCTTTTCCTTGACCAGAAGGATTGACAAAAACATGATGTGAGCCCCAGGCCCCTTCACCTTTGCACCAGAGCCCTGTAGTCACTTTTGTTCCACTCAGGGTCTCCCCTGGCAGTATTGTTAGAGGTAAAAATTGGATGTAAGATCATGGCAAGGCTGTTTGGTTCAAAATGAGTCAATAGATAACCTTTATTTGACCTACTTGTTGCAAGTGCCTGCGAAGATGCTGGAATTAGGTGCCATGTGAACATCCACATACCGTGTGCAGAGCCTTAGTGGGTGGTGTGCTACACACATATAAAAGAACCTCTGATTGGCAGGAGGTCCAAAGTCTGTGTGTGTGTGGATGTGTCAGAAGGTGTCTGTGGTGAGATTTAAGCGTGTGATGACTGAGAGTGTGAGAAGTAGTGGAAGGGGAGTGTATTGAGTAACTGACTGGTTTACTGAGAGAGTGAAAGAAAGAGCATCGTATGTTTTCCATCTAAGACTGAACGACTGATTGGTTTGGTGAGTGGACTGTGGAGATGCACGGAGCTGAGCTTCTGGGCCTGTGAGGCTTCACCAGTCTCCACTATTGCCGACCTCCAGTTTACCAGTGAAGGTAGATAGAGTTGGCTCCCTGGGTTCTTTACCCTCCGCGAGTGCACAGCACTTATGGCACCAGCCCTCTACTCTCTTTATTGTAAGTATCACCCATCCTCCCTTCTTTCGCTTTCCTGGTTTTAGCTATTCCTTTCCTCCGCTTATACGTGGGAGGTAAACCACCATCAAGCAGCTGACTGGGCTTGGACTGTGCTCAAGTGAACTGAAGCAGGAGCTTCCTGAGCTTAATAAAGCCTTCCCCTTTTAATGAAGTTAAGCTCTGTCCCTGTCCTTGATTGTACTGTTAGTTAATAGAATAAGTTTATATATATTTATATAGAATATTATTGTTAGCGTTTGGTAAAGTTATTGTGTGACGTGCGTATTCTGTCTTTTAATGTGACACTGGTGTCTATGCGACCCTGGTCAGGCCACAGCTGGAGTACTGTGTCCAGTTCTGGGCACCCCACTTCAATAGGGATGTGGACAACATTGAGAGGGTCCAGAGGAGGGCCACCCGCATGATCCAGGGACAGCAGGGCAGACCCTACAATGAGAGGCTACGGGACCTGAACCTGTTCAGCCTTCACAAGAGAAGGCTGAGGGGGGACCTTGTAACTGTCTATAAACTCACTAGGGGGGACCAGAAGGGTTTGGGGGAGACCTTGTTTCCCCTAGCGCCCCCCGGGATAACAAGGAATAACGGCCACAAGTTGTTGGAGAGTAGGTTTATATTAGACATCCGTAGGAACTACTTCACAGTCAGGGTGGCTAGGATCTGGAACCAACTTCCAAGGGAAGTGGTGCTGGCTCCTACCCTGGGGGTCTTTAAGAAGCGGCTCGATGCCTACCTGGCTGGGGTCATTTGAGCCCAGTTTTCCTCCTGCCCAGGCAGAGGGTCGGACTTGAAGATCTACAAGGTCCCTTCCGACCCTACTTCTATGATTCTATGAATGTTATAATTAATAAACTGCTTAATTCATTTTATTGATACATTTGTGCAGGTGTCCTTAATTAGTTACAGGGAAATTAATTACCAGATTGGTTGGGTGGTGACAGATATACCCTGATCAATTTGTTAGTCAGCCTGGGGCCAAAAATCACCTCAGTTGGAAACTGGGCTAACGAGTCAGCCATTAATTGGATGGTTAATTAGACATCAATTAAGTCCTGGTCCAACAGTATCATTGGTGCCCAAATGGATGAGCAGCATGGGGTAGTAGTTAGAGGGCCAGATGAGTCTCGGTAATCCTCCCATGACATCACGGATCCAGGCTCCGGGCAAGCAGCAGACTTCCTGAGACAACGTCAGGTCGGCAGATGGCTGATTGATACAATTCTTATACTTCTGGGTAGTATTTCTTCTTCTTTTTTTCTTTTGTTGAATACTGGATGACACTCTGACCCTGATTATGGTATTCATGAAATAACTCAATGAACAACAAAATGAGTTTCGCATTACAAAACCACGAACCAGAAATGTGTTAAATAGACCATACTAATTTATCAATACATCTTTACTGCAACCAAAAAATAATGAAGCTTTATTTATTTTAGGGTTTACTGGGAACATTTTGTGTAAATCTGAAAGTAATTTGTGACACACACTTTTTTTCCCTAAAGGTTTATTTCTTCAGAATCTTTCTGTGCCCATTTGATAACTGAATGGACCATTGCCTGTACAAAATGAGCATAGCTATGCTATGCTATTTGATAATGGTTGTGAGGAGAAGGATCATGCTCTTTGATTATCTTTTTAAATTTTCAGCTGTATAAGGCATAACCCAGGAGGGATTTTAAGATTCTATAACAAAAGAGTACATTTTCAAATAGCTAGTCTGATCAAATTTTGTTTCTGTGCAGTTTAAGGATACAATATCATTTAAAGACTGGGAAATATTTTTAAACTTGCACATGGAAAATAAACACAAAAACTAAAGGTCTAAGTTATTCCAATGGATTATTTTGGAAGTTTAGCCTTTTATAAGTTCATAAGTTTTAGTAAGGAGATGTTATTGACCCATTAGTATCCTAAATGTATTTTTAAAAATAATTTATCAGTTTAATTCATGTGAACAGATCTATATCCCAATGAAGTGAATGGAAGCATTCCTTTGTTTCCAGTAGGCTTTGTATCAGACCCTTAGATGTCAGAAAAGTAGAAAATAAAATGTCTGGAGATGAATATCTAGGCAACACCATACATTGGACATTGCACATTATACCTGCCTAGTAGAAGGTAGGGCTGGTAATGTGCCCAGACGTTCAAGATATTTATCATGTACTAAAAATGGTGAATAAGTCCCAAAAATGGTAAACCAGCCTAAAATATGTTATTGGTTAAATATGGAACTTCTTGGTGGCTCATTTGTATCATCCATGGTGGCATAGTTGAAGGTGCTATCATGCCCTACCTTCATAATGCCTCTCCATATTTATTTAGCTATAATACTGATAAAACATTTTTATGATGTAGGAGAGAGAAAGCTTGATCATTATGATCAAGAACTTGTGGGCATTATCTGTAAGATTACTGGTTATTCCTTTAATTCATTCTGATTACAGATCCTCACACTTTCCAGCAATAAGAAAACAATACATTGAAGGCATATTAATTTTTATCAATTTTTGTAGATGATATACCGTGTTTCCTGCACAGTAGATCATTACTAATGATAATTACCACAGTCTGATTCCTGTCAGTGTATGAGTCTAATGAAGCTGAAATATTTTTTTTCTCCCAAGGCATTCTAAATTTTTCTACCTTTCATTACAGCACAGGGTTTTGCCTTTCTAAGTCTTTATATGGTATTATTGGAGCAGGGCAAGGGGGTGGGGAGGAGGGAGCAAGGGAGAGAGCATTTCCACTGAATCTGGGACAAGGAGCAATAATAAAGGGACGGTAATATCAGCAGTGGGGTTGTTGTTGCACAGGGTGGTAGTTGCACAGGTTTCAGTGTGGGCAAGTCAAACTTCTCTGGGACCCTGGGTAAATAGCTTGGTCATAAGCCTGAAATTTCTATTAGCACTGATTCACTATTATTGCTGTCTCTGCTAAATCTAAAGATGTATGTCTACCTGTGCTACAATCACTCCTTCATTTGTCTGTTAAGTATAAACTTAGAGCAAGTCATAGTTGCTCTAATTATGGTGTCTTCAAGGAATGAGAAGGAACAAAGTAGTTTACAGCAAATTTTTTCCTTTCTTGTTTGTGACAATATCTGAGGTGTTTGCTCAGTTTTAGAAACACCCATAAAAAGCATTTCCTGAAATATGGGGAGATGAACAAATTATATCAAGTTACTGTATGTTAACTACTGGAAACAGTTTCATGTGTCTGCTCCTATCCCACAGTAAGTGAAAGCTAAAATAGTTACAGTAGTTTAACTTCCATTTTCTATGGGATAGGAGCAGATGCACAGAACAGCTGATGTGTTAAGTCCCACCCATACCTTTTAACACATAATTTATGTGTCTGGCCATGCTTATAGTATGATGTGTTAGCAGACTCATTAAGGTATTTCGCAGTGGTTCATAGGTATAAAATCTGAGCCCTATTCTAGACTTATACCAAAGCCTGCCCTCAGTTGGCACAGCTATAAATGGTTACTGGTTATTCAGGGCTAAATGTGGCTGGATGTAAAATTAGCCACATCACTCCCTTGTGCTGTTGGCAATAGAAACTAGGGTGCCCTAACCATGTTGGGCCAACAGGCTTAGGTGGATTTTGAGTTTATAACCACCATAGGCATAGAGCAGATCTCTAGGCTTGCAAAAATAACTTTTGAGAGGCGTGTTTTGTTTTTTTTTTTTAAAGGGTGGTGGAAATGTGACTTGTGGTCTGGAAAAATTCAAGAACTGATACCATTCAGGAAGTTGGTTTATATTTGACATGAAACCAAGAAAACTTAGCATGGATACTTTTATAAACTTAAAATGAAACTATGGTAACTATGAGAAACTATAGAAAAAGGTGTAAGTGCAGCATGACAATATGTTAAAGCCTATACCTATTTGGTACAGGCAGTACTAAAAAATTCAGGTTTTCCTCGTTTTATGTGGTACATGCGTTCCCGAAAAACTGTGCATAAATCAAATTTGCATAAAGGGAATCCAGTTTATACGGTAACAAATAGGAATACATTCCCATGGTGGTGAGGTAGGGAGGCAGTGAGGTTGGGGCTAGAGAAGGGGTGGGGGGAGGGACACAACGCAGCCCAGCAGTTGCAGGCAGGTGGCATTGACTGCTCCCAGGGCTGCAGCAGGGGGAAAAGTAGAGGGAACTGTCAGTGGGTGTGGGGTGTGGGATGGGGGAGCGGGGTGCAGCTCTTGCTGCTACATACACCCTGGAAGGGCTGTGGAGCTGCACTAGGCTCTTCCCAGGGGGCACATGCCCCCAGATCTGCCGCTCCTTGCACTCTTCCTGGAGCCTGGTGCCACTGCCCACTGACAGTTCCCTCCACTTTGCTTCCTGCTGCTGCCCCGGGAGTGGCCACCACCACCTGCCTGCAGCCACTGGACTGCACCGCACCCCTCCCCCAACTTCTTCCCTTACAGACTTACTTCGCATATAATGAATGTACCTTGCAGATAACGAAATGTAGGTGTAAAAACGGTAATCGCATAACAGTGAACTTGCATATACAAAACCCGCATAAAGTGAGAAAAACTTGTACTGCAAATACCACTTTCAATAACCTCAGACAGTTTAAAGGTTTTAAGGGGTTACCACTGTTAACTTTCTCAGAAATTTTGGGAACACAGATATAATGGGACAGCTCATGAACATTCCCTGAAGATGTCTCTGTTTCTCATTGTAAATAGTGCACACAGTGTCTGGTTAGATATCCAAGCTCACAGGCAATCAAGTGTTTCTGACATATTTTTAGGTATTTATGACAGCCCAATTGGTTTTTCTTACAGGACCTTTCCAACCTTTCTAGAAGAAAATGTGGCAAAGTTCCTGGAAAATTTATCTTTTTGGGCCTCACAAAGTGGTTCAGATTCCTTTCAAGAAAATTAGAACTCTCACCCTTGATTATCGAACACATTAGAAATCAGGAGTCATACGCTTTACTTTGGTTTTTTCCCTTTCTCTGTTGGGAATCAGGAGAGAAATTCCTTTACATTATTTCAGTTGAGTCTCTTAAGCCTAAGCACTGTATGCCATGTGGGATGTGGATTTAGTTCTGAACAATGCATTTGACATAGATATTTCTCTCTGCTCCCTGAGGGATTTATTGGAAATACTAGCCATCTATTAACATTATCTTGGGACTCTGCACAGTGAGAATAGATACTATAAATCTTATTTGTATAAAAACCCAGAAGCTATAAGGTTTTACTGGACAGCAAATGGAAAACTCCAATAAGTTCAGACCTGTTTATTTTACTTAGAGTGAAAGAACATTCTGAGTGAAGCTTTCCTGGAAATGGTTTTGCATATAATCATCTACATGTATACTCAGATATATACCATAGTGTGTCTGCACAGATACATGCACACAGACGATTGGCCATTTGCAATGGTAATTCAAACAAAACAAACAACCCTTGTGTTTCATAATTACTATGTCAATGATTTTGGTCTTGAGAAGATTAAAATAAATAATTTGAAAACAACATACTAAACAGTATTCTGTTATTAATGATATAGTTGAATTCAAACTCTCATTATTTGTTATTGGGAAAGTTATGTGTACTTAGGGAAGTGAAAAGGACTTTATGATTTTTTTTCCATTCTACTTTTGCTGATTTCACATTGACATCAGAGGGATTTGTACACCTTGATCACAGACAGAATGCAACTCTTAAATAGATACATTTTTTAGGCATCCATTATTCTATTAGAGCTGTTTGATAGCAGCTATCTTGAAAGGTGATGGGTATTACTCTTTGAAATGTTATGACTACAAGTAGAAATCCTGTACCATATTGGATAGAGTTTAGCAACATCTGTGCTTCTTATTTGGTCTTCACCAAAGTGTAAGTGTTAGAGAAGAAAGAGAGATCTTTTACAATTCTAAGCCATTACCATAGGCACACACAAACATCAGGAGAGTGACTGTATAGGGAAAGTGAGCCAACTAACTCATGACACAATGGGATGAGTACTTTTCTATCTTAAATAGATTCAGTTATATCTACTTTGCCACTAAACCTACAAATATTGCAATCTTACAGGTCTCTGTACTGACAACAGATCATGGTGAGAGGAGTTAAAGAAATTTATTAGCAGCTTGACAACACAAAGAACATTTGTGACTGAGGGCAAAACTTTTAAAAAGAAGCTAAAGCAGTTTCAGAGAAATGGCAGGAGTACTGTGAGGGCCTAAGTAACCACAACTTTGTGAACATCAAAAGATTAGTGAATGAACAAGATGGGAGAAGATTTGTCCACATTTGGGCAAAAAGCTTAAGCAGTAGCTTGAAGCCTTAAAAATTTTAACAGCTGCTACAGCCAACTATCTTACAGAGTGGCTATAAAACAGGGAAAGAGACATAATCCTATAAACAGAATGGATTGTATTCCTAGGCCCCAAGAAGGTAAATATTTTCTCCAAATCACAACATCAGCCTAATTAGTTACTCAAGAAAGTTATTGCTATACAAAATATTACTCAGGTGCCTCAAGTAAATGTATTAGCAGACTTCAGGACTGGACAAAATGTAGGTGACAGAAGTGGGGGAACTGATGGTGCTTAGCCCCACCAAACGCAGGGCAATGGTAGGGCTACAAGGCAGGCCAGCTGCAGGCTTTCTGTGGCTGAAGCAGGGGTGGGGAGGGGCACACTGGCAGTGGTGAGGGAGGGAGTGGAGCTAGGGGAGGGGCAGGCACTCGGGGCCAGATTGAGCCCCGAGCAGCTCATCTGCGGGGCTCACGGCTCCTACTGCTATGTGTACCCTGTGAGGTGTAGGGGGTGCATGCCCCTGGATCTGTGCAAGGCAGGGTGGGCTGCTGCTGTGGGCTGGGGCCAGGCTCTTCCCAGTGGGGGCGGGGGCAAGACTACACTTGGGAAAGGTGGCAGTGGTGCTGGGAGGGGGCTGCAGCCACCCCAAGATTCGCCGTAGCCCATCCTGCTTCTAGTGCCTGGAGCACACCGTGCCCCACCACCAGAGCCTGGCACTGCCCCAGCCCCAGCTCATAGCAGCAGCCCACTCTGCCCCATGCAGATTGGGGTCATGCACCCCTCTGTGCCTCCTAGAACACATGCAGCGGAGGCAGCTACCGCCCCTCTCTGCACCTCTGGACAAGATGAGGGTTTGTCCCACACCACACTCCACCCCACCCTGGCTGTGTAGTGCCTATTGGAGTGGGGGTCCCAGGGGCTTAGTCTCCTCCAGCCTGATGGTGCCATTGAGATGGCCCTGCTCCGGCCCCTGGCTCTGGGCCCCTCTGGGTGGTGTGCAGCTAGTGCTGGGACAGGGAGGCAGTTGGGGCTGGTGGGGCTGGGAGGTGGCTGGGGCTGGTGTGGCCAGGGCTGGGAGGTGGCTGGGGCAGGGAGGCAGCCAGAGCCAGTGTGGCATGGTGCCGGGCAATGCCACTTGTCCCCACAGCCCTTTCTCCTCCCCCTGCAGACTTTCTCGTGTGGGAGAGGGGCACACATTTAGCCCCTCCCTCAGTTTTTTTTTCATTCTCCACCTATGGGATAAAGTACAACAGAACAGGCACATACAACATTAAGACTAAGTACAGAGAATCAAAAACGCTAAGGCTGAATCGATTCAGTCTTTGCAGGTTTGTCTAAGATGCACAGATTAAATTGAAACTGAAGTGAACAGACATTTACCTTTGATTCAGGAAATGTAGCCACATGCCTGCAGTAGCTCAGGCCAGAAGCTGTGGGGCGCTAGATAATGGGTCTCTGGCATGTAGCCAGCATGAGATGTGTGTTCACTTCCTCTTCCTGCTTCCCCCAGGGTTTCTGGGATTTGTATTCCAGATTCACAGCAGCAGGACTCTGCAGGATTGTTCATCACTTCTTCCTGCTTCTAGGTGCTTCTGGGATTTGTAGTCCACAGTTGCAGCCAGAGTAAATTTGAGCAGGGAAAGGGGTGTTTAATACCCCCTCCCTGGCTCCAGTACCCAGCCAGGGTTTGCCTTTCAAGCAGGTCTAAGGAGATGATCCTCCCCCTCTATGTGACACTGGTCAGGCCGCAGTTGGAGTACTGCATCCAGTTCTGGTGCTGCACTTCAGGAAAGATGTGGACAACATGGAGAGGGTCCAGAGGAGGGCCACTGGCATGATCGGGGTCAGCAGGGCAGGCCCTACGAGGAGAGGCTAAGGGACCTGAACCTGTTCAGCCTCCACAAGAGAAGGCTGAGGGAGGGATCTAGTGGCTGTTTACAAACTAGTCAGAGGGGACCAGCAGGCATTGGGGGAGTCCTGTTCCCCCGAGCACTCCCAGGAGTGACTAGAAATAATAGCCACAAGCTGGCAGAGGGTAGATTCAGACTACACATCAGGTGGCGCTGCTTCACTGTCAGGGCTGCTAGGATCTGGAACCAACTTCCAAGAGAAGTGGCACTGGCTCCTACCCTGGGGGTCTTTAAGAGGAGGCTAGCTGAACACCTTCCTGGAGTCATTTGACCCCAGTACTCTTTCCTGCCATGGCAGGAGGTTGGACTTGAAGATCTGCTTGGGTCCCTTCTGACCCTACCAACTATGAAACTAGGGGGAGCAGTCCTCCTCCCGCTTACAGACTGGGCTGTATCCCCAACTGGGTTTGCCGCCCTCACCCCCTTGTCAACCAGCCCTCACTGCTCCAGCTAGGGAGCAGAGGGGCAGGACCAGCCCTGCTCTCTGGAGCAGACAGCATAGATCAGCCTAGCCCAGCCTAGGGCTGCAAAACATGCTAGGATGCCAAGGGACTGTGATTTAACTTGAACCAGGAAGGGGTCTGGGACAGAAGTTTCATAAACTGGTTTGACCCAAATCAGTCATGTCTGATATTACATTCAACCAGGTTTATCTTTAACCAGTTGAAACTGGCTTATGTGCACTGAATTTCTATTGTGTTGCAGGTCTAAACCAGTTTCTGATCACTTAAACTGGTCTATGTATAACTTCTGTCCCTAGCCTAAAAGGAAACATCCCAACTTCGTAAACTTTAGGGATGTATTTGTTTATGTATGGCAGTGAACATTATGGATTCTGATGAAGTAGCACATTAGTAAAGGAATAGTGGCAGCCAGTGAAGCCCTTTATAACAATGGAAAGACTGCAGTCTTTGGTAGGCAACACACTGTGTGACAATAGCTAGGGTGAGACAAGGATGGTTCTTTGAAAGTATTATGTCAGAAGTCCTTCAAAACACAGAAGGACAGTATCAGGTGGATCCATTTAGATACCCTGAAGTTATGTCCACAAAAGTTAGCTAAACTGAAAAAGGAACCAGGAGAATTGTCCTAATAACAGCCCTTACAAAACTTGACAGAATACAAAAAGACAAGAATAACTTAAGCACATCCAAGATAAAACTTGAACTGATTGTGTTCTTAAGAACACCATATGGATGCGACTCAGGACTTTAGCAGCAGCAACAGAAAAGAAGAATTCAAGCCTTTGAATTCAGATCTCTCTGAAGAATTCTATGGTACCGTATACAGCACACAGAACTAACAACTCTATTATAGAGAATCAGTAACCTTAATAATTGGATCCCATGAGCCTCTACTAGCAGCAGTAAAAAGACAGAAGCTGGAGTGCTTTGGCCATGTGACCACAGCAAGAGGTCTAGCAAGCATAATTCTGCAGGGAACAATCAAAAGGCAAAGGAGGGAAGTTGTCTAGGGAAAAATTGGCACACAAAACATCAAGAGAACATGGATGTGAAAATCACAGGCAGAGATTTGTTGAAGTGCTAAAGGCCATCTGAAGTAAAGGTAGCGTACAGAGCCAGCTCAGACACAGGATAAGGATGGAAAGAGTATAACATAATTTACCCTAGGCTTGTTTTCAGTACCACAGCAAAAGGACTTTTTTTAGGAACTGATACATCATATAGATAAAAACTCTCCCATATAACTAGCAATGAAGACAATGGTTCAGCGTCACAATTCTCCCACTCCTATCATTCTAATCCTTTCCTTTCTGCCACATATATGCATTTTTAAATGATATATAGACCTTTCCGGATAATGTCTTTAAGGTAAAACGCATAGAAATATATCATTTTGATCACTATATTATGAATTCATTTTCATTATTTTCTTCCCTTTTTAGTTATTGTATTGTATTGCATTAAATTGCATTGTATTCAATATTGTATCTGATTCTTTTCTTTTGTTGTTTACTTTTTGCAGTGTAGCTCCCTTCTATCGAAATATCCAGGAACTGGTTATGTCTCAACTCACTTTATGCTGACACAGAATTCAGTTGAGATTTCTCATTTCTTCTTCTTGGTTACATTTCTACTAAATGGCTATCAGTGCTGTAGTCAGCACACCTCTGTTCCTTCTTTCCTAGAAAGCCAATGTGGGCATCCTTCAGAAAGGGCAAAGAAAACCTTATGCTGTGCAAAGCATTCAGAAGAGTGAATGTCCATATTTCAGGCCCTCAAACAGAAGTGTCACCTCTGTGATATGCTTCAGCTCCACCAGCTTAAGGAAAATTGTCCTGAGGCTGCTTCTGAAGCTGGGTGTCAGCTGGCTTCAATATACTGTCATGAAGACTCAGAGAGCAACAGTATCGCTAATATTAACTTCTCTTCCTAGCTGGCTAGCTAGAGTGAAGATGGACTGGGTCTTGTAATGATCCCAGAACCCTATAACTAAAAAAAACGGTTTTTTTATTAGCCCATAAGCACATGGACTATCTGTTTGAAATTTGTGCTGAATCTTTCTACCTGCTGTGCTTCATTTCAAATGTGAATGCTTTTTCATCTTTGTACTTTGCAGCAACAATTCAGACAAAAATCTAGGGGGAGTGAACCCTACCCTCTTCCTAATCATACTTAAAAATCTTTAGTCCTTGTATGGGCCTTGTGAACCAGACAAAATATTTCATGGTTCTTTTTATTGATTCTTCAGTGAATGATTAATGATTCCTAATGACCAAAGAGGAAATGGAGGTTAACTAATCCTCAACTAGGGTTCTGATGAGTTTTCTAAATCTAGAATATTAAGCATAATGGACCAGAAAGCATGAGCAAGATGAAGGTAATTTATGTAATTTGGGACCTCTTCCTCATGTTAAAACTGAAAAAGTAATGCAAAAATAAGATACTCCATGCAAATTCTTACTTTTTATTTATAAAGAAACAGCAGTTTCTTTGTATCTCTTCAGTAATAATGTATATTAAGTTAGTTTAAAAACATTCTAATCCTACATCCCTTACCTATGATAGGAATGATTACTCATATGAGAAGTCCCACAGAAAGTTAGTGTGATTAAGCATTACTTCTACAAACATAAATGTTGAAAAATTGGGGCTTGGATTTGTCACTTTACCTAACAGCCCATACAAACATTTCTTCCAGCCAATCTCTTGTGTTTGTAATGTTCACTGGATTGTTTTGTGGATATATGAAAATATTTTATCCCAATTTTGAGAGAATTGTACTGTGATCTATTTTAATGAAATGGAATAGTTCCAGACTTAATTATTTGTGTTTTCTGGTAGTTCTCTATTAGATGGTAATTTTTTTTGGTTATAAAGAGAATCTGGATGTGATTCCTGGTTCCATGCGTATTTCCTTGCTCTGTTCCCATGCTTCACAAAAAGGGGAGTGGATCAACTGGAGGCCCTGAAAAGTAGATTAGCCGAGGAGGCAAAGCTATGTGAGTGATGGAAAAAGGCAAGGAAAAATTAGGTAAAATACAAGGGATCTACAGGAAGTGCAAGAAAGAGAGAAGGAAGAAGGTACCTGGCAGCAGATCTGGAACTTCAGCTTTCAGAAAGAAGCAGAAGTGGTGAGTGCTCTCCCCAAAACCTATTGTACCTTCTCCTTTGGTAATCTAACTTTTCCCCTTTCAGAGACTGTTTCATTTTATGGTGCTTGCTCATGCTAATAGCTGAAGTATCCAAACCTAAAACAAAAGTACTAACACACTTCTAGCCAGATATTTATTGATCACCTCTGTTACAATAGCCCTTGCAATCCTGTTTTCATTTTTTTCATGTTATGTACTCCTGCTAGGTGTGCACAGTTTTTTTTTCTTCAAAATCTTTGCCTGGCTTCTTTGAACTCTAATGTCTAGGGCCTTTTACTGCATGTTGTTTATTTTCCCCATTTTCAATTTGTTCAATGCAGCAAAATAACCATTTGTAAGTAAGGGATTCCAAGCAAATCATGCAAGAAGTGTTTTAAGAAAATAGCCTGCTTAGATGTACTGAACCAAGCATACTGTACTTTGTTTCAGTTTAATGTGCTGCCAGTAGTTTATTAAACCACCACAGGTAAGAAAAATATTTTCAGTGTCAATGAGCACTGGGAATTTTCTCAGTGGATCAGCATAAAGTTTTAGAGCACAGGTTCTGTAATTTTAATGCACTGGAGGAATTCAAAGTGTTCAATGACCCTCAAGCTCCCAATTTCACTTGCATATTGTGGTGGTATAGTGTTATTTTGGTAGTTTATGAAGGAAAGCATCTAAAATTCTAGTTGTCTAACTACCCGTGAATACCTTTTCTCCTTGCTTTCTTTATGGTACTGGTTGATTTGCACTAATGTGTTTGTGTGGATTTTTGGTCCTCTGTTTAAAAAAAAAAAGCTCCCACGCTTCAGATTAACTGGAAACTTAAGTATCTTCCACAGCTGTGGTTCTTACTCTGAAGCTCTGTGGGCATCGTGGTTGGCTAAGTCATTTCTTAAGGTGGCATACTGGCAATGCCATAGCAAGGGGTGGGGGGCAAGAGGGGCAACTGCTGCGGGAACTGAAGCAAAGGGGTGCCAACCAGCACTGCTGAACTGGGGCAGGGTATGGGACAGAGCCATGAGTGGTTCATTTGTGGTGGGGTTTGCGGATGGGGGAAGGGTGGCTCCCAGCACTGTGTGCACTCTGGGGCAAGCATGGGGGGACTGTGTCCCCCCGGTTCTGTGTGCGAGGTGAGGGTAAGTTGCCACTGCAGGCTTTGCCCCTGGTGTCAAACTTTGTTGCTGCAGCACTGCATACTGGCTGCCCGTAGGTTTCTACAGCCTTTAAACATTTAAAAAAAAGAATGGCTAAAAATGTCTCTTTATACTAATTTGCAAATTCCCACTGGTTTCAACAGAGCTGTGCTGATTTAATTTAGCTGAGGATCTGGCCCAATATTTCTGCCTATTAGAGTGGTGAAGGAAACTTCTGAATTTGACTAAGTTCTCTTCCTAAGCCTGTAAATGGATAGACTGAAGCAATCAACCTGAGAGGAGTGTCTTAGACCATTTTATGTTTTGAATACATTCATGCTAAAGCCAAATGATGAGGGTACAGACACCAGCATTCTTAACTACTTCATAGTTGATCATTTTACCAGAAATGCCAGACTAATATGTTTAGCCATTGTGGTTGGAAGTCATCCAAGTTAGAAATGGCAATGACCTGTTATGTTTGTGGTTTATAGTCTATGGGACTTGAAATGCTAAGTCTTTCTTTTTTTAATTTTTTTTAAGGAATTAGTGGCAAATGTTAGTGCAGGGAAGAGAGTCCTGGATCTGTTTCTGTGTCAAGTAGTTTGATCAGACCTAAGGAAACTTCAGCAGAATGAACTTTCTGCTCCAGCAGCATGAGGATCAGTTGTGCTCATGCTTAATGGATTATTAAAAGAGCAAATTGTTTTACTAACACTTCAGAGATTTTCAAAGAGGAAAAAAAGGAAAAACAGAATCCAAATTGCTTGCAAAGAAATTTTTCAGTGCTTTAGGGCCCTAAAATCGATGACATATCATGAACCACAGAATATCATGCAGGTATGGGCCCTTAAATCCAGTAACTTCTAGGTATGGTAGAGATTATCTTTTAGAAAGATTTTTAACTGGAAAAAAAATGCTGAGCCCAAAGTCCATTTAGAATTGATTGGTTCAATCTATGCTTCATGGGCAACTCCCTCTCTCCCTTTGGAACTCCTCCCAGCACATGTTCTGGAAACACTGTAAGACTTTCCAATTTGGTCAGATGTTTAGCAAGTCAGGGTAGCCTGAGATATGAAGGAGCAATCTTGTTTCATATTCTATTCTGTTTGCTTTTATATGTTATTTCTGTCTCTTACTGTAAACAGTCCTGAGCCTTTGTTGGGAAGGAAGGCATGCAAATATCTAGTACATAAATAAACGAACAAATGAAAGCAGTTACATTTCTACAAAAACATATTGAATAGCGATACCCAGAATTAATGAGGTTGCTATTTTAGCAAATGTGAAGAAATTCTTTGAGTTCTAGATCTGTAATAACCAAAATTATACAACCAATACAAAGAAAGAGTGTTGGTCTTCCCAGTGATGTTCTTCCCACTTTACTCTTCAGAGCTCTCATGTTTTCCTTATATTTTCTACAGGGTTTTATACATGTAGAACTAAGCTATGACCTGCCCAGATTAGGATGTGTGGAGGAAAAATGTTCTTACATCCCTCTACATACAAGCCCATCACTGACCCATTATGCAGTCTTTCTTCCTCCTTGTGTGCACAGACTGCTCAAGACTGCCACCACGATGCAACACCAGTGACTCATAGCAGGTTCTCCTAGGTTACCTCAAGGCGCAGTGAGAGCCCGCTAGCATGCCTTGTGGCAACCGAAGGCATACTATACTATCATATGGCACCTTCTCAGGCAGTAGCTGGAATGCTCCTGCCAGTGGTCAGGTGCCCTGCATAGGGCTTCATCAGCCAGGACAGGAGGGGATAAACTGGGTGATGATATTGAGGCAGTAGGCTGAGTGCATATGGAAGTTCTGGGCCCACTGCTAATCATCCCAGGACACTCCACTCTCATCAGTTAGTGCAGGTGGCATGGGCCCAGAACTGGTGCTCAATGGTCTGGAGGTAGTGCCAGAACACCCTGGCAACTATGGCATCCTGGGTGCCCTTGTCTTCTTCAGCCACGTGAAAGTTGGTGGCCCAGTCCAGGATGTTGGGTGAGAGCAGGGTACAGTGGGTGGCCCCACGTGGGCATTTGGCTGCTGGTTCTGAGGCATGAAGCTGCATGCCATGGTGACCAGCTGCTGGATCATGTCCAGGTGAGCATGTGTGATGTCCTGCAGCCTCTGTCGAATTGTGCCTGGTGACATGCTGCTGCAGCTCCTGGGTCTACATGTTATGGTGCTGCAGGCTGGGACACGGAGGCATGTGCAACTCAAAATGAAGGGATATAGGCTGATGAGGAATAATTTTTTTTTGCAACTATCCAGTTAGTTTAATAAAAGATATCACCTCTACCATGAGTTCTGATTCCAGTCGTGATGAAGGGCATTCACTCTGGGACTTTTTCTGGAAGCCTAGGGCTCGGCTCAGGGGAGGGTCCACTGTGATAGACAGGCAGGTGGGGGTATGCTTACCCATGCCTGACAGCCAGTCAGGGTTGGCTTGGATGCTTGATTGCTTTCAGCAGTCTCTGGCAGTCCAGGGATCCTGTGGGACATGCTGGGAGGCATGCAGGAACACTCCCAACTTACTGGCCTCACTCTGTGTCCCATGCCCCCCTACCAAAGTGTGAACATGTGCTTTGTTTGCTACCAGTCTAACCTAGGCCACTTACAGAAACCTGTGTGAGTTGGATTGATTCCTTCTTGGGCTTTTTCAATGTCTGTACTTAGCAAATAATAGCTGATGAAGTAATTGCAGCAATTCTTCTTGTATTACATGGGCAAAATGACTGTGAGGATTTAGGTGGTAGCCTGCTGGACATTTTGGCCTCAGCCCATCTCTGTATTTATTACATATTAAAGATGTTAATGTTGCTCACTCCTCCTGTTCCATATTGTATAAAGCTTCTCTCATCTTTTTTCTTTTCTTTTCTTTTCTTTTCTTTTCTTTTCTTTTCTTTTCCCTCCAGTGTGCCTGGAGTTCTGATCAGTAATTTACCACACAGTTCTATAATAGTGAATTCTCTACTGCTGCTGTTAATTAAATCTGTGTGGCTAACTATTCACTCACAAGAGACAATCATTTCAGTGAGATATTGTCAGGCCTCAGGCTTGCACTAACAGAATCTGTACATATCCCAGAGGTGATATGTTCCATATCTGGAGAGGAAGCAGTGAGCCAGATCTTCTAACACGTCCAGCATGGTGATTCAGTCAGTGCCAGGGGGACAAGCTTCAAAAGACGATGCTCACATAAGACAAAGATGGGCAGAATAAGCACAAAACTATGTGGATAATTTATAATTCTAATAGTTTTGAATATATTAGTATCCTGGCATATTTAGTATCATGATTCTTTTAAAAAGGAATTTGAAACACTTGACTAACAAATAACAAAATATTGCATTAAAATTAATTCTTTAGGGGTATATTACAAGCATAGAATAGTATGTTTGTCATATCAGACCAAGCAATGAAAGGGGAAGCCACTTGGCATAACTGGTTTATAGCTTGTAACTAAGAACTTATATAAAACATTTAAAGAAAACTGCTGAACAAAACTTACTGTTACAGTAGTGACCCCTAACACTTGCTAAGTGACAGACAGATCATTATAATTTCAGTATTTAAGGCATTTCCTAAAGTACATTTGGAAGAATGGTACATTCTGAGGTATTCTTAGCTATCTATCACAATCAAAATTGGAGGCGTTTAGTTTTAATGAATACCATTGTCTTCATGCACTCCTGAACTATGTTTGTAAGGAAAAATTTATTTTGGTATTGTGGGGGAAATCCTTTTGCTGTGTATTAGCATTAGCCATGTCACATGGATGTTTTAGGGATTATATATTATAAAATATGTCTTTTCTGGTCTTCCCCCCCTCCCCAGTAAAAACTAAATGCAAGATTATCAATTAACTTTCACTTGGTACAAGTGAATGATCAAACTAGACTCTTTTTCATATAGATGTATTTATATTTACATTTGTGTTTGGGGATTTATAGTAACAAATGAAACAAACTGTGTTAATGGATATATGAAAATATTGAGTTAGTAGGGGGTATGCTTGCTTCAAATTTTGGAAAAAATATAGTGAGGCAGTAAATATATTTTTTCCAGTAAAAGCACTCATTATTCAGAGAAACATTTCCAATATTTAGACAATAATACCTATGCATTTTTAAAGCAGTTGTACAGCTGTGTTGTTATCCCTCACTCTGACCAAATTATTAGGCATTGTTAAAATATTGCCTGTAATATTGTACAATAAATTCCCTGAGATCTGCCTATCTGAATGACCACCTCTTTCCTGCAGCACTCTTCGTTACAGAAAGAGTCACTCTCTTTGTGGGTTTGGAGGCCCCAGAATTTGTCTTGATCTGCAAGTGCCTGATTAAACTAGGTTAGATGAAATTATGGTCACTGAGTCAGTGTTGAGTCATGACAGTACTTTGTTACAAACTCCCCTAGGTGGCAGAACCAAGTGGTTAATGTCAAGTGGAAGCCGTTGACAAGAAACAATTCAGCAATCAAGGGAATAGGAGAGATGGCTTAATAATAAAGGTTAGGCTTGGTGGCAGTTTCATGTAAAATTGCTACAGGTTTAGGGATCCAGAGTGCACTTCTTCCACCTACCAACTTGGTTTGCATAAAGCAAGAAATGTGTTGTCATTATAGGTTGAGTGTTTGAGATGGCTATAGTTAAGGGTCCCTAAAAAGTTTTCATTACAAGTCCTGCCACTCAGTACTCAGGCATTCTAAAACTGTAACCCTAGCTTTTCAAGCTTGTTTTGTGCCTGAAGATGAATGTTTGTGAAAATATTAAGGAAAAATCCCCCACAAGCCTTTTCTCATAGGAAAAAAAATCTTGCCACCTTTTCAAAACAATCTTTGCAATAAAATGGTACAAATTTGGAGTGGCATTCTCTGAGAAGTGCTTTGGTGTAGTGTGGAGACTATTTGGTTTTGATATGGCAGTTCTGAGCATTTGAAGCTTGAATTTATACATAATGCAGTTGACACGATTTTCTCACAGTTGTCAGGAATGATTGGGGTAGAGGCAGATTCTTGTGTATGCCCAGCTTTCTCCTGTCTGTGTGTTGTACCAGTTGTTTGTAAAATCTGCATGAGCCCAATACCTGAGAGTAGAATTATGGAATCATAGGGTTAGAAGGGACTTCAAGGATTATTTGGTGCAATTTCCTGCACAAGTGCAGGCATTCTACTCTTAATTCATCCCCATTTTATGCTTATCCAGTTTCTTCCTGAAAACCTCCAGCAAAGGAAATGCCACAACTTCCCTGGACAATTTATTCTGCTGTTTTACTGTTCTAACACTAAGGCAATTTTTCCAGATATGTAAACTAAATCTACTTTGTTGAAATATAAAGCCATTGCTTTGTGTCCAGTCCTCTGTGGCAAAGGAGAACAGCTGTTTTCCCTCCTCTTTATGGAAGCCTTTCAAAAATTTGGAGACTGCTATCGTGTATCCACATCATTGCCTTTTCTTCAAGATAAACATTCCTTGATGTTTATCTCAAGCATTCCTCAGAACTTTCCTTTCAACCCCTTTATCATTGTTGTTGCTTGCCTCTGGACCCTCTCTAACGTCTCTATATCCCTCTTGAAAAGTAGAGCCTGTAACTGCATGTAATTCTTTAGCTGAGGCCTAACCAGCACTCAGCAGAGAGGCACTATCACCTCCCTGGTGTTACACCTAATAACATCCGCATCTCTTGATGCAGACCAAAACTGCAGTTGACTTTGTTGTGTTTGTTTTTCTGCAGCTGCATCCCGTTGCTGACAATCATGCATGGCCTTTTGGGTGCCCATAAATTGTGGAGCCCAACCTCATACAATGTAGATTTTTAAGATAAGTGCATTTAGAAGTACTTGTTTAAGGAGGGCTGATTAAAGCAGACTCTGCGGGAGTTCTTGCCTCATTCATTCTTTCTCTTTTATTGGCCTTCCTTTGATTTAGTTTGTCTGCATAAAAAAATAGGCATATCATGATAAAGGTATGTTATTAATACCTTTTATAAAACTTTATGTGATGTATTTAAAGACTATCATAGTGTGTGTGCTCAAAAGATCTTTTTTTAAACTGTTGAGTGAATTGTCATGCTATATTAATTATATTAATGCATAGTTTTTGATGGCATTACATGTATTGTCAGGCACTAGAGAGCAGTAACAAGGGCTAGGTTCAAGTTTAAGTGTTTTACACATATTTTCTATCTTGGCTCAAGCTCCCACTCAGAAACCTGGGAAAATAAATCTCATATGGGTGTTCCAAAGTGAATAAACCTCCCCACACAGAACCAATAGTAAAAAGTACAACTGGGTTTATTCAAGGAAAAAAGGCAGAAATACACAATGTTAATAAAACCTTAGTTGTTAAATAGAAGTCAAACCCCAAAACTATAAATCACAGTGCTAACAGAGCTTTCTCAGTGCTATGCAAGGTAAATGTCATGGCACTTAGTAGCTAGGGTAGCTTCTAACAACAGCTTCTTCCCTAGCCACTTTGAGTTGGGATAGTTAATCTCTTAAGCTAGGGACAGACATTCAAAAAGCCTGAGCCTGAATTGATTCAATCTTTGCAGCTTAGTTTAACCTGTCTAGGATGAGTCAGTTTGTAACTGGACAGACATTATCTCTGGACTGAAGAAATTCAGGCACATGCCTGCAGTGGCACAGGCAAGAAGCCGGGGGAACTAGAGCAGCCCTCCCTTCTATTCCACAGTACTGAGCTGAGCGGGGGTGTGGCATGGCCAGGCTCTGACAGGGCCTCTGATTAGGAAGGTCTGTCTGCACCATCCCAGGCTTTTCCCCACTGGGTGCTCAAGGGGCAGGAGTGTTGCCAACGCCCAGCCCCCTGGAAGCACTCTGAGGCAAGGGGGTGCATGCATCTGTTGATGATATGGAGCTTTTCAATTTCCCTCCCTGCTTCTTTATACTGTCTGCAGCAAACTGACAGGTGAGTGAGCCATCAGGGGACCGATAATAGTGATTATCACCTCATTAGCAAAACAATAGCTCCAAAAGCCCTAACCAGTCACTGTTCTATCCACCTGTCCCAGTGAAATTGGAGATACACGCATACGGAGACACCTCTCGGCATTAGCTAGCATACCACATGCCTAGGATCCATGGGGTTGAGGTCCGTTCTGTGGGAGATAGGAGGAAGTGGCGGTCCCTGCTTGTTCAGCAAGCAGTGAGGCGGGGTAGGGCAGGGAGAATCCAGGCAGACCCTGCTGTACCTGCAGTCTCTGCTGGAGCTACAGCCAGGGAGTAGAAGGGAGGGGCCAGCTTTGCTGTGGAGCAGAGAGGCCTGCCCAGACCACAGAGCATGCTGGGATGCTGGGGGAATCTGGTTTATTTTAAACCAGCAAGGGGTCTGAGACAAACATTGCATAAACTGGATTGAGTCAAATCAGTTAAATCTCATACTACATTCAACCAGGTTTATCTCAAACTGGTTTCAGCCATCTTCAGATTGGTTTATGTGACTGAACATCTGTTCTGTTACAGGTTTTAACTAGTTTTTGATCACTTAAACCAGTTTATGTATAATTGTCTGTCCCTAGCCTTAGAGACGGGTGGTAGTCCTGCAGTAGGGGACTCATTTGACATATTCCAAAAAACCACAGAGGAACTCTACTACCTAGCCCAGTTGCTCAGAAGGGAGACTAACCTAGGGCACAAATACACCTAGGCTGTATCATCTATACCAGCCAAAAGTGACAGGTGCTGGAGAGGAAGGCCTACTCCAAAGGTCTCCACTGCTCCTCACTGCTAATTTTCCCTGCCAGGGGTCACCACTGCTGCCTGGGGGCTCTGTCAATTGGGTGGGGAGGTTCACACTGGAGATTGCTGATGCTTCTCACTACTGGGGATCATCACTAGTAGTATAACTAAGATGGGGAAAAAAGGGAAACTGCCCTGGGTGCCCACTCAAGGAGGGGGGTCCAAAAAAAATGGCTATTTGCTGGCACTGTGCAATCATGCGGCAGCTGGCAGTGGCTGCTGCGCCTGTGCCCTGGCTACCTGGTTGCATTCCTACATTTCTGATTCCTCAGTCCTCCAAGGGATTGGTGCACATCTGTTACAAGTCCTCATCATATCTGGGACACTGCTCAGGACGGTTGTTGCCATCATGTCTCCCCACACAGGGGAGCCCTGCTGAGAACAGAGCTACTGCTCATTGTCATTGTCAGAGGTTTTTGCTAGGGGTCACTGATCCTTACTACTGGTGGTGTCACCCTTAGGGTGACACCCTGCCACTACTTCTCTCTGCACTTAGGCTTGCCACTGCTGCCGATCCTCGCTCCTGCTGGGGCTTGTCACTGCCACCATTCCTTGCCACTGCTGATGACTCCCACTAAGCTGCTGGCTCTCCTTGCCAGGCTGAGGGTCATTGCTAAGGATTGCTGCTGGTGCACTCAGCTCAGTGGCCACCACTTCTCGCTGCACTCTGGTAACTGCTGGGGACCAATGCTCACTGCCACCACCACTCAGTGCTGCTGGGGATCACTGCCAGGGATCACTGCTGCTACCGCTGCTCCTCTTTGTGTCCAAGGTTCACCACTTCTGCTGTCCCCACTGCCACCAGGAATTGCTGCTGCAGTTGTTTTTGCCACCACTGAGAGTCACTGTTCAGCTGCTGCCACTCCTTCCCATGATGGGGGCATGTCACAGAGCACTAAGGTGCCCTGTGCCTGAAGAGGGGAAAAACTGCTAAGGAAGGAGCCCTAGCAGTGACTAAGGAGCCCAGCTGGGGGTTGCCAGGGCAACCAATGAAGGCCAGCTGACCGGAAGGGCCAGACCTGGCTCCCTTTATAAAGCCAAGTAGCTGAGGCCAGGGGCAGTTCCCTGCTAGCAGCCAGAGAGGCAGGAGCTCCTTAAGCCATGATGCGAGAAGCAGCAAGAACTGCAGGTACAGCTTGACTTGAGTTGAGCAATGTTGTCATAGCCAGGTGGCTTATATTTAAGTTGTAGCCAAGAGGCTTGAGTTTGTGTTCTGCTTTGTTGTTTATAACTGGTGGTTTGGGTGATGCTATTAGGGGTTGGAGGAGGCCTCATAGGGGACTCACAGCAGAGTGTGAAGACCCCAGTGCCAGCGGGTGCAGCACACGGGGTGCATAGACCCCAGCCCCAGAGAGGGGCATTTGAGAAGCCCCAGTGTGGGTGTGGCGAGCCCTGAGAGGGGAGCGCTATTGAGAAGCCCCAGTGCGGGTGTGGCGAGCCCCGAGAGGGGAGCACTATTGAGAAGCCCCAGTGCGGGTGTGGCGAGCCCTGAGAGGGGAGCGCTATTGAGAAGTCCCAGTGCGGGCGTGGCGAGTGGATTAGAAGCCCAAGTTTGGGCATTGGGAGCCCCTGAAAAGGGGGCCGCCTTATTGAGAAGCCCAAGTGGGGCACGGCGAGCCCCAGGAGGGGGGGTCGCATGACCGAGAAGCCCAAGTTGGGCATGGAAAGCTCCAGGAGGGGGCAGCATTGTAAATAAGGCCCCAGAGACGAGGGCACAGAGAGAGAGAGTGCCAGAGGGAGCCCCAGGAGAGGGCATAAGGATCACAGAGAAGACCCAGAGAGAACAGGATGGGGCTAAGATAGGGATAGACCTGAGTTAACATCGGCGAGGTGTGGACTGCAGTGTAGGGTAGGAAACGGAGCTGCAGATAGCGCCCCCTAGCAGTGGGGCAGTATAAGGGCAGCCTCCCACTGATGAACACTGATCAATTAATTCAGACCAAGGCGTGGCAGGCGAGTAGGCGGGCGGTTGCCCCAGGGACAGGTGTGTGGGCCACATTGAGGGCGGCCCAGAGTGACGACCTGTCACAGGGCACTGCTGGCATTTGCTCCTCACTCAGCTGCCACAACTCGTCATTGCACTGGACATTGCTAGTGGGGACTGCCACTGCTGCTGAGGATTGCCACTGAGACTGCTCCTTGATGCCACCAGGGATCACTGCTCAGCTACCACTGCTTATCACTGCCACAAGAGATTATCGCTGCTCCCCTTTGTGTTGCTTATGCAACCCTAGCTCTTTTAGACCCTGGGGTGCTTGGCAGCAAGCCCAGGCATTTTCACCTTCTTAGAAACTACTGGGTACCCAGTCTGAACCTGAAGCCACTATAGGGACTTGTACTATCAGATACTTTTTCCTTTGAGGATTGATGGTGGGCTGTAATGTCACCTGTTAACTTTATGTGGAGCTTCCTCCATACCTTACTTCAGATCACGAGGGCCACTCCACTGCACATCTTGCATGGGTCACAGGAAGTGCTGACCTCCTGGGTGATCTTTGCACAACTTTATTCTGCAACATTTATGGCCCTATAAACTCCTTTTGGAAGGCAGGGACTGTGAACACAAAGATCTGGTCCTCCTGGCTCGTTACATTTAAACACTTACAAATTGTAGCCCCAGCACTCCTATCATGCTTGGAGGACTGGGGACTGCTTGTTCCTTTTTATTCTTTGTGAGGAAAAAGTTATGTATGTTCCTATGTATGTAAAAGTGTGTGTGTACACGGGTGGATGCGGGGGGTCAGAGGGAGGTGTGCATTTGCCCCTTCCTCACTCTGAATCCTGCTCTACCTAAACTTTAAAGGCAACTGTTCAGGTCAGCCAGCAGTATTTCTATTCAGGCAGCAGTGAGAGAGTTGATTGACTTTATAGCTCATTATAATGTGCCTGATTCCTGCTACTCTCTCTTCACTCTGTAGGTGTTAGTGACTCTCTCTTCTTTGTAATGGTCTTGATGTTCCATTAATCAAGTTATCCTTTCTTCTGCAATTTTGCTGTTTGTTAGCTATTCCTGGTAATAGCTCCCTTCTAAAAATAGGTCTGCAGGGCTGTGAAGTAGTTCAAAACTTAGCTTGGCTGTGGTAATATTAACTCAGAGAAACATTAACTCATATGTGTAAATGATTGACAGTGAAGTGCTGGATGCATTGTCCAAATGCTCAAGAAAGCTAGATTTTGTTTACTAAACCTAAGAAAGAGATGTACATGTTATTATAATGACTACAGGACTAATAACACAATCTCTTGGGACTATTTCTGCCTAGTCTGTTTTGTTTTTTAAACAATATATAAGTTAGAAAATTAGTACACGTTCCAATGAAGTTATATTTGGTTTTGCTTTGATCGTAAACTGAATAATGTAAAACTGAGCCCCTAGAATAATAGTAAAGCTTCTAGGTTTTTCTTTATGCAGAGAAAAAAAATATGTTGTATTATGTGATGATACACCACACTACCTGTACCCTCCTTTTCAAAATCCTAGATCCACCATAAACTCTGCTTATGTTATATATGATATGGGGGGCGGGGGTGTAATATGGTTGGGTCTGAATTTGGTGGAACTGAGTCAGCAGTTTGGGATTCAAAATTACTAAAAGGAAGTGAAAGCTGTGAACTTGCACTGGTTTTTAAAATAATTAACCCAATAAAAAAATGGAATTGTATTCCCTGATATTCACCAGTATATAAGATGTTAGATTTTTATCTCATCCTTCTGTATTGAGAAAGCAATTGGATGATTCTGATGAGAATTTATAATAGAAACTTTTCGTGTGATTGATCATTTCTCACTTAAAAAGATGCATGCTTTTCTTTGTAAGCGATAAACATCCAGGAAAAACTGGTGATACTATGTACTTGCAAGAAAACAAAACAGGTAGGTTTATGAATGTCAATAAAGATAATATCAGAAATGATTGCTAAGCAGCAACATGAGCCCTGAGTTTCTCTCTGATAGAGGTAAGTGACAACTAGATACTACTCTGAAGGTATTTTTCAAACGATACTTGGGCACGTGCATACTGACAAACCTTCCCTTTAAAAAGTCTGATTAAGTCACAGGACCGTCAGATCTTTTTTTTACTGGCAATTTGTTGATTGCTATTCAGCTGCAGAGCCTCCACAGATATAGCGTATTTGCAATGTGCTGAAGTCTTATTTCTGTCACCCAGACATACTTTCTGGTGCTTGTTGAGCCAGGACTGAAAAGGATATCTAAATCTGCCCTTTTTTAATTTGATTACAGTATGTATGGATCTCTAAAACTGGTCTTTTAAAATTTGATTACAGTATAATGCAACTTGTCTGTTTTTGGCTTATGTTACTCTAAAACTAAACTTTGTTTTTGTTTTTCAGTATACAGGAAACCAAAAATGAAACCTGTTTTTTCCTTTGTAATTTGTTCTATTTTTTTTTTTTTTTTAGGTGACTGCATATTCATTTTTGTGTTGTTCTAGCAGGTCCTTCAGTGAGCTTGCCTGCTTTTCTTATGAATCAGTTTCAGCATGTTAGTGCTGTACTGGACCATTACCACAAGCACAAGGAAAATACATTACTTAGTGAAATTGTTAAGAAATGCTTCATGAAATTGTTGTGCTTTCTGGAAAGTGGGGAGTAGCATGAGATATCGCCTGGTGACAGCAATTCTAAAAATAGCATTCTGGTGCAAAAATAAGTTGTAAAATTTTACATTCACATGTATGAAAATCTTTCCTTATGACAAATATTGGTTCCTCAAGAGAAATGGCTCATTTATATGCTATCTACTGCATCTAGTATAGCAGACTCCATCTGATTCATAGATATAACATGATGAATACACATCTGAATTAAAGAATATTTTTGTCTCCCCATTGGCTGGTGAGAATGACTTGTTAGTGATGTTTCTTCTTATCCTTCTCATTTACAAATCAGAGTGATAAACTGTACAGTGAGGGAGGTGATGAAAATGAGATGTGGAATCATTTCCTATTTTGTCTGAGAAGTCTTGCTAGTAAATCACATGCATCTATTGCATATCAGGCATATTTTTTTTGTCGGCATTCTTCCTCATTGTGTCAGATGAAAAGCTTATGTCGTTATTGTTTTCAAAGCAATGCAATGGTTAATGTTGATGATGAAGTACAATTAAGAATGGGAGAGTCATCACTTCAATAACATTATACAAAAGTCAAAGATTACTTAAAATTGTCACATATGTATAAATAGGGTGACCATACTATGTTTAAGAAAATCTGGGACACTGGTCCCTGCTCTCCTACCCTTCTCAAGTCAGTGGTGCTGCGAGAGGTGGAGGGAGGCAGGCAGGGGTACAGCGTGAAGTCCAACGGGGTGGAGTGGTATACTGGAATGGCCTATGAAATCTGGGGCTGTCCCAGCCAAACTGGGACATATGGTCACTCTATGTATGAATAGAAAAGCCATCATTCACTCTGTGTGGACTATTTATTTATGGAAAGAGGCAGAGTTTTACTGTTATCACAGTAAACTCTAGCCTCTAATTTGTTTGCAGGAGCACATTTCCTGTGGAATTTCACTCTAATCCTCGCTATATGTAAGAGCTTAGAATGTGGTTATATGCTTGCATTTTGCTATTGAGTTAGCTACTGACTCATTTATGTTCTACAATTGAAGCCTTTATTCAGCTGGGTTATTAACTGAATAAGCTATGCAGGGCAAATAATGTTATGTGATAGAGGTTAAGAAATGTTTGACTATCAAAGGATTTGCTTTCCTTCTGATCTAGCATTCTGTTATGGACTTCAGAAAGAAGATGCAAAACTACCCTGCAGTAGATAAATATGGGATAGCCTGCCCTCAGAGGAAATTCCTTCTTAGCTAGGTTGCATCTTGAAGCAAAAGGGTTTATATCCTTGCCAAAATGCTTGTTTATTCATTTCATAATTACAGTAATCTCGCTGGATAATCTTGTTATCCAGAAAAACTGCCTTTTCTTTTTAAGCTATTGATCTCAGTGATATCCCATGGCAATAAGTTCCACAGGCTATTTATGTACCATGTAAAAAAGTTAAAGTAACTGAAACATTAATAATTACTTTTGTTGCCTTCAAAAACCCTTTATATTGCTGCCTCAGACCCTCTTTTCTGTCCCATTACCCATTTCACAAATAGGGAACTGAGGCACAGTTACTAAGGTAAAACAGTCATTAATTTTGGGTGTCAAGTTTGAGATGAGTACGACCTGATTTTTCAGACTACTTACATTATATAATTCGTTGTATATTAACAGCTCAACTGTAGTTGAAGCCACAAGTCAGTAGTGCAACTAGGGGCGGGTGAGGGGGCACTAGCCCCAAGTGCTGATTTAGAAGGGATGCCAGAATGGTGCATCCTGGGGATAATGTGCCAATGATGGTGGTGCCCGCCACCATTGTCTGATTGGATTGAATAGCCCAATCAGCAGAAAACAACACTAGAAATGACATTCAAATATCAGTGTGGTTGACCAACCTCTTAGTCCTACTGAGGTAGACAACTATACATGTGACTCTTTTGAAGATACGTGTAAAATGGGGTTGTGGTTTCTTTGCATTGGCATTAAAGTGCTATACTACTTTTTTGTGAAACAGCTTATATCTGATCCATGTAGCTTTTCATGTAGGCATCATAAAGTTCATCACAAAGGTAGGTAAGCATTATAATATTATATTATAATATTAATATAATATTATATATATATAACCTTGGGTTCCAGGAATGGGGACTCACTCAGACCTCCATGCCCCTGGGTTTCTGTCTTCAAGTCAGCATTCAGCAGAGACCGGTGGGATGATAAACAGCTTCATCTTTATTAGGAAACAGGATTCAGCAACACACATACTCCAGATTGCAGGGAGAACCACCCACCACCACCAAACGGCACCTACATGGCATCAGGGGGAAAACTGGACCCTTAAAGGTACATTCCATATACCACAAGCATCATTAACTGACCAAATATCTCAGCTCCTTTCTTCTCTTTGAGAGAGTTATCCTCCAGGTGGCTGTCAACATGCACTCCATAGTTTGTTTATATTCTGTTAGTGAAGTTCTTCAGATTCTTGTGGAAGGAAGTATGGTGCAAATAATGTAATTTTTTTACACACACGCACAGAGTATGTATGAACATGTGTGTACATGTGCTTAAAACTATTGTTGTTCATGGCATGAGGAAGACAGAGACAAAGGGAGAGAAATATTTGAACTGTTAGGACTATGATCTGCTGCAACTACCGGTATGAATTTGCATAATCTGCATACTACTGAGGTAGGCAGTGAGGCCATCTGTCTGTTAGGTGTTGGATCTGGTTTGGGTAGCTGGCCAGCCTGCTTGATTAGCTCCTGTCTAAAGTTTTGGCAGAATGTGGGTGAGACATGAGTCAAGTGATGATAAGACCTAATCTTACAAGATGCTGAATGTTCTTAACACTTTTTAGATTCAGTTGATTTGCCTAGGCCCATTAGCTTCAATCTATTCATCTATCTTTGTTTTATAAGATCTTCTTTTATGGAGAAATGTCCCACTGTCAGTGGGAAATAATTAGGGGTTGGTGCTTCTCAACATTTTCTCAGGCTTTTTCAGGATTTGATCATAAAAATACATGCTATGTTACTTAAAATATGCATTATTGACTAGATAATACAAAATGGACTACAGCTGGGATACTATTATGATTGACATTGTAAATAAGTACTCATTTAAAAATGTTTTATTGATGTATATAAATCATAATGGATTTTTTTGAGCTGTGAAAACTCATCTTGTAAATACATATTTAGATAATTTTTAAAAGTCATATTCAGTGTGCACATTAAAAAGAAAATTAGCTAGTGCTTTAGATACATTTACAAGTTAAATATTTCAAGCAGCTGAAGTTTTTATTTCAGAGAAACCATTTAAAAGCAGTGAGGCTGTTTTTTCTCTTTATTTTCTTTTAATTCAAAGCTATTCCTAGATTTAGAATAACTTCTTGCATTTGTTTTGTCACTCATTAAACTTTAAAGCCAATTTCAAATGATTCTTTTGTTTGAATACTTATTTAGGGACATAGAAATAAGTGGAAGTTTAACAACACCGAGAGTTAGATTAGAGTTATCCAAGTTGTAAACTCTATTTGAGAGAGACTATGTTTGTTACTTCGTTGTAGGATGCCTTGCATAAGAGGACCTAATTATTAATCTGGGGTTCCTGTCAACTCCTGTCCAAATCCTGATTCAATAAACATTGGTAGAAAAGTAGGAATAGAAAAGCAATTGAAATCAGCTGTTGAAGTTTCAACCCTGAATATATTATGCTAAAATTACTATTAAAACTTACTTAATGCTATTTGTCAATGTTTTCAATAATTCAGTTAATACACTACTTCATAAATTGTCCATTATTCATCAACTGTATAACCATGAACAATTACTTGTTAAACAATTCATTTGATTAATAATGCCAATATTAAATATTGTGTTAATTTATAATATCTGCATTGCATGTCTTAGTTTATTTATTACAAACATAAAAATATAGGGTTTATTTTTTTTAAGATTTTCATACAGCCCAACTAATGGCAGTACAGTTTTTTAACCTTTATGAATAGAAATTGAAGAAGAATGTGAAAATATTGTCACTGATTTTTCCTCTAATTTTCCCTGAAAAGTCCTCGACCACTGTGTTTCGGGGGTGTTGGCTGTAGCTGTGTTGGTCTAAGGACATACGAGCTAAGTACAGACATTCAAAAAGCCTTAGTCTGAATCAATTCAATCTTTGCAGTTAGTTTAATCTGTGTAGATTGAACCAACAAGTAAGTGAATAGACATTCACTTTTGATTCTGGAAATGCAGCCACATGGATTTTGAACCTATCTAAAGTGTCAGATTCTTTCCAATTGGCTTCTATTCCATCCAGGAAAACACAAAACAGTAGCAGATTCTCCCTGTGCCTGAAGAAGGATGTTTGTGCCCAAAGTTTGTGAAGAACAATTTTTCCAACTATTTAGTTGGTATAATAAAAGATATCACATTTATCCAAAGAATGTTGTCTGCCTAAACCTCTGTTGCATTTTGAGTGATCTAAGTATTTTTGACTGTAAAGACTAGATCAATAATCCTCTCAACAGCCTGAGTATCTGATATTTTAGATAGGTTTAATATGAAACATGAAATAAGACAATCAGCCAATTTGGGAGTTCACAACTCCTGAATAGCTTTAAAAAAGGGCAGTCAATTTTCTCCTTTATGCCTAAGAGCATCAGAAGCCTGTTTATATAAGCAGATGAATCAGGACCACAGTGTTTTTGCAGCTGACGTACATACCTGTCAGCTTTTACAAACAAAAACGAAGATGATATGTACTATCCCAAAGTGGGGGTTCCAGTAAGCAAAGTGGGAAAAATCTCTTCTGACTGAATGGGGAAAATAGTCAAATTTGTTTATGTGCTAGAAATAGCCAAATAACTTATACAATATTGAAAAGTATGATTTAAAGCAAACTATCTATAATAAAATATAAACCTGTATGTTAGGGTGGTTTTTTTGCCATTTCTGTTTCTCTTCTATGTTTTTAGTAACTCTTTTCCCATTGACTAATTTTATATTTTTATGCATTTACATATGTGTTTTTTTTGTTGACTTTTCAGAAACTTTTCTTTTGATTTAACCTCTCTCCTTTATATGCATTTTTACTTTCACTGTTTTCTTTTTCCCTTCCTTCCCTTGTCTTTCCAGCTAAACCCTTTGGTGTTTTATGATCTCTTATCCATCCATCTATCCATCAGCGTTATTTGCTATTGATTTTGCTCTCCAAATGTGGCTTCACTGAAAGACCTGACTATTTAATGATTATAATGAAGTTTGTGAATCCATTGCTCACACACACACATTCAAAACCTATGTCACTAAAGATAGCTATTCCTCTTTTCCCTATTAAAATTATGTGGGAAGAGTGGTATTAATAAAAGGCACATTCTGTTGTGTATTTCTTCCTTCATTTTACTCTTGTCACTTTGCTCATCAGCAGTTATGAGACTGAAGGAAGTCTTGCAACTCATTTCGTTTCTGTGGTCTTGTATTTCCCATAAGGTTGATCACAACTCCTTGGCATATATCTACAGCACCTAGGATTACAGTGTGGTCTCTTATCCAAGTACTAGCCAGGCCCAAAGTTGTGTAGATTCAAATATCTGGTGCATTCCATCAATCATGACTGCCTCTAATCTGTATTATATTGGTATAAATCATCCATCAAGACACTAAATCCAATCTTAACTAATAAATAATTTGGACACCATGACAATAATGAAGAAAATTAATTTGACAAGTATTTTCCTATTGCTTGCTTTGTACCAATCATTAAGCAAAATTAAGTAGGTTCTTATTTCTAAAATTGGTTCCAAACATCCCAAAAGACTGCCTTGTCAGAACATTACCAGGAAACATGAAGTCAAAAAAGCATTATATAGTTTTGGATAGAGTTGCAAACAGATAGCAAAATGTTCTTTTTTAGGACAGAAAATATCCAGAGGTAGAAGGTGTCTCACAGTGTACACAAGTAGAAGCATGTTGAAAGCATATTACTTGCAGGGATCCCAAGAACCATACCCTAAGTGCAGTCCCATCATTTCTATGTTGAGGTGGACTCAGGTCACTATAGGCAGTGAAAGGCACATGAAGACCTCTTGGGACAAAGAACAACAATGTTGCTCAAAAAATTGGAATAAAATCACAGCGAATGACCAAAAAAGAGACAGATAAATCAATAGATCTTCAAAACAACTTCTTATAGTTCCCAGCAAACAAGGTTTGTTAAGGTTAGGATACATAAACACACACAGTTTACTCAGTTATTTTGGAATAGCTTTTTAATTCTTTTAGATCAAATACCATTTCCCTATTGCTAGAGTCTTGGCTATCAAAAATGTCAGAGACTAGAAGAACCATGTTGGTCTTCTCATGCTTACTATAAACCTATACTGAAATATAAGGTATTGAATGCCTTTGTCCAGAAGGCAGCTATTTAAAAAGAACATTTTTGGTAAATTAGAAGTGAAACATTTACTTGAAAACTGCAAGGAATGGAATCACTTTGGAAATGCGTAGGATCTGGTATGTGGAGATTCCATTGTCTTTTTCTGGATAAGGTAAGTAATGCTTTGGAGAAGGATATGGGTCCAATGAAAGGCAACATGATGCAGAGGGTTGGACTAGATGACATCCTGAGGTCCCTTCCATCCCTAATTGTCTATGATTCTATTAATTTAACAGCCACATACAGCTTTCTCATCCTCTCCCAATGGAGAGAAGCATGGGCAGCCCAGGAGAATTTTGCTTTTGTGAGAGTTTTACCTTTTCTTTTCTTTCCCTGCCACCCTTTATTTTCTTTAAATGTGCATGTTGCTAAGAAGGTGAGTTCAAAGAAATGTATCTTGAACTTGTAATGGAAAATGGTGAGGTTTGTCTTGGTCCATAATTTTTGGAGTTCATTCCATATTCTAAAATCACATTTAAACAAGAAAAGCTTCACTTTTATGATTGCTGAGTTCCATTTTCCCGTATAAACAGAGGTGTCACAACTGCTTTTCATTTCTGAGCTTTACATTTTTTTTTCTCTTTTTAATATCCTGTATGCAGATCTGGCACTCCTTGCACTACTGGGCCTTGGAGCTTGAGCTAGATTCAGTAGTCCATATCTAGTCCGGACAAGTTTGATGTGTTATGATGATAGCTTCTGTCACTGAAGAGATGAGCTTCAGCATACTCTGCTGATCAGCATTTCCTCAGCACTGTGTACCCTGTGTACCCTATTATCCAGCTGAGAAGTGATGGAAGCTTGAGGAAGTGAGACTAGAACACTGTCTGCCAGGTTGAGATGGAGCCTATTAACCAGTCAGGGATGGCAGAAAGTGTTATTTGTGAATAGTGCTATGACACAGCTTTGGATCAATGCGGAATCCCAAAGTACTTGTAACCTGACCAATTGCGGTGTGTACTTTAATTGAAAGAAGATTGCATGTGGTGCAAAATCCTTCTGCTGGATACCAGTATCACCTCTCTGCCTTGTTTTGGTTTTGGCCATGTGATCTCATCTTGATGGAAGCAGTGTAGTTATTTATGGTGAAATACATGTAAAGGCATATGCCATATAGAAATTGCTGTTACAAGCTAGGCTGTTGGACTAGTTCACCTAGAGAATTGATTCTTGTGGGTCCAGTGTTTCAGTGTTAGAGGTGGTTTCCTTTCAAATTTGCCCAATGCATTCCTATAGGAATGCATCAAACCATTTTCCTATATTCATAGATTGAAAGGCCCAAAAAGGGCCACTATGATCACTTAGTCAAGCTGGCTGTACACACAGGCTACAGTTGCTTTTTTCCTTCCAAAACTGGATTAAGAAATGTCTTTTTTAGAAAGATAGCTAATCTGATTTCTAAGACACTAAATCCTGGTGACTCTACCATCTCTCCTGATAAGATGTTCTCACATATAATTACCTGCACAGCGAGGAGGTTGTATCTTGAATTGAATTTGTATAATTTCAGCTTCAAGTCACTGGATCTTGTTATGCCTTTGTCTACAAGATTGAAAAACTTCTCCACTATCAGACATCTTTTCTGTGTGCAGCTACCTATACACAGTGATCGAGTTGCCTCACAACTTTCTTTTTGATAAATTGAATAGAGGAAGTTCCTTAACATTTGTTCTTTCTTTCTTTCTTCTAGGTCGGACTGGCTGTCACCTGAGGCCCTGGCTGCCCGGCTGGCGATGCGCTCCGTCCCAGTCCTCCCCGGGGTGGCCGGAGTCTCGGGCTCTGGGTCCCCGTCGGGTGGAACGCCCGAGACCCCCCCTCCACCTCCCTCCACCCCTGCCCCAACCGGGGTGGTGGACCTGGAGGTGGCAACACCCCAGCATCCTGGCCCACCCCCTACAGGGGGGGGTGCCAGCTACTCCCCAAAAAGCAAAGAATAAGAAAAAGAATAAAGGAGCGTCTAAAGGAACTCCTGCCCCTTCGGGGCCTGTCTCAGACAGCACCGGGGAAAAGGCAGTCAGGGAACCTGAGCCCGCTCTGCCTGCCCCCATGGAAACCCTGCCACCTCCGGCCACGACTGAGGGTGTCCTGGAGACGCCTGGCAACCCCTCGCCCCCATCCCAGCCAGTGGGGCCTGTGAGCGGCAAGGCAGGGGGAGAGTGCCGGCCTCCCGCGTGGCGGCGGGCAGGAGAGACGGCGGAGGGTCTTGCCACCCCACTGCCCGCTCCCCTGCCTGCCGGGGCCGATGGGGAGGAGGAGATGGAGTGCCTGCCCTCTGAGCGCCGCAAGCGGCCCCGGGAGCGGGACGACATCTGCTCCCCAAAGCGGATGGGGATCGATCTCCCCGAGACGGTCCTCGACCCAGATAGAGAGGGGGGCCTGCTAGGGAGCCTGGCCATTGAGGGCATGTTCACCGGTCTCACTGGGAAGTCCCCTCCCAGGGTACAGCCCCGCCGGTTCTCAGTCGGCAATATCCACCTCCTGCTGGAGAAACCCCCTTGGGTGGCCCCCAGCTATGGAGGTCTCATCAACCTCTTGGACCAGACCAAGGGCCAGAGGAACGTGGCCGAGAGTATCCGGCAATGGTGTCCGGACCCCGCGCAGTTTGTCCGCGCCGCTAGCGACGCAGCGAAGCTTATGCGCTGGGACCCGGGCACGCGTCAGCATGCCTTCCGGCTCGAGAAGCTGGTGACCCGGGTGAGGGAGGTGTGGGGCTGAGGCGGGCCCGCAGAATAGGGCAGGGCAACGCTAGGCCTTTCCCCTGTCTCCGCTGTTTTTCTGCCCGGCGTCCGTCACCCTCTCTCCCACCGGTACCCTGCCTACCCTTCCTCCTTCTCCTGTTCATGGCGGTTACCATAATTGCCTCGCTCAACACCAACGGCTGCAGAGACCCGGTGAAGTGGACGGCCGTCCTGGAGGGCCTGCAGCAGAAGCGCCTGGCAATCTCCTTCCTCCAGGAGACGCACAGCGGCGCGTACGTTCAAGCCGACTGGCACGCTGCCTGGAGAGGCTGCTTGTTCCTGAGCCACGACACCAACCTCAGCGCAGGAGTGGCGACCCTCCTCTCGCTGCAGCTGCGGTACGACTCGGCGGTGGCGCGAGAGGTTGTCCCCGGCTGGCTGCTGACCGTCCACGTCACCCTGGCACACCAGAGCCTACTCCTCGTCAACGTCTACGCGCCCACCGACGGGAGAGAGAGGGTCGCCTTCCTAGAGACCCTGGGTGACCTCCTGCGTGACGCCAGCAAGAAGGACGACTTGCTCCTCATGGGCGGGGATTTCAACTGTACCGTCGATGTGCTGCTAGACCGGACGGGGCCGGAACCGCACCTGCCTTTGGCCTGCAAGCTGCGGACTGTGCTGGAGGCGGTGGACCTCGTCGACGTCTGGCGGGTCCTCCACGACGACGCGTGACAGTACACCTGGGCAAAGATGAGTGCCAGCGGGCTTGCCATGGCCCGCCTCGACCACCTCTACATCGGCCAGCACCACCTGCCGTTGCTGCGCGGCAGCCGCATCGTTCCATCAGGCCTCTCGGACCACGCCTTGGTCTGCTGCGAGCTGAGCCTGCCTGGCAGAGCACGCACGCGGGCCCCTTACTGGTGCCTCAATGTCAGCCTGCTGCAGGACACCCACTTCAGGGACTGCCTCGCCCACCTCTGGAGGAGCTGGGAGGCGGCGTGAGCAGACTACCCCTCCTGGCGCCTGTGGTGGGACATGGGGAAGGTCCAGATCTGGGCGTTCTGCCAGCAGTACAGCCAGCTGGCGGCGAGCGAGCTCCGCCGCCGCACCCAGGAGCTGGAGGAGGACGTGGCAGAGCTCGAGGCAGCCCTGCTCCGTGCGGGCAATGACACGGCGCTCCTCGAGAGCCTCTGCTCCCACAAGAAATGCCTGCGAGAGCTGGCGGAGGCCGACGCCCCGACTGGCTTCTTCTTCGGCCTGGAGAGGCAGCGGGCCGCGGCGAAGACGCTGGACCACCTCAAGATCCCGGAGGGCCGGCTGCTCACGGACCTGGGCGAAGTGAGGGAGCATGCCGTCGCCTTCTACCGGGACTTGTTTGTGGCTGAGCCCGTCTGCCCGCGGGCCGCCCAGGAGCTGCATCGGGACCTGCCGCGCCTGGGCGCTTCGCAGGCCAAGGCCCTGGAGCGTGAACTCTCCCTGGCGGAGTTGGAGGCCGCGGTGGGGGGGCTCGCCTCGGGCAGGGCCCCGGGCCTGGACGGCCTGCCCGTGGAATTTTACAGAGCCTTCTGGCCCCTCCTCAGACCCAGCCTCCTCCGCGTCTTCCGCGAGAGCCTTGCCACCAGACCCTGCCAACCAGCTGCCGCCGGGCCGTGCTCACCCTGCTGCCCAAGAAGGGGGACCTCGGCTGCCTGAAGAACTGGCGGCCCGTCTCCCTCCTGTGTGCCGACTACAAGATCCTGGCCAAGGAGCTGGCGAACCATCTCCACACCGTCATGTCGTCCGTTATCGGGCCCGAGCAGAGTTACTGCGTGCCGGGCAGGACCATCCAGGACAACTTGTTCCTGCTGCGTGACCTGCTCACGGCCACGGAGCTTTTTGGCCTGGACGTCGGCGTGCTCTCCCTGGACCAAGAGAAGGCCTTTGACCGCGTTGACCACCTGTACCTGCTCGGCACCCTCGAGGCCTTTGGCTTCGGGCCGCTCTTCACCGCTGCGCTCCGGGTCCTGTACCACGACGCCTCTGGCCTGCTCAAGGTGAACGGCGCGCTGTGCTCCCTGTTCCCCGTGCGTCGCGGCATACGCCAGGGCTGCCCCCTGTCGGGCATGCTGTACGCCCTGGCCGTCGAACCGCTGCTGCACGCTCTGCGACGTCGCCTGACCAGCCTCGCCCTGCCACCGGCGCCGGGCCCTGCCACCGGCCCCCCGCTCCGGCTGACGGCGTACGCGGATGACGTGACCGTCTTCCTGGGCAGCCAGGAGGACGTGCGGGCCCTGGTGGACTGCCAGCGTGCCTACGAGCTTGCTGCCTCGGCCCTCATCAACTGAGGTAAGAGCGACGCCTTCCTGCTGGGGACGTGGGCCGGCACGCCGCCTCCGGACCAGCCGGGAGGCCTCGCCTGGTGCCGGGAAGGCCTCAAAGCCCTGGTTGTGTTCCTGGGGCCGCCGGCCTTTGTGGCTCGCAACTGGGAGGACCTGGCGGAGGGAGTGGAGGCCCGCCTGCAACGCTGGCGCTGGCGCCTGCCTGCCTTCTCTTACCGCGGCCGGGTCCTCGTCGCCAACAACCTGGCGGCGGCCACCCTGTGGCACCGCTGCGCGGTGCTGGACCCTCCACCGGAACTCCTGGAGAGAGTGCAGCAGCTCCTGGTTGACTTCCTGTGGGACGGACGCCACTGGCTGCCCCGAGCTGCCCTCTACCTTCCCACCGGGGAAGGGGGCCAAGGCCTGATCGACCTGGCCAGCCGGGTGGCCGCCTACCGGCTGCAGGCCCTCCAGCAGTTCCTGTACGCCGACGGCAACCTCCCGTGGCGGCAGCTGGCGTGCCAGTTCCTGCAGCGAGTGGGGGGCCTCAGCTTTGACCAGGAGCTGTTTCTGCTGGACCTCACTTTCCTGAATGGGGCGGTCTTTCCCCCGTTCTACCGCAGCATGGTGCGGGCCTGGCGGGCGGCCTTCCATCTCTGCCCCCAGGCCAGGCACCTGCGGTTCCCACACCTGCTTCGGGAGCCCCCGGTCTACAACCCGGCCCTGCAGCGTGTCGCGCCGAGCCTGGCCTCCGCCAGCCTTGCGGCAGCCCTCATCGAGGCGCACACCACCCGCCTGGAGCACCTCCTGGACCCTGCTCGGTCGGCGTGGCTGTCCCCTGAAGCCCTGGCTGCCTGGCTGGTGCTGCGCTCCGTCCGCACCGCGGGCCAGCTTCTGCGGACCGTCAGGGGCGCCCTCCTGGCAGAAGCAGCGACCGCCCTGGAAGTCCATCTCCAGGCTCGCCGGACCCTCCCCGCTGCGGCCGCTGTGCACGACGCCTTCCCACCACTGCCCGTCATCCCAGCGGTACCCGGCGAGCTGGCCGACCGGCCCGACACGCTGCTCAGGCTCCCGATGCCCCCCAGCAGCAATACGGGCTGCCCTTTTGGCACCCTGCCCCACAAGGGCCTATACATGTGGGTGGTGCACACCCGGCACACCCAGGTGCTGGCCGGCCGCCCTGACACTGCGTGGCGGCGGCGCCTGGCATGGCCTGGGACCCCAGCATGGCGCACGCTGTATAAGGCGCCCACTGCCAAAAAGACCGGCAACCTGCAGTGGCGGCTCATGCACAGCATCCTGGCCACCGGCACCTTTGTTCGCCACCTGGACCCGGCGGCCTGAGCAGCCTGTCCCTTCTGCCCGGGGGTGCCGGACGAGGACATTTTCCACGCGTTCCTCGACTGCCCCCGGCTGCAGCCGCTCTTTGCCACCCTGGGCGCCCTGTTTTGGGTGCTGGGCCGGAACTTCTCCGAGGACGTCTACGTCCACTCCTTCCCCTACCGGGCAGCGGAGAGGGCCGTGGTCAGCCTGGCCAACTTCCTGCTGGGCCAGGCCAAGATGGCCACCCTGAAGAGCCGGTGAAACCGGCTGGCCGGGACCGGGATGATCGACGCCCTGCAGCTCTTCCGCCTGCTGGTGCGGGCCCGCCTCTCGCTCAAGTTTGAGCACGCGGTCCTGTGGCGGACGGTGCCCACCTTCGAGGAACGCTGGGCCCTCGAGGGGGCGCTCTGCCGAGTTGAGGTGGGGCGCCTGCTCCTCGCCCTGTAACACCCCCGGCTGCTCAAGCTGCGGACACACGTCCAGCGGGCCGAGGCCTTGGACTTTGCCTCACGCGGGTCGAGCCCTGAGGCTCCCCATGGGTGTCCGTGCTTGCGGAAATTTAAATATGTAAATAGACCTTTGGCTCGCTATGGTTTTTAGTCTAGAGTGTATGGGCAGGCCTTGCAGGCCGTGAGCCCAGGACCATGTCTGTGAGGCCCAGGTGTTTGGGCCAACCTGTACATACTCTTTACTGGCCCCGATTTGTCACCCTCCCTGGAATAAACACCTCTTAAAAGTCAAAAAAGTCTTTCTTTTTCTTTTCTTTTCTTTCGGCCAAGGCCCGGGACTTTTGCTCATGCGGGCCGACCCCGGAGGCCTCCATGGGTGTCCCCGCTGGCAGAACTGTAAATACTGTAAATAGTCCTTATGTTCGTTGTGTTGTTTTTTTTCTGTCTAGAGTGTACGGGCAGGACTTGCAGGCCATGAGCCCAGGCCTTGTCCATGAGGCCCAGAGCTTCGGGCGTACCTGTACATGCTCTTTACTGGCTCTGAGTTATCACCCTCCCGGGAATAAAGGTCTCTTAAAAGTCAAAAGTCTTTCTTTCTATGCTACTGCGTGCCGGGCAGGACCATACAAGACAACCTGTTCCTGCTGCGGGACCTGCTCACGGCTAGCGAGCTCTTTGGCCTCGACGTCGGCCTCCTCTCTCTCGACCAGGAGAAGGCCTTTGACCGCGTGGGCCACGCCTACCTCTTCCGCACGCTGGAGGCCTTTGGCTTTGGGCCCCTCTTCACCGGGGCCCTCCGGGTCTTGTACCGGGACATTTCCAGCCTGCTCAAGGTGAACGGGGTGCTTTGCGCTCCGTTCCCCGCGCGCAGGGGCATTCGCCAGGGCTGTCCGCTGTCGGGCATGCTCTACGCCCTGGCCATCGAGCCGCTGTTACACGCGCTGCGCCGCCGCCTGAGTGGGGTGGCCCTGCCATCGGCCACGGGCCCGTCCGCTGGCCCTCGTCTCCGGCTGTCGGCCTATGCGGACAACGTCACCGTCTTCCTCGCCACCCGGGAAGACGTGCGGGCTCTGGCAGATTGCCAGCGGGCCTACGAGCGCGCCTCCTCCGCCCGCATCAACTGGGGCAAGAGTGACACTCTGCTGCTTGGCGCATGGACTGGCAGGCCTCCGCCGGACTTGCCGGGGGGCCTCGCCTGGCGCCGCGAGGGCCTCAAGGTCTTGGGCGTGTTCCTGGGGCCGACGACCTTCATGGCGCGCAACTGGGACGGCCTCGAGGAGGGAGTGGAGGCCCGCCTGCAGCGGTGGCGCTGGCGCCTGCCCAGCCTTTCCTACCGGGGGCGCGTCCTCGTCATCAATAACCTGGCGGCGGCCACCCTGTGGCACCGCTGCGCGGTGCTGGACCCTCCGCCGGAGCTACTGGAGCGACTGCAGCGGCTCCTGGTCGATTTCCTGTGGGACGGACGCCACTGGCTCCCACGAGCTGCCCTCTACCTGCCCACCGGCGAGGGGGGCCAGGGCCTGATCGATCTGGCCAGCAGGGTGGCCGCCTATCGGCTGCAGGCCCTCCAGCGGCTCCTGTACACCGAAGGCCACCTCCCGTGGCGACAGCTGGCGTGCCGATTCCTGCGGCGAGTGGGGGGCCTCGGCTTTGACCGGGAGCTGTTTCAACTGGACCTCACCTTCCTGAACGGGACGGTACTTCCCCCGTTCTACCGCAGCGTGGTGCGGGCCTGGCGGGCGGCCTTCCATCTCTGTCCCCAGGCCAGGCACCTGCGGTTCCCGCAGCTCCTTCGAGAGCCCTTGGTCCACAACCCGGCCCTGCACCGTGTCGTGCCGAGCCTGGCCTCCGCCAACCTCACGGCAGCTCTCGTCGAGGCGCGCTCCACCCGCCTGGAGCACCTCCTGGACCCCGCTCGGTCGGACTGGCTGTCACCCGAGGCCCTGGCTGCCCGGCTGGCCATGCGCTCCGTCCGCACCGCGGGGCGGCTTCTGCGGGCCGTTAGGGCCGCCCTCCCGACGGAGGCAGCGACCGCCCTGGAAGCCCATCTCCAGACTCGCCGGCCCCTCCCCGCCGCAGACGCCGCAGAAGACGCCTTCCCACCGCTACCCGTCATCCCAGCGGTACCCGGCGAGCTGGCCGAGCGGCCCAACACGCTGCTCAGGCTCCCGGTGCCCCCCAGCAGCAATACGGGCTGCCCTTTTGGCACCCTGCCCCGCAAGGGCCTCTACATGTGGGTGGTGCGCACCCGGCACGCCCAGGTGCTCGCCGGCCGCCCTGACACTGCGTGGCGGCGGCGCCTGGCGCGGCCCGGGACCCCGGCGTGGCGCACGCTGTATAAGGCGCCCATCGCCAAGAAGACCGGCGACCTGCAGTGGCGGCTCGTGCACGGCATCCTGGCCACCGACACCTTTGTGCGTCACTTGGACCCAGCGGCCTCGGCGGCCTGCCCCTTCTGCCCGGGGGTGCTGGACGAGGACATTTTCCACGCCTTCCTCGACTGCCCCCGGCTGCAGCCTCTCTTTGCCGCCCTGGGCGCACTGCTTCGGGTACTGGGCCGAGACCTCTCCGAAGACGCTTACGTCCACTCCTTTCCGTACCGGGCGGCCGAGCGGGCCACGGTCAGCCTGGCCAACTTCCTGCTGGGCCAGGCCAAGATGGCCACCCTGAAGAGCCGGCGAAACCAGCTCAGCGGCACCGGGATGGTCGACGCCCTGCAGCTCTTCCGCCTGCTGGTGCGGGCCCGCCTCTCGCTCGAGTTTGAGCATGCTGTCCTCCGGCGGACGGTGCCCGCCTTTGAGGAGCGCTGGGCCCTCGAGGGGGTGCTGTGCCGGGTCGAGGCGGGACGCCTGATCCTCGTTCTGTGATGCCACCGGCTGCTCAAGCCGCAGAGACGCGTCGAGCGGGCCGAGGCCCTGGACTTTTGCTCGTGCGGGTCGACCCCGGAGGCCTCCATGGGTGTCCCTGCTGGCAGAACTGTAAATACTGTAAATAGTCCTTATGTTCGTTGTGTTGGTTGGTTTTTTTTTGTCTAGCGTGTACGGGCAGGCCTTGCAGGCCATGAGCCCAGGCCTTGTCCATGAGGCCCAGAGCTTCGGGCGTCTTTGTACATGCTTTTGACTGGCTCCGAGTCATCACCCTCCGGGGAATAAAGGTCTCTTAAAAGTCAAAAGTCTTTCTTTCTTTCTTTCTTTCTTTCTTAGAATGGGCTGTGTGCTCAGATGGGAGCCCTCTCTCTCTTTTTCTTGCACTCTCATTTGGCTCTGTTCTATGGAGGGCCATGACTCACGAGAAGAATATATCTGGTACATTGACTCTAGGCCTTTATAAGCCTGGTGCGAATCCCCCAGGCAAGCAGAGGCAGGAGTCTGTTTTTAAAGGCAGCCAAGAGGGGCTTGTTCACTACAGTTTAGATCTCTGGTGAACAGCTGTCTGCAATGCTAGAAATTTAACGCTAGTCAATGTAGTAAACTGATGTGTGTTTGTGTGTATGTTGGGATGTATAAGAGAACTTATGGTTTCTATAGCTCTCTTTAAAATGCATAATATCATTTATTCCCCATTTGAGCTAAGAGATTGCTTTACAAAAGTCTACTTTAACTGGAGAGAGATCCCCTCTTCCGAGGTTTATCAAGGCTCTGGTTTGGAAGAATGCATTTTGGGATATTTAAAAACTATTTGATACTGAAATCACTCTTTGTGAGTTCACTACTGAAATACAGTTTAGTTGAAAACTGGTCAGGATTATTAACACAAAACAGATTAAAAATATTGATTCACCAGCATATTGCATATCTTTCTTTCTTTCTTTCTCTCTCTCTCTCTGTCTCTGTCTCTGTCTCTGTCTCTGTCTCTGTCTCTGTCTCTGTCTCTGTCTCTGAATTTACCACATTGTTATATAGTTGTAAACACCAGAATGGGACCCAATATTGAAGTAAAAATCTTACTGATGCTGTGGCCAGAGGAAAGAGCACTTCCCTATTTCTCATTGATATTCTCCTTTTTTATGCATCCAAGGGTACATCTACAGACATGCAATTACCCTGACTGAATACACTCTGGCACAGTTTGTGCTGGAGTAAGCTGCTCCTGGGCACAGTATCTTCATGTGTACCCAGGATCATAATAATTTGAGCTGGGGTGGAGCAGCCCTTGGCTGGGGGTGGTGGTGGAAGAACTGGCTGGGACACAGTGGGGCTACAGTTCAGGGCTAGCCAGCAGGCAGTCCCACACTGTAGCATCCTTGTGCCCCAGCCAGCCTCAGTCATCTTCTACATGTGGGTTTTGGTGCAGATAATGACTCTGCTGTAGGATAGTACTTATCCTGGGCAGTACTATCCTGTGGTGGAATTAATTAATTTATGGGTGTACATGTAGACAGCAATGCTTTACTGTGAAGCTAGCTAGTCAATTCTGCAGTAAAGTCACTGTAGATACATCCCAAGAATCCAAAATTAGTCCCCCTGCCCCCCACACACATTACACTGAGAACTCTGATTGTGGTAGTTATCTTCAATCAATCTGAAGTGAGTTATTAAATCACTGCTTTCTAATTTGGTCTCTTGTCCTATGGATAGACTTCACCCTTTGTTTCCATAGGTATTGACTTGACCACAGTGATCTGTGTTTTGTTGGATTACCACTTAATCAGGTGATTCAGTTCAGTCTGTAAGAATAAACATTCTGGTTCATTATTTAATAATTTGCCCATTTCTAGTTTCTTCAAAATCAATCAACAATGACTATACCTGGATCACTTTGAAAGCATTGAACATAGTTAGACTGAAGATGGATCCCTGAGGCCCTCCTGATATTGGTCCCTCTTACTGATGTCCCCTCCCATTACATTTTTAGATCTGTTAGGGAGCTAGTGGTTCATGCACCTTATATGTGCCCTGTTAATTCCATAAAATGTGAGTTTTAATTATGCTATCATATGGTACTAAGTCAAATGCCTTGGAGGAATCCACGTATATTATATCAACAGAGTTGCCTTTATCAACCAGGCCTGTAAGTCTTGTTAAAAAATAAGACTTGTTTGACAAGAATTCTTTCCCATTGAACCATATTAACAGTCTAGTTATATTTTTTTGTGGTTTGATAATGAAACTTTTTTGATTAAAATGTGCTAGAAAAGATGGATAAGGGAATAGGGCTAAGCATAAGGCTTATGCCCTGCAACCTGATTAACCAGCCTAACTAAACCTAAACCAGGACTAGCTGACCCTAGTCCTTCCCCGCTGATTGGTCCTGACCCTGATTTTAAGAAACTCCTCCAATATCTGAACCTTGTTGCACATCTTACTGGTCTCCAATCCCTGAGCAGCTTCTGTCCTAGTAACCCCTCTGGCCTCTGTCCTGGCATCCCTGATTGTGCATCCAGCCCCTTGGCCTTTGGCTTGACCTCAGTTTGCTTCCTGATTCTAGTTATTCCCATGGTTTGGTATTTGGTTCCTGACTTTTGGCTTCTGACCCCCCTTTCTGCGATCCCTGGTTCCACTTTCAGCCCTACCCACTAGGCTGGATGTCTTGGTGGACTGTGACATAATCTCTGGGACCTCAGTACCACAGAATCTTAAGAAATTCAACAAGATGATGTAAGTAAGCAGGAGGCTCTTCTATAAGGGAGGAAACTCAAGATATCCTTGGAGAAAAAAGGATGTAAGGAGTAAACTTTATGGGCAGCCATTCCTTGGAAAGATAAGCATGGTGAACAACAAATGACCACCTGTAAGTTGGTTCAGATCAGTTTATGGAAGGCAATCCTCTCCCCAACTCCACTTGCTTGCCCCTCCCCTCCCCCTCCCCACTCCCAAAGTATTTGAGTAATTGGAAACTGAGGTGGATAAAGGAAGCTAATGGAAAAGGGTTCTTTGTTTCTGCTAGTGATCCATGATGGGGGAATACCAACATGTGTCTGCATCCTCTTTGGCAGCTGAGTCATGGCTAATATTACTGTGTGCTTAAAGTAATCAGTATAAGTGCTGGTTGGCTTTTGATTTTAATAAAAGAATTTTCAGCTGAATTACTGGCATAGCCTATCAAATTCCAACAACCCTATATAATAATTTTTTAATCCTGGCTTTTAGTGCTTCCACCTGGATTCTTGCCACCACTCTCAGGTGAGAGAGCAGTATTTCATGCTCAGCAGTCCTGACTTCTGTAGAGCTCCAGAAAGATATGAATGGCTCTCTCCATTGACAGGAGGAAATTCAGCATTTTCTGAAGTGATTTCAGTTCTATCTCTTGTAGTAAGTCCAGATTGTGCTGGGTCTTCAAATACATGAACTTCTTGTTAAGCTTTCAGAGCTGAAAATGTGAAACATGCAAGACTAACTAAATACATCATTTCCCTTCATTACTGTATATTTTAGATCACTTAAATCATGCTGTTGTCAAATTACCTCCTTATTGCTAGCTTCCCCCCCCACTGTAGCTGTTTACACGTATTCCATAGAAAAAATGTCTGATCAATAATATTCAAAATACAGATTTAAACTTTTTTTAAATGAGTGGAATGCTCAGATGTGGTGTGTCTGTTTAATTGGTAGCTTTTCTCTGGTAACTATTTGTCTGAGTAAATGATGATTACGTTCTGTTCCTTATTTTGCATCAGTGTCTGATCAATGCAATCAGAACAGTAGTGTATGTTCCATCAGATGGGGATAGGTGGACATCTAGGAAATGTGGACTCATTTGTGTGCAGTTTTTTTACTCTGCATTTTGTGCGGGCCGGGAGTGGTCCGAGGCCCTCGGGGGTTTTCTTTTTCGCGGCGGGCTGTGGCCAGCAGCCCGGACACGCTGGGTTGGGGAAGACAGGCGGCACGCTAGAATTAGGCACGGATGCTTAGTGGTTGATTTAAGATTATTTTACTTACACCGAAGATGGTCGCGGTGCAGAAGGGGAAACTTGCTTGAGTTGCGGTTACAAAACAAAACAAAAAACTTGAACCTGCAGAACATAAGGGTACATTGCAATGGGGTTTCGGTGACGGGAGATGAACAAAAACCTCGAGAGTACTTCGCAATGGGGGTTTCGGCGATGGGAAGAAAAAAAAACTGCAGGACTCGAACCCCGGGTAGAGCTCTGGATTTACTCACACGAAGTTTGCTAGGCTCCGTGGAACTTGCACGCAAGGAAGGGTACGTTGAGGGATCAGGCGGCGACGGGGAGAGGTGAGATGCTGATCAGACCCCTGTAGCCTTCTTGATATACACACTGGGTCCGATAGGCTCTGCAGCGCTTAGAGATCTTCACGAGACGTGAAGTTCTCCTCCTCCTGGTGGTCGTGGAGTCCTCCAACTTGGGCAGAAACCACTCAAGCCTCTTATACAGCTAGCAAGCCAATCTCTAGCCGCCACTTAGGAATAATTTAGAACTGGCCAATAGTGGGGCACAAATCTGAATACAAATGGCGGGAACTCCTTGCAACGTGCATTTCTATGTTGCAACGAAGAAATGCACCCTGCAAAGAAAGCTACAAGTGGCGGGAAATAATTCAGGAGTGCCGAAGCACACACAAACAAAAATCACACCCTTGGGTTGTGACACATTTACTAAGAGAAAATTGGGCTTTTTACATTTTTCTTAGATAGATTTTGATCCTGATCCTTTGAAACTATTTTGAGAAGAAGAATTTGAGAAGGCATAATTTTGTCATCTTACCGCATTTTATAGTATATTCTGAAGGGAGTCAGTTTAAAAAAAGCAAAAATTCCTGGTACTTGCAAAAGCATTCTTTTAAATATTAAAGCAAACAGAAAGCTTATGTACTACTAATGGAAAATGAGGATAAATAATAGTCTCTCTAAAACTGGATTTTCTATTCCAATTTTTACATTGCTTTACATGGCAAACTTAAGTTCTTGGGTATTTTGCAGGCAATAAAGTGGACAGTAATTTTTCTTTCCTGTTAAATTTTGAAAGTCACCTAGTATTATTTCACACTTGCCTATAACAAAATATAGATGGCAAAACACCAAGCACAATGTCAGCGCCCAACAAACAATAAATAATAATTATTAGGCTAGATGCATTCAAATAGCTACATCCTTTTCTGCAGAAGGCATCAATAATGTGCCTTTGGCCACTGCTTATTTTAATGACATCCCTGAGGACCACATTGAGCGTTTAAAAAATAACTATAAAATCATTGCTGCATTTCTTCTTTTTTTATCAAATCACAGTTTTCAAAAACTGCACATTTGTGTTTGCAAAGCTGGCTTCTATAGGTACATTTTCTAAAGTTATGATACTACTGTGTGGAGCAGAGGTTTCGAACAACCAGTACATGGGCTAGATCCAACCTGTAGAGCCACTCCATCCAGCCTGTTGGACTACTGGAAGTTAGGGGCACGGCTAGCAGTGGTCGTGGCCTGCTGCTAAATCTGGGGCTCTGTGGCCTCAGTTGGACATGGCACTTGGGGGCAGGAGGGCTATTGAGGGCTAGTGGAGCACAGCCCCCAATAGCTCACTTGCCCTGTGACTGCCACCCCACTTGCCCCACTGCTGCTGCAGTGACTGCCACAGTTGTTACTGCTACTACTGCAGTGGTCATGGCAGCTACCCCATGTCCTAGATTGGATCTGGCCCATGAGGTCCAGACCCAGCCCAGGGACCAGGTGAGTTTAACACTCCTGAAATAGCAGGATCTGTATATATCTTTCTTGCCATCTTGAATCTACAGTACTAGATTGTTAAGACAGATGCACAGGACAGAATGCTCCCACATGAGGACTCCAAGATTACAGAAACTGGGGGCCTGAAAGCCTTGGAAGTCACAGCTGTCACCTCCTTTCTCATGGCTAAAGCCAGAGGTTTGAGTTTCCAGGCTCCCTGCTGCAAGATTGGGACTTAGTGTCAGGAAATTCCAGACTGGTTTCCCAGGATCTGTAGCTTTGGTGTTAGTCTGTCTCGTGAGGCTGAGACAGAGCCACTGATAATGTGAGTCCTATGCAGATGTTCAGTGATGATATTGACACTTAATTAGCCAAGCAACTAGAAGTAAAGCCAATGTTACTGAGCAGAAACAGGGTCTGAGAACCTTTAAGTTCAAAGGAAACTTCTAAAAAAAATGGGTTTTGTCTGACTCTGACCCAAACAAATTTTGAAAAATCAAAATTTTCCATGAGCCAGAAACCCTGTTCTTCAGATGCTTCTGCCAACAATACATGGGGCAGTTACAGAAAATGCTTAGGTAAGTTTCAAATAAAATAAGAGTAAAACATTTTGGACAGAGGATATATAGTCAATAGTATCTCAAGGGGAGTAGTGAAATCCTACCTCTTGCAACATTTAAAATGTAGATGGGGAAAAAATGTAGGAAATATACAATTAATATACAAACATACAAGGACAGGCCCTTGGGGGTGGGGTGGGATATTCCAAAATGAAAAGGTTGATAACAGGGGTGGGTAAATATTTGGGTCGGAGGGCCACTTCGGGATTTGGGGTGAGCTGTTACGGGCCAGATCAGTCACTCCCCATTCCTTTCCCCACCCTTTGCAACAGCTCACCAAAGCTCCCTAATTGCCCACCCCGGTCTAAGGGCAGAGAGAAAAAAGGTTAGGGGAACCTATTCTTTGTTCCTCCCTTTTGTCAGTGCCCACTCCTACACTTCGAGTGCCCAGCATGTGGCTAGCCCGGTGCCATGCTGTATTCCTTCATGCCACCTTGGGCCACATGGGCACAGCTGGCAGGGCTTCTGCCTAGCCTGACCCTGTGCCGAGGACTTGGGATGGGGGAGAGGATGCAGAGGGAAGCTGGGACCTGCGGGTTACCCAGCCGGGCTGGTGACATGCTATGTTCCTCCCTTGTCCCTTCACGCCCCCGCCCCCCCGAGTCCCCAGCACGCAGCTGGGCTGGTGCATACTGTTTTCCTGCATGCCACCTTGGGCCACAAAGGTGTAGCTGCTGTCTGACCTGGCCATATGCTGGGGACTTGGGATCAGACAGGAGCTGTGCTGGGGTTGGGCAGGAGCCATGTCAGCCACTCCAGCTGCACCCATGTGGCACAGCCTGAAGTGGCATGTGGGAACACAGCATGGCACCATGTTAGCAACACCTGCATCCCTACTAGGCCCAAGCTGGGCAGGGCATGGATAACCCATGGCTCCTGGCCCTCTTCCCCCTGCATCCTCTCCTCTGCCAGCAGGGAGAACCTCACCTGAGCTTTGACTCACCAGCGGCTGTGCTGTCTGGTCAACAAAAGGCCACAGGGTCAGAGTGGTGTACTGACAGTTTCCCTGGGCAGAAGCCTGGAGAGGATCTCTGTGCTCCCTGCCTTGGAGAGTACACAGGGGCCTGGGTGGGACAGGGTGGGAGGAGAGTGGCTGCTGCTGTGGCAGTCGGCTGGTAGGGGAAGGGAGAACTGTGAGAGGCATTGAAAGCCAGGGCAGCTGCAGCCCAGATACAGTTCTCCTTCAAAGGAGTAGCTGCAAGCCAGATGAAATCATTTGGCAGGTCGCTTTTTGCCCACCCTTAGTTTATAAAATACATGAGGTGCCCACACTGTTATGGTGAGCTGAACTGGGAAACTGACTTGGATTACACATCTGTTTCCCTGAGACACTTCAGGATGAAGCAAGTGTATAAAATATGTTGGCAGGTATGAGACACTTGAACAGGTAGCATAATCAGTCTAAGCTTCTCTGGTATTTATTTTCTGCTGCCAAAACTAATGAATTCATTCATATAATTAATTGAGGTGGATAATGTAAATCCAAGTTCAGTAATATTAAACAAATTTAAGGTATAATGGGCAATACTGAATTTTATGCTATTTTCTGATTAACATATGGATCAAATTATTTCATAAGGTCTTTTCCCATGTTCAACTTTTGCCATTTCTTGACTTTTTAAATAGAATGGTATCCAGGTTAATGTTCAATAAAGAGAAATGTTTCCCTTAATAATGGAGTGCCCCACCAACCAACCATGGCAGAGGTTAGCAGAAAAGGGGCCATTGTTTCTTGGAGTGACATATTTTTCCCTTTGGCACAAGAAGTCAAATTTTACTTAGCATGCAGTTAATTACCAGAGCTATATTTCTTCAGAAATATTTTTGCCAAAAAATTAATTGCATTGGTCATTGATGAAGCCAGTATTTCTCCATTGATGTCCTTAGACAGTTTTCCTTTAAAATGCCAATGAAATGAGCAGAAGTTATCAAAAATATGTTTTCTTGTTTTCTAGTGAAGGGAAAACAAAAACCAATCCTAGTAACTTCTGTGGCATTCTCATTACAGTATCAGAGTGTAACAAATGGACATAACTTTTTTCTTCATAATCTGAAGTGAGCGCATATTATTATTTCCATTTTATTGGTAGGCCACTGAAACACAGAGCATTATCAAGTAGGTCCACTAATTTTGCTTGCCTAATTTGCAACATCTAGGGCCTGGTATTTAGCAACATGTTTATGGTATACGTGGTATATTGTTTCCTCAAAGGCTGTTCCAAACGGTTTCAGTTAGTGGTGAGCATGCAGCTCTTCTGGAGATCTGACTCTTTGGCTATTCTGAAATGAGCAACTCAGGTTTGACTACACTTGAACATTAATTTAGATTTAGGCAAAGTGAATTTAATGTGTGATAACTGTTCCAGTATAACATTGCGAGTACAGAGATGTGTAGCCATGTTAGTCTGAAGCCAGGCAGAAGGCAGGAGGTGGTGGCACCTTAGGGACTGACTGGGTCAGAGAATCATGAGCTTGCATAGACAACAACCTACTTCATCAGATGCTATAAATGCTTGTCCATGACTAGATATGAAGAGAGGAGAAACAAGCAGAGAGTGAGTTTTCCTAGGAGTTAGCCACAGGAGGGAAAAGGGGCCAGGGAGCAGTATGTATATGGGTGGGTGTGTATGTGAACAAGTGGGTTGCTGCTTCTTTGCTTTGTTTTCTACAGTCTAGGTGTCGTTAAGGGGGCATAGAAAACATAAAATGGAGACTGGATCAGCAGTTGTTACTTGTGTGGGATGTGCCGTGTTTGTGTTCCTTCCAGAGAGTCAAGACAATTTCATCTGCACCAAATGTAAGATGGTGCCTGTATTGGAGGAAAAGATTGAGAGATTGGAGGCACAGATGTCCACACTGTAAGCTGTCAAGGAAAATGAACCTTACTTGGACCAGAGTTATGAGAGCCTGGCACTAGAGAGGCCAAAGGAGAAAAGAGGAGAAGTGGCAGCATGTGACTACTGGAAGCAGGAAGGTCCCTAGAATTCAAGAGGAACAGATTGAAGTCAGCAACCAGTCTGAGGTGGAACAGCTGAGGAAATGGCAGAGGAGAGGACATCAGCAGCCAAGACACAGAGGACTCGGCAGTCCAGAGAGCTTTAAGTGCAGGGCCCCAGGGATTGGGGCTCTAAGGCTACTTTATCAAAAAGAGAGAGGACAGCGATGGTGGTTTGGTGACTCCCTTCTGTGATGTACAGAAGCACCAATTCATCATTTAGATTTGGATTCCTGGGACATGTGCTCTCTGCCTGGAGCCCATATCCAGGCTGTCATAGACTGAAAGATGTCATCCATTCCTCAGACCAATACCCTTTTCTGCTTGCCCATGTAGGCATCTATAATACTACTACTGGGAATGCCACTTTTCCCTTTGGATTTTCCAGCATCAGTCTCTCCTAACTCTAAGCCAAGTAAACTTCACTTTCCTTGATAGCATGCCATCTCCATTATTCTGCTTATGCTCCCTGGATCACCAAACATACATACCTATGAACCCACACACACCCAGTCTCCTGCTTCCTGGCTCCCTCCTATAGCAAGCTCCTAGGCAAATTTCCTCTGTTTGCTGCTCCTCTGTTAACTGTTAGGCCTTGTCTAGAGTATTTTGTACAGTTTTAGGTATCACATTTTTAAAAGAACATGGAGGATTTAGAGATGGTTTAGAGTTGAGTGACAAAAATGATAGAAGTCTTGGAAGGCAAGCCATAAAAAGAAAGGTTGAAGAAAATAGGTATGTTCAACTTGTAGAAAAGGTTTTTAAGAAGGGACATTATAGCAGTCTTGAAATATCTGAAGGGCTGCCATGAAGGTGATCACTTTGCTGGTTGCCACATGGAGCCAGGAAGGATATTTTCCCCGCTTCCTATTGCTACAGGTAGCAAAGTTTTTTCGTTTCCCTCAGAAGGTTGGGATGTTGGCTGCAGCCAAGACTAGGGATTGTAACTGGGGTATGCCAGTAGTCCTGCTAGGATTAAAACCCAGAAGCTCCTGGCTGGAGGGTCTTGCCCCTGGACTCAGGGTCAGACCAATTACCAGGCAAGGAAGAAATTTTACCCTCAGACTGTGGGGAGGTTGTTTATTTCTGTAGCCATGGATGTGGTGCACCTTCCTTCAATCTCTTGAGCATATTTTAACAACCCTTGCAACAGCAGGATATTGGCTACCATTGTGCCCCTACTTTACCTATGGCAAGTTAGGGGGTTAGAGTGCTATGCTTTGTGGTTGCATTAGGGATGACTGTGTAGTTTTAGTAACAGGTTAGACGAGGATTTGCTTGGAATGGTTTGGATAAGGATAATCCTGACTACCCAGGGGATTGGACTAGATGACTTCTGGAAGTCCCTTCCAGCTGTACTTTTCTATGGTTCTATGACAGGAAGAAATTAATAACTATATTCAGTGCAGGGTTTAAATTGCACATTGTAGGTAAGGTCTGGGGCCACATATGAGTGAGAAATATAAAAATAAATATTGACTAACCATTCATTAATGGGGTCCCTGAAAAAACAGTGTGAGATATTTAATTTAAAAATACTGCATGTTTACAAATGAGGGGAAATTTAAGTTTTCACAGTCAAACTTTACTCTGGGATTTCCTAACTTTTTAATTCTTGATGTAAGTTTAACATTCTTTCAGTGTAACTTTTAGGATGTGATTTTGGATGTAGTTTAATAAACATATACTTTTATCCTGCACATGGCTAATTTATTGCATACAAGTACTCCTAGTGAAGTTAATGATAACCGGAACAGATGTCTAAAGTGAGGTATGTTTTTGCTGTACTGAGTCGATACTTCATTTTCTATCTCCAGTTACAGGAAGGTGAATAGGTGCTCCAGTGTAAGCAACTGCTGGGGGAATGGACAGAGGGCTATGGGGAGGAGCTGGCTGTACCCACTACTTGCTGGCCAGAATAGTTAACTGGGGGCAACAGTGCAAATAAGGTGCCCCATGAAAAGGGAGGAAATAACTTACTCCAGCTCTAGAGTACGAAGGGACAGGTATAAATTGTGATACAACGATCACATCTGCATGTGCAGCAGACTGTGGAGTTGTTACTGTGCAGTCATTTAGTACTTGTATAAGCAAGTACTATATGACTGTGCAGTACCATTACTGCACAGTACCATTGCCACACATTTTTTTTCCTGATTCTACTGTGCAATAGCAATGAGCTACTGTGCAGTATTGTCACCACACGGCTAGTGTTCAGCAATGCTACTATGCTGTAGCAATGGGCTACTGCACCATAGCATCTCATGTAGATGTGCCCAATAAGAAGCAATGTGTCTTGTGGTCATGGTGATTCAGCTCTATCATGTAAGCAGGTCACAGCCCATTTGTAATAATAAATAATATCTTCTTTTGTATAGTGGCTTCTCTATATAATTATGTAATTGATCTTACTGATAGTTTTTAAATCTTATCTATGTTTGAAAATGGACAAATTACTCTTGACAGTATCTCTTGAGATATTTAGTTGAATCATAGAATTGTAAAAAACATATAGCTACACGAGACCTCAAGAGGCCATCCAGTCCCATCCCCTGTTCAAGGCATGGTAATACCTGCTATAAACATCCCAGACAAATATTTGTTTCACTTGCATTTGAAAACTTCCAATGACAGAGATTCCACAACCTCTCTAGGTAATCTGTTCTAGCACTTATTCACCTCATAGTTCAAAGCTCTTGCTAATACCTAACCTAGATCTCCCTTGTTGAAATTTGAGTGCATTACTCAGGGCTTAGGACTCAGCTGTAGAGCACAAGGGATTCCTATTCAATGAAAAATTCCAGACAAGTCTCTCTAAAATGTGCAGACAAGAGCAGACCTATCAAGAGTGAGTACATATCTTTTTTTGGTTATGTCAATATTGACATCATTTTGTGAATCATTAGGTATCAAATGTTTAATGCTATCATCAAACATAACAGAAACCTATCTACCATACACTTTACCTCATGGCTTTTTATACTGAGATGGATGGGATTGTGGATTGTATATAATTTCCAGTTATATCTGTAGCCACATACAGAAAAATTGAGAGAGATTTTAGATGGTATCAGTGAGGGTTTCTTGGCCTGGAAAAGATTAAAAAGATATCACTACAAAATATATAACAAACTGGATACTTAGACATTTTAGGGAGACTTGCATTTCAGAATAACAATTTTTAACAACTTTTATTACCTAGACAGCAACTGAGCGATATGCAGAATCCTTCAGTAAATACCACTGTGCACTTGGACAAGCCAAAACATTTAATTAATATGAAGTTTAGAAATAGGAAATTTCCAGTACTAACTTGTTAGCTTTAATTGAATTTGCAACAACTTTCTTTAAACTCAATATGGGGAGTGAAATGAAGGCAAAGGAGCTAGTTGCCATTAAATGAAGTAAACATGAATTCTTACTATTGTCATAGAAGGCTGTTACAGGGTTAGATGTAATGTAATCACCCAAAACTGCAGATGTCAATAGAACAATGTATTATTCTGGTGCTTAGCAGAGAATCTTGCAGTCGTGGAAAGACTGGGGGAGGCATTTAACTTAAGCAAAAGGTTAAATATGTCATGAAGGAAGTTTTGCTTGGAGAAACTTTATTAACAACTTTCAGACCTTTATTAATGTCAGACTTGATCTACTGTAAGAGCCTCTTGTTAAGTGGTAATGATCTGATTAAACCTTGAAGCTTTCCCATTAATGATATAAATGCCATCAGCTGCCTGAAATTCCATAGATTTACAGTAAGAGTTACAAAAGAAATGTTCTTAATGTGTTGAAACTGTCTTCAAGAAGACTTAGCATACTATAAGCCAGTGAGAACAAAAAGCAGTTAAGAAGGCCCAGTTCCACAAAGGCATTTAGGTGCGGTGATCTTCAATGTTCTACAGCTAACTTTTATGTGCCTGGCTCAGGAGTGGAAGTAATTATAATGAGTTAGGCCTTATATTCCCTATATAAATGGAGGGAGTTGGGCATCTAGGAATGGAACTTTTGGTGAATATAGGTACATCTACGGCTGTCATTAGGAAAAAAAAACTGAGTAGAGGGGTGCCTCTGCCTCTTATCTGTCAGTGTGAGGTTGATCTCTACAACCCAAAATTATTTCCTGGACTTAGATGCCCTGGTCTTTCTTTTGTGTACAGATAACTGACTTTCTTTTCTTTTAAAATAATTTGGTATTTCGTCCAAAGATCCTTTCATACAAAATGTTTAAGCAAAAATTAAGTTTAATTTTAAGCATGTTACTGTTTCCATTATCCTGAATGGGACTAATCATGTGCTAGCATTAAATACATGCTTAAATCAAGTGTTGCATTAAGGCTCAGATCCACAAATATTCATTTGGGTCTGAGTCTGTTCATAATTTTGGGTAAGTCTAACTAACTTGAGGTACATTCAAAATTATATCACAGGCAATATTACAGGCGATCCCACAATCTACCTTCAATTAGAGTATGCATTTTCATACTATGAGTTTGATTGCCCATTTTGGTATTGAGCACTGTTGTGGGTCTATATGGGGACATAAAGTTTAAATACTAAAAATGTTTGCAGAATAAAAATTCTGAAAAATTTCAGTTAGGGGATGATTAAACTTTTTTTTGGTTGACCTATTTTGCAGTGTAGCCCTGTGAAGTCACAGCTGCTGAAAGGACTGTGGTAATTGCTAAAACATGTGGTCATGTCAGCATGTGCCTTCTGCTAGCTGCAGGGAGACAGAGGAAAGCTTCTTTAGCCCAGGAAGGTGGTGTCACTCTACTGGTGAAAAGTAGCAGTCTGCCATTTGTCATGCAGGATCAACATCCTTTTTTGGGGAAAGGGGAAAGCTCTTCCTCAGGACACCCCAAGAAGCAGACTTATTCAGTCTTCCTGTCCTGAGAGGACTCTCTGAGGCCAACCCTGGCATAGCTTCATAAGGGGATAAGCCTCTGTCTCTGAGACCCTGACTCTTCTGAGCCCCTGGCTTCCTCAGTGATCTGTAGGACCCCCACCTTAGAGAGCTCCTTTTTGGTCAGCTTGCGGGAAGGTGGGGGTATATCATCTTCTTTTAAAGAGGAGGGTTATTAGAAGTTGATGTTCCCAAACCGTAAAGCAGACTTTGCTCCTAAACAGTCTTTATCATGCCATTCCAGTTTCCTATGCCCTCACTCAGATTCATCTGTCACTCCTGGGACTATTTCTTTTCTCCATGTCTTCCCTGGGACCTTCTCTCCCTCCTGCTCTCTTTCTCCTCAGGCCCAGCCAGCCACACTTTCAACAAAACTGTTACAAAACTCTAATATTAACTTCAGGACAGCACTTATCCAGTACAATGAAACAAAGTGATGGAGAGCCAAACAGGAAGTAGTCTCCAGGCCTCCCTGGGGTGAAAAGGGCATATAAGTGGCTTGCTTATGAAACTATTTATAAGAATTATTTACCGCAAAGTCTGCTCATACTGAGTACCCCCCGGCAAAGTTCCCAACAAATACTGCAGGCTAGAACTCAGCTTACTTAGCCTGTTTTGTCATAGCCTTATAGAGCTGCTCTTGGATGGCATTTTTCTCAACCTGCACCAGAAAACTGTGTATTATAGACCAAGCCTTGTTTTCATTTGTAAAAAATCATGTGGGCCATGAATCACGTAATTCATTGCTTCCAAAATCATAAAGCTGGTCTGAATCCAGGTGACATAGGAAGTCCAAAGCTGTACAGGGAATAGACTCCTAACAGTCTAATTCCCAATCATTTGCTCTGACCATTATGGCTAGGGACATACATTACACATAAACCACTTTAAGTGGTCAGAAACTGGTTTAACCCTGTAACAGAACAGACATTCAGAGCACATAAACCAGTTTGAAAATTACTGAAACCGGTTTGAGATAAACCTGGTTGAATGTAGTATCAGACTTAACTGATTTAGGTCAACCCAGTTTATGCAATGTCTGTCCCAGACTCCTTCCTGGTTTAAATTAAACCAGAGTCCCCCAGCATCCTGGCATGCTCTCTGGGCTGGGATCTGGGCTCCAGTCCAGCAAGGCTGGCCCCACCCATCTCCTTCCCACCCAGAGCACTATCACTGCTCTGGCTAACTGAGAGACTGCAGCAGCTGCCAGGCTTCCCTCCCCCCCTTGCTCAAGCAGGGATTCCCCTTCCTGCCCCTCTCCCACAACAGTGACCTGGCATCTAGCCATGCCCCCCCATCCCCCCATGCTAGCTAATGCTGAAAGGCATCTGTGTGGGTCTCCAATTTCACTGGAACAAAGGCAAACAGCTAGCGGCTTGCAAATGCAAATACACCCTGCAGATAAGAAGAGCTTAGAACTAATGCGAGAGATGTTTTCTTTTGTAGGGCTTGATGGACTGATAAACTTTGTTCTGACAAACAACCTGCTGGATGTAATCTGTCAGTCTTCAGGAGAGTAAAGAGAAAGATGTTAGAAATGACCTGGTTGGCAGACAGTCTGAAGAAGCAGGGAGACGGAGATTGAAAAGCTCCATATCAACAGATGCAGGGTGTGACAACACTCCCACCCCTTGAGCAGTCAGTGGGGAAAAGCCTGGGGCTGCAGGCGTGGGTGGGGGTTTACACACCTCCATAATCAGAGCATCCTGCCGGGGCCTAGTCATGCCCCACCTCAGCTCAGCATTATAGAAGGGGAGGGAGGGCGGCTCTAGCACCTTTGGCTTCTAGCCTGAGCCACTGCAGGCATGTGTCAGAATTTCTGGAATGAAAAGGGAATTTCTATCCCCCTCCAAATTGGTTCAAGCTTTGCAGATTAAGCTAACCTACAAAGATTGAATCAATTCAGGCTCAGACTTTTTGAATGTCTGTTTCTAGCTTATCAGACACTTTTTTTTTGGAATTCAAAGTTAGCAGTTTTGATTAAAATCAAAATTTCTCAGCCATCTATTGTTCTATTTTGCTGATACATTAACATGTTTTCTAGAATTGGTGAGCGTGGGAGTGTAAAGCTAGTGTTTTAAACCATATTCCTCTGACTTTTAGTGTTGGTTTAATCAGAAACACAAGGTTTTACTGTTTTATATAAAAGTATTAAGCAGTGCAGTTCTTCTGACCATCAAAGGTTACTGTCCAATGCTTTAGTTTTCTTTTGGAAATAGACCACTAGGATGAAATGGATTAACTTATGGCAATATATGCCTGACTGGTTCCCTGGATAAGTTCTGTGAATAGCTTAAATTAATGTGACACCATGCTGATTTTTGGAAAAAAAAACAAACCAGTGGAAACTAATATGGTACTTTGAGTGCTAGGATTTTTTTCCCTACAACTAACTAAAATATGTTAGAATAAAAACCAAAATGAATAATAAATAAAAAAAAAAAATAGCTTGGGCCAAAGGCGACTTGATGGAAGCAGAGGAGAAATGTCTTCTAATGTCATCTATACAGTTGTTGTTACTATTTTATTCAATCAGGGTAATCAGATAGCACTATTTTCTTTTCCATTTTTTGGACAGTGCATTAAAAACCACTACTTTTCTCCTAGTACCTCATTTATGGCTGAGAAAAAGGAGTCAGGTTTTACTGACCTTTCTCTATAAGCAAAACATGGAGACTGTTTTCTGTTGTAACAATTATATCAGTTCTGAAGAGAAGACTCAATAAGGTTTATAACAGTTTCATGTATCTTTAATTTTATCCTTTATTGGAAAGGAAAAGGCTTCATTTCAACATTGTATATTAAGGAGAAATTTTCACTATTATACGTGACTGAACATATGAGAGAGAAGCTTTTAAGATTTTACTCGGAGCATAATATTAGGTATTTTCCCTTTGTTCTTTCTTTTTAAAGAGGCATTCATGGATAATGCTTCTAATCAACCAGATGCACAGACATGTTCCAATCCACCTGCTTGTTTCATCTTTTAGTAATTTGCTTTTTATAGCTTTGTATGGGTGATTGTGGAATCCATATACATGTAAGTTTAAGTGAGCTTGCAGTAATCTTATGTAATATATGGTTGTATCTTAGCATTTATGTACTGCTTTTCATTTAGTTACCAAGTGCTATTATATATGTTACCTATTCAGAAAAGTTTAAATGCAGGAAAACGGGGCACTCAACAATATTGACAATATTAAAATGATATTTGATTTAGATTTATAATAACCTTGATAAGCACTGCTCTGTAATTGACAATGCCCAGTACAAAATGCAGTGTGAGGAACTTTTCATTCCTCTTTAACACATGAATAAATATCCACCACTGATATGAGGATAATGAAATAAATCAAATCCCTGAAACCTGAACTCATTATATCTTCAAAAAACCCTCATGGAAACGTGAGTTATGTAGACTGCCTGGGAGATGAATAAAACCAGGATTTGTTAGACCAAAATTGGGTGAGGGGCATGATTTCTGAAATGAAGGACCCATGTAATTCTTTGACAGCAATGCCTTTCTCTCTCTAGCAAGGAAACAATTCAACAGCCACAAGCAAATGGTGATTATAAATGGATTCATGTCAGATTTGCTTTTGAGTGGAGTTCTATAGAGATCTGTCCTGGGCCTGGCAACATGTTTATTATGATTTGGATGCTGGAATAAAGAGCAAATTTGCAGATGACCTAAAACTGGGAAGGGCCGAAAATGCTTTGGAAGACAAGTGCAATTCAGAAGGATCTTGATAGTTTGGAGAGCTGGACTAGACCTAACTGATGAAATGCAATGTTGACAAAACAAGGTGCTACACCTCGGGAAGAATAATCAAAAGCACAAATACAAGATGGGTGCTACCTGGCTGCATGGAAGAGGATCTAGGTATCTTGGTGGATTGTAGCCTCCATATGATCCTGCAAGTGTGACTCAGTCTCACAAAAAGTAAATGTAGTTTTGGGCTGCTTCGATAGGAACAAGATGCAGGAAGTGATAGCACTTTTTTACTTGACACTGGTTAAGCCTCATCCAGCATATTGTGTGCAGTTTTGAGTCCCACATTTTATGAAGGACATGGAGAAGATAGAGAGGGTTCAGAGGCTGACAACAAAAATGACAGAGGGCTTGAAAGACCAGCCTTATGAAGAGAGGTTGAAAGATATAGGTGTGTTCAGCTTGAAGTAAAGGTGAATAAGAGGGGACATGATAGCAGTCTTCAAATGTCTGAAAGGCTGCCATAAGGAAGAGGGAGAACAGCTTTTCTCTGTTGTTGCAGAGAGCAGCACATGGACCAATGGCTTGCAACTGCAACAAAGAAAGTTTAGATTGGATATCAGACCCCCCCGCCATCCCCAACTTCTTCACTGTTAGAACAGGGAAGCAGCAAAACAGACTGTAGAATAGAAGTTGTAGAATCTCCTTCCTCTGGTTTTCAAGAAGAGATTGGATAAGCAGGGACAGGGATGATCTAGGGATTCCTGTGCCTAGGAATGTTTTAGAAAGAGTGACAGTTAAAAGCCAAGGAGCACCCCTGTGCTGGGAGATTGCTGGGAGATAATGAGAAGAGCTCTGTAGCCTAAAGGAAGTGGATATTGGAGATGACAATATTAATCAGCAGGAAAACGAAGCAGAGCTCCAGAAGTAGCTTAGTTATAAAAGAAGTTTTAAGGAGCTGGGATAAGATTACAGAGAGGATACACCAAAGGGAATTCTGGCTGTTCAGTAAGAAGGTATGATGTGTGAAATTATGCCTGTTGGCCCTGAGTTGCAGAGCAGAATGAGGGTGTTAGTTTTTCCCGTTCTTCTGGGCCTTGCAGGTTGAGCTCAGGAAGGACCTCCCCCACCCCACACTTCTCGTTATAGCTGCCAGGGTCTTTTGGGTTTTATTTCTGTCTTCCTCAGAAGCAGTGGATGTTGGCTGCAGCTGTAGCTGGGGAATTTTGACTGGGGTTTGCTAGTGCTCCTGCTGGGACTAAAACCCAGAGGCTCCTAACTAGAGGGTTTTAGCACTTAGCATGGGATCTGACCAATCAGCATGTTTGGGATCAGGAAGGAATTTTACTCCATGGTGGGTGTGTCCATATGAAATGCTTTATTTGAAATTAGAGCTAAATACTGTGCAGTAAACATCACTGTCTACACATGTAGGCATTTACAGCACAGTAGGTTGCTCTAAACCCGAGTAAATTTGCTATCTGTAAATATAAGTAGCAAATTTACTCAGCAGTAATTACTGTACAGTATGGCATGTATAGATGGCTGACCGGGAGCAAATGTGCTCCTGGTCATCTGGGCAGCAGGGGGCAGGAGATTGCTCCCTGGCCTTGGGAGCTGCCTGCTGCCAGGGTGGGCTCCACCCCTGGAGCCTGGGTGGGGACAATGTACCCTGGCCTCCTCCAACACCCTGTCCATGGCCTTGGAGCCAGGGCTGGGAGATTCTTATCTCCCAGTCTCATCAACTTGGTTGCTGGGAGCAGCCTGCTGCTGGGGAAGGGGGACACTGTCCCCACTGAAGCTCTGGTGTTGAAGCCTGCCCCAACAGCAGGCAGCTCCTAGGGACAGGGAGCAATGTCCCAGCCCCCTCCAGGAGACAGCTTTCTCTTGGCCCCTTGATCCTTGTCATCCCCTGCGCTAGCACCCAGGGGAAACCTAGAGCTTCACCCGGCTGCTGCAGAGGGCCAGTGCAGGACTGGCAGTGGCAGAAGCAGAATGCTGTCATGAGTAGTAAATCTGCTCTTGCTTCTCCACATATGTAGACACCTGCCTGGGTGCATTTACTCTACAGTAAACCTTTCCTGGAGCATTTGCATGTATAGACGCACCTGGTTAGATTAGTATGGGTTGTCAGGGTTTCTGCCTTCTCTGCAGTGTGAGGCATGGTCCTCTCCCTTGGATCTCTTGAGCACATTTTAACAACTCTTGCAGCAGCAGGACACTGATCACTGTTGTCCCTCTGCTTTACCTGTGGCAGGTTAGGGTGCAACATTTTGTGTTGTGTGATAGGATTGTTTGTGTAGTTTTAGTAATAGGTCAAACACAGATTTGTATGGGATTGTTTAGATAGGAATGATCTTGTCTCATTGACATAAATGACCTTCAGAGATCCCTTCTAACCTTACTTTTCTATGATACCCAATGAAAAGCGCATGTATCAATATTAGGGTTGCAACTTGTGTCACTGGCACTCTAAGTTCCACTCCAAACATTTATCATAAGCCTCTACGTTTCCCTCATGTGCATTGTCATGTGTGCATCTATTAAACGTGTGTGTCTATTAACCTCCAGGCTGACTTGGATAAGCTTAATAAGTGGGTGGATACAAACCTGATGATGTTCAATGCTGATAAATGCAAGGTACTCTACCTCAGGGAAAGAAACCCCGCAGCATACTCATACGCTTGGCAGTGCTACGCTTGCTAGCACCACTGCTGAAAGAAACTTGGGGGTCATAATTGGCCAATGAGATGTCGCAGCTGGTAAAGCAAACAAAACCCTGGCTTGCACCTATAGATGTGTCTCAAGTAAATCTCAGGATGTCATCCTCACACTGTACTTGGCCTTGGTGAGGCTGCAACTGGAGTACTGCATCCAATTCTGGGCTCCGCAATTCAAGAAGGATGTCGAGAAGCTTGAGAGAGTCCAGAGGAGAGCCACGCACATGATCAGAAGACAAGAGAATAGGCCCTATGAAGAGAGGCTGAGAACCATGGGACTCTTCAGTCTGGAAAAGCGCAGGCTCAGGGGAGACCTGGTGGCAGCCTATAAGTACACAAGGGGTGTTCATCAGGCTCTGGGAGAATGTCTGTTCACCAGAGTGCCCCAAGGAAAAACAAGGACCAACGGTCATAATCTCCAGAAGACCATTTTAGGTTGGACATAAGAAAAAATTTCTTTACTGTCTGAGCCCCCAAGACCTGGATTAGATTCCCTTCAAAGGTGATACAGGCACCTACTCTGGACTTATTCAAGAAATGCCTGGATGCTTATCTTGCTGGGGTCCTTTGACCTTTGCTGACTTCCTGCCCCTGGGGCAGGGGGCTGGACTTGATGATCTTTGAGGTCCCTTCCAGCCCTAATGTCTATGAAATCTATGTGTGTTGCACTTCACAATGAACCTACCACAAACCTTCATCTTACAAATAAATTAGAAGGCTGTCAATTTAATAAAGGCTGTTTTGTCCATTAGGCTTTATACAGGTGACTGAAAGGTAGTAGGAAAATGTTTATAAAAATGGTCTTATTCTTAAGAAACTAAAATAGTTATCTGTAAAAGATAGGAGCCATTGTTTAAACAGGAGAGCTGTGCATTAGTGAGTAATGTAAGCCAATTATTATATAGTTAACATATAGAAATTATAGTTGCATATTATGACAGGATATATAAAATTGTTACACTTCAATTGCAAGAAAAATATTTACAGAGCATTTAATGACATCACTGGTGTTACTTTTGCAGAACACTGATTAAATATACTACCAATAAGATGCAAGAATACTGGGGAATTTTTGCAAATAAATCAGAGAGGCAGAAAACAGAAGAATCATGTCATGATCTTTGGAAATACATCTCTGTCCATCTCTCTTTTTAATTGGAAACTACATCTACCATATTTTATAACTGGAGAAATTAAATATTCCTATTTCTGCAGACATAAGTCAATCTTTAAAACCTTTCCTATCAAGTGAAACAAGCAGATTATTTCACTAGAAGCCATGGAGGAAACGTGTACTTAATACACTAAAATATCTCAGAATTATTACCTAATACTTTGATGGGAAATATGCACACTGAGGTGCAAGGCTTCACTCTTGCAAGAAGAGACCTTCATCTGTATACAAAGCAACACTTTTTAGTATTCTTTATTCTGTAAAAGTATTTTTAGTTAAATTTATTACATAAAGACACTTCCACAATCACACAAGTGACTGTATTTTATTGAAATATTGCTTGAAACTGGAGCTTAGAGTCATAGAGACATAGAAAAATAGGGTTGGAAGGGACTTCCAGAGGTCATCTAGCCCAACCCCTTGGCCTGAGGCCCTATCCAAACCATCCCATACAAACTATAATTTAAACTCTATATAAGACTTCTGTCAAGCCTGACACAATATAGACCTAAAACTCTAACCTGCCACAGGTAGAGCAGAGGAACTACGGCAGCCAATATCTTGCTTCTATAAAATGTTGTCAATATATGCTCAAGAGATCTCAGGTAGAGGGGCACACCCCCCACTAAAGAGGAAGGCAAAAACCCTCATGGTCTGTACCAATCTGACCATGGGAAACAATTCCTTCCTGATCCCAAATATGGTTATTGGTCTGACCCTGCATGCATGGGCAAGACCCTCTAGCCAGTAACCTCTGGCTTTGGTCCTAGCAGGGGCGTTGGTGTACCCCAGTCAGAGTTCCCAGCCTTAGCTATAGCCAGCACCCAATGCCTCTGGGAAGGATTAAAAACACCCTGACACATACAGAAGAAAAGTTGGGGAAGGAGAAACCAGCAAAGCCAAGAAGCATGGAAAATACCCCTGGTAGAACATAGGCATAGCTATGCATCCCTGATTAGTGGCTCTCCAACCTCTTCTTGGATACTTCCAGTGATGGAGAGTCCCTTCCCTAGGCAGTCTATTTCACTGCCTCACTTTTCTAACAGTGAATAAGTTTTTTCTGGATATCCAATCTAAACTTTGCAACAACTTCCAACCATTGGTCTGCATCCTCTCTGAAACTAGAGAACAGGTGCTTTACCTTTTTCTGGTAGCCTTTCAAGTATTTGAAGACTGCTATCAATGTCCCCTCTTAAGCACCTTTTCTGCAAGATGAACATACCTAGCTCCTTTAACCTCTCCTTGTATGGTTTGCTTTCTAAGTCCTTGATCATCTTTCTTGCCTACATTTACATCCTCTCCAACTTCTCCATGTCCTTTTAAAATGTACAGCCCTGAGCTGACACAGTACTTCAGATGCAGTTCATCCTGTGCCGAGTAGAGGGGCACTATCACCTTCTGCACCTTGCATGACCTAATGCTTCTGTTGATGCATCCCAAAACCGCATTCACCTTCTGAGTGGCTACATCATACTGCAGACTCATCTTGAGTTTTGTGGTCTACCAAGACTCCCAAATCCTATTCCAGAGTGCTACCCTTCAGCCAGTTTCATAGTTGGTAGGGTCGGAAGGGACCTGAGCAGATCATCAAGTCCGACACCCTGCCATGGCAGGAAAGAGTACTGCGATCAAACAACCCTAGCAAGGTGTTCATCCAGCCTCCTTTTAAAGACCCCTAGGGTAGGAGCCAGCTCCACTTCTCTTGGAAGTAGGTTCCAGAACCTGGCCGCCCTGACAGTGAAGTAGTGCCTGCTGATATCTAGCCTGAATCTATTCTCTGCCAGGTGTAACCCATTTTATATTTCTGATTTTGATTATTCCTCTAAAGGTGTAGCACTTTGCATTTGTCTTCATCCTGTTGTCTTTAGCCCAGCTTTCCAATCTGTTGAGATCTTTCAGAACTATACTCACATCCTCTATGTTCACAATCCTTCCTAGTTTAATGTTGTCTGCGAACTTGATCAAGAAGCTTTCTATGCTAGCATCTAAATTAGTAATATACACATTGAACAGCACCAGGTCCAGGACAGACCCCTGTGGGACTCCAGTTCAAACCTTCTGCCATTTTGACAAGGACCCATTTAATAATTACCCTTTGCTTGTGGTTATTGAGCCACCTGTCTATCCACCTTACCATAGTTTTGCACAGCTCACATTTCTCAAATTTGTATATGAGAATGTCATGCAGGACATTAACCTTGCTGGAGTCCAGATACATTATATCTACAGCATTCCCTTCACCCACCCATGTAGTTACTTTGTCAAGGAAGGAGAGTAGGTTTGTTTGACATGATTTGTTTTTCATAAATCCATGCAGGCTGCTTGAGATCAGACCTTCCTTCTCCAGATGCATGCAAATTACCTTTCTTAAGATACACTCCAGTAACTTCCCACTAGGGGTGTGGAAAATGGGCCATATTTGATTCAGATTCGGCCTGAGTCAAGGACAGCGCTTCTATTAGTTGATTTGGAACCCTGTACCTGATTTGGTTTGGCTGAATCTGAAGATTCAACGCTGATTCAGAGAATCAGTGATTCAGCCATAGACACAGCTTTAAATGTTTTTTCTACATACCTCAAGGTACCAGGCATGGCTCATGAATGCTGCGACGCTGGGGCAGATGGAGTATCATACAGGAGTGTGGGGGGCCCCCCTGCATGCATGGCAGCGAACCCAGAAGTGGGTCGGAAGTGCTTCCAGTCCACTTCCAGGTCCACCAGGAAGTGCACTGCTCCTGCAGTCCCCCCAGCTAGGCGATTGGCCATGGGGGGAACCTGGGTGACCCCTCCCCAGACCCAGGAGGTACCAGTCACCGAGCCAGGGAGGCACAGGGTGGAGGGAGGGCGGGGCACTCCCTGGTGGACCCAGAAGTGGACCACTTCCAGGTCCACTTCCAGGTCTGCTGCTGAGTGCGCTGGCGAGCCCTCCACGCTCCTGTGGGTTGCTCCATCTGCCCTAGCATCACAGCATTCACAAGCTGCCTGGTATCTTGAAGTATGTAGAAAAAAACATTTAAAGCTGTGTCTATGTCCGAATTGCCAAATCTTTCTGAATCTCTCCTAATTGATTCAGAGGTTTCCGATTCAATTCAGAGAGATTAAAGGGTCTCCTGATTTGATTTGGATTCAGAGGTTTGGCCACTGAATCAGACCGAATCTCCACCAAATCAGATCGGGGACCAAAGCTTTGCACAGCCCTACTTCCCAGGTATTGAGGTGAGGTGAACTGGTCTGTAGTTCCCAGGGTCTTCCTTGCCTTTTTTAAAGAGGGGCAATACATTGGCCCTTTTCTGGTCCTCTGGTACCTGGCTTGTCTCGCACAATTATCTGAATTTTAATTGATCCAGTCACCTCACCTCTGTGTGGTCTCCAGGAAATCATAGCATGTTGGTAGGAATGGAACATGATATTTTACATGCCACAGTATAAATAGGTGGTGGCTAATAAATTGATTAATGCCTATTTTACTTTTTTAACATGTATGTTTTATGCATACTTGAAAGACTGTTTGTCATTAAAATACCTATCCATAGCATTTGTAATTTTTCAGTTATAATGTGATGTTCTCTGTACCTTGGTGTAAACTACAAACATTTGCATCATGGAGCAGAGGTTAGTATTCAGGTTAGCATTTACAAAGTTGTTAGTTAATTTATGTGAAGCAATTGCTCCTTAGGTAAGAGAAGTGAAAAAAGAAAACCACCCCTTCTACAAAGCTATAAGGTAGGCAGATAAAAGGGACCCCAGGTATCTAGCTGGTTCAAGAACTAGGAATAAATCCTACCCCTTACTTCATGCTGCCAGCTCATCTTTTGTTGGAAGGAGAGAATATTCTAAAGTAGGAATTAGGTGGACAGGCGATGTAGGGACAATGAATGGCTTTCAAGCCACCTAAGTAGTTGAGTCATTCAATTCTCATAGAAGTGATACAAAAAGAATGGTCTGGGTACTGAGCCAAGGCTGTAATAAACAACACGGTAGCTAGAGAAAAAAGACAGGTCACAGATGCCTGGGAAGGCACCAGAAAGTCATTCTGTGTATATATGTTTGGAGTAATATACACAATTGCAGCATATCTGTAAAAACTCTTCTTATAACAAAGAACCAGTTCAGTTTTACAAAAACAGAGTGCGCAGGCAAAAGTTTAGAAAAGTTCATATGGTTTCTCCTAGACCAAAAATAGCAGACAAATAACAGCAGAAAACTAACCCAACTAAAACCAGTTAGAAGTGACTTCTGGACGAGTTTCTCCCAGAAGAACCAATGAATATACATTTACTTTTCCAATAGAAGCTGCAGCAATGTCTTTCAGCATCCCAGAGGGTATTGCTCCAGTCTCCCTTCCCCCAATCCCTTTTTCATACTTCCTTCAGGGAGACTTTGTCTTGGGCTGGACTCTGCTGCTCTAGCTGAGCTAGGGTGGTCATCATAGAAGACATTCAGGTTTTCTGCTACTCTGTCCTGTTTCCCCTATTGATATGAAACCCAACACCTTTACATCCTCTATTTTTCTTTTGAGGACATAAAGGCATCAGGTTTTATATCAATAGAGGACAGAGGACAACTGGACTGTCCTCTATGATGGCCAACCTAGCTGAGCATGAAGCAAACTCCTTCCCCTGACTACCTTGGGGCCAGGAAAGCCCAGCTCCTTTCACCAGGCCTGCACTGTGATAGAGGGCTACAAGGAGAAACAGGGTGCTGAGACTGCTGTGCCCCCTGCAAAGACCTAGATCTGGAAGATCCTGACTTCCAGACCTATACCTCTACACTCCTGAGACTCAGACCTCTGAGACCTAGACCCCCAACACCATTGCTATTCTTTGGTAGGGTGCTGGAATAGAAAAGACATGCCTGCAACTAAGAAGAGGAGATACACTCTGGGTCTCCTTTCAAAGACTCACTGCCTGAAGGGAGGGAGGGGGGACTGTGAACTCGAGTTCTCCAGGGTGTGGCCTTAGCTGGGGGCCATCAGCAGTGAAGGCTCTCTGCAAAGCGCTTACTGGCCGGTCCCTACAGCATTTGTATAATGCTCTTCATGTAAGTTTTCCTACTGGGAGAACAAAACTGCAAGACTTCATGGTTCATTTGAACACTTGTACACACTCTTAATTTTCTCGTAGTATCACCCTGCATGTGATAACTTGAACCCATACAAGTTTAGCTTAAGGAGAGCAGAGAGGAACCCAGACCAGTACAGATGTCCCCTAGTTGTTATAGCCCTGTAGACTTAATTGGCAATCAGTTAATTTGCATTACAGGAAATCTGAAAACTCTAGCCTAGATTTACCCTAATAGTGCTAATGCCATAGTAACAAGTATATAAAAGATAAAGTTTATCTCTGTCAAGTTATAGTGGAAGCTGTAGTAATTTTGGAACGGTGAATTTCAGAAACGTGTAATGAACTTGCTACAGTACTAAGGGATGGCAGATTTCACAGTGCACCTCATAGTTGAAAGTCTGCACTGGGGTAGGTGTTGCAGAATTTAAAGATCTCATCATTCATAGCCCATCAGGAAGTTTGTCACTAGCTACACAGATCACTATGGGTGATGCTGCTTAGACAGTATACACTGAGTCAGATGTATTTGGAAAGTTTCTACTAATGGGTCACCTACAGAGTCCTCAATGGACTTTCAAGTTATTGTTCCTTGGCAGAATCCCATAGCAGATGTAAAACACTATAATGTAATGTAATATAATATAATATAAACCTTGATTATTAAGAGGGTATTTTAGTTGAGATTAGACTAAACTGATGCTTAAAAAAATAAGGTATGTTTCTTGTATCAGACAAGGTAGAAAGCTGTTTGTGTGCCTTAATTATGTATCTTCATATTTTAATATGTTTGATTTCATTTAATTTTAATTTGAAATCTGAATTCCATGACTTTATAATCCTTTGTTTTAAGGACAACTGTAATATCCCAATAATGCTGTTTTACCTTAAATTAAGGGTATATATTGTATCTCCCTCTTACTGTGGTTTTTGTCAAATGTTTTTATTTTTTTTAAACTAAAACATTCATAACAAGAAATGTAAACAATGAAACCAAAAATACTGTTTAGCATGCAGTATTTCTAATGGCCTGACTTATTACCCCTTAAACATTTTTAAAACAATTAAAAAAATGTTACTTATATCCATATTTACCCCATGGGACAGTGAAGATGGCATGGATTTTTGAACTACCCCATTGAGACTTTGGAACTGGTTAACAGATGTACAAAAGGTTGCTGACTTTCTTGCATCATCTACCCATGACCAGTATATATCAGATCTGAAGAATCCAGGAGATGCAATTGCTCTCTCAGGTACCTACCTTTTGTGAATTAGTTGCTCATGATCACTGACCACTTCAGATACAGGCCTCCACATGCTCTGAAGTATCAGAGTTTTAGTAGAATCTGGCAGTGCTTTCCTTTGTACTCCATCAAGAATCCAAAGCAGATTGGTCCTGGCCTCTACTTACCATGTGGCATCCTAGAAATGAAAGGGCCCCAGCTTTCCCAGATCCCTTTCTTTCTTCCCTCTCTCTGATTAACCTGGCTGAGCTGATCAGGTGAAACTTCCAGTTGTCCTTGAAATGCCTATTGTTCCTGGGATCTCAGTTTCAACCTAGAGCACTCTTGGGAACTCCAACAGCTGAGAAAGCCAGGGGCAGAGGTGCACTGTATTCAGATTGATCTCAAAATTTAGAAGGTAAATGAATACAAACTGATTTTTTTTTAAGTTTCATGATTTTTAAATCAGTTCTCAAATTTGGGGTGGGGGCCTGACTTGTGAATTTTGAAGAAGGGAAGCTGGCAGTACTACATACAGTTTATTTTTTATTCCACACATAATGCTACTGCTAATGCAAAGAGGAAATTTAAAAAAAGAACCACGCAGTCATACATCCATAAATTCAGAACTGAGATGCAAAGTTCAGATTTCACGCTGATCCTTGTGTGTATACCTTAAAATAAAGACTCATTTTAAGTTATTTTTAAGCAATTAATTTTTTCGTGGAAACTGATGTTTCTTATAGAATCATACCCAGTATCTTACATTATCAGACATCATCTCAGAGGAGAGGGACAAATCACCATTACATCAAAAAGTGACCCCTGGATAAGTCCATTTCATTTGTCAAATGTAGTCAAAGCCTGCCCAAGCACTCTATTGTACTACTGTGATTAAGGCATAGCCATTTCTAAAGCCAAAAAACATGCTGAGGAGTTAGTTACTTGGCTAGCACTACATTTGGCTGCCTTTGACTTCACAGCCTTATTGACCAGACTCATTCACCAGGGACAGCCTTCAGCACAGGTCTAGAATAAGTCTTGTACTCATGCCTTTGAAACTGTAGCAAGATTCCTTAACCCTTCTGCCATTGCACATCTTGAATTTCCCAAAGAACCCTCCCCAGAAGAGGGCATTAAGTCACATTTCTCTAAGTTTCTTCTCTACAAAGTGGCTGGGTAAATATCTCAGGGTAGGATTAAGCACAGAAGCATTTATGCGATAGATTTGCTTCTTGGAGAAGGAGTTCTTTTGGAATTATTTTCCTTCTTTTAATGCATTAAGTTGAAATACCCCTAGGTTATGGACAGCTGCTCATTTGTAACACTACAAAGCGCTGAGGCACTTTGTACTGCTATAAAGATAGCACTATAGGAGTGAACAGGTTTTCCAAACCCCTGACTGGAGAAATACAAATTTGCCTCAAAGGGGACCTCTCCAGTAAGGGGCAATAGGGGCTGGTTGTTAGATCTCCCAGGCTCCAGGGCAAAACATTAGCTGACAGCCTGCCCTCTCCCCTCCTGGGGGAGAAGGTAGGTTGTTAATGATCAACTGGCAGCTGTTGAAAAGCAGCAGCTGTCAAAAGTGGCTCCTTACTTCTTGCAGGGGCAAAGAGAACTGCTTTTCTCACCCCCACTACCCCAGTAGAGCTGCTGCCACTGTCTCTGCCAGAATGTCAATTCTTGTCAGAGCTCTGGCAGCCAAAGTTCATCTCCTATGCTCCCGCACGGCCCCTATCTTATAACGTAGGTCTCTAGCACAACAGGTGATTGAACTGTCTGGGCAAAACAGAGCCTTAACATTGCACTTGACAGCCTGTGTCTATTTGTCTGTACCTAACACAACTTTTAAAAAATATATCCGATCTAAAACTCCATCTTTTGATTTTAATGAATACTGGAAAAACCTGACTTCTAACAAAGTCACTGTTTGGTCACTTAAGCAATGAGTGAAGCAATGAGTTTGAGATTTCTGTCAGCGATCCTTTCACTCCAGCAAGTTTCTCTTATCCTCTTTACTGCTTAGTCTCCCTTATCCACTTCAGCTGGCTCCCTCACACACCCATTGGCCAAGCTGTCTGTCTCATACCCCACCATTTTTTCCTGGTAAAAATTAGAGAAATGACAACAGCTCATTTAAGTGAAAATCATGTGTTTCCCTTTTTCTGATTTTCGGAAAATCAGTAGAGTGGTGACTTGAGTGGGGTGGGGGTGAAGGGCCAACTGAGAGGATAGCTCTACTTCCATAACCAACAAAGGGTGTGGCCTGCTAGCTTAATTTTGGTTTCAGGAGGAGTGGTGAAACTGTCTGAAGTGATGGGTTATAGAGACTTATACTACATGACTAGAGTCCTCAGCCTATCTGTATAGGAAATCACTGCTTCTGAACCTCTGGATCTCTTCCTCCCTCTGCACTGCTCAAACTGGTGTTTCTCAGTTAAACTCCTAGAGTCTCACAAAAACATTGCACACATCTTAGCCATACTAATTTAGACGTTTCTCTTAGCTAGTCCTACTATCATCCTCCAAACCCTGCCCACCTACCCAGCGACATGTAGAAAAAGAGATTATCTGTTCATTTCCTTTTTATTCCAGGGTGCCTTTATATCTCTTCTTTCTGTTGCTTTCTTTCTCCTGCCTCCTACTGGCTTTCCTTTGTGTATCTCTATGGCCATCACACTGTGAACTCAGCCACTTGCCTCTCATCTGCTGACCTACTTAGTCCTGTCTGGAGAGGCAGGCCAGTCTTCTTAGCCTACTGAAATGTTATGCTGACCTCAGTGCTGACTTCAAAGTATTGGGCATTTTTAGTGACAGGATGACATAACAGTGCAGAGCTCAGAGGGCTCTCTTATCTGTTTCCTTTGATCTCTCATCTGTCATGTTAAGTGCAGTCATTCATTTCTAGGTTTCCACTGTACTTTGTTTCCCACCTTTTATTTCTACATTCATACGATATTTTGTGTACCTCTGCTTTTTCTCAGATTTTACTGAGATTTTTGCTAATGGAAAGGTTTTAGTCATGGACCCATAGCCAACCAAAACAGACTTGTTTTGATTTTTGAATCTTTAGCCTTTGTGGATGTTATTTTGTTGTAAATACTGTTTAGTTGTCTGTGTGGGTTGGGGCTTCCTTATTCTAGAAGTCAGTACAAGTTATGTATCATCCACCCAATTTTGGCAGCCATTGTCTTGCCAGTTATAGCCTATTCATTCATCACCTCTCCAGAACTCATCAGTGGCACAAACTTTTATAACCTCACTGATTTGAGGATTTTCTCCAATCTATTTCTCCTTCTGGTCTCATAGACTTTAGTCCTTTACTGAGAATCCCAGATTAAGAGTGAGCATCTACCATATTTGCTCAACCATAGGCAGATCTAGGATTTTGAAAAGGGGGGGAGAGGGGAAGGGGCGGGGGGGGGGCAGTGCTGGTAGTGTGGTGCGTCAATCACATATAATACAACACATATTATTTCTTCAGTTAAAAGAAACTAAAACCTTTACTAATCAGTTAGAGGTCAAGAGCTACAATATTCAGCTTAAGTTTGAAGCAAAATAAATGTCACTTTTTGAACATGCATTAATTTGTGATATCACATATTCTGTACAAAAACACAACAAACTAGGCCAAAAAATCACCATATGTTGTATCATTAGTCCTATAGTCATTAGAATTAAATATATCTTTCTTTTTTTTCTGATTCATAAAATGTAGCCTCCCTGAGCATCAGTGCATCCAGTGCTTCACAGAAAGTTATTTCCATACCTGAGTTAGTTTTCAGTTAGAGTTAAAAACAATCTGCTAGGCTGTGAAATAGGAGCTACATTATCAGAAGAAGCTAACAGGGAGAAAAAAATTACAGAAGAAAGGATAGTGGGCCATCCAGATGGTTAAAATGGCACCTATGGAACGAAGAATTTAGAAAGAATTGGGTAGTTTATGAGCCATGAAGTCAAGTGACATCCTCATTGCTACCTATATAGAGATGCTGCTGCCACATTGAGTGGACCAGGAATCAAAGGGGGGTGGAAATGCACCACTGCACCCTCCCTAGATTCACCCGTGTTCTAAGTGATTCGGGGTTCTTTTTTCCTTCCTGCGTTGCCTTCCCATTTTTCTTTTCTTTCTCTTCATCTCAATCTCAAAATTTGCCAGTTTTATTGTACTGATATAATTAAGCCAGCAACACCTGTAGAAGAGACATAGTTATATAAGTACTAGCCAATGCATGTCATGAATGATGGGGGCCAAGGCGAGGGGCAGGGATGGGGCCTCCAGGGATCTGCTGCCTCCAGGGAGCAGGGGGGTGGGGCCAACACCACTGGCATTGCCCCCCCCACTCTGTCACCACCCCCCACTCCACTGGCATTGCCCTCCCTACTCTGTCGGCTCCATGGCTGCCACCTCTAGGGAGTGGGGGGTTGGGGGGGTGGGCCAGTGGCACTGACTCTGCTTCCCCATCCACTCCATCATCACCACTGCTGCTGCCTCTAGGGAGCAGGAATTGTGGGAGGGGGGGCCTGTGCTGGCCTTGGGCCCCCCACCCCCATCCTCCTTCATCACCACTGTTGCTCTGTTCACTGTGTCCTTGCTGCTCTTGGAGTGCTCTGCTTGCTTGTTTCAGTGCAAATAAAGTGTTACAGACAGACAGACAAAGACTTTTATTTATATAGAATTAAAGTGCCTATAGCTTGTATATAGCATTGTAAGCTATACTCATATAAGGGTTTTGTTAAAAAAAAAAAAAATCACTCCCCTGCCACATAGCTATGCCAGGAAAAATTTCTGTTGCAGGCTTGTCCTCACATTTAGGCCATAGTACATTTAACTGGCATAAGAATCCTGCCTGGCTTGAGTAAATATTCTGTATTTGCACAGGCGACTGGTAGCGGGGAGTACAGGGGGGTATGTGCCCCCCTGAGATTGGCCCTTGAAAGTGCTGGGGGGGCCTATTAATGCACCCCGACTCAGCACTGCTCAGGATAGGGCCAGGCACAGAGCAGATCCCCGCCAGCCTGACTGTATGGCCAGGAACTGTGCTCTGCTTCTCTACCCAGCCCCACCCTCCCTGACAGTGCTTTGGAGCCCGGAGCATCAGAGAGTGCTCCAACCAACCAGAGCACTGCCATGCCTCCCTTACCTGCATGGCCACTCCCTCCCACTCCTTACATGTAAAGAGCATGCTCCTATCCCCCACCAGAGGTGCTGCTACTGCTGCTGGGAAAAAGGTAAGCCTGAGGTTCTTGCAGGGGGAGGGTGGGCTGCCCAGGGAGGGGGGGGGGGGTGGGGGGTGTGTAGTGGTGCAATGTGCCCCCCCCCTCCACCTGGCTCCTGAAGTGGAAGGAGTGGATATGGGGCTTTTGTCAGCCCCTGGGCCTGCCCACAAATTATGTCACCAGTTGCCCATGCATGTTTGAAATGGGAATAGAGTTTGTACTGACTATATCTTCTTTCCAGAAAGTCAGAAAGTTTAAAAACCACCCTACAGCCACCCAGATTTATATCCATACTACAACTTTCCAGTGCTATTTTCTTGTTCTTATTCTATCATCAAAGTTTAATTTATGACACTGGCCTCAGATACTCTCGCATGTTGGATCTGATTCTACCTTTATGTACACTGGCTTAACATATTTAACTATAGAACCCATGTGAATAGTAATACAATTATGATTAAAATGTGTAAATGATTGTGTCCTCAGATTAGTTAAATCTATTTTTTAAATAAAAATCCAGGAGAATTTTCTCCCACCAACACTATTTTCCACCCTTCTGATGTTATTATAGGGTGCAGCTAAATTTGTTTGGGTTCCTTACCTGCTCATTTCTGCACATGTTGAGATTTCTTCTAATTGTAAACTCAAATGAAATTTGGGGGCTTCTTATACTTTGTTTTGGTGGTAGCTATTAATGTGTCTTCTCAAAATAACCATAACTTCTATTTTCTTATTTAATATTTTAAAAAAATATTAACATACCATATACAAATAATGAATAAGAAACTCAAAGAGAAAGCTCTCTTGCAGTATTTTTAGTGATTTGAAGATATGTAATAGTGAGACTAAATTTTTTAGCTTGAAGTCAGAATAGATTCACTGAAGCAGCTGAGCATGATGTAACCAAAGAGGCTAAGTGGGCTGATTTCTAGCCTGCAGTTTTGCTGGGGAACACCTTAGTGGGGGGTCACTGTGAGCACAATGCTGTAAATGGCTCTTGTAGTTTAATAAGCAGGACACATCATTATGCCCTTTTCACCCCAGGGTTAGATAGTGGCTTGGGCCTCGAAGAAAGATCCCTGATTGGTTCCCTAGCAATTCACATAAGATTGCTGTCCTCTGGCATCCCAGCCTGCTTTGGAGGCCCTCCTCTGGGAGGCATGCTAGCACTTGCCCTGCACTTGGCTGCTCCAACCCCATGCTCAGCAGGCCCTGTTCCCAGGCTGTCCCAGTGCCAAGCACACAGTCTGTCTCTCAGCCCCACCTGCTGCCTCCAGCCACCTCTTAGTTTCAGGGAGGCAGCGGTGGGGGAAGCAAGGTGTCTGTGTCTTCGGCATGAGCCCTGAGACCTAGGCACCTGAGTTCCCTAACATCTAGTCACAAACCACCTCGCATACATGCTGATCCCAACACTGAGCCTAGGAGACCCTCCACATTCAGGCACAGCCTCATGGACCCCAAACCTGGCACCCATACACCCAGCCAGGGACTCCTATGCCCCCACAGTCAGGTACAGCTCTGCACACCACATCCATTTCATCTTGGCCTGGCACTGCACCCAGTCCCTGCAGTTCGAGAGGGCTCAAGTAGTGAGATGAATGCTATGTGAGAGGAGGCCAGGGTGGGCCCAGTCCTTAAACCTGTATATTTATGCTTTACAAGCTACTCTGCCTTAGCTGTCCCTGAAGGTGCTTTCTCACTGACCAGTGGAGGTGATCAGTTGACATCTCCAATATTAGAACACTTCTATTTAAGAGACATCTAAGATGTTCCCCTAACTCTCTCTGTCTTACCTAATGATAACAGTTAAAAAAGTAACCTGAATAATTTGTCTTAATTTTAACTGAACACATGGGAATGCAATATCAGTTCGATGGAAATTATGAATAGTTTATTATTGTATTACTTTGGTAATTTGGGAAAAGAAAAGTGACACCACTGCTAATTTTTAAGTGACCCATTTTTTACTTATTAATTTTAACTCAAAATTAAATCCTCTGAAACTCCGTATTCAAACATGACGTGTCTTATGTTCATGGGAGGTTTGCATGGTTTTTACCAGGAATGTCAAACCTATGGCCCATAAACCAAAACCAGCCTACAGAGCCTCATAATCTGACACCCAGTGCTGCCCTGTTGACCCGCATATTGTGCCAGACTGGCCCTGTGTGCAATGTCTGGGATATACACCTCCCATGGCAATCACTGGGGCTGGGTCCTGAGCTACATCACCCACAGCACTCACTGGGGCTGGGGGCTGGGCTGCAGTGCCAGCGTTGCAGGCTGGCCCAGGCAGGCGCCAGGTGCACTGGGTCAGGCATGTGGGCAGGTGGGTCTGTGGGCCTGATCTGGTCTATGAACTGGCTCCATTTCACAGACAGATACACACCCTGATTTTACATATAGCTTTGATACTAAAACGAATCTGGGATTTCCAAATGTGACATGTCTTTGCTCTATCTGCCTTTAAGACTGTAAGGTATATGAGGCATTGACTTTCTCTATTTAGTATCTCATACACTACTAAGGCCTCGCCTTTGTATTTGTGATGCTATTGTTATTTAATAATTGCACACAGCTTTTAAGAGCCCGCACTTACATCATTTTCTGACTTGAAATGAATGTAGTGTTAATAATAAAGCATTAAATTAGCAGAAAGTAGAGCTTGGCTTCAGTGTAAGGAGAACGCAAAGCTTAGCTCTTTTGTATGGTACATGTGCACAGAATTGACTCAAAAATGTGATTCAGTATTCAGAACACAGCTCTTAGACATTTCCTAGATTTTGAAAATTTAAGGAGTATTAAGAATCACCTACAGTTCACCTTCTTTTGCTGATTCCTATTACAGTAAATGGCATTTTCACATCTCATGGTAATTTCCAAAGGTCATTTTATTGGCTCAAAATACATGCATTACTGAAATACATTATGTAATCCATTTGCATTTGTTCTGTAGTTAATAACAGTCCTAGTTACTTACATTTTACTTAAAATGCATATGTAAGGCATAGCAAATGATTAGGGCAAGATCTTCAATTACGGGTGGATGAAACATGGCTCCATGCCAAAACCTATTAGGATTTTTGTGAGCATATTTGTTGAATAGTGGCAGAAAGAAGAAATACGTGGCAGCCATAAAGTGAAAAATAAAAAATTAAGAGGTCATTCTCCCCTCAGTTATAAGTGTATTCTCATACAATCTGTTACAATGTGCACAGGAGAGTTGGTGCCTTAATTTGTAAAAGAACAACATTTTAAGATAATTAGTCTAATAATTGCATTTTAGCATTTAAATAAAAACAATCTGAAGGGACAGTAGATATATCATAGAATTTAATGATTTTTAGAGAAACTGCTTCAGAAAGACTATATCAATATTTAAGCTAGTATTTTTGTCTTGTTTTGTTTTTTTCAGCATTTTCCCTTAGAAGATTTTGATTTTAATTTTGCAAATAGCTGTAATAACCACACAACCCCACAAAAACCAGTCATTCTCAATGGTGGCTGTCATTTATTATTGTACTACAATAGCAAATAAAATCAACAATGGTAAATGCAAGCATGTTCACTGACTATTTGAAACCCTGACTTTTTACAGGACAGTGGAGATTGTCATTTATGGAATAAAAAGAATGTCCTCAAAAATGAAATTTTGTTTAATGTATTTAGGCACTAAATATTGTATTATTCTGATCATTTGCTAGAATAGGCTTGTTAAATAAGGAGATATTTTAGCACATGCTTAAGCATTTTATTGAACTGGGACCCTAATAGATATTTTCAATGCTGTGAAGTGAAAGAAATACTGTGAGATAGATGAACATATTATTGGCTGATGCTCAAGATGATATAGCCATTTTTGTGGCTGAAAATTAAGTTAGGCTCTTGCTTTTTTCCCTGAGTATATTGCATTCCTAAAATGCTTTCTAAAAATATATGAGGATCCTCTGCTTTCAGGGGTCCCTTATCTGCATACTACTTCCTGTGACTAAAAGAGGCACACACTATTCTGTCAAGGAATTTTTTTCTGCTGCTGAAAGAAATAGTGTAACATATACCAAGATTTCAATAACTTGTGTCTGCACTGTGAGCTTTGTTTGTTTGCCTGTTTGTTGCTATTAAAAAAGAAGTCCTGGCAGACAGAAGGATACCATTTACTGTATAATTACTGCCTTTTTCTGAAGTGCCCACTGGGAAACTTCAGAAACTAGCAAAATAACAAGTCCAGTTTGGGCTCATTCATGTTTAATTGGACCAGCTTCAGAGGGATCAATGAAGCATTTATTGAACCCCCTGAGGTAGCTCATAATTGGCCATGTTAAACAAATTTGAATACATTTTAAGGAGACAATGAATACTCAATCCCTTGAAAAGATGTGTACTTGTAAAAAAAAAATGACAAAGGTGCTTTTTCGAAGCTGTGTGTTGCTGCATTAGAAGTACTACAAAACTTTTATGTTTGTGATGCAAATCAGTTGATGAAATAAACATAAATTGTTGGAGATCTTTAGTTTCTCTTCCATAGCAAATGTCATTGAGTTCATCTGAGTGAGGCTGTACAAAAAAGATATCAGGTACCTGATTCCATGGACAGTTCAGCCCTGCTTCATCCTGTGGTAAAGGTCAGAGCCTCTAGCTCCTTATTTTTAGGAATTTTTATGGCTCTTCCGTTACAGTAGAATCTCAGCATTTCAAAATCTTTTAATGTATTTATCTACCTTGCCTTCTGCCCATCTTCAGACATACATGACTAAATAACTCTCTCAGAAGAATTTTGTAATGTCCTGATGTAAAGTGTCTTGTTCAAATGAAGTTTGCATTTGCTTGAGATTTACTGTGTGACATGATAGATAAGTCAAAGTTTGAAGCCAAAATATTTACCTTTTAAATTTCCACCTTTATTTATATACCATCCCCATGAGTAGTGCTGCCTGGACCCCACACTGGAACCCCGCACCATGGGGAGGCAGTGTGCTGGTGGGCTCCTGGGAAGTTATATTGGGTCTCTGGGAGCTTAGACAGCACATGGTCTGCTGGCAGCCTGCTTGCCTGTCCTCAGGGGGTGCCACTGCCACACAGGGAAGAACCCGGACCCCTACAGCCCAGGGGCTGCGTAGCCCAGCACCAGGTCACCCCCCCACCCCCCAGCTGCAGGGAGTGGGGTGAGGGCAGGCAGGCTCCACCAAAAGCAGGTTTGGGCCCCTCACTGCTTCTGCCTTCAGTAGCCTGCTGTATCTGGCAGGATGCCTTGCTCCAGGGGCAGTGAACAGTGTCAGGCAAAGGTGGGGGGAGGCTAGGCATGTCAGGAAGTGCCAGTCTCCCTCTCCCCAGCCTCTGCCTGACACCCCACACTGCCCATGAGGCAAGCCAGCCCCTTTGCAGGTGGCACCAAGTGTCCTGTTAGATGCAGGAGCCTACTAAAGGCAGAAGCAGTGAGGAGTCCAATTCTGCTTTTGGTGGAGCCTGCCTACCCCCACGGGCAGGGGGTGAGCTGCTGTTGGGCTGGGCAGCCCTAAGCTGCAGGAGGGCCCAGTTCTTCCCTCCACAGCAGCAGCACCCCCTAGGGTCAGCCGAGTGGACTGCCAGTGGTCTGTCTGCTGCCCGAGCTCCCAGGGGTCCAATCCAACTTCCTGGGAGTCCTCCAGCCTGCTGCCTCTCCCACAAGCCCACCCAAGCTTCCAGCGCCTCACACACTGAGGCAGGGTCAGCTTATACACTGGATCTACAAAAATCCTAACTTTTTTGTACAGAAATATGGGGTCAACTTACACACTGTGTTGACTTATACACCATAAATATGGTATGTTAGATCTGAACTCTGAACCAAAACACTGAATTTCAAAAATCACATTCATGTTGAGACAGGATAAAGCCTTAAATAAGTAATTTCAATTTAGATGAATAGGAGAGTGTTTGCAATACAGTCTTGGATCTGAACCTGGCATATGGATTTGGTTCCAACACTAGAATTCTGCTTATGTCTGTCCTTGAAAGTTACATCTCTGGGGCCAAGGGGAGCTGGGGCAGGAGATCTGGTATGTGAGAGTTTCTGCCATGGTCTGAGATGGCAGGAAGGTGTCTGGTGGAGCCTGATCCAGGAATTAGCAGTGGGCTAGTAGAATGGGAACTGGCTGCTCGAGACCTGGTGCTAGGGAAACCACCCCCCTTCCAGGCCCAACTCACTACCCCTGATGCTGGTGGTTGTCCCATAAGTTCTGGCCCCCAAGTGGTTCCAGTCCAGTCCAGAAGGAATGCAGGATTACTTAGAATATGTATGTGTGTGTGTGGGGGGGGGGGAGGGGGAGTAGAGCACTGCCTACTAGCCCACTGGGCCAGGTGGTAAATGGGACAGCTTCTGGCAGCTTGTTCAGGCACTGTTCCCCCTTCCAATCTCCCCGGGAGAGAGGAAGGGGAACAGTGCCTGGGCCACCTGTGTTGTGATGCATAGACACAGGAGCCCAGAGCAGGAGACCCATGGCTCTGTGCCAGGGCTGGGGCACATGAAGTGGTCTGGCCTTACTCATCTTGGGAAGTCTCACAGTCCATGTGGATGAGGAGCTAGTCAGCTAGGGTTTCATGGATCCAGATAGCCTATTGCTGTTCAGGGTCAGGGGCACCAATATTGGTGGAGGGCTTGCCCTTTCCATCATACCTGCACTGCAACAGGGAGTTGCACAAGATGCAGGCATCATCCTCATAAGCTACATTAAAGTCAGTGGCCCAGTCATGCCATGGGCACCTGTGTGTTCTGTGTGTGTGTGTGTCCAAGATGCCTTAGTTCTGTGTGCATGTGTGTGTGAGGTAGACACACACAGAATGCAGGTGTCCAGAACACACACACGCACACACACACACACACACACACACACACATAACCCAGAGTTTCAGAACACACACACACACACACACACACACACACACACACACACACACACACACACAAAACCAAGGCATCCTGGACACACACTGTGCTGTAGAAAGGTGGGGGGGGTGAGTGGGGCGACCACCCTGGGTGGGTGCCAAAGCAAAGGGGTACCAACAGGTGCTGCCCAGCCAGGGTGGGTTGCAGGATGCAGCTACGAGTGGCTCATTGGGGATGGGGGGATGGGGACAGGGGAAGGGCAGCTCCCACCACTGCGTGAACTCCTGGGCAAGCATGGCCGGGGGGAGGGGGGCGGATCTGTGTGCAAGGTGAAGGCTTTGCCCTGGGTGCCAAACTTCCTTGCCATGGGAAGACTCACACAGGGCAACCAGCAGGACCCTCCATAACTCCTGGCTTTCCCTGCTTGAGCACACAGGACAGGGAACAAAGGCATATGCAAGTCACAATGATAGGGGGTTTGGGGAATGGTGGCCCAGGCAAAGCAGCCAATCGGGGTGGCTTGGATATTCAGCTCTATTTAGGAATTGTCAGTAACCCATGGAGCCTGCTGGGCATGCTGGGAGGCATGAAGGAGTCCCCCTACCTGCTGGGCTCAACTTGTGCAGGCAGGCTCTGAGCTCTGCACCAAAGGCCTATTGTCTGTTCTATTTGCTGCCAACCTAACCTTGGGTGCTTAGAGTAAATCTCAAAAGTTAAAGTGTTTTTGCCTCAGGCTTCTTGAATTCCTGTACTTAGTCAGAGAAACTAAGACCCAGATCTTATAAAGGACTTAGGTATCTAATGTGATAAACTCATGCAGTTTGGGTTGTAATCCTGATATCCCCTTTCCCTTCTCTAAGCTATGACCCAACCCTAGAGACACCTAAACTCCACAGACACTAAGGATTTGCTTATGTATGCTTCAATGAGCACTCTAGTCTTGACAAAGCTAAGCAGCTCAGGACTTAAGCATTGGGATGGACAAACTATGTAGAAATTCCATTGCCTTATTCCCTCAAGAGGATTGATCTCACAGGTATTTTAAAAGCATCCCTAGGGATTTGTGTTTCACACAATACTCTTGTATGAAAACTAATCTTACCTTACAAAAGGGAGTTGTGTTGGTGCTAGAATGTAGGGCTGTGCAAAACAGCTAGTATTCTCTTAGGATTCACATTCTGCCAATTTAGGGACAGTGATTCGATTCGGTGATTCAAATCACTGTCCTGAATCGATTCAGTTGAATCTGATTCAGAGATTTAGCTACCACTGAATAGGCCGAATACCTGAATCAAACAGACCTCATCCCCCACCCACTCTCCCAGCCCTCTCAATGGCTGCCTTGCCCAGCCTCAGTTCCCGGCTGTAAAAAAAAAAATAAGCCCCGCACTCATTGGCTGCTGCCAGGAAGGGGAGGGGGGCATCCCTGCTGCTCCCACTGCCCTACGCTATATGGGGAGCTCTTCCACGACTCCCTAGAAGCCCTGATGCCTGCTGCAGGAGCTGGTGAGTGCGGGCTTTTGGGTTGTTTTTTATTTTTTAAAGAATCAGGATCTGGGGCTGGGTGGGACAGGTATCGATGCGGCTGGGAGAGTAGCCGGGGGATCAGGGCTCATGTCAGAGCCCCCACCACAGCACAGGGCAGCAGGGGGCAGCAGGGATTGCCCTCCCCCCCGCCTGACAGGAGCCAGTGAGTGGAGGCATTTTTTTTTTTTTTAATGAACTGGGAGCTGGGGCTGGGCAGGGAAGCCATGGCAGGGGCTGGGAGAGTGGTCAGGGGTAGGGGCATGCTCGGGGGGCTGGGGGAGCAGGTAGGGGTTGAGTCCTGGTGGAGGTCCCCCATGGTCCCCCCCACTCCCTACTTACCGGTGTGGAGTCTGGGTCCAGCTCCCTGTGACAGTGAGTGAGGACTGCCTGAATCTCTGAAGCTCTCTTAATCTTTTCCAAATCAATTTGGAGGCTTCAAATCAATTTGGACCTTTTTATTTTTCTCCTGATTTGATTTGGATTTGTAGATTTGACCACTGAATCAGGCCAAATCTCCTCCAAATCGAAACTTCGCACAGCCCTACCAGACTGGCCAGGGAGGTTTGAAAGGTCCACCAATCCAAATCTGAGTTCATTATTTTACCTGTTTCTATATCCTGAGTGACCAGGTGTTCACCTGTTTTAGACTCAAGGTTTTCCAGTTTTCTAATTTTCACTTAAACCCCACTGATGCCAAAACCATTTTATAACATTTTGGAATTGATTGGATGTAGTTTTCAAAAGTTATTACAAAACATACAGAGAAATGCCATTGAGTTGAGTATAGGTTTTCACTCTGCTCAGCCAGCAACTATAAAATTGCTCTTTTATATCAAATAATGCTTGCCTACTGTGGCCATTTCCTGGAAAGTGATATAACTTGTGATATCATAAAAATCAAGCCAATTGTAATAGACTATAAACACGTTTATATAGTGCTTTAAGCACAGTTTGCAAGAGTACAAAATGGAATAAAGCTCACCCTGGAAATTCCCCCCACTTCTGGGTTGATGTCCCTAAGAACTCCTCTGAAGCGTCTCTCCTCCTGGATGTGACATTTTATTGTTAAGCTAGACATAACTCAGGGGCCTCTTAAATGGCACAATTGTGACATCGGACATAACTCAACCAATTACTTGTCTTCTTCTCCAGCTAATCTGCATACAACTATTTTACTGATTGTAATGACCCTGTACCATAAGGGAGAATGGAGATTTGTCAGGAGTTCATGAATAGATTACTTGCCCCAACTATCAAGGCTTTTCAAAGGTTCCAAGGTTGCATTGTATAGTCTCACACTTCAGCTTCTTCAGGCTGATCTTACCGCTCATCAGCTACTCGTTGCTTTCCTTCTTTCCCAACTAGAAGCTGATTGTGTGCCAGCATCACATCCATTTCAGGGAACTTTTCCTATGTCAAAGAATCTGCCCCCTATTTTCCCATGCCAGGAAGTAACCCCCCTTCCTACCCTTTTCCAAGGCCAGTGTCTGCCATTCCCCATCACATTAGGGGCTCTGTGTCCTCTATTCACATTAATCCTCCATGTCAAGAAGTCTGTGTGTACCCATTCTTTTACTCTCTTCCCACATCCTCTTCTCTCATGTCCATCATTCTCCTCTCCATGTCATGGCTCTATGTATACTATGATTCTTTCCTGCCCCTGTGGAAGTGTTGACCATCCACCCTCTTCCTGATTTCCCTTCCCATTATTAGGTATCTCTTTTCTGTGTGAAATAAAGAAGGATGTCAATATCTTAAACTCACTGACAAAGTAGGCAGGCATGCAAAAATGTCATTGCTATATTGGAACATGTTGTTGGTACAATCAAGTAGTTATTTGATCTATAGATAGTGTAGGGAGGCTTGAAGTAGTGGTTGTGGCAAACAGCTGACAGGGACTGTCACCTATATTCTTCCTTTTAGCATTCCAGTTATCACTACTGTCTAGAATGGTGGTTTTCAACCTGTGGTCTGCAGACCTCTGTGGGTCCACAGATTGTGTCTAAGGGGTCCATTAAAGATTACTATGATCAATCAAAAGTACACAAATTCCCATACTTATAATTCAAAGGGTTCTGCAATTCCATTTGAAATTTCCAAAGGAATCCACATTTCCATTTAAAAGGTTTTAGAGGTCTGCCAATGAAAAAAGTTTCAAAATCACTGCTGTATAGTATTCCCTGAAACTTTGGAATTGACCCAGTGTAGAATTCAAAAGGTATCATCTTATTTAGAGAGAAAATCCTAAAGGATTAGTAAAACATCTAGTTTCTTTTTAACCGGAGAAATGTATGTGTTATACGATGTGCCATACCATCTAGACCCCCTTTTCTAAATCTTAGATCCACCCTTGGGTGAGACAAATATCCATTTGAGATAGTCCAGGTTTGTTTAATCCTGCCTCTGGGCAGGGGGATAGATCAAATGACATTGTAAGCTCCCTTCTAGCCTTATGTTTCTAAAACTGGGCCAGGCCACCAAGGCTTTATCCTTTAGGAACATCATTGGTGACTATTGCTAGTAGAAAATCTCACATGGAATTTGGAGCAGTTCTTTAGGCAGAAAATAAAACCGTAAGGGTACTAAGGCTTTCTGCATCATAGAAGTTACAGCTGGGAAAACAAAAGTCTGTTAGATTTTCAAGGCCATTCCTTCTTTAGTGAAGGATTGTTCCCTAGAGTATGAGCTACATTATTTTCTAATGCATTGTCCAGTCTAGCTTCAAATGTGTCGTGTAATGTAGCTTGTTCATATTTGGTTTACTTTTTCATATTTGGTTTGTGTTCAGCTACAAATAAAATTGAAGGCAATATCTTTGTCCTGAAAACTTCAGGTAAAACCCTCTATTTTGAGGTGTATTTTTTTTTTTTTAACTTGACTATAAAACATAGTCCTATAGTTATAGGGATGCATATGAAAAAAGATTACATGAAACGTACCACCCTGGAACAAAATGAAGGGAAATACCTGCTAATATCAAACTGCTAGCATGCAGACAAAACCTGAATGAACTTAAGGACAAACACACCAGTGCCAGCAATATAGCCCTCCCCCCCCCCCCCCATTATGTGTAAAACCAAGTCCGTTAATAATAAGTATAGAATATAATTCATAGAATTAATTATTTGAAAGAGGTGGTGGAACAAATATTAAACAAACAGAAATTTAAGGTCTACAAGGAGAAATATAGGCAACAAGTACACTCCTGATTGTATGTCCAGCTATTAAAATTATATGCAGAAAGTGGGTAATTAAACAAGCAGATGTATTCTATGTAGTTTAAAATACCCCTTCTGCAACATATATTAATCTCTTCTTTAACAAAGGGTGTAGCATGCGATATTCCAAGCTCAAGGTGGAATAAGCAGTGTATCAAAAGGGTCAGTTCCAACAGTAGATGAAATTTTAAGTAGTAATTTGAACAGAAAAAGTAGGCCTACAAATAAAATAGCTTTCAACTATAAAATAGTGGAGTGCACTGAGAGTAACTCATTAGATGAAACTAAACCTCCTTTTGAGATTTCAGACTCTAAAAATAAATGGATGCGTATGGATAGGCACAATTTTGATGGCACATGAGAAAACATATGAGTACACCTAAACTTGAGTTCCTAAAGCCAAGTTGCATGACCTTGCTCTGTTTAGTTGCATGACCTTGCTCTGAGTGACAACTGTCAATAATTTATCATGCTTTGGGAAGTCAATATCCATTGATTCTAGTGTTGGCTGTTATAGGATCACTGGGTGTTCAACATCACAGTAAATCAGGGTAAGTATTAAGGTGACTAAATGTGCATGTGGTTACATAAATTTAGATTCTCATCTTTGAAATACTTGCTTTGTGATACAAAGTATGTCACATAATTCATGTTTTACACATGTAGATGATCTAGAACTTAATCCCAAATTCATAAGAACCAGTGCCTAAATATTTTTGCCGTAGAATTTCAGTCATGAGGATTGGTGCTTTTTGGTGTGTTATGGAGGGCAAGCCATTGCAAATGAAAAACCCTGCAAGCCACCTTCTTGTTTTTTTGTGGAAAGTAAATGCTTATCCCATTATGTTCTTTTATTCATGAGGAGTGAATTCAGATCCCCTCTCTATTAAAGAATCGGCAGGGAGCCGCTACAACCTCTAAGCTGATTCAGACATAAATGCTGTTTTTCTGTGTGGAAAGAAATATTCACAGAGTATTTGCCTTAGGATTACTTTGATAAAAAAAATGAAAAGCCAGTGCAATTCTCTAGGCTTTCCCCTCCTCTGTTTCTCTGAGAAAAAAGGTCACAAAGGAGGAAAGCAATAAAATAACCCAGTTGTAAATGTTTGACTTAAAAACTGTTGCCTTCGCCACCCTCTTAGTCCCCATCAACTTCTAGCAAAAAAAGCCAAAAGAAACACATTCCAATATAAAATCTCCTAGCCAAAGGAAAAAAAAGCAAAATAATCTAGACTAAGTTATCCTCCAACCTGCTGCAGAGAGATCACAGTATCTATTCTTTTTCTTGGTTGATAAAAACAGAACATAGTAGAACTAAACATAAAACTTTCACTTCTTACACATACTGTGATATCAATTGAATATTCTGTGCTTGATCAGAATGAGGAACTTCCAATGGCATGGATGGAATGAATAGAAAATTTACATTAGAGATCCACAGTGAGAAATGGAGAGGAGGATTCTCTAATAAAATTGAAGTGACTTACCAAACAGATTAGACATACAGGAGTAAAAAAATGTTCTTACCCTCAGACTCCCATCCATAATTCTAATATAATAAAAGCCTTTTTCTGTCTGTCTGTAACTCTTTATTCACACTCTGATTGGTTGTCTCAGCAACTAATAACAATGCTGACTGAAACAACACACAAGACAGAGCACTGCCACGACAGCAGGAACTGAGGGACCAGAGCAGGGGGGCGGGGTTAGGTTGTTGCCCTGAGGGGTCAGGTCAACACTCAGGATCTCAATATTGTGCTGTTAGACAGGAGGGTGTGGTGTACAATTTCACATACACACATAAAAATCAATTAAGCACACATACACTTACTAGATGCATACACCCCTACTAGGCACACACACTCACACTAGTAACTCAGATACACACACATTCAAAATAACTACTCTAGGTTCATGCACACCTATCACCAGTTTAAACCCACACATGACACACACACCAAATTTAGACAGAATCAGTTACCAGTTACCAACACCTGCACACCCAATACACATATGTGGATTACTAATTCATATACCATACACACACACAATGATATCTACATATGTATATCTAAATATATTAAGTAATTCAGACACATACCACCCACCTACACATACACACAGGTGAGTTCCTAAGTTGGGTGTTGTGATGTGTATGTATGTATGTATGTGCTTGGTGTACTTGGGATACGTGGGGAAATGTTAAGGTAAGAAAGTAGAAGTGTAAGGAGTGGAAGTTATGAGGACTGGGATTAGAACTGGTAGACTACAGGAGCCTGGGCTGAAGAACTGGGGCTTGGGGCTAACTTTAGGTTAATTGATCTTAATTGATTAAAAGACAACACCCAAAGCCTGCAGAACAGGGAAGTGATGCCAGCACAGAGCTTGGGACTGGAGCCAGAGCTATGGGGGAGCTGAAAAGGTAGGTGGGGAGAGGGCAAATGGGACTAAGGGGAAGTGTGGGTGTTAAAGAGGGGCTCTGGGTGTAGGGAGCCAGAGGATGGCTCCAGGGTAGCTAGAGAAGTTGCAGGGAGTGGCAGTAGGTGCTGGGAGATGGAGAAAGTCTCCAGCTGCTGGAGAAAATTGCAGGACAGCCACGAGGACCTGGGAAGTTGCAGGGGGGGTGGGGAGGACTACAGAAGTTGCAGGGGAAGCCTGAAAACAGAGAGAGCGACAGCAGAAAATCACATGAAAAGGGGCAGGAGAGACTGAAAGGCAGCAGAGCAGTGGGAAAGCAGAGAAAGGCAGCAGAAAGTCACAGGGAAAAGGCAGTAGGAGCAAGGGTGGCTGAGAGGAAGCAGGGACAGCAGGAAAGCAAGGAGAGGCTGAGAGGTGGCAGAAAAGGGGAGATGGAATTGGAGGAGATCGGGAAACTAGCAGAGTGGGGGGCTGGAGCTGAGAGAAAGAGAGAGAGAGAGAGAGAGAGAGAGAGAGAGAGAGAGAGAGAATGAGGCTGGAATTTAAGATAGGGAAGGGACTGGGATTAAGTAAAACATGACCCAACTCAGGGTTGCAAATGACAGTGGTTTTATTGAACAGGAGAGATGGTGACACAATGTCTTATTGGTTCCCTTGCACCCACCCACACACACATGCATGAACAAACAATGGCAGCAGGGGTTAGAGAGGCGTGGTACAGGGGCTGAAATCCACTGAAGTCCAGGAGGAGAGAGAGAGAGAGAGAGAGAGAGTCCAAATTGTAGGAGGAGGTGTGGAGGTAGTATCTACCTATTCCAGGCTGGAAGTTGATCCTCGATGGCCAGTCAGGGTCTCCTTCAGCTTGGTGTTGTCCAGAGGGGGTCGCCAGCAGGGCCTCTGAGGTGGATAGGTGATGTGAAGCTGGTCTGGTTCAGATGGAAATGGCATTCCCACTGGGTCTGTCTTCACTGCCTCTTTTTATAAGGGCAGAACTTATGTGACCCTCGTGATAGGAGGCATGCCCAGGAAAGGGTCATCCCCCGGTGTACTGACCATGTGTGCTCCATGCAGGGATGTGCAGTTTCGGGTGTCGGTAATGGTGGGGTACAATGATAGAGTTGCTGGTTCTGCAGGGTCTTTTGTCTTTCAAATGCTGGTCTTGTCTCTGTTCCTGGGTGAGGTCCGTGGTTCCTGGATGAATCAATGCGAGGTGATGGCCCAGTCATTACAGGCCATTCAGTAGAGGCCTGCTACCATTGTATTTCAATCATTCCCAATCATTCTCATTCATCGGGGAACCAATTTACATGGGAGGGGTACAATGAATCATATTGTTGCAACAGGGGATGCCCAGGCAAAGGACACAAGATGGAGGCTTGACATATAAAAAGGAAACTTGACATAACTTTGGTTCACTTACAAACACAGGCCTAAACCATACAATATCCATATGAAACAATAAAAATCAATACAAAAAATTATAATAATACAATATACAACAGTAAAAATAAATACAAACCTAATAATTATACAAAATAAAACAGTGGATATCCAAAACCAAAAACTTGCTACCAAAATAAAAATGTTTAAAGCTTATCCTAAGTCACTTATACTTATCTATAGGGAATAAAGAGGGAGAGAAAAAGTCAGAAATGGTTGGGGAAGGGGAGGGAATGCATTTAAAAATAAATTAAAAAAAGGAAAAACTAGGGGTTTTGCTGCAAGGTCAGTGGTACTTTATGCATCCCCCTACCCCTTCCTGCTACTTGGAGGCAGAGGGGGACAGTGGAGATGGACTGGGATGGTGGAGCTGCATGATGACAGTGGGGATGAAGGGGATGGAGCAGGGAGGGGGCTAGGCAAGCAGCGCTGGCCTCGGCCCCCACCTCGGCCCTTCTCCTTGAAGGCAGCTGCAGTGCAGGGTGCTGGTGGCACAGTGCTTGCTTCACCCCCTGTTCTGGCACACAAGGCCAGACCTGGGGGATGGGAGGGTGCACGGGACCAGAGGAGGAGCCCAGCACACCTCCCCCCTGGCCCTGCTCCTTGGAGGTGGCAGTGCAGGGTACTGGTGGTGTAGCACTGGCCTCACACCTTGAGGTGGCAGTGCGGGGTGCTGGTGACGTAGCACTGGCCTCACACCCCTGCTCCAGCTTTACTATCTCCACTGCTGGGCTCTGACAAAAGCTGGCAGGGAGGGGGCGGTGGCAGGGGTGGGGGGGAAGCAGGAAGGGAAGCGGGGAGCACAGTGGCGGTACCCTTCCACCACTGTCAGGCTCTGAGAATGTCTAGGACGGAGGGAATGGAGCTGGGGAGGAAGGGGTTATGCACAGCCAGATGCTCAGCAGCAGCAGTGTGGGGCACTGGGTGGTAGCTGTGGCTGCCGTGTGCAAACTTCCCCCTCCCCTGTGCCTAGGAGGCAGCAGCAGTGTGAGGTGGAGTGGCGGGGGGTAGGGGGTGCACGGGGCCAGAGGCAGATGCTAGCAGCATGGAGCGGTGGATGGAAGCACTCCATCTCCACCCCCTTCCCCTCACCCCCCCTTCTTGACAGCCAATTAGCTAGTCCTTATCATAAGGAAGTAGGATGTAGTATTGCTATTTTGGAAGTCATCCTAATTCATAGAAAATAACACTAAAAGAATGTAAAATACTTTACAATCAAGTGGTACTGGAGATATTGTATGCATTTTAAAGAAACACCAAAGTTAAAATTGTAAAAATGGTAAAATTCTGATACAAATGTAAGGAAATTCCACTATTGTGACAAATGTTTTCTTAACTTATTCCACTTAACTTATACCCTTAACTTATACCAAGGTATTGCACCATAGTTGCCTATGATTTTATGCTACTTGAAAATCCTGTCCAGTATGAAGGAATGTAAAGTTGAATGTTTAAAAGAAGGGCTGCAAGTTTCTGTAATGTTTTTAGGTTTGAGCGAAGTTTAACTGAAATTTGAAATAACATAATAATAGTGTCTTATTTAATCATGCAACTATTTGTAAACAATTTAATTTTAGATCTTGGAGTCCATTGGTGGGAACCACTGCATCCATGTAGAATCCCACTGAAATGTCCACATGTACTCTTTCAGTAGTTTATTGGCCAACTAATGGTCCCTTCAGCACCAGAGTAGATAAGTTTAACTGTTTCTCCTAAGTGAGTTTGGTACTATCATAGGATGCTGCATCTGTAATAATTTTGGCTATTTCTAGATCACATCTATGAGTAACAACTTTTTACCTGTATATCTAAATTTTACATGATTCAAAACAGTAGCTGCAACAAGCTCTGAGTGGTCCTGGTCTCTTTAGTACAATCAACCCAAAATTTAGATCAATGCTTCTGAGAAAAATATCATTTCCCCCCCTGAAGACTGTCAGCACTGGAGATTCACATCTCCTATGTACAGAACCAGGTTCGCTCAGTGTTGGTTTCAGGTTTTCACTGTGTAGATGGGCTACCTCAAGGAATATGGTAAGACTTTACTGTTTATGCCCTTCAGTCTTTGGTCTCTCTACTCACTCCTCTATTGTTTTATAGTTTATAAAGAATATCAACTAGTCATCAAAGAGATAATGAATTTCAGTCATGCTCCATCTGGCCTGTCCTTCCTGTCCTTCAGTGGTGTGCTAAAGGCACAAGACTAAATATCTCAATAGCATTACCTCAACAAATAGCATAACTAGGGCAGGGCAAGAGAAGCACTAGCCCCGGATGCAAACTTGGAAGGGGCACCAGTATGGAGCCTCATCCCCTCCCCCCACCACTTCTTCCCAGAGGTCTTTTCTATGGCAGAGGCACCCTAGCTATAGGATCTGGGGAGGTGCAGCCCCATGCCTTGTATTATATCTGTGGGGGAGGGAGGTAAGCAAGGCAATGTACTTTCTCCACTGTGCCCTCCACCCCTCAAGAGGCTTTGCCATGAGAGAGGCACAGCCCTGTGCTCAGCTGTGTATTTGGGGGTGGGTGCTGGGGAGGGAGTGAACAGGGTACCAGGAGGGGCTCCATGGAGTCCAGGTTGTCCAGGCTGCCGCTGCAGAGTGCAGCAAACCTGTCTCTTAGCTTCAGAAGCCAAAACTCATACATCTACAGCAGAAGCTGCAGCTGTAACAGTTGCCACCCAAGCATAGAGAGCAGGGGCAGTTAGATTCTTCTCCCCTCCCTTTGCCCTTTCCACATTTATGCTTTCCAGTGGGCACATCTACATGTGCAATTAATGCACAGAAAGTTTATTGTGCAGTAAAATACTGTGTAGTAAGCTTTCCCTAAGAGTGTGGCTACACATGTCTCCTATCTGAGCTGAGGCCTGGGAGCTGTCTAGTATGGGGGCAGGGGACTCTGAGATTGGAGTCACACCTACAGTAGGCAGCTGTGAGAGCAGTGGGCAATGCCCCAGCTCCAAGATCAGAGCCAGCCCTCCCCAGCCAGCAGCTGGGACAGGGGACAATATCTTAGCCTCAGCTCTGATCTTGGAATTGGAGCCCAGCAACTGCCTGCTGCAGGGGCAGGGGAAATTGTTCCAGCTCTGGCACCAATTTTCCGAGTGGGGCCTGGAAAGCAGGCAAGCTGCCTGGGGAAGGGGAAAGCAATTTGCTGACTGGTCATCTATGTACCTGTGTGCTACTGCACATTAGCTATTGTACAGTAAATCTACTCCCTGTATTTACAGGAAGTGTAAAGCCACACAGCCTATTTTAATGTTCAGTAGCTGCTGCTCCCTGTTGAGGATATAAAGCAATCAGGGGAAAATCATTCAATACATTTACAAGAGACATTTTTTTTATCATCAACATAAAATGATAACAGATCTGTCAGCCTGAGAATTTAGGCATGACTGTGAGATTGTATCTTCCTTTGTAGAAGAACAATGTGGATTCTAACGCAGCCCTTGGTATTAGCACATCAGGATATCTTCAAGGAAGTAAATGGTTACACGAGCAGTGTTTTACATTTCTAATAAAAAATGAAAACTGCCTGATCTTTTGGGATGGACTAGAGAAGAATAGTTACCTCATGTCCAATCTGCATAAAGCTTTATCAAGTAAAAATAAATCTGGGCGTAAAGCCAAGTAAATGTCAGAAAGAAAGTTTGCCACAGAAGAAATGTACTCTTTTTTAAGGCAGAGTCAACAAAAGGTAAGCTTTAAGGTAATAAAATACTTGGATAGAATACAGCTAAACTGTTACCATTGGTTACATTATTTTAAAGTTATAGAACACATAGACAGATCCTGAGATTATTGCATGTATATTAAATATATGGTAAAATAATAATTAGGGGCATTTATAGATGTGTTCCAGGAGTGTGGGAGGGGCACTTTAATTAGAGTGGCTCTGAGAGCTGCTTTAATTAAAGGGCCCAAAGTATCATGTGTATCCGTGTCCCTACTCTGAAAACTGGCAGCGGGAGCACTTTAACTAAAGCTTGTTGAATGACTCCAAGCTTTAGTTAAAGTGCTCCTGCCACCATTTTTCAGCTTAGGGATGCTGATGCATGTGATGCTGGAGTCTGCTGGAGCATGGTAATTACAGCACATCAGAGCAGCCTTGCTCCATGACTATAGCACCTGTTCTGGGGGAGAGTGGGGGAAATGACCCCAAACCATAAAAGGGGGCCCCTAGGGGTGAGAACCAGAGGGAAAAAAGAAAATAAAAACAAAAGAAAAACACTTACCTGCAACAGGAGCCGCAGTGCAGCGGGAACAAGGGAGGGAACCCGTGTGGGTCATCAGCCATGCCTTCATACGGCTAAAACCGGCCAGTGACGTCATCGATAATCACCGGCCAGCAGGGATAAAAGAAACTGGGGGAGAGAAGAGAGCCGGGGGAGGTGCCAACACCAGACACCACCCGGGACTCTCTCTGGGAGAGAGAGCCAGCAGGGGCTCTCTGCTCCACAAGAGGACAGCTCGCCAGTAAGATAGAGGAACCAGAAGAGGCTCCTGACACTGGCAGAGGCAGCAGCGTTGGAGTGACAGGAGAGCCGGACAAAGCTCTCTACGCCAGAACAGGTGGGATCATTGAGGGCACCTGGGAAGCAGAGGAGAATTGACCTCCAGGAGGCACTACGCGGGAGCAGCGAGAAGGGCTGTGAAGCAAGGCAGCAAGAGGCTAGTTGCTGAGCCGGGGTACAAGAAACAGCCAGGCATCTGCGAAGGTGCTGTGACACACGAGAAGAGAGACTTCCCTAACGGGAGAGAGGAGGAGCAGTGCCACAGCCCTCAGAGGGACGAGTAAAGACGGAGACGACTTGGGCGAGAAGCCATGGGCTACCTCGGCCATGCGTAGGGTTTAACCCTTTGCAGATCCATAGGGAGTAAGGCGCTCAGTACCCCTAGAGTAGGAACCAGGGAGGGGACCACATGGGTTCCCTGAAACATAGTAGAGATTTTTTTTTTGTGCGTATTCTTTGTGTTTCCCCCTTTTGGACGGGTTGAGGAGTCGGGCCACGTGACTCTGGCTAGATAGCTGCATCAGAGGTCTTGTTGTGCTCCACCTTTGTTTTGGGGCATGGGTCAGGCGTTGCACCATGCAGAGAGTCAGTCTTGGGATCAGGGTTTGAGACTGTAGGTAACCCAAAGCTAACTCAGCGAGTCACCCTTAGGGAGCTAGTACTCAGTATGGGAGAGGGCGGATAGGGCTATCGTGCCCAGAAGTACAATATTGGGAGTTTTGGCCAGGAAGACTCAGTGATCCGCCGAGGGTTGGCGTGAGGCCAGGGTGTAGGGGAGGTGGAGCCCTGCAGATGACCGTCGGATGGACTCCATGCCGCAGAAGGACCCCGAGTGGTCAGCCCCTACACTGGGATAACATTCAAAGTCATGGCAGGAGAGATTGGGGGAGGATGCTCTGGGAATAAACATCCACTCAACAGCATACAGGAGACCATCGGATGAACACCACCGGCTACTCAGGCCAAGGCCGCATTTGACCGGATGTTCGAGGGCAGGCAGGCACAGCACCCTAGGGGTAAGCTGAATTTGAGGAGGTGGCTAGATGATTTTGTGAGCAGATCTTGGGGCTGGCCACCATTTTTGTAGGATGAAGGTGGAAGGGCCCTCCCCATGCCTCTGGTTAAGGTGCCCTGGCAGTCTCGCCCCCCACTGTAGATTTTCACATGGCCCCAAACCATGCCTTAATTACACTGATTAAGCCTTGGGAATCCATTAATCCATGTGTTATTAAATTAAGCATGGATTAATGGCTTCCCTAGGCTTAATCAGGTTATTAAGCTCCAGTTTCATGCCGTCCCCAAGTGGCAGACTCTGCAATTTTGGGGGGCTCGCTGCAAAAAAACCCAAAACAAAACAAAACAAAATTTACCAGCAAGCAGAAAGTCTTGGAGCACAGTTGGGAGGAACCCAGTCCTCCCTCAGGTGTGGAGGAGCCTCTGCACCTCCTGCTCTTGCTGTGAGCAGCCCCACTCTGTCATACCCCTCCATGTCTCTTTTTTTAATGCATCTCAAGATCAAGACTTTATTTTTTTCCTTTCACATTTACTGCTTGGCTTTGGGGGTTCATTTTGTTTGGTTTTTTTTTTTTTGTTTGCTATGGTTTTATTTCTTAAATGGCTGTAGGAATGAGTTGGACTATGTGAGGACTCAAACATTTAAGACATTTTGCATAATAGTCAACCTTTCCATACTGAATAATCCAGTGGGATTACTCAATGAATTAAGGTTATAGGTTTATAGGGAAGAAGGCGCCTCATGAGGTCATCTAGTTCATCTCCTGCTCAAGGCAGGATCTTCCTTGACTAAGCAATTCCAGCTCAGTGTCTGTCTAACCTGCTCTTGAAAACTTCCAAAGATAGAGATTCCAGAACTTCTCTAGGTAGCCTGGTCTAATGCTCAATGTGACAGGCGGGGTTTGCAAGACCAGTCACTACCACAGCTTGCTCACCTGTCTGGGCAGTCTGCCAGCCTATCTCACCTGCCACACCTTTGATGGAAAAATACATTCACTTTAGGCAACAGGATGCCTCTTTACTATCTTGGTGTTATGGATTTTATCCATGCCTCCAACCCCCCCTTAGTGTGTCCCAAGCCTTGCAAGTATTGGGCACTCTCTGGGCACTTTGTGCCCTCTGCTCAGAGCCCCTCCAGCTCTCTGGGGACTCTTTGCCCTCTGCTTGGTGCTCGGAGCCTCTCCAGCTCAATGGGCACAATGAGGCCTCCAAACCTCCCCTTTCAGCCTCACCCTGTCCTCCAATAGTAAACAAAAACACAAACAAAAGCCACTAGGCTATAACTTAAGTATTAACAGCAGCCACAGTTTTATACCTCCTTCAGTAAACAAACTAACATCTTTAATACTGCATATCCACTAACCTAAATACCTGGGGAGTTCCCATGGTCTTACTGCACTCCAGCAACAGAGCAGGCAGCATCAGTTTTTAAACAGCTTCCACCTGCAGGAGCTCTTTCTTTGGTGGCTGCCCTGTTGACTCCAGCCCTTAGCTTATGTTGCCCAAACCCTGCCTCCGGCTGGTCATATGGCTCTCACAGGTGTTCCCTGTTACCACCTTATGTGGTTATTTTGGTGGTTACCCACATCTGGGTAGCTCTACAGACTGATCAGAGCTCTCTGGCCATCAGCTTCAACCTTAAAGTAGCAGACACCTTTTAGTGCACTGCTATACTCAAACACCCTCGTAGTCAAATAGTTCCTCCTAATTCCCAACCTATATTGCTATTGTTGCATCCTGAGGCCAGTGTTCCTAGTCCTCTCTCCTACAGTCAAACAGAAAATCCCATCTTTATCCTTTCTGTAGTCATCTTTCAGGTGCAACTGTTATCAACTCCCCCTTAGTCTTCTCTTCTCCAGACTAAATAACTCTAGTTTTTTAATTTTTTTCTCATAAGTCTTGTCTCCCAGGCTCCTAATCATTTTTACTGCTGTATACTGGACTCTTTCCAAACTGTCCACATCCTTCTTGAAGTGTGGGGCTGAAAACTGGACACTGTACTCCAGGTGAGGCCTCATTGGCCCCATCCAGACAAGCATGGTTGTGCAGTATGTGGTGCCACAGCCACATCTACAGTGCCACATACTGCTCGTTTAGCTGTTCTTTGTGCTGCAAGGGAGCAGTGTGTGTGTGTGTGTGTGCGTGTGGGAGAGGTGGGGATGGAGGGGGCTGACCTCAGGAGACCCTGTGGTTAAAAAACCCATGCAAAAAAGAAGCAGTACACATGGAGGCAGTATATGCTGCCCAAAACCAGGGACTGACTGGCTGGAGCCACATTCTGGCTGCCAGCCAGGCTCTGAGCAGCACTACTGTCAATGCTGCAGCCTCGGACGGCCTCTAGGACCCCAGGAAAGGTTTCTGGGGCCAGCCCAATGCCAGCCCCAGTGTTCTCTGCCCCACGCAAGGTAACCTCCTGCACACCAGAGGGCACATATAGCATATACATTCTACAGGGACAAGTAGCAGCGGCACAAGATGTTTCAAAACAGAGTATCTTCTGTAACTTTTATCTGTACTGCCAGAATGCAAGAGGGGGGGAAGAAAGTGGAGGGAGTTTAGTGTGGGGGATTTTCAGCCCCCACTGGAGGGTGGGGAGAGTGTATTGGAGCCCTCTGCCTGAGATGGGGGGACGGGCTCCAATCCACCCACCCCATCATCCAGAGCCAGATGGGGAACCTGTAGAATGAGACCTCTCTGCTCCTTTCCCCCTCCTATTCTGAAACTGGAACCAGCTTGGAGAGAGAAGGGCCTGTTACCAGGGGAAACCAGCTGCAGGCTTGTAGCCAGCTTGCAGCTCACTAGATTTCCCTTCTCCCTGAAAACTCAACCAACAGTGAACTTCTGTTTTGGCTGTGAGATTGTTGCAACTCTGAATGCCTCCTGCAAAGCATTCTCATTTACAGTGGAGAGCTGCACTTCTGTCTCCACCCAGAATTATACCTCACTATCCATACATTGGTTTACTGAAAGAGGAGAAATTCCTTGTTGGAAAGCAATTGGTCCTCTCTGTTTTTTAATAGTTGGGAGCATTGTTAATGCTGGAATAATACCTACTAGGTCATCCTTGGGTTCATCTTGAATAGCACCCTAGAACATCAAGGGGCATATATGAATACTGAGCCCAGAATTAATGGATAGTCACTAGATTAGATGGATGAAAAGGACTGCCTTACAAGGCATGTCCTGTTTTATGTTGTTGTTGGTCTAGAGGAGAACTCAGCATGGGTTGGAATGTATAGTGTTTTACTGGGATGAGAATAAAATTAAAGAGATTACCATAATAAATCCAAATGAGCCACTGAAGTCCTTTCTGCTTGTCACTAATTGATGCACCGAGGAAGATTTATTCAATAGTGATGCCAATGTGGGCTTTAGAAGTTCTCAGATATGTTCATATTTAAATAAAATCAATAAATATTGATCAGCATGGTGTGCCATTCAGTGACTCCTCTAGAGATATTGTACATAGGCCATAATGTAATATAATATGATATGTTTTTGTAATTATGTAAAAATTACATTTTTTATTATTGATGTATTAGTCACTATAGAAGCAGTGTCACATTATAGGAAGTATATTCAAAATTAGTGTAGCATTTGTAATAACTCCAGGCTTTTCAACTGAATATATTTATATTCATAAATATAAACCTTAAATAGTGGTTGTTGCTATTTAGAAGACTCTGAATGATATGTAGTGTATCCTTTGCTAGACTTTGAAAGTGTAGTTTCTTCTTTTTTGTTTCTTCAAGTTTTATTACTAAGAATAACTATGTTGAAGTTATATTTTTATGTGTCTGGATTTTTTTTCAGTTTATATAAATCTTGATCCTCCAGTGATCAAACTCTAAAAACATTTCTACTGAGCATTTCACAGATTCCTAGATTTTAAGTATGGGAGATGCATATATGATGATCTTTTTTGACCTCCTACATACAACAGAACATAGATTCCTTCAACTCTGTAATTTCAGACTGAGAAAGAGCAGATTTTTGATAAAAAAAAATCCAAAAAGCGTTGGAGCTAGGACACAGCTCTGTTTAACACCACTCTCGATTTCAAATTCTTCTGCACATGACCCATCTGAATGTTTGTTTTGGAAAAGCAAGCATACCAACTTGGAAGGACTTGATGATGCTCAGGAGCTTAGGAGGGTAGCCAATCTTCTTCAGGATTTCCAGAGATGGAACAAATCATCTCTGCTGATAAGGTCAAAAGCTTTGATAAGATCAGCAAATGCTATGTACAGAGATTTCCTTTATTCACAGCACTTTTCTTCATAGTTTTATAGTTGTTAGTGTTGGAAGGGACCTCAATGGATCGTCAAGTCCGAACCCATGACCAGGGCAAGAAAGAGCACTGGGGTCAAATGAGCCCAGCCAGGTGCTTGTTCAGTATCCACTTAAAGACCCCCAAAGTAAAGGAGAGCACCATCTCCCTTGGAAGCCCATTTCAGATTCTGGCAGCCCTTACAGTAAAGTTCTTCCTGATGTCAAACCTAAATCTGCTGTCTGTCAGTTTGCAGCCATTGTTCTTGGTTATTTCAAGGGCTGTCCTGGGAAACAGAGCATCTCCTATTTCTTGCTGCCCCCACCCCCGATGAATTTGTAAATGGCCACAGGATCCCCTCTCAGGCATCTCTTGCAGAGGCTGAAGAGATCCAGGTCCCTCAGTCTCTCCTCATAGGGCCTTATCTGCAGGCCCCTAACCATGCTAGTGGCCCTCCTCTGGACCCTGTCAAAGTTATCCACATCCCTCGTGAAGTATGGTGCCCAGAACTAGACACAGTACTCCAACTGCGACCTGACCAATGCCACATAGAGGGGAAGTATCACCTCCCTGGACCTGTTTGTGATGCACGTGCTAATGCATGATAGAGTGCATTTAGCTTTATTGATTACTTTATAACCTTTACAGTTCATATTCATCTTGGGTTCAACTACAACTCTGAGATACCTTTCTGCCACTGCACTGCTGAGAAGGTCCTCCCCTAGCCTATAAGTGTGTTGGTGATTCCTTCTCCCTAGATGCAGCACTTTGCACTTGTCTTTGTTGAACTGCATGCTATTCTTTTCTGCCCACTTTTCCAACCTGTCCAGGTCCACCTGGTTTTGATCCCTTCCTACTAGTGTGTTTACCCCATAATTTTGTGTCATCTGCAAATTTGGACAGACTGCTCTCCATGCCCTCATCCAAGTCACTGATGAAGACATTGAATAGCACAGGTCCAGGAACCAAGCCTTGGGGCTCCCCACTGCCCACATCATTCCAGGTTGATACCGACCCATTCACCACCACACTCTGGATGTGACTCTTAAGCCAATTTGCCACCCACCTGACTGTATAATCACCTATGTCACAGCCGCTTAGTTTGTTTATGAGAATAGGATGAGATAGCATATCAAAGGCCTTCTTAAAAGAGATGATAGTGCCTCAGAGAAAGTTTTGATAAATTGAGAAAATGTGTCTTCAGCTTTCAGTGGCGTGGCATTTATTCATAGTAAGGAGAGTTTGTTGCTTTTGTACAATTTCCTGGGATGCAATTTGCTTTTAGTACATACCAATAAATGACTGGTATCACAGTCAGCACTCTGATAGGATCACTGAATGATTACATCCCAGAAGTCTTGTGAGTGGGTGATAATCAGGTCGAGTTGATGCTAGTGTTGATTGTGGGTGGTGCTAAAATACTTTGTGTTTAGGTTTCACATTGAAGAAAGAATTTGTTATACTTTGCTCATTGCATGAAGATAGCTCAAGCAAATGTTGTCCATTTTCATTCATTTTGTCAACAATATTGGTGCCGAAACAGTGAGGCCAGGCAGTGTGCTCAGTGCCAACCCTTGCACTGAAGTCTCTGAGGAGGAGGATTTTTTCATTAGGTAAATGTCACAGTGCAAGGTCCCCAGGGGTGGCTGCAATGACTTTGGAGCTCTGTGACCATGCCAGCTGTACCCCTAGGGCACCTTCTAATCTTACCTGCCACATCTTGTTGGAAAAAAATAATAAGTAGGGAGGCTGCCCATGAATCTCTGTGTGGCCACAGTTCCGCAGAACCCTCCTTGATCCTACCCCTCGCCAGGTCCCTCTCCAAGTTGGTGCCTTATGGGACACCTTAAGCCTTATAGGCTAATTGCGTGGCTCTAAACATCCCTTTTTCCACACGCCATATCTCGTGGGTGTTATACGGATGTTGTTACCTTTGTTGGGGTCTTGTCCTACTTGGCCTCTGCCCCTATAATCTAGCTAGGCCTTCTAACCTAGGCCCACTGTGTCAGACCTGGCTTTGAGGCACTAGCTCTGATCAATCTTTTCCTGTCCCTGGACCCTCTGGCCCTTGACCACTGCGCCCCTCTGATGCTGTACCTTCTGGCCCTCATGTGCTCTATGCTTTGCACACACTCCACCCACTACAGGCTCTGTAACTACTTGAGCCCTGATCCAGCTGCTGATAGGGCTCTAGATGATCACGTGCCCCCTCTGGGTACTAATGAGGCCTCCATACTGCCATGACCCAATGATTGTGTTCGGCGGCCTGATCAACCACCAACCTCTTCCCGTCTCGTTCGTTAAATTCTTAAGACGTATCTACTGTTTTTTGCGCGCTCGTCAAGGGTATCCAGAGCTCTGTCGTGTTTGTTTTTCTGGAGCCTAGCAAACTCCGTGTGTGTGTCTTTGGTGGAGCCTAGCAAACTCCACTTGTGTTTGTCTGTAACTGCAACTCAAGAAAGCTTTTCCTGCCTGCACCGTGACCACCTACAGTGTAAGTAAAACAATCTTTAATTAACCACTACGAGTCCGTGCCTAATTCTAGTCCGTCATGCAAAAGTACCCGCCCTACCGTTGCGGGCTCCCGGCCACAGCCTGCCACGCGCCCCCGAAAGCCTCGGACTGCTCCCGGCCCGCACACATACCTCCCCTTACAGCCTCTTCCCAAACCTCCAGTGCAAACAACAACATAAACATAAGTCCTTGGGCTATAACATAACAATAATGGTGGATACCGTTCTCCACCTCTTTAAAAAGGCAAACTTCTCTCCTAATATTTTGCGTCTCCTAGCCCTGGGTACCTTATGAGCTCCTGGAGCCTCATTACTCTTGCAGGCAGCAGATCAGGCAACCAAACTTCTCTGGATAGCTCTTTCATGCAGGATCTCCTTCCCCTAGCAGTTGCCAGAGAACTAACTTCTGCCAGCCCCAGCTTTGGGACTGATATATGCCCAAGGATTTGCCTCCTTCTGGTTATCTGACTGCCCACAGGTGCTGGCTAATTATTTCATTGGCCTGTTGCTCAGGCAACCCGCAGCTGCCTGCGTATCTCCCTGGCTAGGCTGCTTCTTTCCTTAAAGGAGCAGGCATACCTTAGTACCCTCCAACAGTGAAATATTACTGATTAAGGCCCTAAGCTCATCATAGAAGTAGTTCTTTGATTCAGATGAATGGTGAGAGTTGGAGCGTATGCACATAAGAGTGACAGAATCAATGGCAGTAGTGAGTCAAAGCACCATTAATCTTTCAGAGCCTTTGTTTGGGAGTTCCATTGTGAACAGCAGTTTATTTTTTACTGCAAAGCTAACACCATGCTCTCTGATTTTCTTCTGGGTGTTTACCACACCAGAAAAAGGTGTAGTTCTTTTCTTTCAGGCAGCCAATACCTGGTAGTCTGGTCTGCTGTAGTGTGATGGTATTGATGTTCAGCAGTTCTGCATCAATGACTGCAGTTTTGCATGCATTGTCAATGTTTTGGATGTTATTGTATATATCTGGGGTCATTGTACATACATTTCAACTAACAACCTTTAGGACTGAAAGTTTTTTCCTTGCATTTTTGTAGTACCTGGTGGTATGTGATAGCAGTCTGCCATCTAGTTGAATGTCTAAGTTCCAAACACCAGTGAATCAGTAGACTGTGGCAGGAAAACACCTTGTTGGCTGTGGACTGCCCAGTTTGAGGTGGGCAGAAGTTTCCTAATGAGATGTGATGACCTCTCCCACCATCAGAGACAACCCCTGGCACCTGAATCTATGCCAAGCGATCCCTGGCTTATAACTGGCAACTACTGATTCCCATTTGTTTCAACACATTTGTGAAACTGGAGTAATCTCTCCAGGGTCGAAAAGTCTGGGCATTTGCTAGGTGATCAAGAGTTGTCCATGGGGTGTTTAAGGAGGGGGTAGAACCTTTGTTTCTTAAACAGCAGCACCTTGTTAAGGTGGTTTGGGATTACTTGTCCTCACTCACATCCATCTCTTACTAATGGCTCCACATGCTGCACCTTGGGCAACCTCATTCATCAGCAGGTAGGGGGGAACAGTTTTCATCATTAAGAGTCATCCTCTGGTCATCACAATGGCAGCTGTGGTGGAAGAGGATATTTTCGAATAGCACAGTTGGCAGAAGATGACAGTAACCACAACCACAGCTTTGTAGATTGCCTCTGAAGAGGTGAAGGCTAAGGTAGTAAACCCCGAAAGAAAATCTGGAGTGTAGGCCCTAAGGCAGTCAGGCAATTATTCAATCTTATTTCTGGCAGGTCCTACAACTTTCCCAACCCCACATCATATTGATTCTACCTTTTCAGTGGATAAGTCATTAAAGTCAAAAGGGTGAGGCTGGTAAGTTGGTTAATTACTGCTATTGGTGAAAAAAAAACAAACTTTATTTCTAGTCTGCATTTATCTTGTTTCTATTTCCAGCTAGTGGAGATCATAAACGTTTTTTAACTTACTTTTGAAAATGGCTTTATTACTGTCCCAGTCTTACAACAGCCACAATTCAAATTAACCTGACAACAGATTGGGTCTACAGATGAGTCAGCTAATAAATTGGAATAGAAACTTATTTAATTGAAAATAAAAGTTTAACAAATATTTATTGGCACCCTTAAAAAAGATTGCCCTACTTTACGCTATAAAATAGAGGTTATGGGGAATAAGAACAACATAATATTTGCATTTTTGGCTTGTTAGAATTGCCAATAATTGATTCTTGTGATGGAATGTTAATGTTTTTGGCATCAATGTTAAAACTAAAATTTATTCTTTCTCCCTAAATGCTTATATTTTAAAATACCTAAGGAAAACATTGGAGAACTAAATTACTTTCTCATCTGTTTTTCCTAATTGTTGTACAGTTATTAGAAGCTTAATTGTGGGTCTTATGGTATTTGATGAAGCAATACAGTACTGGTGATTGGGATATGAAAAGAAAATTACAGGGGAGGGAGATTCACTTGTTTCATATCACCAAGGCTACACAAACATGGTGAAAACATCTTGAGCTGAACTCTGTATTGTATATGGCAGAGATCATCACAGACAAAAATGACAGACAGGAAAATAACATGACTGTTGTAAAATATTGGCTTAATGCTCAGCAGAGCTGACTTCATACTGTCTAGCATGGGGTAATTAAAGCCATCTTTTCTGCCCACTCTTAGGGACAGTTATAGCAAATTAGGGTATGCCAATAAGCAACTGCATTTTCCCATGTAGATTTACCCTTAATGGCTATTTTGACTAAGGCTATGTTTACAATAAGCTCAGTTTATCAGTGTAGGAAAACTGGGATGTACTATACTGGCAAAAGTGCTCTTTGTACTCTTTTAGGGTATAGGTTGTAGTTGTATTGGTCTAAGGACACTGGCAGACAAGGTTCTTTGGGTGAATCTGATATCTTTTATTAGAACAACTTAAATAGTTGGAAAAAAGATTTTTTTTAGCAAGCTTTTGGTTTTAAAAACTATTCATCAGGCTGAGGAAGCCTCTGCAGTTGGTGTGTGCTCTTCCTGGATGGAATGAATAGTGTTAAAAGTACAATTTAGACACTATAAGAATTTCTACATTAAAAGGTGTCTGTTGGCACAGTTATTTAGGGATTTAAGGAGGGTGGAGTAGAATCACTTATGTGTCTAATGGGTGAAATAGAATCTGGCCCTACTTTTCTTTTAATGTTGTATCCACCTCCTCCTCCTGCCTTACTGGTCTGTCATTGATACCATGACTTTGCTCTTCTTGTTTCCTCCTTTTATCTTAATCCAGAGACATTCAACATTTGTTCTGGACCTCAGAATAATTATGTATATCTCTAACACATGTGTTCTACATGGGGCTGCCCTTGAAGACTGTCCAGAAGCTGCAGCTGGTGAATAACACAGGAACTTGCCTTCTGTCCAGGTTGGATCACCAGAAGTTCATAACTCCTGTGCTCCAGAGACTACACAGGCTCCCAATAACTTTCTAAGTGAAATTCAAGGTACTGATTTTTGACTTATAAGACCCTTAATGTTCTGGACCCTATGACTTTGGGGACATTCTCCCTTATGCTGTATTGCAGTCTCTAAGATCAGCCAAGTGCAACCTCCTGCAAGTACCATTAATATGCCAAGTTCACTTGGTGAAAACATGTGGGAAGTTGTTCTCAGAAGCTGCTCCTCAGCTCTAGAACTTCCTCTCTTCTGAGGCCTGCCAGGACCTGAGCCTGGACATCTTCCAGAAGCACTGTAAGATTTTTCTATTTGGAAAGGCATTTAGCAAACAAAGCTAGGCTTGGATATTGTTTAGGAGGGCAGTGCCTTCTAAGGTTTTTTCCTCCTGTTCATTCTCCTGTTTTATAAATTACTCTATTCTCTTTCTGTAAGATACCCTGAGTTTTTGTTAAGAAAGGCAGCATATAGATCAAATGAATAAATAAATAATATACATATAGAAGAATATTTCTGTCATTTTCCCCTGCCTCATAAACAAGTTATGCTCACCCATATTGGCATTCTAGCCATGTTAACTTTTCTATGAAGTCTCAGATGAGAAGGACTTTAAACTTAAGACAGTCAACCATCTCAGAACCATTTCAGACAGTCTCAGATTTTGGCTTTTAGGTCTTCTTTCTTATTTCTCATACTTTTTAGATTAGTACATGGGCATATAGGATGACTAACAGATTATTCTGTTAACTTCCTTATTCTGACCTAAACTTTTCCCATCTTCTCCTTTGTTCCTAGGCCAATTCTACTTCTCTCTACTACTCCTTATCACTTGGTACCAGCTGTGATCAGACTGAGTTAAAATAAAGGATAAACATTCAAAGGTAAAAAGCTGGGTCACAGCCCTAATGCTCCACAGACCTTGGAAGTCTACATCATTTCTGTTTCCAGTTGTTGTAGGCACTAGTGCAGGGCTGTGGAGGGGCTAATTAGTTTGGCTGACACACAGAACTGGGTGCAATGTTGTGAGGGCAGGTATTCTTCCCACTTAGAAAGTAGCCCATGGCAGATCCTATGGCACCGTACCCAGGCTAACTATCTCCACCTCTCAGCTGAGCTAATCAACAGACATTCCTGTGGCACTAATTTAATGATCATGGATGTGACTATATCACTATATCATTCCAGTTCAGGAAGTCTGTTGCCCATGGTAATGATGCCAGGTAACATGATGTTGCATCCTCTTATTAGAACACAGGAGATCATGTACTTTGGGGAGTTCTGTTCAGTTCTGGGCTCCTTTAATACACAACCACATAAGAACAGCCTTGGGATTCACGGCTGCTACTCACTTGCCCAGACACTAATACTGTATTGAAGCCCTAACTAGCTCAGGGTTTTATGAAATTTGGTAATTTGTACTTCCATAATGCTTCTCAGAGCAGGTGTCAATCTAGGACCAGTGGTTCACATTTGGTTGAAAGTTCCATGTTGATGTCTCACTGAAACGCAATGAAATTTGGTATCCTCTCTGAAAATCTGTGATGGTTTCTGCCTTAAATTAAAAGGCCTCCTCAGTATAATCAAATTCCTCATCTCTAGCCCAAATGTTCTTATAAAGTCAGACCTCTTATGTATTATCAAGTTAGACTTGTTTACATTTTTACCCTCATTTCTTCCTAAAACCCTTACTAGAGTTGGAGTAAAAGCCTCTGTTAAAGTCAGTAAAGCTTTGGTGATTGATACTGTCTGAGGATCTGCCACTATATATACCTCTACAAACACAATTCCATTAGGAAATTCCAATTATAGGGCCTGATGTAAAGCTTGTTCATTATGAGCACAATTCATTTGTTTCATGAATTGGGCTCACACTGAACACACACAAATCTTTATTGTCTATTATATTACATTTGATTTTCTTAGTTATTAGATAGTAAGGTCTTTGAGACAGTATCTTATTATGTGCCAGGCACATTTTACTATTAAGTGGTGTCATATCTACTAGAGCTAGACATTCACATTCTATAAAAAATTCCAAGATTTCAAAAAGAATTATCATCCTATCATGTGGATGAAATTGAGACTTGTTTTTTTGTTTTTTTTTTAAATTTAAAATAAAAAGAGAAAAGGAATGCCATCCCCAAAAGATCATGATCAGTAGTAACCTGTGATTTGGAAAACCTGGGTGCAAATACTTCCTTTGTCTGATACAGTCAGACCTTTCATCTGGTTTAATGAATTATATTTATGCAGTGAAACAGCTTTTACAGAAAAGAGGGCTTCAGAGTAGGGAACTGAAGTTGCATCACTCAAACGCTAGGTAAATGTCTTAATTACAAGGTTATTATGACAATCTCTTAAGATTTTTCTATTGGAATTTTTCTACTTTATACGCACATTCATTCATTGGTGCAAAGCAAGCGATTAGGAATGACTACCTCTGTATCCAGGTGGCTAGGGCGCTTGGGTGAGAAAATCCCAGATCAAGTCTCAGCTCTACCTAACTCAGCTACTGAATTGGTTTAACCCCACTCATCCCTCTCCCTCTCTCTCTCTGGTTTTGAAATTCCAATAAAACTAATATATTTCTACAAAATGTTTTGTAAATCTTCAGATATGTATCTAAATCATTGGAAAATTCCCATACACTTTTAATGTAGGCCTACCATGATATATGAATATAATTCCAAATAATCCTATTAAATCTGTATGGTTAAATAGGATTTTGTGGCATTCCTCTGGATGCTCCAGTCACATGGAATCAAGAGAATACTGACTGTATCAGTGGATGCTGTTATGTGATCAACCCCTGGAGTAGTCTATTAAAAATCAGTGCACACAAAAAGTCAGCTGGGAACTAACTCTGGTGTAGGAGAATTTCTCTATTAAATATTTCTTTTTAATAGAACTGAGAAAGCATCTGGGTTTTGAATATAATGCTGAAGGAGAGGAACAGAAAAGGGAAGATTTGAATATTAACTGTGTTATCAAATACATTTTTATTTCTAAGATTATCTTGGGCCTGTGGGAGGAAGGACTGAAATGAATGACTGGGAGAGCAAAAAGCAAGATGATTTTCATTTAAAACATTTTTTATGCAACTGGACCTCATACAGTGAGCCCTCATGTACTGGCCTTGCATTGCTTTCGTGGGAGTTCTTCACATGATGGGATGGGCACTGTAAGACTAAGATCACAAAATGTTTAAGGTAGCTGTGGATCTGCAAATGAGAGAAGGAGGGCAGCTGCTGATCACTGCAGAAGAAGCTTATTAATTCTCACTTCACTGATTTGCCAACCTGTGTCATTTTACTTTTCAGTAGAGACTTAATAGCAGATCAGGCAATGGGGAGTCTTAATGTTTCATTATTTTTACAAAATACACTAAATCATGTTTGCTAATATAATGTAATGTATTATCTTCAATACTTTAAACCAGACTATATCAAAACAAAAGAACTGCATGTTATGATTTATCTTTTCATTGTGTCTGTTTTTAAAGGGGTTTTTCTGACTACCAGAATGAGATACAAGATTTTTGTCCTCTTCTTTGGGGCTTTGGACCCTTCTACTTATTTCTCCATAGCTGATTTTTTTTCTTATCCCATCTCATCCCTCCCCACCCCACTCCAGTTCCATGAAATCATGCCAATAAAACAGTAAAATCCAGCTTTGTTTCTTTACAGGGCTTCCATGCCTAATAGTTTACTGGAATATTGAAGATGCTGTAATTTATCTAGGCAGTATTTATCACTAGAAACTTCCCCAGTTCAAACAGTTCATTACATATGGTACCTAACTGGACTTTTTTCTGCTCTGCTTCCTTTTTCTGTTTTATATTTCAATGCTCTGAACACACTCTTTATAAAATATCATTTTCATTTTCCATTTATTTCACTTAGAGTAAGCAAGTAAGTATCCTTAACTGATTATAAATTGAAACACTGAAAGGAAAGCTAAATGGTTTCATTACTCATTTGTTTGCTTGGGCTTTAAATATTGCAATGCTAATTATGATGTTATTCTAGGGGAGCTGTAGTATTTGTTATTACTGATTGAGACAATTTAAAATGATTAATATATGTAATTAAGGAGTGAGCCAGTTCAGGTTTTGCACTTTTGCTCAGGGTGCATTATGAAGCACAATGTGAAGAGGAAAGCCTTTGCTACTCTGGGATAGATTTTAAATATGACTTAATTTGGTGCTGACTTTAATAAAAAGCGTTTATTTTAAATTGTGTTTATTGTTTGCCTCATCTTGAGCCCACAGTGGCTCTAATGACAGAAAATATTAGCAATAAGTTACTACTCGGAAATCAAGACATTTCAGACTGTGTCTCCCATCTGCTAGGTGGTTGTAGAAGATAACAAGCCTAAACTGTTTATCCTCTTGAACAATTCAGAATGTCACTAAAACTGCAAAATGTAAGACGTCTTCCTAAGTTTTTTATTAGTATATAAAGACAGATAAGAAAAGATGTAAATCTAACCACGCGTGCCCCATGTATATTGTTACTGTCAGTTCCACCTTCCATATTACATAGCCTGGGTCTGTAGGTGTTGTATTTAAGCTACTGATGGACCTTCACTTAAAGGAGTGATGGGATCTGATCTACAATCCCAACAATCATGCCTCATACCATGCACATGTGCATGGTAGGACATGCAATTTTGGGTTGGGGAATTAGATCCCCATCACACCTTATTTGCTAGTGCAAGTAGAGCCTGGGATTGTGATCCTGGAGTCCCCCTGCACCACAAAACTGAAAGCTGGGTGCCTGACAATCAATTAATTATCAGCTGGAGCTGAGGCTAGGGCTGGGGTTGGGATCTGGAATGGGTTGATTGACAGGTGATTATCAAAACTGCAGCCAGGTGGCACATGTGGCTTTTACAGGTCCCTGTTACGGGGATGAGTATAAACTATGAGTGCCACCCAGCTGGAGCTTCCCCTGCATTGGAAAGTAAGGCACGACTGGGATCTAATCTCTGATCCCCAAATCACATGCCCAGTCATGCATGTGTGGCATGGCAGGAGGTGCAATTGTTGGGGCTGTGGATCAGACCCCATCATGTAAATTAACTTCAGTTAGCAGCCTTAGATGCAGACAGTTGTAGAAATGAAGTTTGCTGCCGGATGTATTGTGTACAGAACTATTTGAAAATAATGAGACTTGTGTGTGCCTATTCTGACACTAAAATTGAGTCAAAGTTTCTGACACACTTACAAAAGGGAAATTACAAATTTTTTTAGTTTTTCAATTATTTATATTACAGTCAGGGATCAGCTTCAGAACAAAATAACTCAAAATGAAGAGTGAGATTTTCAGAAGCCTTCAAAGTTAGTCTAACTCTGAAATCTGTGGGAGTTCTATGCAATTTGTGCTTACTTGTGCTAGTGCTGACTGCTTTTGAAAAAGCTCCCTAAATGATTACTCTGTTTAATGAGTACCTTTTACACACAAGAGAGAAGAGCAACAGTCTTTCGAAGAGTCAGTAGTGAACACTGTAGTTCTTACATGGTGATGTGTACTATGTAATTCCCTATGGACGGGTACAAGAAAGATTGCCACAGTGACAGCAATAACCATTTTAAATCTGGTCATTTATGTAGTAAAAAACAGGGCCTTACAACAATTGATGCTGAAAAAGTTGATATATCATGAATCATTGGTGCATAGGTCAGTTAATTTTATCTGTTCCTCTTAGAGTAAAAATGATTAAATGAAAAGATGATAACAGTGGTGAGGATGAGACCCATGATTACAGTATGTTTTACTAGGTGTTCTGAGCTCTGATATCCTATAAGGAAATAGCAAAACACAGAAATTATTTTTATCTTGCTGTCATTGATCATTTTTGTCTACATCTTTTACACCAGTATTCAACTGGATAAATCCAGGCAGAGTGGTTTGTATTTCAGCTATCTGCTGACTTAAAAGGTCAAAATAAATTAATAGTTGCATCATACAATTAATTAATTGTCAATTAATACAAACCACATTGCTGAGCAAGAGCTATAAGCTATGTTGATACTGAGCACAACATACTTCTCCATGTCATTGTTTTTTTTTATATAATATGGGAATAAAGTAATGGTAAAGCCACTTCAGAGAGTGTGGGTATCATATACAATGTTCTTCTCACCCTTATGGGATTACAGTCACTCATTTGGCTCTTGTGTTCCACGTCTCAGCTATATAATTGATTATTTTAACTACACTCCTTCTCTTGTACCTTTTGCTTAATCTTGCAAGTCAGTAACTCAGCATTATCAAGATCATTTAAAGTAATCTCAAAGGTGTCTCACTACACAGAATTCCATTGTAGAAACTCACCACCTCATTTAATAGTTTCTCCCCATGGGTTTTAACTACACAATGTAGAAATTACATACCAGTACATTATTTCTAAATATACCTTCAGTGTAACCATAATTTCTGATTCAAGATGTTTATTAGTATCCACATGAATGAAAGCTAAATGCTTCCCCCAAATCCTAATATGTTAACAACCAGGTATTTATTTTACCCTGTAAATGGTATATTTTTGGACTGATGGCAATGCATTATACTTAGCACTTATCCTACAAGAGTTCTGTGCAAATTTTAATAAATTACTCTGTTGGCAAGCTCACTGTGACTCTTCAGGAATCACCTGAACTCCTACAAAAAGCCACAGGCCCTTTTTAGATCAATATGGACTACAACTTCAGACAAGTAAGTATTATTCTATGCAATTTAGACAAAAAGTATCATTCTATGCAATTTAGATATGATTACAAGGAAAGTCTTAAAGCAAAAATATAGCTCAGGAGTTTCTCCTAGTTCATTATTAGGGGTGTGTGAAATGGGCCGTATTTGATTTGGATTCAGCCTTAATCGGGGACAGCGATTTGATTTGTTGATTCAGTTTACTGTCCCCGATTTGATTCAGCCGAATCCAAATTTGGAGATTTGAAACTGATTGAGAAAATCAGTGATTTGTTCATAGACAGAGCTTTAAATGTTTTTTCTACATACCTCGAGCTACCAGGTGCAACTCGTGAATGCTCTGATGATGGGGCAGATGAAACGTCCCACAAGAGTGTTGGGGGGGCACCCACATGCTTGGCAGTGAACTGGAAGTGGATCAGAAGTACTTCTGGTCCACTTCTGGGTCCACTGGGGAGAACGCAGGGGCTGCCCCCCCACATCCCTCAGCTCAGCAATCAGTTGCAGGGGGACCCTGCATGCCTCATCGGACCCAGGATGCACTAGTCGCAGAGCCATGGGGCGGGGTGGTGTACTCCCCGGAAGACCTGGAAGAGGGCTGGAAGTGCTTCTGGTCCACTTCTGGGTCTGCTGCCGAGTGCGCTGGGGAGCACCCCATGCTCCTGTGGGACACTCCATCTGCCCCAGCATCACAGCATTCACAAGTTGCCTGGTACCTTGAAGTATGTAGAAAAAACATTTAGTTCTGTCTATGTCCGAATTGTCAAATCTTTCCGAAACTCTCCTAATTGATTCGGATGGTTCTGATTTGATTCTGAGAGATATTAATGAGTCTCCTGATTTCAATTTGGATTCAGAGATTTGGCCACCGAATCAGGCTGAATCTCCACCAAATTGAATCAGGGTCCGAAGCTTCACACAGCCCTATTCATTATATCAAATCTCCCTTTCTAATGCTATGGTGTATTCTTTATTGACAGATGTTTGATGGAGAGACAAGGCATTGCTGAACATTGTTGCAAGAGGCATATTTTGTTCATGGTAACTGGAAGTATAGGTATCCATGGAGTTACTCTAGGCAAATAGCTAAGTCAGTGTCAGTGTCACAGGATCAGGTGACAGTAGCATTGGGAGAGTTATAAACCTAAATGAATATTGCTATATTAATGTTCTGAACATTTAAATAACTTGTGCCCTTGCAGTGATTAGCAGTGTTAATATCAGAATAAAGATCTTGTCAGATCCTCCATGTGACTTTAATGTGCATTCATTTGATTTACTTAGACCATTAATGAAGATGACATTTGACAAGGAGGAAAAAAATATTGCTTTTAGGCATGGCTGATGAAAACATTCAGCTATTGTAGGGTTTTTTATTCTTTCTTTCAAATCAACCTTTAAAAAGAAATATTTTGGAATCATACAATTTGAAACTTAGCGAGTATGGGAAGCTGAAAATATGTGAGTAGGATGACAGATGTTTGGATCAGAACAATCTGAGCTATAGCAACAAGACTAGTAATTGCAAAAAAAATTAGATTTGAGTGTCTGGGTCTAATTCTAACAACAACTTTGAAATGCTCTATTGATCCTTTTAAGACTGTGTTTGAGCAATTTGCCAGAATGTTTAACTTTTAAAATGCTGTTTCTTAAAAGAACTGGTTGAGGTGTGTGTGCCAGTATTGATTTACCATTTCAGATTCAAGGCTTAAGTGAAACTCAGGAAAACTTGGCTTCGGAGTTGGTGCCAGCGTGTGGGGTTCAGCTTCCTAGACCACAATCTGTTCTTCCAGGATAGGACATTGCTGGGACATGATGGTCTACCTTTGTCTCCAAAAGCTAAGAGTTTGTTTTCTTACAGGTTGTCAGACCTCCTGTGTAGAGCTTTAAACTACCTTTGTTGTGGGACAGGAATGCTGAAGACAGGGTGAAACCAGGAATGACAAGCCATGAACCGCATGCTGGAATAGACCAAATACTAAGGGGCTCCCTAAGCATCAGGATGGGGGAGTACTAAGGACACCTACTGGGGGGCGTAGGTGTCTGTACTAATGATAAGAGTATTGTGAATGAGCAGGAGGAACTTGCAATCCTTCTTGCAAACAAAGATTTTGACCTGGTTGGGCTAACAGAAACCTGGTGGGAACCTACCCACAATTGGGCAGTGGGCATTGAGGGGTATAGGCAGGATAGATTGGGGAAAAAGGAGGGGGCATTGCTTTATACATTAAGGAGCATTATACATCTTCTGTAATAAAGAAGGGGACAGAAGAAGGGGAGATTGAAGTCCTGTGGGTCAGATTACAAGGGGGGGTAGGGGTGAAAGGGACTTGGTAGTGGGGGTCTACTACAGACCCCCACACCAGGAGGTTAGACCTAGAATTCTTGAGACCACTCTCAAGGGCAGTATGCTCAAAGGACCTGGTTGTCATGGGTGACCTAAATTACCCGAACATCTGCTGGGAGAAGCAGTCAGCCAGGTCTGCCCATTCACACATGTTCCCAACCTGCATACAGGACCTGCACCTAACAAAGGAGGTATGCACTTCCACTAGGGGAAAAGCCTTACTTGACTTGGTGGGGGATCTGCAGGTATGAGGTAACCTAGGAGATAGTGACCACTGTGGCAGGGCACTATTGGTGCCTGCCACATTAAGTGCAGTCAGGCAGCTACCAGGTGCCTGATGGCGGCAGCCATTTTGAGAACCTTGTATATAAAGGCTACAGTTTGCTGCTGCCAGGCCAGGCAGCCTATCTGAGCTGCAGTAGGAACAGCCAGGAGGTAAGGACAAGAGCTGACAGGGATGGCTAGGATGCTCATGGTCCTGGGCATGACCTAAAACTGCACCCTGCTGGGAGTGGATGGCCTGGTGGGGTTCCCAGTGGTACAGAAGCTCCCAGGAAATACCAGGCCAGTTACCACCCTGGTGAAAGGTGGGTTGGATAACTTAATAACCCCAGCTCCCACATCCCTGGTGGGCAAGATCAAGCAAGGGGGGCCCCAGAATCACTGTGGGAGCACTGAAACAGGGCCCAGGTTGGTGGAGGGACCTGTAGTGGCACTCAAACTCTGCGGTGGAGGTCTGAGGCTGCATAATGGAGTCATCATGAAGGTCCAGGGGGGTGGAGCCCTGAGTCTTGGGGAGCTATTAAGGAAGCTTCTGGGGGCCGGGGATAAGGGGATTGCCCAGGGAGGGCTTGGGGACAGGGCTCGGAGCCCTGATCCCAGAGGAGGAGCTGGAGCCCTGAGAGTGAGGAAGGGGTTGGAGACCCAAGAGTGTATGTATGGGCTTTTAGCCCAGTGTCTGGGCCTGGGGCCTTGTGTATGTTGCTGTGTGTGCATGTACAGAGTAATCCCAGTGTGAGGGTGCTGGAACCAAGAGCTCTGGTGTAGAGTGAAAGTTCCAGTGAGACTCTGAAGCTCATGTTCAAGTGGTAGCTAGCTGGAGGAAACTCCTGTGAGGCTTGGGCTGTGGTGTAGGGGAGGAATGGAGCCACAGAAAGCGCCCAATGACATTGAGGCAGGAAAATGGGCAGCCTCCTGCCTAATTAACGCCATAACTATGTATCAACAAAGTGTGGCAGGAGAGAGAGGTGGGTGGTTAGCCCAGAAACAGGTGGGCAGGCCAACATCTGACAGGCCCAGGGAAGGCCCACTTGTTACAACCACCTGTTGATAGGATTCACTATCTGGCATAAGGTGGGAAAGATAACTATTGGGGCAGAAGTGCTTGACTTCTGGAAGGCCAACTTCAATGAGTTTAGGAGATTAGTTAGAGTGGGACTGAGGGGTAATAACATCGGTGAGTTGGGAGTCCAAGAAGGGTGGGAGTTCCTCAAGGGACTGACTCTGTAGATACAAAGGGGTACCAGCCCAGTACACATAAAGGGAGGCAAAAGAGCCAAGAAACCCTCTTGGCTGAGCAGGGAAATCCAGGAGATCCTACAGGGGAAAAGAGAGGCTAACTGGCGGTGGAAGCAGGAGGCCACTAAAGAGGAGTATACCTGCTTGGCTCATGCTTGCAAGGCAGCAGTGAGGAAGGCCAAAGCAGAAACAGAACTTAGGCTGGCAACTATGATGAAGGGTAAAAAAAAGTCCTTCTTTAAGTACATAGGGAGAAAGAAGAAGGTGCAAGGTAACATAGGGCCACTACAGGATGGACTAGGGCAACAAGGGTCATTCCTTAAGGAGATGATACTCAAGGCCCAAGTGGTGACGATCCCAACAAGAAGTAAGGGGGGCAAGAGTGCCCAAAAGCCTCCCTGGCTCACCAAGGATGTCCGGGAATGCCTGGTTGCCAAAAAGGCGGTGTACACCTGGTGGAAGCGGGGGGCTATCTCCAAAGAAGATATACCTCCACTGCTTGGGCCTATAGGGGACATAGGAAAGCTAGGAAAGCTAAGGTGGACATAGAGCTAGGACTGGCGTTCAAGATCAAAGATAATAAAAAGTCCTTTTTCAAATATATAGGGAGGATGAAGAAGGCACCGGGAAATGTGGGGCCCCTGCAAGATGCGCTGGGCAATCTGGTGGTTGCGCCAGAGGAGAAGGCAGAGCCCTTTAACAAATTCTTCACCTCCGCTTTCTTGTGCAGGGACCGGGACTCCCCCACTGTGTTTCAAGATGGACTCGAGGGGAACGCCTCAAGACCTAGGGTTGAGCAGGACCAGGTTAGAGTGCTTCTGGAGGGGCTGGACACGTTCAAGTCAGCAGGTCCAGATGCTCTCCACCCCAGGGTGTTGAGGGAACTAGCAGGGGTTATTGCTGGGCCCTTGGCATGGTTTGATGAGTGCTCGTGGTACTCAGGCCAGGTGCCAGATGATTGGAAGATAGCCAATGTGGTCCCCGTCTTTAAGAAAGGGAGGAGGGAGGACCCGGGCAACTATAGGCCCATCAGTCTTACCTTAATCCTGGGGAAACTCTTTGAGAAGATCATCAAGGAGCACATCTGTGATGGGCCAGCAGCAGGGATGATACTCAAGGGCAACCAGCACGGTTTCATTAGGGGCAGGTCATGTCAGACCAACCTGATTGCCTTTTGCAATCAAGTCACAAAAGCATTGGATGCAGGTGTCGCCATTGATGTAGTCTTTCTGGACTTCAGCAAGGCATTTGACACCGTCTCCCACACGATCCTCATTAAAAAACTAGGCGACTGTGGCATTGATGCCTACACGGTCCGATGGATTGCTAATTGGCTGAAGGGTCCAGAGGGTGGTGATGGACAGGTCATATTTGACCTTGGGGGAAGTGGGCAGTGGAGCCCCCCAGGGCTCAGTCCTTGTGCCCGCACTGTTCGTTTTCTTTATCAGTGATTTGGACATATGGGTGAAAAGCAACCTGTTCAAATTTGCTGATGATACCAAAATTTGGGGTGAGGTGGGCATGCTGGTAGGGAGGGAAAGACTTCAGAAAGACCTGGATAGGTTGCAGGGATGGGCTAACAGGAACAGGATGCATTTCAATACTGACAAGTGCAGGGTGCTGCACTTGGGCAGTAGTAGCTGGCAGCACACTTTTAAGATGGGAAACTCCCTTCTTGAGAGCGCAGAGGCAGAATGGGATCTTGGAGTCATCAATGACTCCAAGATGAACATGGGCTGACAATGCGAGGTCACGGTCAGCAGGGCTAACCGGACCCTATCATGCATCCACAGGTGCATCTCAAGTAGGGGCAAGGAGGTGATCCTCCCCCTCTATGCGACACTGGTCAGGCCACAGCTGGAGTACTGTGTCCAGTTCTGGGCACCCCACTTCAAGAGGGATGTGGCCAACATTGAGAGGGTCCAGAGGAGGGCCACCCACATGATCCGGGGACAGCAGGGCAGACCCTACAATGAGAGGCTATGGGACCTGAACCCGTTCAGCCTTCACAAGAGAAGGCTGAGGGGGGACCTTGTGACCATCTATAAACTCACTAGGGGGGACCAGAAGGGTTTGGGGGAGACCTTGTTTCCCCTAGCGCCCCCTGGGATAACAAGGAATAACGGCCACAAGTTGTTGGAGAGTAGGTTTAGATTAGACTTCCATAAGAACTACTTCACAGTTAGGGTGGCTAGGATCTGGAACCAACTTCCAAGGGAAGTGATGCTGACTCCTACCCTGGGGGTCTTTAAGAAGCGGCTTGATGCCTACCTGGCTGGGGGGGTCGGACTTGAAGATGTACAAGGTCCCTTCCGAACCTACTTCTATTTTTCTATGATTCTATGAACTCATAACAGAAAGGATGGACAAAGCTGAGCTCTTAAATGATTTCTTTGCATCTGTGTTCCTGGTCATGGATACAAACACACCTCCAAATGAGACTTTAGTCTGGCTTGAGAGAGATACCAATCCAGCAGCGGTTAGCGCTGACCTGGTAAAGGGGCACTTGGAGGGGTTGCATGTATTTAAGTTGGCAGGCCCTGATTATCTTCACCCAAGCGTACTAAAGGAATTAGCCAGTGTCATAGTGAAACCATGGGCGCAACAGTCAGGTGGGTGGAAAACTGGCTTATGGGACAAACCCAGAGAGTGGTGGTGGCTGGGTCAGATTTTACCTGAGAGATTTGAGCAGTGGTGTCCCCCAAGATTCTGGCCTTGGACCAGTACTGTCCAATATCTTGACTAGCGATCTGGATGAGGATGTAGAAGGCACTCTGTCCAAACTCACAGATGACACTAAACTATGGGGTATGGTAAACACACTAGGGGGTAGGGAGTAAATTCAGGTGGATTTGAATAGACTGGGGAAGTGGGCAGATCAGAATCAGATGTAATTTAACAAAGATAAGTGCAAAGTGCTGCACCTGGGGAGAAAAAAATTATCAATACACCTATAGACTGGGAAGTACCATTGTATGTAGCACAGAAGTGGAAAGGGATCTTAGTTATAGTCAATGCAAAAATTAACATGAGTTGCCAATGTGATGAGGTAGTAAGTTTTGCATTAGCAGGTGCATCATGAGCAGGTCTAGGGAGGTGATACATCCCCTTTATGCAGCATTGGTTAGGCTGCAGCTGGAGTACTGTATCCAATTTTGGATGCCACACTTCAAGAGGAATGTGGATAACCTGGAAAGAGTTCAGAGGAGGGCTACTTGCATGGTTGAGGGCCTTCAGGTAAGATCCTATGAAGACAGACTGCGGGACCTGAATCTCTCCAGCCTCTGGGAGAGAAGGCTGAGAGGTGATCTTGTGTCTGTCTACAAACTCATCGGGCCGGGGGCGGGGGGGGGGGGGGCAGCAGGGAATAGGGGATACTCTGTTTACCCAAGTACCGCTCGGGGTTACTAGAAACAATGGCCATAAACTGAAGGAGACTAGATCTAGATTGGACATGAGGAAGAAATTCTTTATGGTGAGGGTTGCCAAAATATGGAATGGACTTCCAAGGGAGGTGGTGCTTTCCCCGACCTTGGAGGTGTTCAAGGGGAGATTATACAAGCACCTGGCTGGGGTCACTTGATCCCAGCACTCTTTCCTGCCCAGAGCAGGGGGTCAGACTTGATGATCTAATAGGTCCCTTCTGACCCTAGAAATCTATGAAATCTATGAAAAGAAGGGGAGAGCAAGAACTCTATGTAAGTGTGTCAAACTGAAAAGCAATTTGAGTAAGATTAAATTTCCTACTTTTAAAAACTCAAATACACTTTATTATCAGGCCATATCAGTCATATCTGTCTGATTTTTGGCAATTACCAAGATGTTTTGGCAGAGATGTCCTGTATATACTTCTTAAGCTATTTTTCCTTGTAAATGCATGCTTTTGTCAGTAGGCTTCAAACAGAAAGAATTTTAGGGGAAAATCAAAGTATTTCAACCTTTTAAGCAAAGTAGTAGTAAGTAGTAATAGTAGTGATAATAATAAAAACCAATTTATTTTATGCTGTCTTCCCCAGTCCTGGCAGTTGGACAGAATCAGACTCATTTTTACCTCCTCCAAATACCTTCTTACCTCTTATCTTTTCCTCTCTTGTCAGTTCCTCACTTTCCAGTAACTGTAGCCTGAAATTTTGTTTATTTTTAAACTTTTCCTTACATAGCCACATGCCATTCCATTCTCCCTCTTCAGCTGCTGAAGTGGCCCGGGCTGAGTGGTGCTGGGCCCCAGGTGACAGCTGCAGTGGCCCCAGCTGCCCAACAGTGTGAGGCACCTGCACAATGTGGCAGTGGCAGTGCAGGTGCCAGGCAGCTGGGGCCAGTCCCCACTGTCCTCTGCTGCCCTGTACTGTGTTGGGGGGCTCTGCCATGAGGCTCCAGTGATCCCAATGGAAAGTGCTACTACTGGTGAGTGTAGTTTTTATATTTTATTTTTTATTGCTGGGATGCTGGGGCCAGGTAGGGCAGCGAAGCGGGGCAGGCAGGGAAAGGGGCTGGGAGGGGCAGCATGCTTCAGCACCAGGGCAAGGGCCAACCATAGAGATGCTCTGGCTGGATACCAGGTCATCTCTGTGGAGGACCACCTGAGCCTCCACTTCCTTCAGGCCATGCTCCTGAACTGTGCCCTGCCCCACTTTTTTTCCTTGCGGTATTTTTTGACCTCAGGCTATCCCGGGATCTAATTTTGCCCCACATTGCAAATATGCAGTGTGGGGAACATTTTTTTTATTCCCACACATGTCTCTTGCAGTGTCTCAAAGGCCTTTGAGACACTGCAAGAGGCATATGCGTGCTCGTCTGGATGCACCCCATGAGATTAAATTCTGTTCTTTCTTTTCCCTCCTCATAGCTAAATCTCTTATTTAGGTCCATGCTATATCCCTCTAGACCAGTCCTCCTCTGTAGAATCCCTTAATGTCACACTTTACACATTCCAGTCCATACAAAATGCTACAGCAAAAATAATCTATGCCTGTCATTTTGTTCTCTTCTCTTCAATCCAAATTCTTCCTTCAGCTCATTTTTTACATTTGTACTGAGTTCAAGATTCAAGTGACAGTATTCAAAGTTGTATAAAATCTTGTCTCTCCATCTAATTCTGTGTCTATTCTCTGCTAATCTACCCTTTTCCCTCAATCACATTTCTCCAGTTTCTCATGTGAACAATTCCATAACCCACCTATAAAAACTGGATACCAACACTACTTCTTTCTCCCCAACCCCACCAGTCCTCAACAGTACCTGCCTTTTCTATTTAGACAGTACTCTTTGGGGCATAAACTTTCCCTTATCATGGGTCCATCTGTTATCTCATAGAAAAGGTGTCTTATCATGGTTGGGACTTCTGGACACTACTGTAATACACACAATAAATAATACAGCAAATTATTTTTGGATTTGGCCAAGGATTTTCTTGGAATGGTTTTGCTGCATGAACAGTGCTGACTTCAGTTCCTTAGATGATACAGAAAGGATGGGTCTGAGACCATGTACAAGCGTTACCTTTCTACTGCGAGAATGGCCACTTACTGGTAGAAACTAGTAGCATATAAACATTCACTCAATTTCTCCTGGAAGAAACATGTCCTCTTTGGGGAAAAAAATTGTTCCAGGTTGAGACCTCAAAGATATCCCTTGTGAGGGAGATTCTCTTGAATGAATGAATGCCTGTATGCTACTCCACTCCTCTCCTGGTCTGGTTCTGGTTGGGAGTGCAGCAGTGGGATGACACTTCCCCTGCTTCCCCAGAGTTGGAACTGCAGGAGGCTTTTCCTACTGGTCCACTCCCCACCCAGATTGGTCTGGGAGAGGAATGGAGTAGCTACTGCTGTTACCCTCCTTTTCCCCAGATCTGGGACTCCACAGACTGGGAAATGGACCACTACTACTGGACCGGTTTTGTAGTGGAGTGGAACTTATGCCACTGCTTCCCACCTGCTCCCAGGACAAGGATGTCCCTGGTCTGGAGAAGCACAAGGAGTCTTTCCTACCATTCCACTCCCCATACCCTGAGAACAGGAGGAGTAGAGTAGCTACTTCTCCCCATGCCTTCCCCAGATTGGGATAAACTTAATATGGGAAAGGTATAAGGAACAGGGAAGAGGAACGGTTGTAGGCTGAATGTTTGCCTGGATATAGTGCTTCTTCTCCTGGAAAAATTTCTAGAGGTTGAAATTTCTCAGTGACTGGTCATGGCCTAGATAAACCCTTTTAAAATAGTTCTGCCTTTTTTGCAATATTAAGAATTCCCTTATCTTTGTGTTTAGTGACCAGAAGGAAAAGACCCAAGCTCTTCCTTGCTCAGAGATGCAACAGAGAATGGAAAAAACTTCTTGATGTACTTAATTTCATTGTGTCTTGGTACATGTCCAGCCATGATATCTGAACTTCAAGTGTGAGTCAATTCTAATTCTTCTATTGTGTGTTTGGCAGCAATACACTTGTCAAATATGATGGGTGCCCTAGAAAAAGGAAGAAAGAAAAAGAGAGACTTCTGAATATTTATCTGGAGGTAAGTATTTAAACATTTCAGAAAGGAAGGCAGGGTGAAGATTAATTTTTAGGTAACTCAATCTATTTCTTGTAAGAATTGGGTTTTGGGAATAAAGGCAATTAGCTCAACTGTACTCTACTGTCTATGAGAAAAACACTTCGATTCTTTCAATTTTAATATATTGTAAAGTCTCTTTGGTATAAAAGAGCTAAAAATGGACCCTGTTATCCAATGATGGTTGCTTAACTACTGAGAGTGTCTTGGCATTTTCTCCAGGTTGGGAATCTATTGGGATTAACTGACTCAAACCCTATTATTAAGGTATTAATCATATCAGCCTTTCTGCTATGCCTGTCAACTGTTCAAAATAAGCGTAACATTATTCCTTCTTCACATACAAAGTATCTAGGTTTCCAACTGACATGCAAGAATGAAAAAATATACATCACTCGTCTAGATTTTAACTATAATATGTTTTTAGTCTTGTACATTTTATATAGTATAGAACAGCTTCTCAGCAGGTATAAATCAAAGTAACTCCAATCAAGTCAATAACAAAATCCAGCCCTGCAAATCATGTACAACATAGCTGACAAATATTGAAAGAAGTTGTTAAATCAAAAGCAAACCAAATTTATTTATCTACCACCTCCCTGTCAACAGAAGATGGTAAAATTGTAACTGTGTTCCTTTATATTCATGCATATGTTTTGTTTTGTTTTGTTTAATGTGTTAAATTACATTCTTATTTCATAAAGCATATATATTTATATTTACCACAGTGCACACTTTAGGGAGAGAGGACTCCTGGGAAGGGACAGCATCTATCTCACAAGGAAAGGTAAGTCCCTGTTTGTGGCCAGGATGACTGATCTTCTGGATCTTAAACTAAGACTACTGGGGGACAGGGATACACTAATTCAAACAGGTCCAGGGACCAACATACAAGTAAGCCCTGTAGATAGGGACATTGGGAGAGACACTCTTGTGGAAGCTGAGGGAATAGTTCTCTATCAGTGGGGCAGGAAAATGAGGGTCTCAATAGGAGGACCCAGGAACCTCCATACTAACATCAGGAACATAGGGAACAAGCAGGAGGAGCTAGGTCTCCTACTCTGCAGTGGGCATTTATAATCTAGTAGGGATTACAGAGATCTGGTGGGACTCCTAATATGACTGGAGGACAGCTAGGTAGGGCTACACCCTGCATAGAAGGGGCTGGGAGGGAAAGAAAGGTGGTGGCATTACTTTCTATGTGGAGGACCAGTACACCTCCTTGGAGGCTGATATTGGCTCAAAAATGAACAGCTCAAAACCCTCTGGATTAAGATGTGGGGGGGGGGGAGGGGGGCCATGCTGAGATAGACCTAATTATAGGTGTACACTACAAATCACCAAACCAGAGGGACAAGGTTCCTTGGGTGAATTTGATATCTTTTATTAGACAAACCCAAATAGTTGGAGAATAGTTATTAAGCAAGCTTTTGGGTTCAAAAACCCTTCGAAAGGCTAAGGAAGTTTCAGCAGTTGGTGTGTGCTCTTCCTGGATGGAATGAAAAGTAAAGAAGCCAGGGGCTGGGCTGGGGAGTCAGTTGCCAGGCAGATTATAAAGTATCAAAAATCCAATGTCTATGTTTAGTCCATGATCTCTAGTGTCCAGGAGGTTGATGAAATGGAGCTCATAGGGTCGTCTCTGGGAAGTGTTGTGTAAGTTTCCCTTGAGGATCATGACTGAGAGATTGGAGGGAGAGTGGCCCTCCTGTGAGAAATGTGCCCCCACAGGTAATTGGGTATTTCTGTCTTTGATAGATTTCTGGTGTATGTTCATTCTGGTGCGCAGTTTGTTGTTTGGTCTCTCCTACATATTTTCCATCAGGGCATTTGGTGCATTGGATGAGGTATATTACATTTCTGGAGGTGCAGCTGTAAGATCCTGGGATGCTGATGGCTCTGTTGTGGGGTGTAGTAATAGTGGGGGTGGTGGAGATGTGTTGGCAGGTTTTGCACTTCCTGTCCTGGCATGGTCTGGATCCTTTTGGTGTGTTCTGGGCTTGAGGAAGTTTGCTTCTGGTGATGAGGTTGGTGAGGTTCGGTGCTTGTTTGAAGGCTAGGATAGGTGGCTGTGGGAAGATCTTTTTAAGAATAGGGTCTCTTTCTAGTATGGCTTGCAATTTTTTGAGGATTTTCTGTACAGGTTCGAGGGAGGGGTGATACGTCATAACCAGCGGTGTGCGATTTGTGGGGGGTTTTCTTCTGTACTGCAGCAGTTCTTCACATGGTATCCAGGTGGCTCTTTCAAATGTGCAATCTATCTCTCTGGACGAGTGTCCTTGCTAGGTGAAAGCCTTTTTAAGATTGGTGAAGTGGGAATCCCGGGTGTTCTCTTCAGTACAAATGCAGCGGTATCTGAGGGCTTGGCTGTATATCACAGCTTTTTTGGTGTGTTTAGGGTGATTGCTGGTTCTGTGCAGATATGTATGTTGGTCTGTGGGTTTCTTGCATACTGTGGTCTGTATTTTACCCTTCTGGATACTGATCATCGTGTCTGAAAAGGAGATGCTGGTGCTGGAGTATCCTAAAGAAAGTCAGATGGAGGGATGGTGATTGTTGAATTTCTGATGGAACTCAATCAGAGATTGCAGGTTCCCAGTCCAAATGATGAAGATGTCATCGATGTATCTTAAGTATAGCAAGGGTTTGATGGTGCAGTTCTTGAGGAAGTCTTCTTCCAGGTTGCTCATAAAAAAGTTGACATACTGTGGGGCCATTTTAGTTCCTGTAGCTGTTCCCATCATCTGGAGGAAGTGTTGATTATTAAAAGTGAAATTGTGTGAGGATGAAGTGTATAAGGTCAGTAATATCTTTGGGTCTGTATTCTGAGTTGTAATCTTGTTCCTGTAGATATGTAAGGCAGACTTGGATGCCATCCTGGTGTGGGATGTTGGTATATAGGCTGGTGATGTCCATGGTGGCTAGGAGTGTGTTGCTGGGACAGTGGTCTATGTTTTTAAGTTTCCGTAGAAAGTCTGTAGTGTCTTGTATAAAACTTGCTCTGTGGGTGACAAGCGGTTTTAGGATGGATTCAATGAAACCTGATATTTCCTCAGTTAGAGTCCCATGGTTGGATATGATAGGTCTGCCAGGGTTCTCTTGTTTGTGGATTTTAGGGAGCATGTAAAAAGTCCCCGGGTTAGGTAGCAGGGGGATCAAGATCTGTAGTTTTTCTTGTAGTCTTGATGGAAATGATTTGATGGTATTGTTGAGTTTTTTGGTGAAAAGGGGAGTAGGATCTTCTTGTAGTTCTTTGTAGTAGGGGGTGTCAGAGAGCTGTCGCTTGGCTTTCTTTATGTAATCCTCACGGTTTAGGATGACTATGGCTCCTCCTTTATCTGCTGGTTTTATTACTATTTGGTGGTTAGATCTTAGAGATTCTATGGCCTTTTTCTCTGGTAGAGAGAGGTTGTTGTGGTGGCGTGTGTTGCTGATTATTTCATTGTTCATTCTTTCCCTGAAGCAGTCAATGTAGTGGTCAAGGTTAGGGTTTCGTCCACTGCAAGGTGTCCAATCTGATGTTTTTTGAGGCTTTTTGGCATTGATCCTTTCCTGAATGTTGTCAGAGGATGAGTTGTTGTTCGGAGTGGGTTCAGTTTGGTCGTGGAAATATTCTTTGAGGTGCAGGTGTCGGAAGAATTCTTCTAGTTCTCCACATTGAAGTATTTTATTAGGGTATTTTTCTGGACAGAAATTTAGGCCTTTAGAAAGGACATTTTTTTTCAGTTTTGGTAAGCGTGTGGGTGGAGAGATTGATAATATTTGCGGGTTGGTTGTTGCTTTCAGTTTCATCGAGTCTGAGGTTGGAATGTTGTAAGGTGTTGGTGTTGTTCCTCTGGTGGTTGTTTTGTGGCTGGGGAGCTTGTTCTTGGAGTAATTTTAGATTCATAGATTCATAGATGTTAGGGTCGGAAGGGACCTCAATAGATCATCGAGTCCGACCCCCTGCATAGGCAGGAAAGAGTGCTGGGTCTAGATGACCCCAGCTAGATACTCATCTAACCTCCTCTTGAAGACCCCCAGGGTAGGGGAGAGCACCACCTCCCTTGGGAGCCCGTTGCAGACCTTGGCCACTCTAACTGTGAAGAAGTTCTTCCTAATGTCCAATCTAAATCTGCTCTCTGCTAGCTTGTGGCCATTATTTCTTGTAACCCCCAGGGGCGCCTTGGTGAATAAAACCTCACCAATTCCCTTCTGTGCCATTGGCTTTTCTGATGGCTTCATCACATTGCCGACTCATGTTCATCTTGGAGTCCACTAGGACTCCAAGATCCCTTTCCACTTCCGTGCCACCCAGCAGGTCATTCTCTAGGCTGTAGGTGTGCTGGACATTTTTCCTCCCTAGGTGCAGCACTTTGCATTTCTCCTTGTTGAATTGCATTCTCTTGTTTTCTGCCCACTTGTCCAACCTGTGCAGGTCTGCTTGCAGCTGTTCCCTGCCCTCTGGCGTGTCCACTTCTCCTCATAGCTTTGAGTCATCTGCAAACTTGGACAGAGTACATTTCACTCCCTCGTCCAAGTCGCTGATGAAGACATTAAAGAGTATCGGTCCAAGGACCAAGCCCTGCGGGACCCCACTGCCCACTGCTCACACCCACACAAATTTGTTCCATTTCTTCTTTTTATGTAGGATGAATGCTGTAGAAAGTTTTTCGTAGTCTCTTTGTATCCACTGTATGTTGTCAGGGAACATGCATGGATTTCTGTCTTTTAAGTTGTTAGACATTGGATTTTTGATACATTATAATCTGCCTGGCAACTGACTCCCCAGCCCAGCCCCTGGCTTCTTTACTTTTCATTCCATCCAGAAAGAGCACACACCAACTGCTGAAATTTCCTTAGCCTGACAAAGGGTTTTTGAACCTGAAAGCTTGCTTAATAACTATTCTCCAACTATTTTGGTTGGTCTAATAAAAGATATCAAATTCACCCAAGGAACCTTGTCTGCTTATGTCCTTAGACCAACACGGCTACAACCTAAACCCCTGCAAACCAGGGGGAGGAATTTGATCAGGAATTCACCCAAGAGCTGACTGAGGCCACATGTGCACGTGATATGGTTGTCATGGGTAATTTTAATTTTCCAGACATCTCCTGGGAGGAACACTTGGCCAAGTTGGATTGATCCTGATGCTTCCTGACCTGTGGTGATGAGCTATTCCTGACTCAGGAGGTGCATTGGCCAACCAGAGGTGATGCTGTGCTACACTTGGTCCTGGCCAAAGGAGATGACCTGGTGACTGACCCATCTATATTTAAATATAGAGGGAAATCTGGGCAACAGTGACCATGAAATCATCATGTTCACTGTCTGACACAAGGAAGACAAGTCTGATAGCAGGATTGAAGTGTTGGACTTCAAAAATGCAAAATTCAACAAACTTAGGTCACCAATAGGGTAAGTGCTGCAGGATCAGGGACTGAAGGCAAAAGATGTGCATGACGAGTGGTTGTTCCTTAAAGACACAATCCTTGAAGCACAAAGGAAGTCCATTCCCATGTGGAGAAAAGGTAACAGAAGGGGCAGTAAGCCCTCTTGGCTAAACTGGGAAATTGCGGTCCTCTTACAAAAGAAGAAAGAGACATAAACAATGGAAGCTTGGGGCAGGTGAGAAACAATGGGGCGGGCTCCAAGGAGGACGATTCCATGATGATCCTCATTTGCAGGGAACAGATAAGAAAGGCTTAAGCAGTGACCTAACTTAGATTAGCAATGGGAATCAAGGAAAACTAGAAATCCTTCTTAGGTACATAGGGAACAGGAGGGAAACAAATGGGAGTGTGGGACCATTGCTCAACAACTCAGGAGAGCTGGTTACCAGCACCCAGGAGAAATCTGAAGTCCTGAATGACGACTTTGCCTCAGTCCTTCACTGGATCAAGGGGAAAACAATGCCAGGTAGAGTATAAGATGTGCATGGTAGGAATAATCACCTTCCTACTATTGCCATAGAATTGGAATATGATGAATTTAAGCAAATAGATATATGCAAGTTAGTGGGATGAGATGATCTTCATCCGAGAGTACTGAAGGAGCTGGCCAAAGTCATTGTGGAGCCCCTGGCAAAACTCTTCCACAACTCGTAGCACTCTTGAGAAGTCCCTGAGGACTGGAAGAGGGCCAATGTTGTGCCTATCCACAAGAAAGGCAGGAGGGAGGACCCGGGTAACTAAAGGCCAATTAGCTTAACTTCCATCCTAGGGAAAATCCTAGAAGAGTTAATCAAGGAGTCTATGTGCAATAAGCTTGCAGAAGGTAAGATTCTGAATGACAGCCAGCATGGCTTCATTTCAGGCAGGTTTTGCCTTATCAACCTCATCTCCTTCTATGACCAGGGAACTCACCACCTGGACACAAGAGAATAAGTTGATATTGTATACCTAGACTTCCAAAAGGCCTTTGATCTACTATTCCACGATGTCCTCATGAGAAAATTGGAGGATTGTGGGCTTAATTCTGAGACAGTCAGGTGGGTGAGAAATTGGCTGCAGGATAGGACCCAGAGAGTTGTAGTGAATGGATCTGTGTCATCCTAGCAAGAAGTGGGCAGTGGTGTCCTGCAAGGGTCAGTGCTTGGTCCAGTACTTTTCAACATCTTTATTAATTATTTGTATGTGGGGGTGAAGAGCTCACTGGCCAATTTCACAGATGACAAGTTATGGGGAAGCATGGTCATGCTTGAAGATAGGCTATAGATGCAGGTAGATCTAGACAGGCTAGCAAGTTGGGCAGATTAGAACCTGATGAAGTTCAATGTCGAGAAATGTAAAGTGCTCCACCTTGGCACAAGCAATCCCCAACACACCTATGGGTGTGGCAGCACCAAACTGACTAGCACTGCAAATGAAAGGGACCTTGGGGTAATAATAGACCACAGTATGAATATAAGCTGGCAGTGTGATGCTGTAGCCAGTAGGGCAAATAATACTCTGGCATATATCAATTGATGCATCTCCAGCAAAACCAAGGAGGTGATTCTTTTGCTGTACTCAGCACTGGTGAGACCGCAGCTGGAGTAATGCATCCAGTTCTGGGCACCACAGTTTAACAAGGACATGGACAAGCCAGAGACAGCCCAAAGAAAAAGCACCAGTATGATCAGAGTCTTACATGGCAAACTATATGAGGAAAGGGTGAGGGATATGGAACTCTTCAGCCTGATAAAAGAGGCTGAGGGGGGACCTGGTAGCAGCTTACTACTACACTAGGGGAATATGTCAAGGGATTGATGAGCAACTGATCACCAGGGTACCCAAGGGAAAAAAAACTAGAAGTAATGGCCACAAATTCATGGAAGACTGATTCAGACTCAACATTAGGAAAGACTTCTTCACAATCAGTGTGTCCAAACTGTGAAATAAGCTTCCTCCAGAGGTGGCACAATCACCTTGGAAATCATAGAATCATAGAAGTAGGGTTGGAAGGGACCTTGTAGATCTTCAAGTCCGACCCCCTGTCTGGGCCGGAGTAAAACTGGGCTCAAATGACCCCAGCCAGGTAGGCATCGAGCTACTTCTTAAAGACCCCCAGGGTAGGAGCCAGCATCACTTCCCTTGGAAGTTGGTTCCAGATCCTAGCCACCCTAACTGTGAAATAGTTCTTACGGATGTCTAATCTAAACCTACTCTCCAACAACTTGTGGCCATTATTCCTTGTTATCCCAGGGGGCGCTAGGGGAAAAAAGGTCTCCCCCAAACCTTTCTAGTCCCCCCTAGTGAGTTTATAGATGGTCACAAGGTCCCCCTCAGCCTTCTCTTGTGAAGGCTGAACAGGTTCAGGTTCCGTAGCCTCTCATTGTAGGGTCTGTCCTGCTGTCCCCGGATCATGCGGGTGGCCCTCCTCTGGACCCTCTCAATGTTGGCCACATCCCTCTTGAAGTGGGGTGCTCAGAACTGGACACAGTACTCCAGCTGTGGCCTGACCAGCGTTGCGTAGAGGGGGAGGATCACCTCCTTGGCCCTACTTGAGATACACCTGTGGATACACGATAGGGTCCAGTTAGCCCTGCCAACCGTGACCTCGCATTGTCGGCCCATGTTCATCTTGGAGTCAATGATGACTCCAAGATCCCATTCTGCCTCCGTGCTCTCAAGAAGGGAGTTTCCCATCTTATAAGTGTGCTGCCAGTTACTACTGCCCAAGTGCAGCACCCTGCACTTGTCCGTATTGAAATGCATCCTGTTTTTGTTAGCCCACCCTTGCAACCTATCCAGGTCTTTCTGAAGTCTTTCCCTCCCTACTAGCATGCCCACCTCACCCCAAATTTTCGTATCATCAGCAAATTTGAACAGGTTGCTTTTCACCCCTTCGTCCAAATCACTGATAAAGAAATTGAACAGTGCGGGCACAAGGACTGAGCCCTGGGGGACTCCGCTGCCCACTTCCTCCCAGGTCAAATATGACCCGTCCACCACCACCCTCTGAGTACGACCCTTCAGCCAATTAGCAATCCATCGGACCGTGTAGGCATCAATGCCACAGTCGCCTAGTTTTATAATGAAGATCAGGTGGGAGACAGTGTCAAATGCCTTGCTGAAGTCCAGAAAGACTACATCGATGGCGACACCTGCATCCAATGCTTTTGTGACTTGATTGCAAAAGGCAATCAGGTTGGTCTGACATGACCTGCCCGTAATGAAACCGTGCTGGTTGCCCTTGAGCATCATCCCCGATGCTGGCCCATCACAGATGTGCTCCTTGATGATCTTCTCAAAGAGTTTCCCTAGGATTGAGGTAAGAGTGACAGGCCTATAGTTGCCTGGGTCCTCCCTCCTCCCTTTTTTAAAGATGGGGACCACATTGGCCATCTTCCAATCATCTGGTACCTGGCCCAAGCACCATGAGTGCTCATAAAGCCGTGCCAAGGGCCCAGCTAACCCCTGTTAGCTCCCTTAACACCCTGGGGTGGAGGGCATCTGGACCTGCTGATTTGAACACGTCCAGCCCCTCCAGAAGGACTCTAACCCAGTCCTCTTCAACCCTAGGTCTTGAGGCATTCCCCTTGAGTTCGTCTTGAAACACGGTGGGGGAGTACCAGTCCCTGCACAAGAAAATGGAGGTGAAGAATTTGTTAAAGAGGTCTGCCTTCTCCTCTGGTGCAACCACCAGATTGCCCAGAGCATCTTGCAGGGGCCCCACATTTCCCGGTGCCTTCTTCATCCTCCCTATATATTTGAAAAAGGACTTTTTATTATCTTTGATCTTGGATGCTAGTCCTAGCTCTATATCCACCTTAGCTTTCCTAACAGCCCCCTACAGGCCCGAGCAGCGGAGGTATACTCTTCTTTGGAGATAGCCCCCCCGCCCCACTTCCACCGAGTGTACGCCACCTTTTTGGCAACCAGGCATTCCCGGATGTCCTTGGTGAGCCAGGGAGGCTTTTGGGCACTCTTGCCCCCCTTGCTTCTTGTTGGGATCATCACCCTTTGGGCCCTAAGTATCGTCTCCTTAAGGAACGACCACTCATCTTGGGCACTGAGTTCCCCTGCCCTTGAGAACCCCAGTGCCTCTCCCACCTATCTCCTCAACTCATTGAAGTTGGCCCTCTTGAAGTCTAGGGCTACCACTTTGCTGAAGGCCCTTGTCACCCTGCGCTGGATGATGAATTCCAGCAAGCGATGATCACTATCACCCAGGTGGTCAAGGACCTGGATCCCCCTTACCAGATCATCGCCTGTGGCCAGGACCAGTTTCAGCAGGGCATTTCCTCTGGTGGGACTTTGCACCTCCTGGGTTAAGTGGAGGTGCTGGATCTCAGCCCGGAACCTCCTGGAATGGTCCAACTTGGCTGACTGCTCCTCCCAGCAGATGTCCGGGTAATTTAGATCACCCATGACAACTACATTCCTTGCTTTAAGTGCCTCTGCAAGCTGGCCCGAAAATTCCCGGTCCAGCTCCTCCCCCTTGGTTGGGGGGTCTGTAGTAGACCCCTCTTCCCATGACCCCCTTGTATCTTGAACCAGAGTACTTCAGCTTGCCCCTCCTTTGACCCCATTTTGCTGGCAGAGGATGTGTATTGCTCTGTGACATAGAGCGCCACACCTCCTCCCTTCCTTCCTTCTCTATCCTGCCTGTAGGTCCTGTAGCCCCTAATGCTAACTGCCCAGTTGTGGGATGAATCCCACCACGTTTCTGTAAGCCCTACTATGTCTGGGTTTGAACTGGCTATTCTGAGGTCTAGTTCCTCCTGTTTGTTCCCCATACTCTGAGGATTGGTATACAGGCATTTAAGGCCTTGCATAGCGGTGCTTGCCACCCCCCGATTAGGAAGACTATCTGGACCCCTGTTTCTTACCTGGGCACTCCTTGCACGTGTCACCTGTCTTGCTCAGGTGGCATCTCCTTGTCATTCTGTGGCCCCCCCTCCCCGGCGAGGTTAGTTTAAAGCTCACCGTACGAGATCAGCCAACCTGAAAGAGAAGACATGTTTGCCTTCAGGAGAGAGGTGAAGCCCATCCCGCCCTGGCAAGTCCCCTGCCCGGAAGCATGGGTCATTATCTAGGAACCCAAGGCCCGCCTGGTGGCACCAACTCCGTAAACACCGGTTGACCTCGCCAATGCAGGCCTCATGTCGCTGTCCCCACCTACTCACTGGAAGGAGAGAGGATCTTCAAGAGGAGACTGGACGGTCACATTGCTGAGGTCACACGACCCCCCAATTATCTTTCCTGCTTTGTGCTGGGGGCTGGAGCCAATGATCTTCCAAGGTCCCTTCCAGCTTTACAATCTATGAAGGAAATTATTTCTCTCCCCCCATCCAGCCTGTCTCTCACCCTTTGACTCCTCAATCTACATTTTCAATGACTGTCTGTCTTGTATGCATACCAGTCCAGCCTCTGGCTTTTTTACTTTTCATTCCATCCAGGAAGAGCACATATCAACTGCTGAAACTTCCTTAGCCTGATGAAGGGTTTTTGAACCTGAAAGCTTGCTTAAAAATTGTTCTCCAAGTTAGTCTAATAAAAGATATCAGATTCACCCAAAGATTCTTGTCTGCCTATTTCCTTAGACCAACACGGCTACAACCTACACCCCTGAAGAAAACAAAGCATTCATTGACTCAGCTATAAATAGGAAGGTCGTGTGTGTCAAATGTAAATTTCTGGGGCAAGCTTTTAAAATAAAGATAAACTATTTCCATTGAAGCAGCTTTTTCATTGAAAAGCTGTTCTGACGAAGTTAGTTTTACAAAAAAAACCTGAAAAAAGTCTTTGTTTCAGAAACTTTTAGTTTAATTTTTTTTTAAATTTCAAATGTTTGTTTTGCATTTTTTCTTTTAGTTTTTTATTATTTGGATTATTTTGAATTATTTTATGGTGTGTTAGTGGTAATGTATGGTGTAACATGCTGTCAAACACTTTTATTTTAACACACATACAACATTCTTTAACCTAGAAAAGATGTTTCAATCAGCTCTAAGCAGTATCAGTCCAGAATTATTTTAAAGTAAAATAAAATAAAAATAACTAAGTATTTAAACTATATTAATAATATGTGCTGCTGAAAGTAAATATCATAATAGAAAAGTGAAAAACAGAATATATTTAAAATAAAATTTCAAACTAGACACTAAACATTTCCAAAACCAATTTTTTTTAATTTTCATTTTACAGTCAAAATATTTAATTTGTTTTAATTTTGAATGTAAATAAAGTAAGAAAATGATTGATGAATGACATTAACATTTCCTGTGGAACATACATTCTTAGTTTTGACCAGCTTTAACTTTAATACCTATGTTTATTGGATGAAAAGAGTAATTAGGTGTATCTCAGAGTATCTCTGTAGCTTGTTTGACTTGTGATTTAGATGTACTCTTCAGAATTTCTCAGACCTTGATCAGAAAAGTATTCCAGTGTGTAGTAAGGCTGCAAACAGTCTTGTTGCAGTAGAAAATGTTTTCTTACAGGACAAAGTTCAAGAAATTGGTCATCCTTGCTACTTTCCATGAGACAAATCCTCATACAGGTTCACACAATAATATCTAGTAGCAGTTTCCTGGGTTATCATGCCAGAAATCCAGAAGTTGTCCAGCAATATTCATGTGGAGCTGGCAGATTAGCCCGTCCTGTAGACATCCCACAGTTTGCCACTTTGGCCCCAATCCTGGCCCACCTTGAACTCTGTCCAGCCACTTGGGCCCTGATCACACAACTCTACTATCCAGATGCTAGTCCCTTGGTGACTGCCCCCATCTATTAATTGGCCTAATCAATGACTTGCTTACCATTTTGTGCTCACCACCTACATGAGACTAGCATTGGAGCTTGCACTGGAGTTTGCATCCACTGAACACCACCAACCAAAGGGAAACTCCTGGACTCATCAGACCTCTCAATGACCTCCATATCCCCACACAATGATCCATCCTCCCTCCACCATGACCTCTCAGTCTGATGAATTCAGTACCATGAAGAAGAGTAGCAGTAACTCGACCAAGGACGAGGTAGCAGATCTCAATTGCCATCTGTAATGAGATCAAGAATAAGCAGGCACTCCAATCAAGCCAGTGAAACAAGGCAGTCCATTAATGGACTGTGAGGGAAATGTCAACCCAGGGTCATGACTTGACCCAGTGCCACTCCAAGTAGTGAGGCAGCAGTTTGTGAACATGGGTGACCATGAGTCAGGAACACACAGGATCACATGAACCTGCTATGACGAACATTTCCACATATTCTTGGACAACAACATTGTCATTTCTGAAAATGTGTGGATGCAGTGGCCCACAGTGCTGCCCAGGACAGTGGTGAGGACTTTGATGTGACCATGGTCAAAGACACTTAGCCCTTTCAGGCCAGCACAGAAACCCAGACAATGAGCCAGATTGGAGACTCCCAGTCCATCCTGCCAAGCCTCATTACCTATCTGCCAGAGTTCTTGGACTCTGAAGTGAACCTAGGTTCAGACAATGAGGGCCTGAAGTGTCCTGTATTCTCCCCATGTTCAGAGTCCCAGCCAGCCATTTCCCACCATGGACTCTGTGTCCCAGAAGACCCAGTTTATGGCAGAACAAAGCCCAGGGGCAGACTGAAACAATGAACAGAGAGGGAAACAATGAACTCCTGTTCATCATCCTGTTCCTGTTCTACTTTCAAGTTGGATACCTGCACATGGTGACAATGGCAATAAGAGGCCAAAGACATGATTTTAGACTGGTGAACAGAAAGTCTACAGATAAATTAAGTCTCATTCCTGCACAAAGATGGACATGGTAGCTTCTATAGCAGAGTAAAGCCACTCCTGAGTTATGGTGACCGGACAATGATGGGAGGAAGATAGTGTACTGTTGTTATTGCTTGTCTATGATCAGGCAGAGGATCAAGGAGTTGTTATGAATAGCTATGTGGCTTTCCGGGGGGCACATAGAGGCCAAAGAACACTAAATGGCCATTGCTTAATGCTCATGGCAGCTGTTCATGGATTTGGGAAGGGCTGAGGAACAAGTCTGTCATTCACCTTGGATCTGCCTTGAACCTGCAGACAGAAGAGGGCATCCTGAGTACCTTGTTTCACACAACAATTTAATCCACAAGTGGGACGGTTTAGTGACCCCTAGGTCCCTAGTCTGGAGAATCCTTCATCTGTAGTTGCCATTACCCGAGGACATGCTGGATGTGCATGTTGTGGCCATACAGGGTCTGCAGCATGCTTGCATTCATGGGGGAGTAATGGGTTTAATAAAACTTTTTTTAAAATTAATTGATTTTTTCTAACATTGCATTTGTTTGCTTTGTCACATTTATTTCCTAGTTTACCCTTTTCATGTTGTTCTGTTTAATAGAAGTTCTGCTTATTGTTAGAATTATGTGGTGTTTGAAAAAGCTGAGCACAGAGGAGCTGTCCATAGGCAGCAAAAGTATTCTTCCTTTCCTATCTTTTTGCCCCCTCCCTTCCTCATATTGGTTTTAGTTTTGGTGAGGGGCATCTTTAATAGTCACTGGCATTGGTTTTGGTCAGGGGCATTGTGAAGAGGGACTGGCAATAAATACAATACTTACCTCAGGGAAAGAGTTCAAGTGGCGAGAGGACTCAAGGACAGTGGCAGAATGCTGTTTTCAGAGCTGCTGCTCCTTGAAGATTGAAAACCCCCAGGGGGGTAGCATGGCACGTAGTGGGAATGTGGAGTGAGGAACAGCTCTGAGGAGGAGAAGCTGGAGAGGGATGCAGGGACTGGAGAGCCCCTGGAGCTGGTCCCAAGCAGAGAAACCTTGACTAGACCCAAGTAAGCCACAAGGTATTGGTGAAGCAAGTTCATTCTCAAAAAAAAAAAAAAAAAAGAGAGAGAGAGAGAGTGCTACACAAGGGAAAGGCCCATCGGCCAAAGTGGCAAGAAGGATGGAACCGTGGTTGCTATTCAGATCACAGCGAAAGCTGAGTTTATTGTTTCTTCTTTTTTGTTTGTTTGTTTGGACATTTAGTGGGACTGATCTTGATATAGGGGTGTTTGAGGAGAGAGAGAGCCTGAGTGATGGCTATCCCTTCACCCTTAAAAAAAAGAAGTGGGAGGGTCCCAAGAGACTTTGTAAGACAAGATCTCAACTGGAGATGGAGGGAATAATAATAAAAGAAAAAAGACAGATACAAAAAGGAGAATATTTCCTGTTCATGTCTGAACAGTTCAGTTACCTTTATCGTAAACTGTATGACTTAAGACTAGGTGCAACAAAATAGTTCCAAAGGGAAGATTAAATGTTATATGAAACAGTGTAAAATTACAGCAATCTGTCTGATTGTGAGCTGGTTATATATGTAAAAAGAAAAATAAATAAAAATAATAAAGAGACTTGTTCAACTCAAATAAGACTCTGATCCAATAGATGACCTAAATTTTGGGTGTAGTCTGAGAAAGACACTGGAGAGGCCATTTTATAACAGATAAAAATCTATGTAGATTGCCAACATTCTACTGTGGAAGTAACACCTCCCAACTGATAACATCAAAAGTAATCAAGACGTGGCAGGAAAGAGTTGGAGTATACTGCCGGAGTTCCAACATGGGTAATCTGAGAAATAAGGGCTAAAATAAGACCCTCAAACCTAAGTGGTAACATCACAGGCATCTTTAATGGTCACTGTGCCATCTTTAACCATCGTTGCATTGTGATCCCATCTCAGTTAGGCAGTGCGTTACCCTGGTTAATTGCCCACTTAACACCTCAGCCACCTCCCTACCACAGATGCAATACCTACATTCCATAGAAATATGGAAAATCTCTGCAGGCCCTGGATTCATGCCTAGAATTTGAGATAAGCCTTTTCATCTCCTCCCTCCTCCCTCCCCAGTCCCTGTCACAGCCCCAAGTGCACGGCTCAACACCTGGCTGAACCTTTGCTATCTATCCCCCAACATGCACATTGTGCTTGCATCCTTGCAACTACCCACTGCTCATGCTAAAGACCACTACAGCAGAACTTGAGTTAGGTCAACAGTGTTATTTGGGCACATTACGTCTGTCTATGATTTGCCACTGTTTGCCTAGGGTACACTAACCAGCTAGTGTCACAGATGTGAATAATATCCAGACCTCCTGAGTCTCAGATCACTGCTGAATCTGGTAGATCAGTGTTTGAATGTAGAGGTGTCAATGGTAGGTCAGCTGAAGGCCATCTGATCATCCCACCAGAAGTTCTTGGTTTGGTAGTTTGCTCCAGCTATGCTAACCTTAGCATAGGAAGCAAGAGAACTGCCTCATTATGTCACAGTGGGGCAGGCTAATTAACCCTATTAAGAGTAGGAGCCGATTGGCTCAGGTTCAGCCCTGTGCAAACACTGCTGAGCCGCTTCCAAAGCTTAAAGGTAGTACATGCAAGGCAGCCTGGCTTTAGGAATATTCACTGGGGTTGAACCACCATGGAGGTAGTATGTGGGCTGGAATGGAGAGGTAGGGGATGAGATGGGACATGTTAGAGTGCTGTGTGCAGGGCTGGAGGGAAGGCACGCTGTGGGGCAGCAGATAAGCAGAGAGACTGGTACAGGTACAGGTGAGAGTGCAGGTGAGGGGGGAGAACCACAGTTTGCCACTTTGCCTTATCTCATTTGTTATTGTAGGACTTTCACAGGCTGCCTCTGGTCCCACACACACCAGTGGCACAACTTGGGGCACAACTCTGATTTAGTTATCAGTACCTAGAACATTCCAACTCTGCCAGTAGGTTGGATAGACTGTCAGATTGGGACAGTGCTTAGAGCTCTTTTTTGTGCAACAGGAAAGATCCAGTCCTCTGGTTTTACCATGAAGTTCCTTACACTCCATTAAAAACCAATGCAGGGTAAAAGTATAGCTACACTCATACACAAGATGGAATGTCAAAGAAAAGACACATCCTTTAATTATATGTTGGCCCGAAGCATTTGGAAACTGCTGCCCCTTGTTTCTGCAGGTAGGTGAATGACTTATAGTACCTCCAATTCAGGATAAGCTACTTCTGTTTCTGGAAGTCTGTAGTGGGCTCTGGATCTGCAGAGTGCCCTGGCATTTGGCTCCTCAGAGTTGGTCATTTTATGCAGAAGTTCTTCTTCTACTGGGTTTCTCATCATCTGAGAGAAGGTAATCTTTATATTATGCCTTATGTCTTGCCTCTACCTGAGATTATACTTGACTGCCATAAAGTCAACTCTCTTGCCCCTCCTTGATTCCATCATCACTCACTCATCTGTCTCTGCATGAAATACAATGTGCAAAGTGGAAGGGCCCACAACTGCATCCTGTGCTTGTTGGAAGTATTTTTCAGGGGGTCAGTGCACGTCAGTATTTTTCTCTACTCACTCCTAGTAGATGAAGAAGTGGACTTTATAAAAAAGAACTATTTTTTTCATATTTTAGAAAATATGGCAATTGACAACCAGGTGTCATTGAAAGCTAGAATGTGTGATTTTTTTTCTCACACATGAAATACATTCAGCCTTTGTTATTAAATTGTGAAGAAGCTTTCTGCACCTTACAAATGCCATGAAAACCTTAACTTATCTGTAAAAGTATAACCACGTGTGAAATTACGTGAGGATTTACAGCTGAAATATTTTTGCTTGAGCAATAGCCCATTTTAATATGACAATGATTGGACATAAGTACAAGGTTTCACAAAAAAGGGGGAATGAATTATTCACATCTTGCATGCCAGTCTTAGAAGTTTTTAAAATATATTTCTATTATAAATAGCAATTCTATTTTTAACTATAATCAGAATTACTAATCACATTGATATTTATTAACTACATAATAGTCTATCATGAATGGGTAAAATTGAGATTATGACTCACTTGAATTAAGATTAGAGAGATCACATGGCATAAAACAAAAAACCCAGCTTTGGTGTATTAAAACTTATAAAGAAGCATTCATCTAGGCTTCTTCCATTGCCACAACTTAATTTACTGTGTGAGACATGTAACTGTATAGTTTGCACTTCAGTGGCTCAGTGGTTTGTTAATAGTTCTCACAGGATACAGCTATGGATGAACATATTGCCTCTAAAATAGAACACTCATTCCTACCTTATCACTAAGATTTTTCCTTTTTTTTAATCCAAACTTTGTTAGACTATAAAAGGATGAGGTATGTGTCATTCTTGACACTCCCACACATCTAAATCATTGTTTTTTTGTTCATATTTTATGTTACATCTTGCAAACTCTTGTGTAAAATTATATATCCTGTTTAACTTGGGAATTGTGTGAGATTAAGAAATGATAATAACATCTACATTACAGTAGAACCTTGTTAATTTGCATTAGTGATAGGGAGGACCATGGTGAATTAGTATTTTGTAAATTAGCATGTGAGAATTTGCAAATTAGCATAAATAATGGAAAAGCTAAGGGAAGTTGAGCCACAAAGGCTTTATTTATTTTATATTGACAATGGTAGATCAGTGGTCATTATTTCTGATGTAGTTATGCCTTATTAAGTGTTGCCAGTATGTTTGTTGCTGTAGATTGCATAATATTAAAAGGTAATTCCTGCCCCAAGAAGTTTTCAATTATGAGGCTATCCAGAGAGGTGATAGTGTTGTGAAATGTGAGGGAGGAAATAATTCTTGTGTGGAGCTTTATAAACCTGATTATTGTAAAACTTTGGTAAATGTTTAGTAAAAATTAAGTCTTCATAATATGTTAACTCATGATCATATGCCATGTATAAACTTTGAGTAGTGGGAATATGGTCAGTCTTTTTGCAGGTGGTAGTGTATGGATTAGTGAAGTGAAGATTAGTGACATGATGGTAGATGATACCACAAACCCTGGACTATATCAAGGAATTATTTCCTCCATTATTTTTAAACTTTGAACAGCAGGGGAATTTAGGTAGCTAGAACTTAGCTCCCTAAATTGGAATGCAACCTGTACCCTCTTACAAACAGGACTCTGGAATCTTTAGTGGCCACAGTTGTCCTGACCTAGGTTGAATGTTTCATCCCAAAGGTAGCAACACAATCCTTTTAATAGCATGCACAGTATTGACATTGATGGGAAAGTGCCACCTCCTGCTCATTAGCAACACTTCCTGCAGGCTTTAGCTCCCCTGGGCTTCTTTTGAAATCTCTTACCCAGGTACTGAGCAGCACCAGCCTTGCTAGACTTGTGAAATTTGATAAGGCCCCAGTGAAATGGATGTTGTCTGAGTAATACTTGTGGTGCAGACACACAAAATACACATGAAAGATAAAGTATTCCTGCTTCTCTTTTTTTTCAACTCCTAGGTCCTCAAAACTTTGTGTTTTCTATTTGTTTGCTTGCTTTTAAATAAATTGCCCTTGCTATGTAATTTTCAAATGGGACACATTTTATTTTTTTTAAAACACAACTAGTATATTCCTAGAGAAGGGTCTAAGAAGATTTTGCTTTTGTTGGAAACAGCAAAAATGGCAACACCTTCACAAATATCATTGACACACAAAAAATATCCCATTATATCACCAGTATTGTGGAAACAGCCATCCATCGAGGGACTCCCTTGGATGAAGCCACAGAGATGAGAGGTGAATTTTCTGGATGCTTCTATCAAGCTTGCAAACTTGTAAACTTGCAGAGCTTACAGCACAATCTTGGTGAAGATACTCAAACTTTTTCTATAAATGTTCTTGCAGGGTACATGAATGTACTGGCATCCTATGGGTTTTGTAGACAGACCTATCTTGCCATTAGCCTGCTAAATGTATATTATTCCATTATTCTGCAGCTGCTAAGCACTTCCTTCATGAGACATACTTCCTTCCACAACAAACTATGTACTATTTCCTAGGGCAACACAAAGGAGTGGGGCACAAAGAATGCTGGAGTATGGTCCTCAAAATCCTAGCACTTAGCATAGGAAACTGTAGCATTGCTTTGAATGCAGCCACACGGATATGCCTTGCATGAGGCTTTGTAATGTGGATGCTTCCAGTTATACATGGCAGGCTCAGGTGCCAAGGTTTAGATAATTGACCCCTGATAATTGTTCACTGTCTCTTAGGGATTGGACACCCAACCCATTTACACCAGAATAATCAGCTTTACACAAGTACTAGCAGGAATCTGAAACTACTACGCCAGGCATCACAATTTGGAGAGAAGGTAAGCATCCCTCAGTGGTGAAAGTACAAGTTAAGGACTATTTAGAAAAGCTGGACATGTGAAATTCCATGGGACCAGATGAAATGCTCCTCTGAGGGTGCTGAGGGAGTTGACTGATGTGACTGCAGAGCTGCTGGCCATTATGTTTGAAAACTAGTGAAGAGTGGGGGAGGTCCCAGGTAACTGGAAAAGGGCAAATATAATGCCCATATTTAGAAAAGGGAAGAAGGAGGATCCAGGGAATTACAAACCAGTCAGCCTCACTTTACTACCCAGAAAAATGAAGCAGGTCCTCAAAGAATCTATTTCTAAGCACTTGGAGGAGAAGAAGGTACTTAGGAGCAGCCAGCATGGATTTACCTAGGGCAAGTTATACCTGACCAAACTGATTGCCTTCTATGATGAGATGATTGGCTCTGTGGATGCAGGAAAAGCAGTGGAATTAATATACTTTGACTTTACCAAGGCTTTTGATACTGTCTCCCACAGCATTCTGGCAAGCAAGCTGAGGAAGTATGGGTTCAATGAATGGACTATAAGGTTTATAGAAAGATGGCTGGATTGTCAGGCTTAACAGATAATAATCAATGGCTCAATGTCTAGCTGGCAGCTGGTATCAAGTGGAGTGCCCAAGGGTCAGTCCTGGGGCTGGTTTTGTTCATTGTCTTCATTAGTGATCTGGAAGATGGGATAGAGTGCACCCTCAGCACATTTGTGGATGACACCAAGCAGGGGGTGTAGTAGATGCACTGGAGGATAGGGCTAGGATTCAGAGTGACCTAGGCAAACTGGAGGATTGGGCCAGAAGAAATCTTATGAGGTTCAACAAGGACATGTGCAAAGTCCTGCACTTAGGATAGAAGAATCCTATGCACGACTACAGCCTGGGGACTGACTGGCTAAGCAGCAGCTCTTCAGGAAAGGGCCTGGGGACTGCAGTGGACAATAAGATGGATATGAGTCAGAAGTGTGTCCTTGTTGCCAAGAAGGTTAACAGCATACTGGGCTGCATTGGTAGGAACATTGCCAGCAGACTGGGGGAAGTAACTGTTTCCCTCTATTCAGCACTGGTGAGGCCACATCTGGAATACTGTGTCCAGTTTTGGGGATCCCACTATAGAAAATATGTGGAAAAGATGGAGTGTACAGCGGAGATCACCGAAAATGGTTCAGGGGCTGGGGCACATGACTTATGAGGAAAGGCTGAAGGAACTGGTTCATTTAGTCTGCAAAACAGAAGACTGAGGAGGGATTTGATAGCAGATTTCAATTACCTGAAGGATGGTTTCAAAGAATATGGAGCTACACTGTTTCCAGTGGTGGCAGATGACAGAACACGGAACAATAGTCTCATGTTGCAAAAATGCAGGGTTAGGTTGGATATTAGGAAACATTTTCTCACTGGGATGGGTGGTGAAGCACTGGAAAAGGTTAGGTAGAGAGGTGTTGAAATCTCCATCCTTGAAGGTTTTTAAGGCCCAGCTCGATAAAGCCCCGGCTGGAATGATCTAGTTGGGGATGGTCATGCTTTGAGCAGTGAGTTGGACTAGATGTTCAGCTGAGGTCCCTTCTAACCCTAATTTTCAGTGATTTTATGACATACAACCGTGTTCTGCTGTAATTTACTTGAATCTTATATAGAATTATTCTTGGTAATCTCAAGGGTCTAACTATGCTAGTGTAAAGGTCATGTGTCCTCAGTTATCCAAGGCAAAAGGGTTATTAGTGCCATTGTGGGGAATTGTAATGGGACCTATTAAGAGCAGCTATACATGCTGGACTGCTTGCTCTGGATCCCAGTATAACTTACACTAGTGTTCCAAAATTAAGTAGGTTAAACAGATGTAAATGTATAGTTTATCCAGGTCCTTAGAAATGGTGGATTCTTGAGGAGAAAACAAGTGCTTCCCTCAATGACTGGTGTACTTACCATCATGAACAGGAATTAATCGCTCAGGAATGAAGCAACTGGACAATATGTCTACTAGATAGAAGAAAGAAACTCACCAGGAAGTATGGCCTCAGCGGAGGTATGGCCTCAGTAGAGATGGATGTTCAAGCAACAGAGAAGCAGGTAAGGGAGTGACAAGAGGGAAAGAGATCAAAGAATGGAGGGAGAGGAAGTGAAGAGTACAAGTAGAATGAAATTGATCCTTTTTTTTTTTTTTTTGGCACAAAGGATAAAATATCCTAAAGGCTGCTAAAAATGCATAAATACTCTCTCAATATTACCTCTTCATATAATCAACTGCTATCACAGCTACAGGGATATTATGCAGGTTTCTATGGAAGGTGAACTCTTTTGCACAAATACTGTTGTGAGGAAGAATCAATTCAGGAAGCAAGCTCTATGGTTAGATGTTGTCCACTCAGTCATACAGAGTGTGAGAATCTCAGCCTTCAGTTAAAATAGCAAGAAGTGGTCAGAAATAGGAAGGCATCCTTTAAAGCTGTTAAAAGTTGATTTCTAATAATTTAATGGGGCTTTTTTTTTTTTTTGCTTTCCCCTTCAATGTGCTATTAATAAAACTTGAGCACTTAGAGTGGGAAATGTAAAAATATGCCACTCATCATAAAGCAGCTTGAAAGCAATAACACTGTAGTGGTATAACAGCATGAATATAGCAAGTAAAATAGCACATACTATAAGCCTGCTACTTCACTCAAGACTTTAAGTAGATGTAGTAGTGGGATTCCAGCAACCACTTTGTGCCCAGAGGGAGCTTCACGCGCTTTGCAAACTGGCACTTCCTCCACTGTGCCCGTCCAAACTGCCTGCCTCTGAATGGGGCCATCCATTTTCGCCACCAGGACAAGAGGTGCCAGGGGTGTGGCAGAGACCCTCCCCCATGTGATGTGCAGTTGAAGGCCACATGCCACAGCCTGGCATCTCTGCCACAATGCTATCAAGGACCACTTGGTGAGCGCCATCCCGGCTGCAGCAGGGGAGATGTCTGTGAACCACATCATCCCGGGTTGTGAGAGCCAGATGTGCCCCGACATCGTCATCATGAACGAGGAAGCCAAGAAGATAGTGATCATGGATGTCACCAACCCCTTCAAGAACTGGTGCCAAACCTTCACTGATGCCCAGGCTTGCAAGTGGGAAAAGTATGCCCCCCTGGCCAACATCCTGAGGGGCCGTGGCTATGATGTGATGGTCAACGTGCTCATCGTAAGAACGTTCGGAGCCTGGGCCCCCTGCAGCGAGAGTGTCCGGTGTGCCTGCTGCATCTCTTGTCACTCCATCAAGCTGCTGTGCTGCTTCACGGTGTCCAACACTATCTGTTGGTCCTGTGACATCTACGTCGAGCACATCACAGGCCACCACCTGTACACCGACCCTGCCAGACCGACCGCCACTGGACTGGATCCAAAGGGGACTGTCTGAACCCCACTTTGCACCTGATGGACTCTGAGAGGAATCTTCAATGATGGACCACTCCACTGCACCTGAAGAGGACCTCCATGATAAGACACTATAGACTGAGAAACTTTCTTCAAACTACCCCCTCCACCGGTGCAAACCATTGTATGGGTTTGTTTGCATCTATCTTCCTTCTCTCAGCATTGCAACCCCTCCTCCTTCCCCTTCCCTGGGTTTAGTTGGCTAACATTTTATTTTCTGTAACCTAGTTGCATTCCCCCATCACTCTTATGTCTCTCTTATGTCCCTTGCTCTGTATTTCCCTTCTGGCTTTGTCATCTTTTTGGTTCATGATTCTTAACATCTACTAATAAAATTCAATCGGTTCTTGGCCTTTTGGCTAAGATCAATGGCTTCTATCATTTTACTTCTACTTTAGTCATGTTCCATTGAAGCTTGACATATATGCTGTTCTACCCTATTGCAGTTTTGCTGTATATTCTGCTTGCTCCTGTTAGACTCCTCATATTCTAAAAAATTGGAATGGGTAATACACACTGAATTATACTACACCATTCTCAGCCATTTATGATTAAGACCCTCTTGGTTCCTATGTGAAGTGTCACTTTCTGAAACTCCACCATATCTTCTTGTGCCATAGTATGGTATAGCTCTCATATTTTGTCCTTTTTTTTTTTTTTTTTGTTTTTGCTGTCCTCAGCCTAGTTCTTTGTCTCTGGTTGTCTTTTCTCCTCCCAACATGCAGTCTATGTATTTTTTTGTGAGCTTTACTTTCCAGGCCATATTTTACCCTGTTCCCCTGTCCTGATGCACAGTCAGTTTCATTCACTTTACATTTTTTAACCCTGTTTTCCTTCCCTCACATTCTCTCTCCTTCCTTTTGTGTCTCTCTTTCTCTTGCCCTTCCACCTGTCTCCTTTTCTCCTTCTCTCCTTCTTATTTTATTCATAATTCTCTCTTCTGCTCTCTCCTTCTCGCTTCTCTTTCTATTCCCTTCTTTCCCTATTTCATTGCCAATTATCTTTCTCTTCCAAGTTACATACCATACTCACTTTTTCTCACTTCACACTCTTTTTGTGTTATTTCCTTATTTACCATTACTCATTCCTTTTCATTTTTTTCTTTCCCTTACTTCTCTGAGCTGCTACATTTTGTGCTCATGTAGCCTGATTTTTTCCCTGAACTTTATCTTCTTTTCCCTTGGTTGTAGATTCTCTTATCCCCCCTATTCTTTAATTTACCAAAGGAACCCTTATTGCTTTTGTGTTCTTATATAATGAGAGATCAGTGATGAGACCATGAGAAATTGTTAGGTGGCTGCACAGAAGGGCCACCAGTCATTTACTCTCCCTAGTTTAAGCCATCTGTTGGAGATGCTTCTGTAATGGGGGAGGAATATTTTGCTTTTCTCTGGGTGTCATTTGCTGCCCCAGCCTTTTGCTCTCCCAATCAAAAGGGTGACAGTCAGAAACATGAGGAGTAGATAAAAGCTTTGTGTAGCTCTGAAGGTCCCTTTCAGATTGAACGTTGCTGGCTGCCACAGACAGCTATAAACTGCCATATCATTCCTCTTGGTTTCTTCACTTGGTGCTTCTGCTTCTGCAAGCTGCATGAATAATGCAGGTGCAAATCTGATTGTTCACTGTTCCATTTTCATATGTTCCATAATAAATTTATATGTATTTGCTTTAAAATATCTCTCATTGTTCCAAACACCGGCAGTTCAGCGTTGTGAGCAAATACAATATGTTTAGTATTTTGTCAAAATTTCAGGTCGCATATTGCATAAATTGTTTCAGGAGACAGGTGGGTTCTATTTAAATTTGAAATGTGTTTTATTCTATGTTTTCTTAGTAGTGAATACGTTTGCAAGATTTTACACGGGCTATCCATGCATAGTATACCTGTCAAATAGTAATAATCTCATATAACATGGCAGTCCAGGAAATAGTTCTGTGACAAAGTGTTGCCTAAATAACTCTAATGCAACAGCACTTATAATAAAATTGTATTAACTACTAATTAAAGTCTGTGTTGGAGGATGGTGAGAAAGCAGTCATAATATATTGCTATTAATCAGTGAATGTTAGGATACTTATACATAATATTTCTTCGAGTAGCCCTAGTGCAACATATGTTGCAGTAGTAACAGATGCCTCCAATTGTAATGGATTTTACATACTATGTGTTGCTTTTAAGATTCAAAAATAACCACTGCCTTATGGAAAATATCTGCGGGTGCTGGATTTCTCTATAGCAACCATAACTGAGTTACTTAATTTTGATCACCAGTATTACAAACTTCATTAGGAAATATGGTACAGTTCTGACCAGGAACAAATTCTAAATGTAGCTGGGTGAATGGATCCATTCTGTCACATATTTCACTATAAGGATTTTTCTATGCATATGAATTCCAAAATTTCTATAATAGTGTCTGTGCGAGTGATAGAAACTATACAGAGAGAATGATTATGGAGGAGAGGGGCAAAGGATTATGATGACTCATACTATGGTATAAAATATATATTATAGTTCACAGATAGGTACAGACATTGCATATAAACTGGTATAAGTGATTGGAAACTGGTCTGAACCTGTAACAAAACAGAAGTTCATCACACATAGATTGGTTTCAAAATAGCAGAACCCAATTAAGATGGATCTGGATGGATATAGTATTAGACTTAATTGGTTTAGGCTAGAGCAGTATATTGAACTTCTGTCCCAGATTCCATAGTGAATCACCTTAGTTTGATGTTCTCAGGAGGTCCCAGGCAATCCTCACAGGGTGGCATGTTAGCCTCAGCCAGTGCTTATCTGCTCTGGGTGAGCATCGGGCAGGGGTGGCACTAGGGGGAAGCTGGGGAGAGGGGCATTAGCCACTTCAAAATTCACCTTAGTGCCCCTGTAGCCACTCCTCCCAGAGCCACCCCTTCCAACCTCCCCGCCTTCCCCGCAGCATACCACCACTCACTCCATGCAGCTGAGCCCACTCTGCTCTTGCCCACAGGGGTGCAGCACTCCCAGTCCAGCCTGGCCCACAAGGCCTGTGTCCTGCCTTTGTCTGCATAGCTCCCCCAATTTTCTGTCTATATCACCTCAGTCCTTCCACTAGGAAGAGGCTGGTACCACCCCTGGCATTGGGCCAGCCCTGTCCCTGACCTGTCATGGCCAAGAGCCAGAAATGCCTGTCTTCTGCTTGTGCAGCTGGGTGTGGGGAGGTGTAGGGAAGGACTTGGTTCCCCCACCCCTCCCAGCCCCCAGTTCCTGGACTGGCAGAAAACCACAGCAAAGAGCCATGGCTTAGAGCCTGTATGCTGCATTGGGAAGTGGAGGTGGAGGGGAGGGAGGGGCAGCTCCCCCCACTCTGTGGAATTGGCCAGGCACCCCCTCATCCCTGAGCCAGCAAGCTAGTGGGAGGTGGGAAGAGAGGCATGTGGCAGGGGGGACTCTGTTCCTCTCCTTCCCATCTCTGCTCCTCTCCTCTGCTCCTCTTCCCCCCATGGTATGATGGACAGTGTGCAGGCCCAGCCCTGGCTCCCCCAGACTGGAGCAAGCATAGCTGGGGAGGGTCAGGTGGCTGGGACCTCCATTTTTCCCCACCCATCCCCCTCTGACAGGTGGCAGGGGGTGTAGCTGGGGTCTTGCTGCTCAATTAGGGGTGGCCAGCTGCTCAGCTGGGTTTGGAATTCTCCAGCAGCCTGATGTGAGTGCCAATAGCCTGCTGGCCTCGGTCAGTGCAGGCCACCTCTCTGCCTCACCCCAGTGTGAATGAGGGTTCTGTTCACTCCTGAACTAATCTAGGGTACTTGGAAAAAGCCACAAAAGTTAGTGTGAATCCACCTCAGGCTTTCAGAATCTCTGTACCTAGGCATGTGTCCAGCAGAAGGGTGTAAAAAAATGTGAAAGAACAATTTTGTAGTGGTATATAATAGTAGATTACATTTAACATAGTATCTGGAAAGATGCTATGTCTGGCTATTAATGAATATAAGTAGGGTATTATGGTTAAAATCTTGTATGTGAGTTCATTTTTTAAATCACTTTTTATAATCCCTGAAAAAATGCTTACAATATTTTCAGGTCCTGTATTGTGGTAATTCAGGTTCCTTGAATGGTGCAATTTGCCAGTTGCATGGAGCATAAGTTGATTTCTGATCTGAGTTAATTGTTATATCTGAACATAGAATCATAGAAAAGTAGATCTGGAAGGGACCTCAGGAAATCTACTAGTCCAACCTTCTGCTCAAGGAAGGATCATCTCTAGCTAAATCATCTTATAGAAGTATTGGTATAGCCTATTCTTAAAACTATACACACACAACCATATCACACAACTAATAGGCTTATTGCCCAATGACACCAACAACATCCTAACCTGCCACAGTTAAAGCAGGGGGATAAGGGCACTGTTAGTGTCCTACCACTTCAAGTACAGGAAGTGGTTGTTAAAATACATGTGAGAGAGCTAGGGAAGAGGACAAAGTTCCCAACTACAGAGGAAGGCAAACCCTTCTTTCCCCATGGTCCATGCCAGTCTCATGGTGGGGTAAAATTCCTCCCTAATCACAAATATGGGATCAGTTTGACCCTAAGGTCAGACCTATTAGCTCTGAAGCAATTTTTCACCATGAAACTCATGTACGTCCTTTATAAATTAAAGGGCATTAATGTAGTGAACGAAGTACTGGAAATTGGGTCAGGTTTTAGATGTATGTTTTCTGTAGAACAATGCAGAGAAACCAGGAGTGGGTAAAGGAGTTTTAAGACAACGATCATCCGTGCATAAAAGCAGAATGGAATAAAATTCTGAAATGTAGTGACCCAGGAAAGAAGTCAGGAATCGTATTCAATAGTCAACTGATCCTGATATTACAGAACAATGCTATGGCCAAGAGGGATAACACTTTTGGATGTATGAGTTGGGAAAACCAAACAGCAAAAGGGCAGCGACAGTCATGGAGAGATTTTTTTTGGCCACCACTTGGTAGGGCTCTGCGAGTCTTCGGACACAGCTTTGGATCTGGAGAAGCTTTGGACACTTTGGGGTCTGAAGCAGCACATCTGGGTTGAGGCGCTGGCTTCGTTAGGCTTCCCGAAGTGGTTTGGAGCTCCCGAAAAGCTTCGGAGCCGCCTCGGAGATCCGGCCATAGAGTATAATGGGGAAACAATAAAATATCTATAACTTTGTTGTTTTCTGGCCAATTTGGATGACATTTTCAGGAATCGTAGTCTCTGCAGAGAGAATGAAGTCTGTCAACTTTCATGAAGATCAGTGCAGGGGTTTTGGGGTAACAACACCCCAAATTCTTGAAAGCAAAACTAATGTCACATCTAGGCATTAAAACATAGTAGGGTGACTACTGCAGGGCTGGTAGCCTCTGCTGAGGCCACAAAGCCTGCCAAGTTTCAAGAAGATCAGTGCAGGGGTTTTGGGGCAACTGTACCCCAAATTCTTGAAAGCAAAACTCCTGTCTCGTCTATGTGTTACAACACTGGGGGGGAGCGGGGGGGAGGGATCAAAACTACAGGGGTGGTAGCGCATAGTGAGGCCACTAAAGCCTGCCAAGTTTCAAGAAGATAGGTGCAGGGGTTTGTGGGGAACTGCCCTTCAAGCTGTGGACAAGCAAAACTTGTGCCGTGGGTGCTGTGGGACTAACTGTGTCTGTCTTGGTGTGGGGAGGGGGGAGACTGCTGCAGGCCTGGCTGCTAAGCTACTGTGTTACCAGTTACCAATTAATAAATCATGATTCACTCAGAGACCAGGAACTCAGGGACCAGCTCAATACACAGGTCCTAGCCGCTACATAACGATTTAACGAGCATCAATTAGCACCTACAAAACCAGGCTAAGGAGAGGAAAGAATCAATACAAACAATCAACTGCTCCAAGACAGACGCAGTCTTGGCACAAGTTTTGTCTGTCAGCAGCTAGGGGTGCAGGGACCCAGAACCCCTTTTCACTGATCTCCTCAACAGCTGGCAGGCATCACAGCAGGGGCCACCATCCCTACAGCTGTCACCCCGCTGTGCCTTAGCACATGCAGTGTCACCCATGGCATGAGTTTTGCTTGGCTGCAGCTTGAGTTGCAGTTCCCCCCTGGCACCTATCTCCTTGAAACTTGGCAGGCTTTGTGGCCTCAGTAAGAGCTACCAGCCCTGCAGTTTCGAACCCCCTGTATTGTAACACACAGCCATGACATGAGTTTGGCTTTCAAGAATTTGGGGTACATTTCCCCCCCAACCCCTATACCAATCTTCTTGAAACTTGGCAAGTTCTATGCCCTCAGCAGATGCTACTATCCCTGCAAGGTTCATCCAAATTCAACAAAAAACAACAAAGTTATAGATCTTCCATTGATTCCCCCATTATACCCTATGGCCGGATCTCCAAGGCGGCTCCGAAGCTTCGGAGCCGCTTCAGCCGGATCAAGGCAGAAACTCGGTCCGGAGCTCCGGATCAGACCATGGCCATTTGAAGCAGTCAGATCCAAAGCCGGATTGGATTGCTGCCGACTCGCACAGGCCTACCATTAAGCCCAATTTAGTGGTTGAGTAAGGATTCTCTGAGCTGGATTCGCTTAGTGGGACTAAGAGTTCTTGGACTCACTCAAACAGTTGTTAGTTGGAACTGGGGGATGTCATAGAAAATTAGGGTTGGAAGGAATCTCAAGAGGTCATCTAGTCCAACCCCTTGGTCTAACCAGGACCATTCCCAATGAGATTGTCCCAGCCAAGGCTTGTCTAGCTGTGACTTAAAAACCTCCAAGAATGGAGATTCCGCAACCTCACCAGGTAACCTGTACCAGTGCTTTACTACCCACCTAGCGAAAAAAAGTCTTCCTAATATCTAACCCAACTTCCACTGCTGCAACTTGAGACCATTGCTCCATGTTCTGTCTTCTGCCACCAATGAGAACAGAATACCTCCATCCTCTTTAGAGCCACCCTTCAGGTAATTGAAGGTGATATTAAATCCATCCCCCTCAGTCTTCTTTTCCCCAGACTAAATAAACCCAGTTCCTGCAGCCTCTCCTCAGAAATCATGTGCCTGAGTCCCCTCACCATTTTTGTTGCCCTCCATTAGACTCTCCAATTTGTTCACATCCTTTCAGTAGTGGGGGGCCCAAAACTGGACACACCAGACATGTAGCCATTTATTCTACCCTTTGAGCTTGACCATTCAGTCAGTTTTCTATCCACCTTATAGATTTATCCAACCCAAACTTCCCTAGCCTGCTTGCAGGAATGTTGTCGGAGACCATATTTAAAGCCTTGCTAAAGTCAAGGTATATCACATCTACTTCCCTATTTTCATCCACAGGGCCAGTCAGCTCATCATAGAAGGCAATTGGGTTGTCCAGGCATGAACTGCCACCAATGAATCCATGCTGAAGGTTCCTAATCACATTGTCTTCCTCATGCTTAGAGGAGAAGGCAATTAGGCAGAGTCATCATGGATTCATCAAAGGTACGCCATGCCTGACCAACTTGCTTGTCTTCTGTCATGAGATAATTGGCTTTGTGGATGTGGACAGGAAGTGAAATGCCTGAGGATTCAATTAGACTATTCATTAGACTATTCATAAGAAAATATTAAAACCTGGATAATTTGCAACCAGGAGTTTTCAAGGAGTTGGCTAAAGAGCTCTTTGAGTTCTCCCCCCTCCCCCCAACCTTTTTTCCTGTTTACTATAACTTATATTATACTATACTTTATCTCTGGAATACCAGATAATTTTCAGAGTCCTGGGGAAAAAAATAAACTATTGGTTGAAAAAAGTTGACAAATGTACACTTGCTTGATATATGTACATATCTGTAGGATATTTGGCTAAATACCTTGTAGTAGGATCTGCTTTCCTCATTACTTATGTGCATAAGTGGAGGGAGTAAAAATTATTTGGGGGGGCTGAGCATGCATGTGAATGCGTGTGTGCTCCCTCCCCCAGGAGATAAGTCTGTAGGAGAAAGAGTGGGGGAAGGGGAAAGGGCCATTATGGGGGAGGCAGATCAAGGGCCCAGTGGTGAGGGAGTGGGTGGGGCAAAAGCAGGAGCAGGGGCTGGGTTGAGTGGGGTCCCAGCCGGACTGGGTAGTGGGACCAGTGAGGGCTCAGGAGGCACATGCCCCCTCAATCTGTGCACGGGGTGGTGGCGGCTGCCGCTGTGCACTGTGCCTTGCTCCTTGCTGCAGCTGCCCCAGGAGTGGCATGATGCCACGTGCATCCCACTGCTGGGTTGCACTGTGTCCGCTGCCTGCCCTGTGGCAGGATGCACATGGTATTAGGTGAATCTTGGGGAAGTGCGGCTCAAAGCCCAGCATGCAGCAGCAGCTACCTCCATAGATTTGGAGAGCACATGCCCCCTGGGACTTCACTTGTCTCACCACCAAGCCCAGCTGGGGCTCCACTCACTCCAACCCCTGGTTCTGCCTGTGGCCTTCTCCCTCCCTCACTGGGGCCTCAGTTTTCCCCCTCCCCCACAGTGGTGAGGGATGGAGTGGGGCTGGGGCTGGGGCAGGGGCAGGGGCAGGCCCTACACAGCTATGATGGGGCACAGGATTCCATCCAGGAAGAGCATGTGGTTTTGAACCCGAAAGCTTGCTTAATAACTATTCTCCAACTATTTGGGTTGGTCTAATAGAAGATATCAAATTCACCCAAGGAACCTTGTCTGCCTAAAACAATGATCTGCACTTACTATGGAACTGAAGGTCTCTGCCTCCAGATCCATGGAAGTAAGGGGCACTCCTACAATCAGCTCATCTCTCATGTCTTTGAGACTTCCATGGCTTATATCAGTATATTATGAAGAAGAAAAAACTCAGAGGTGGAAAAAATATTTATACTGCTACTTACCTAAACATACCAACAACATTTTATTCAGTGGTTTCTTTTTATTTAAGCAATCAGTCAATGTCTTTCCCTATGATACTGTTGAGGCACAATCCAATGACTAGAAGTTTGCACTCCCTTCATCATAAAGTTTAATGTTTATTAAATACACATTAAAAATTTACTGGCTACATGCAGAGCTTGCTGTGAATACCTGAAATGCTATTAGATAGAACTAATCTTCCCAGTACTTAGTGCAGTTTATTTGTAGATCATATCATTTTACATTGGTATAAGTTATGCTATATTGGCATCTCAGACCTTAGTTTTATTGTGGTAATTATAGCTTTCAGTAGTCAGGCAGGAGAACTCCATAAAACACTTTGAAAACGTAGTTTTGAAATTCCATCCTTGCTTTCTACAATAAATGGAGAAGAACTGAAATTTCAATAAAAATGCTCTGGAACATTTCATTTTCTGCTACTATGAGTCTGCTACCTTATTATGCCTGTTCTGCTAGCTAACAAATGTCTAGTTCTGTAGGTAAAAAAACCCTCACATGATCTTCAGCATGCAAAGAGACTCCAAGCTGTAAACTAGAGAAAGCAGGCAGGAATAGAAGTACACAATACTATTGACATATTTTTTTGTTGATATGATATCAAATAAAAATGCACAATCTATTTTTTTCTGTCCACAACAAGAGGGAAGGATGGATGAAGAAATGGAGTTGATTTAATTGTGCAGCCATAAATACATTTTCATCCTGGGAGAATGAAGCCATTGCATAAGCACTAGACCATTTTCTGGTACAACCAGCCATGTATGGAAGGGGTTCCTCATTGCATTATGACATAAAATCAATATCCTGCAATCTCATGAAAGAGCAAGACATTGTATCTACAAAGGTTATGTGTATTCAGCTTGGTAGTTAGGACATTAAGCATAGAAAATCTCTAAATAAAAATGAAGTACGACTTTTTCTTATTCAAATGTGTGCAACCAAAGTGGCTATGTAATAAGCTGACAAGGTTCTTTGGGTAAATCTGATATCTTTTATTAGACCAAGCTGTTGTTTATGCTTTTATCAGATGGATATGTATGGCTTTGAAGATTACTATGATAATTACTCTGCTAAACTGCTTAGAAAATCCTATATTCATGACTAACAGACAAATGAAGCAAAACTAAGGATATTAGATTTTAGGTATTTGAAAAGTTTTATTTAATGCCTTTTCAAAAGCATCTTATGCAGTTTTTATCTGTATTAACCCCATGGCTTTTGTGTATGATTTGCTATCTATGATTCTTTCTAGTGCTGATCATATTAATGAAATAAACAGATTTTTTTTTCTGTTAAACCAATGGGAAATTAATAGATTGGGACTCCATGGTTGGTGTTTTAAGAAGCTGTCAGATCATGTGATTAGTTTATGCTAGTACCAGTAGATAGCCAACATTTTCTGCAATGTGCGATGCTCTTGCTTCTTACCAAAGAGTCATTGCTTTGTTTTGGAATTGCAGTATGATTATATCTACTTCAGGATTTTTTAATCCATCTTTGTTGATTTAGAACATTAACTCTTAATTTAGTTCTACAATGAAAATGGAAGACAGAATAATAGCATCCCTAATATTGTGATATGCACATGTGTTTTGTGTGTCTCTGTTCCTTTGGGAGTTGAGGTCTACCAAAGATGGTGCAGGACTGGATATATACTGTATTTAGTGTAGATGTATATTTAAAACAGGTATTGAGACTATTGTATTCCTGAAAAGGACCTTCTGGTTAGGTCTGGGTTAGAGAGACCATTTGGCAGAGTTTGTTATAGTTCTTGATTCTTTCCTGGCATCAGGTCTACTAACAGTTAGTGATATAATGAGCTCCAGAATATAACATCTGATGGAAATGGGAAATTAATGGAAATTATATGTGTTTTGAAGATGTTGCTGCCTGTATTCCCAGAAAGAGAAGCCCTATTGAATTATATTCCATTGGTGAGTCTTTGCTAGCTTTGATCATACAATCACAGAACCATAGAAAGTTAGGATTGGAAGGGACATCAGAAGGTCATCTAGTCCAAGTCTCTGCTCGAAGCAGGATGATCCTCAGCTAGGTCATCCCAGCCAAAGCTTTGTCTAGCTGGGTTTTGAAAATCTCCAAGGATGGAGCTTCCACCACCATTTTGGGTAACCTGTTCCAGTGTTTTGCTACCCTCCTAGGGAGAAAATTCTTCCTAATATCTAACCTAAACTTCCCCTGCTGCAACTTGAAAACATTGGTCCTTGTTATGTCATCTGCCACCACTGAGAACAGCCTAGCTCCATCCTCTTTTGAACCCCGCTTCAGGTAGTTGAATGCTGTTTTTAAGTCCCCCTCTCAGTGTCCTCTCTTCTAGAGTAAATAAGCCCAGTTCCCCCAGTCTTTCCTCATGAGTCATGTCCTCCAACTCCCTCACCCTTTTTGTTGCCCTCTGCTGGACTCTCTCCAATTTGTCCACAACCTTTCTGTACTTGGGGGTCCAAAACTGAACACAGTACTCCAGATTTGGCCTCACCAGTGCTGAATAGAAGGGAATAATCACTTCCCTTGACCTACTGGCAACACACTAACTAGTGCATCCCAGTATACTGTCAGCCTACTTGGCAACAAGGACACACTGGTGACTCATATCCATCTTATTGTCCATTGTAACTCCCCAGTCCTTTTCTGTAAAGCTGCTGCCCAGCCAGTCAGTCCCCCGTCCTATACTAGTGCATGGCATTGTTCAGTCCTAAGTGAAGGACTTTGCACTTTTCCTTGTTGAACCTCATAAAATTTTTTTTGTCCCCATCCTTCAATTTGACTAGGTCACTTGGAATCCTACCCCTAACCTCCAGTGAACTAGTAATAAGAGTAAGAGTTGCAAGATCTTGCAACAGAAAGGTCTTATAGGACAAAAAAACCAACCCCCCCCCAAAAAAAACCCAAATAAAATAGGAATCCATTCTACTATTTAAAATTCTGGTCCTATTTGTAAGATGATATAGAGCATGAAGGGAAAGAAAACCCAAAAATCAATCAGTTCTGAAACAATCAGATACAAGTCTTAACAGTGGGTTATTAATGTTTAGTTTAATCACGTTTACAGAATTAAATGAAGTTTTGACACCTAAATGATTTTAAATATTATATTTTTTAGAATAAGTCTGAGCAAGTCCTTAAATAAGTCAAGGTGGCAGGAAGATGATTACGAGCAGAACTTGACTATCAGTGTAGTGAGAGAGTCTTTGAAATGCATCTGCAAGATATTTGCCTAATCTGGGTGTAAATTCCTTTTTTACTTCCTACAAGTTGGGGCTCTTCTACATTTCCTTCAGCACCACCTAATAGTGCAAGTATCATTTCACAGCTTTTGAAAGGAGAGTGCGACTCGGGTTAAGGGAAGGCTTAACCCTTTTCTAAAAAGTAATGGCTGCCTATTAAGGGTGTGTGACGCTTCAGTGGCCAATTCAATTCAGAGAAGATTCATCCTGATTTGGAGGCTGAATCACTGAATCCGAATCAAATTGGGAGAAAAAAAATCTCTAAAATGATTTGGAACAGATTCAGAAAATATTCAGAGATTCAGAGATTGGGAAGGCTGTCTTTCAGGGGCACAGAAATTGAGAAGAGGGAGGGGAAGCGGGGGGGGGGGGGAGACTGACATCTCTATTTGGCCAGTGACTGTGATCTTTCCTTGAGTCCCCTTCCAATCACAGTGCTTTGGGGGAGGGACACAGAAACAGCATATAAGCCTCTATCTGCAGGCTTTCTGTGCCTTTTGTGAGCTGTTTCTGCCTGAGCAACAGCATCTGAAAGGTACTGGCTTGGTTTCCTACCTAGTCAGTCTCCTGCTAGTTTCTGTTCTTGTAAAGGATCGGATAAAGCTTACTAAGTAGAATCCCTCTACTTCTCCCTATCCAATCCATTTCTTTCAACTAATTCTTCCTCTCCAAAACCTATTTGATCTTGTAAACACACATTTTAAAAAAGAAAGCTGTGTTTTCCCTGGCAGTGTGATCCACCACTGTGCAGGAAAGCACATACATTACACACACACACACACATACACAGAGAAGAAGAAGAGATATTATACAATTACACACAGATACAGACTAAACATAAATGGAAGAAGAAGTCAGACACATACATCATAGAAGAAGAAGAGATATTATTAAACACAACACAGAAGAAGTCAGACAGTCATTAGAGAAGAAGAAGAAGAAGAAGAAGAAGGGATATAATTTTAGTTACAAACATAACAGTAAAAACAGCACAGAAGAAATCAGACACAGTCATAGATCAGAGACTTAGAAGAAGAGTTATTACAGCAGCATACACAAAGAGCCACATTTTCCAGAACAGGAAGGATTAATATAAAGTGTGCTGGAAAGGCAGGTTCCAGGTCTTCTGGCAGGGGAGGGAGAGGGGCTAGAGGGGGGAGTGGGAGAGCTAGAGCTGCAAGTTCCCTCCCCCCCACCATAGATGCACCCTCTTTCCTGGCAGCCATGAGCCTTCTGCTGCCAGTGGGAGCAAGGAGGTGGGAGCAGTACCTATTCCTGCACCTGCATCACCTTCCTTAGCACCAGAACTCACCACCAGCAGCAGAATGACAGTCTCCTCCACTGAATTTCAGATCCCAGCATGAGCCTCCCACTGCCAGAAGAGCAGCTGGAGCTGGAACCAGGGAACCTGAGCACCTTAGCTAAAGAAATTCTGGGGACTGAGGTGGAATCTGAGTTTGTGCTCTACACCCCTCAAAGTTCCACTAGACCCAGGTCTCCTTTTCAAGAAAGCACCTCAGAGGAGGTTGTGGGGGCAGGTGGCTCAGCTTCCCCTGTTGTTGTGCCTCTGCCTGCTGAGGAGGGGGATAAGGCAGGATCCCCATCCTTGACTCAGAAGTGTGTGTGTGTGTGTGGGGGGGGGGGGAGGAGTAGTGTAGTGTGGGATTATTTTGAATCATAAATCCAATATTTATATTGAGTCTATGAGTTTCTGAACCTAGGAGGTTGATGAAGTTACGTTCATTGGCCCATATATGAAAAGTGGTTTCTAAATTCCTTTTGAGGATCAAGCCTGAGACACTGAAGACAGAGTGGATTTTTTTTTTTAATTGTAAGAAATATGCCCCCACAGGTAGTTGGGTATTCTTGTATTTGATAGATTCTGGTGCACAGTTTGTGAGGGTATTGGAGAGAAGTTGGCATGTTTTGTGTTTTGGGCTATAGAATGTTGGTGTCTCGTGATAAGGTTAGCAAGGTTCAGTGCTTGTCTGAATTTACAAACCACTTTTCACAGACAGGCTATGAACTTCACTTCATCAACCTCCTAGATACAAAAACTCATGGACTCAATACAGAGATTGGATATATAACACACTACAACCTGCCGGACATCTGACTCCCCAGGTACCTATCCACTTTTACCTGTTATGTCCCCCTCCCCACCTCCCACCCCAGTCTGTCTTTCTCACTCCTTGATGCCTCCATTTCCATTTTCACTGACTAGCTTTCTTGCCTGCATTGCATGCCAGTCTCTGGCTTCTTTACTATTCCTCTATCCAGGAAGAGCACACATACACACCAACTGCAGGTGTTTCCTCAGCCTGACTAAGGCTTTTTCAACCCAAAAGCTTCCTAAGATACATGTCTCTAACTATTCAGCTGGTCTACTAAAAGATACCAGATTGAACCAAAATAATTTTGTCTGTCACTGCCATGTCCTTAGACCAACACCCCTAGCATTGCCTCCAGTCAGCTGACCAGAAGGAGGCAGGTCCCTGGGCACATCTAAGCCCCAGGCCTGGGGCTGGCAGAGCGAGTTCTCTAGCAGATGCTGGAGAAGAAGCTTCTGCAGGAAAGGAAAGAAGGGCTCTGTGTAAGTTTGGCTGCCTGATATGCTAGTGCTATTGTCCTGCAGTGTACTGCTTACCTGTTGTTATTTAAACTGGTGGACTGGACTGAGGCTGTAGGGGAGGAGGAGCCCTCATTGGGGTGCACTACCATGTCATGTAGAGGCCCCAGCACCAGTGAGGGCATGCCTTAACACACACACAATGTCACACATGTCAAGAGTTTTGCTTGTCAGCAGCCTGAGGTGTAGCTTCCAGGAAACCCCTGCACCTATCTCCTTGAAACCTGGCAGGCCTCCTTCCTAGATTCCTAGATTCCTAGATGTTAGGGTTGGAAGGGAACTCAATAGATCACTGAGTCCAACCCCCTGTATAGGCACGAAAGAGTGCTGGGTTCAGATGACCCCAGCCAGATGTCCATCCAACCTCCTTCTGAAGACCCCCAGGGTAGGGGAGAGCACCACCTCTCTTGGGAGCCCATTCCAGACCTTGGCCACTCTAACTGTGAAGAAGTTCCTCCTAATGTCCAATCTAAATCTGCTCTCTTCTAGCTTATAGCCATTATTTCTTGTGACCCCCAGGGGTGCATTGGTGAGTAGAGCCTCACCAATTCCCCTCTGCGCCCCCATGATGAATTTATAGGCAGCCACAAGGTCACCTCTCAACCTTCTCTTGCGGAGGCTGAAGAGGTCCAGGTGCCCTAGTCTCTCCTCATAGGGCTTGGCTTGCAAGCCCTTAACCATACACGTGGCCCTTCTCTGGACCCTCTCCAGGTTATCCACATCCCTCTTGAAGTGCGGCGCCCAAAACTGCATGCAGTATTCCAACTGCGGTCTGACCAGCGCCCGATAGAGAGGAAGTATCATCTCCTTGGTTCTGTTTGTCATGCATCTGCTGATGCACGATAAAGTGCAGTTAGCTTTTCTGAAGACTTTTGTCACACTGATGAATCATATTCATCTTTGAGTCCACTAGGACTTGGAGTCCACTAGGACTCCAAGATCCCTTTCTGCTTCTGTGCTACCAAGCAGGTCATATCCTAGGCAGTAGGTGTGCTGTGCATTTTTTCTCCCTAAGTGCAGCACTTTGCATTTCTCCTTGTTAAATTGCATTCTATTGTTTTCTGCCCATTTGTCCAACCTGTCCAGGTCTGCTTGTAGTTGTTCCCTGCCCTCCGGTGTGTCCATTTCTCCCCACAGTTTTGTATCATCTGCAAACTTGGACAGAGTACACTTCACTCCCTCATCCAAGTCACTGATGATGGAGCTACCATGCCTGCTCTTTTCATCCCACTGTGCCTTAACACACACAAAAAGTCACATATGTCAACAGTTTTGCTTTCAGCAGCTTGAGGTTCAGTTTCCCATAAACTCCTGCACGTATCTCCTTGAAGCTTGGCAGGCTTTATGCCTTCAGAGGGAGCTACTACCCCTGTAATTTTTATTCAAATCAGCCAAAACACGACAAAGTTATAGGTATTTCAGTGAGTTCCCATCATAGTCTATGGCTGAATCTGCAAATCAGCGTTGAATCTTCCAAAGCCAATTCAGCTGACTTATTTCAGGACAGTGATCCAAGGGGCCGGCAGTGAGGCCAGCAGTGGTGACGACAGATTCATAGGTTTATAGAAGTAGGGTCAGAAGGGACCTGAGCAGATCATCAAATCCGACCCCCCTGCCATGGCAGGAAAGAGTACTGGGGTCAAACGACCCCGGTGAGGTGTTCACCCAGCCTTCTCTTAAAGACCCCCAGGGTAGGAGCCATCACCACTTCCCTTGGAAGTTGGTTCCAGATCCTAGCCGCCTTGACTGTGAAGTAGTGCCTTTGAATGTCTAGTCTAAACCTACTGTCTAACAATTTGTGGCCGTTATTCCTTGTTACCCCAGGTGGTGCTAGGGGGAACAGGTTCTCCCCCAAACCCTGCTGGTCCCCCCTGATGAGTTTATAGATGGCCACCAGGTCCCCCCTCAGCCTTCTCTTGCAAAGGCTGAACAGGTTAAGGTCACATAGCCTCTCTTTGTAGGGTCTGCCCTGCTGTCCCTGGATCATATGGGTGGCCCTCCTCTTGACCCTCTCAATGCTGTCCACATCCCTTCTGAAGTGCAGTGCCCAGAACTGGATGCAGTACTCCAGCTGTGTCCTGACCAGTGTTGCATAGAAGGGGAGGATCACCTCCTTGGCCCTGCTTGAGATGCATCTGTGGATGCATGACAAGGTACGGTTAGTCCTTCTGACGGTGACCTCACATTGTCGGCCCATGTTCATCTTGGAGTCAATAATGACTCCAAGATCTCTTTCTGCCACCGTGCTCTCAAGAAGGGAGTTTCCCAGCTTATAAGTGTGCTGCTTGTTCATACTGCCCAAGTGCAGCACCCTGCACTTGTCAGTATTGAAACCCATCCTATTTTCATTAGCCCATCCCTGTAATCTGTCCAGGTCCGGCTGTAATCTATCCTTCCCTATTAGCTTTCCTACCTCACCCCAAATCTTGGTATTATCAGCAAATGTAAACAGGCTGCTTTTTACCCCATCGTCCAAGTCACTAATAAAGAAATTGAACAGTGCAGGCCCAAGGACTGAGCCCTGGGGGACTCCACTTCCCTCCAGGTTGAAAAAGACCTATCCACCACTACCCTCTGAGTATGACCCTTCAGCCAATTTGCAATCCATCCGACTGTGTAGGCATCAATGCCGCAGTCACCTAGTTTTTTGATGAGAATGGGGTGGGAGACAGTGTCAAAGGCCTTGCTGAAGTCCAGAAAGACTACATCCACTGCGACACCTGCGTCCAATGTTTTTGTGACCTGATCATAGAAGGCAATCAGTTTGGTCTGACAGGACCTGCCTCTAATGAAACAGGGGCTGTGGGAGATCCCCACTCCAGAGAAGACCGGTGGGGATCAGAGGACCCAGCAGTGAGGCCAGCAGCAGTAGCAGCAAGAGCCAGCAAAGAAGCTCCTGCTGGAGGTGGCAGGTGCCAAGACCCTGGAGTGGAGGCTGAGCCAGGAGATGATAAAAGAAACCCCAGCCAGGGGAGCATGGGACTCTCAGCCCCATGGTTGCCCCTCATCTCTTTTTCTCTTTATTTCATTTTTCTTTCAGTCCTGTCTCTAGTTTCTTTTTTTTTGTTTTTTTCACTTTGGGGTCAATCCTGTTGTGTGGGGTTTCCCGGTGGTGAATGTTTTCTCGTGTTTTCCTCTCTTGGTCTGTTCCGTTTTAGTTCCCGGCCTAAAGCAGGGTAGTCTAGCAGACCTTACCAGGGTTGGGGGGATTAGAGACCCCAACTGAAGACAAAGGACAATGTGTGAATGCAGCAACGGCCAGCAGCATCTGTCATAGAATGCACAGGGCATCGAAAGGGACAACCCTGAAGGCAGAGTGTTCCCAGACCCTCTGGGTCTAGTCAGAGCCCAAGGCGTCTGTCCACAAAGGAGGACCCTTGGGAACCAAGGAAGACATCAACGGGGCTAGCCACAAAAGATCCTGAGGCTCATCTGGAAGGTTGGCATATGGCCAGGTTGTAGGGGAGGTTGGAGCCCTGTGAAAAGCTGCCAGGACATGTGACCACTCTGGAGGCATCCTCAAAGGAGACCCCCTTCACTGAAGGACCATCTGAAGTTGTAGCAGGTGAGTTTGGGGGACAACCTGAAGGTGATCGAGGAACCCTCCGGGGTCTACACGAGGCTCCTTGGCATGTAAGACCCACTGCCCGGGCAAAGGCAGTGCGGGAGCAGATCATCGAGTGGAGACAGGCACAAAAAGCAAAAGCTTTTGCCCATTTCCATGAAACAGAATTGTGTTGAAATGTTTTTCTTTTGGATTGAAAAAGTCAGGTTTTTAATTTGTCTTTCTCTGGTAGTGACCAAATAGTCTTTCCTGAGCCTTCTCATTAAAATCCATACATCTGAGTGACACATTTTGGCATTGACAATGAAGTATGTTTTGAAAGGAAAAAAAAATCATTTAGCCAATCAAGTTCAATCAGCTTGAATAACCACAGCTTGATGTTGTCTTCAGCTTTTCTTTTTTACATTAGCTCTCAAATCATATAAACAGTACTTTGAAACTAAGCCTATAAAGCTGAAAAGAGTGTGTGTGGATCATGAGGTTCTGACCTGCTGGAAAAAATAAAGTGTCTGCACACCATCCCTAGTGCAGGAGGGGATGTGCCCAGTTGTATGTGCCAAACCTCGCAATGCAGAGGAAAGGCGATTCCAGGGACATCCCCTATGGCCACGCTCAAGCATACTAGAAAAGAAAAGTAAGGAGCAAATTCAGGGGCACACCCCCAGAGCATCTTCCCCGATATACTTCTCGGTTTGATGTATGTAGTTGGGGAGGGGAGGGAGGAAGGCATGGAGAGGCCTTGGAACATTTTGGGAACATAGTGTAGTGTGACGTCGGTGGGCATCACGTCCGGTACCACCCTTCATCCGGTAGCCCCTCCCCCCTCGTCCTGCCTGCCATGACTTGGATGGTATGAGTGATTCGAAGGAGAGGGTTCAGTGGAGATCTTCTACCAGAGGGGCTTGCCCGATGGGGAGGGTACTCACGGTGGGGTCCTTAGATGTTCCACGGGGCTCCGCCACCCCTACACCCCGTCCACTCGCCAACCGGTCACCTGTCGATGGTATGGGCGTCCGCCGCTACTTGCGGACCTTTTTATTAACAGGCCGTCCCGAGACCAACAGTCGTCTTCAGGCAGTCTGGCTTAGCCTCTGCCTGACCTGGCCACTAGCTCAGGTCACTTCTTGTCTTCTCTCCCCTATTCTCAGAAATAATACTCCTCAGGAATGGGGAGGCTTCCCGAGTCGCTACTCTGGTCCCGGTAACCCCTGGGAATCACTCCTCCTGCCCCCACTGGAGTTTCTGGCTCTCTCCTCAGCTGCTGGGCTGATGCCCAGTTGCCTGCCTGAGGCTCTGGCTCTGGGGAAGCCGCAGCGGCAGCAACGTGCTGCACGCCTCCTCTCTCCTCCTCTGGCTTCCCCCTTCCTGTGGGGTTTGCTGGGGTTTTTAAACTTCCCGCGACAGCCGCTGCGGCTGCCGTGATTGGCTCAGCTGTTCCCCTTGTCGGGAACAGCTGTTTAAACAGCTGGCGTAGCGCCGGCTCACGTGGCTGTAATGGCGGCTGCGGCTGCTGCCGTGATCCCGGCTCTGCCGCCGCCGCTGCTCCCAAAGGTATGTATCTCGGCCCGGGCTTTTCTTGGAGGGGTGTTGCTGCCCCCCAATCCTGTCTGTCCTCCTCCTGTGTCCTTGACAGCGGCTCGTCGCCGTCACATGTAGAAATTGCATAACTGTTGCAACAGTGGAACCATGCTTTTTTTTTCACGTTTATGCTACGTTTTTATTAAATTGTCTTTGTGGAATTACTCTGGGTGTCATAGTCTCACAGCACTGTTATATAATATAAGTGTTAGCACATTCTATATGTAATCATAGGTAATATATCAGAAGAGAGATGTAAAAAGAATTGGAGAAAAGCTATTCGCAACACCTATCCACAGATTTGGTACCTTCATAATTACTTGTAAAACACTAATGTATATATATATTAATATATATATATTGGTCTTTAATGGTCACTAGTATGTATTGGTCACTAATATATATTAGTCTTTCCTTTATAAATGTAAAGTATATGGGGTAAATAAATCATTGGTATTGAACATTCTAACATGCTCAAGATTCTCAGATATCTCAGTCTAGATAAAATATCCTTATATAGACTTCTATTTAAATAATAAATATTTAAATAATATATTTAAATAATTAGGGGCCTGGAGGATAGGCCTTAGGAGGAGAGATACTGGGACCTGGGCCTGTTTAGTCTGAGTAAGAGAAGACTGAGACGTGGCTTGATAGCTGCCTACAGGGGGGTCGGACTCGATGATCTATTGAGGTCCCTTCCGACCCTAACATCTATGAATCTATGAATCTAAATACTTTAGGGGTGAGGGGCATCAAGATCTAGAAGAGCAAATCTTCAGGAAGGCACCTCAGGGGAGGACAAGGACCAATGGGCACAAGCTAATAGAGGGAAAATTTAGGCTGGACATAGGATAACACTTTTTTTCTGTAAGGGTTACCAGAATCTGGAATACGCTCCCGGCAGAGATGGTGCTGTCGCCATCCTTGGAGGTGTTCAAGACGAGGCTGAATAAGCACCTTGTTGAGCTCATTTGAGCCCAGTAACTTCCTGCCCATGGCAGGGAGCTGGATTTGATGATCTTGCAGGTCCCTTTTGGTCCTTCAATTTTATCATTCTATATGAAAATTGTATTGTGCACAAGGTAGTTGTAAGCTTTGGAAGAAGTTAATTGGAATAAGCGAACTTAAGTGAATGTAATGAGTATTTAAGTGAATGACAACGGAACATTAAGGCACCTTAAGGTTCTAAAGATACATGTAAGCATAATTACTTCAGATGTTTTGCTTTTGTGCCAAAGTGTCAAAGTGCTGTTTTTGCTTTAAAAAAAAAAAATCAATACTTTTAAGGAGGTGAGCTGAGTGCAGATATTACTAAAAGCAGCCCACAAAGAAATTAGATGCAATCAAAATAAATGTAAATCCACCTGCATATACGTAACAGAACCTTCATCATTCTTACTACAAAACAGTGTGCTTAACCATGTGAAAATATTGGTGCTTTCTCCTAGCAAGTGTGACAGGAACCTTAACTGCATAGAAATTTGATAGGGAAAAATGCTATTTCTTAAGCATCAGCCCTTAACTAGTTCTGGTAGAAATACTGGATACATGCAAGGGCTTTGTTTCCTGGGAGAACACTTTGGCAGTACTTCAATGCCTTTCTTTGAAAAGACAAATGATTTAACTATATTAACATTAAACCTATTTTATATTCTAAGTATCTTCAGCTTTTCTGCAGTGCCTGACATTGTACGATTTGCACATTGACGTACAGGACACTTTTTTTTTTCCCAATGAATTATTTCTCACAATAAGTATCATGACTCTCAGTAGCCTCATTTTCTTAGTTTTCCTTGAGATCTATGGTGCAGGCCAAGCTCAGTTCAGTAAAGTTACAGTTACAAATGTTTATAGTAGAGAATTTACTGCAGCTTTGCTCAGCTGTCACAATTCAGGTCCATAAAAAGGCTCCTGCAATATCCAGTCAGAATAATTTTCAAATAACTTCCACTGGTTTGTGGGGGGAGGACATCCATGAGCTGTATCTCCTGATAGGACTGTGGAGATACAGCCCATGGGATGGGCAGTCCTTGCTAGTGTGGGCTGTGGGGCACGTGTCTCCTGACTGCTCGGAAGCTGAACAGCGCTTTTTATGCTATAGTGCAGCTGTTTTAGTCACTTGGGATATAGGAGACCCAGATTTCATGCCAGCCTCTGACTCTGCTCATTTCATCCAGCACCTCCTACTTCCCACACCAATGCTCTAACCCAGGAGTGGGCAAAATACAGCCAGCTGGCCACATACGGCCCGCCAATAGATTGTATCTAGCTCACCAGCCACCGCTGGGAGCCTGAGGAGGCAGATCTGCACCACACACTGCTCTGCTCTCTTGCAGCTGGGGCTGGGTTGTGCAGCATACAGACTTCTCTGTGCAGCATACAGACACCCCTGACACATCCATGCCCCCCTCACCTGGCTTTCTGTTGGCACTGAGGCTCTGCAGTCCTGGCACCGTGGCCATCAGCAGTCGGATCTGCATGGGACAGGGAGTGGTGCAGTGTGCTATGTAGCCACAAACTGCCCTCCCACCTGTCTGCTGTGATGAGCCACTGCCACCCTGGTGCTTCTAGGAGGTGCGTCCATGCTGGCTGGTACAGAGGGGTGGGCCTGGCCTAGAGCAGCCACCCCTGATTTTCCCAGTGTGGCACAGTGGCAGTGGCTCATTGCAGCAAACAGTTGGGCAGGATGGCTACTCAGCTTGCTGCATTGCACCCTGTCCCATGCAGACATGGCTGCTGTGTTCCAACTGTGCAGCACCAACAGGAAGTCAGTGGGGGGAGATGGATGCAGGAGGGTGGAGGCCACTAAGTGGCTTGGCCTGCCCCTACCCCAGGTATGACAGAGTGGAGTGGCGTGGGGTGCAGCCCTCCCTCCTCAGGTTCCTGGCAGTGGCTGGCAGGCTGGATTGGATCAATTAGCATCTCCTCAGCTCCCCCCTCCTCAGCCTCAACAACTCACCAAAACTTGATAAGTGGCCCATCAGCCCCAATAATTGCCCATGCCTGGTTTAGGTTATGGATTGTACAGGATGGTTTGGATAGGGACAGTCTTACCTCAGCCAGGGGGTTGGACTAGATGACCTCTACAGATCCCTTCCAACCCTGCTTCTTTTTGATTCTCCATGATTCTTCTGGAAGCAGTCTAGCCACACCCAGCATGATGATACATGGGGGCTAATTAACAATCCTTCCCAAAGAACAACCTTAATTTTGGTATTTTACAAATCTGAGTGGTTGTAGGTTCATTTGATAGGGGATTTGCAGCATTGTCTGTTATGGTTGTCTAACCATTTCCATTGTCAGATTCATTGCTCACCTTTGTATACATTTGTCAGAGTTTAATCACATGAAGAATCTGTTCAAACTGAACATGTTCAAGCTTGTCATGACTCCCATGTATAACAACAGTGCATGTGAACTTTCTGCATCCCTACATCCAGTTCAGTACTACAGTGGCACAACTCAGTTTTTTGTAATCGCTGTTTCTAACTGCTCTAGACAAGAATGGGCACTGAAATAGAGGTTTAGAAATCCTCTGTCTTGTATTCTCAGTATTCCCTCAATAGCTCACAGGTAATGAGGAGGAAAACATTCACCTGACTAATACCGAAGCAGCAATTGCCAGTCATTTGTGGGAATGGCTTGGTCAAACAGAGAGGATATATTAAAACTGTGGAGGGTTGAAAGGAAACCTACAACTGGAATTTTGGGAGGACTGGGAGTGTAGAGATTGGGACTGGTAAATCAAGGAGACTGGGAGTGGGAAAGAGTCTAGCATATGGGAGGAAAAAAATTGATATGCAATGAAGCTGATTTCTGTCGGATAACTGGGGCTGCCCAGGAACTCTGGAACACTGAGATGTGACTAAGTGATGGTAGGGACAGAGCTTGTGGGCCAAATGAAAGACTGTGGGCTATGGAGAGTAGTGGGGAAATTGGAGTTGCAGCATAGAAGTAGAATAGGAGTTACTAGTGAAGGATGCTGGGTCCAGATTTAGAGGTCAAAGGAGTTAAGACTGGGAATGATGAAATGAGGAGAATGGGAAGATTGGTACCCATGATGGGAGAAGAGGAAACACCAGGAAGAGGGAGGTTAGAGAACATGACAGAGAAGAGATCAAGTTGATTTTGAACTAGAGAAAACTTGTTTCTAGTGCATGGAACAAAAGCCAAGATTCCTGAGTTCTGCCATTCCTTTGCTGCCAGCAAATATCTGTGCAAAATGACCTACACACTTCTCAGACAGGGTCATATAGAGACAGGGATCATTTCAGGAGGACAAGGGGTGCAGAAGTGCAGTTGCACCTGCCTTTGATTCCTTCTCCACCCAAACTTTTAAACCAACTGCCTGGAAGTGGCAGTGGCATTTTATTCAGGCAGTGCTGAGACAGTAAATTGACTTCATGGCTCATTATCATCTCCCCGATTCCTGTTAATCTTTCTACACTCAACAGGTGCTAATGGCCCTCTCTCCTTTTTAATGGTCTTGTATCACTATTCAAACTATTCTTCTGTAGTATTGCTGTATATTTGCCATTCCTGATAATATCTCTTCCGCACAGCTCAGCAGACTGTTTCTGACTCAGCTAAAAACCTTAGCTCAGGTGTTGTAATATTAACTCAGATGTATACATGATGGATAGTGAAGTATTGGAGGCACTGTCAAGACACTAAGAAGGCTAGATTTTGTTTTATGAATCTGAATAAGAGATATACATTTAACTATAATGACTACAGGACTAATGATACAATATCCTTTAACTATTTTTGTCAGTTTTTTGTGAGGTTTTTAAAAACTGTATATATATTCTTGCATTAATGCATGTTCCAATCATTGTAATTGCCTTTTCTTTGATCTTAAAATGAATAATGTAGTGCTAGCCCCCTACCATATTAGCAAACCTTCTAGTTTCTCTTTGACTGAAGCAAAATTCATTGTATGTCACATCATCTGCACCCTGCTTTTCGAAATCCTAGATCCTCCCATGTATAGATGATGTTAATCTTCTTTCTATCAGTAATTGTACTAGCTCAAGTAGCAGCAGCCTTTATAGGAGGTGGAAACACTCCAACCCTGTTGATAACCATGTGGGTGGCACTGTTATGCCACACAATTGAATTCGTTGTCAATTAACTTTTTTTAGCAACTAGTACATTACACATTGGAGGTTTGTCAATGTTAAAAGAACACCATTATTGCTGCAAAACAGTCCCTCAAAAGTTAGGGAATGCTGAAATTGAGGTGGCCTGCACAACATTAATTTGTCTTCCTGGTCTATATGCTTGATGGTACAGTCTGTAATTGAACAATCACACATTATTTTTTCAACAGGATCCCTGTTGCTTTACTTGCCTGTGATGTACCTGCTCTGGCAATGAATCAGACTTTGGTAGAGGAGAGAATTGTATAGACCTGGATGGTTAAACATAATTTCAGTTCTGCAAAAACCTTCCAAGCCTTTATAATAATAACAATAATAATAATAATAATAAAATAAAATGTCTTTGGATTCAAGATGCAAAGTAAAGCAATGCACAAGAAGAGCATTAAGCCTGGAACACCTCTTACCACAGTTCTTTTAACATAATCTTTCCACTTTGTACCAGTACATTTGTTTTTACCCTTTGTTGACTTATAAACAAATACATATAGTAGACTGATTTGGACGTCTTTGCTACCTTTGACAACTCAGACAACATATCTCTAGAAGCAGAGTGAACTTTTTAAGTACATCACTGGTATCAACCAATATGTGAGCAACTGATCAGACAAGAGTACAGAGCAGTCACAGTTAAGTGAGTATTGCTCACTTACTTCTGTGGACTCATTCTTTTGACAAACCCCCCACACCTCCCTGCACTTCCCCTCCCTACCCCTCCCCTCCACAAACCAAAATGTCCCAACAACCCTCTTGGAGAGAAGGGGATAAGGTACTGACTCTAATCAGATCACTTTTGAAAGATTTTGTCACGTAAGACAATGTGGCCAACACTTCTTTTGCTATGTAAAAATGGAAAATTGTGCGGATGTCATGATTTCAACCCTCTTTCAGCCTGGCCCAGGATGACTTCCTACATAGAAGACCATAAGATAAATACAGTTTAGTCTCTTTTTAGGTAATACAGTACATTGGATCATCTCTTTCCATTGTGCCTTGCCTGCTGTGTTTTTTTCCTTTTTTTCTGGTAGTGGGTGAAGTTTTAAAGAGGAAAGTTCAAGGTTTAATATTTTTGCTGTGTCCACAAGTCACTCGTGATGTGCTCCAAAGCACTTGCATGGGTGCAATTTTTTAATGGTTAGGACTCCGTCCCTAAGCTATGTGCCTAATTTTTCTAGAAAACAAACAGAAAACTAGAACTTTTGGTTCTAAAATGGTACCTTTTATTAGATCAACTGGGAAATCGCAAGAAAATTGTCCTTTTCTGCAAGCTTTCAGGAGCAAAGACCTTTCATCAGGCTCTGGGAAAAGTATAGATGGTACAAAATGGTAAAAAGTTCCCATAAGTACGAAATAAACTTGATTTCTGCACAGAGGAAGCTGAAGATGGAAGGCTGTCTCCCTTTGGGTCCCTGAGAATGTCTTAGTGAGCCGTGCAGAGTAGCTTTTTAATGTGTAGATCAGGTAGAATTCCTTCCCTGGAGGTGTCAGTTGGCAGGCAGGGAGGTAAAAAATAGTTCTCGTTGTTCTGCAATGAAGTTTAAAATCCAAAATTGGCTAAAATTCAGCATCTTCCCTGTTTCAGGAGTGTACTTGGTAGTCATGTTGGTCTGAGACAAGAAGACATACAAAAAACTAGAACTCGTTTCCAAAATGATACTTTTTATTTATTTATTTTTCTAGTAGGTTCTTATTGAACCAAAGGAGTCACATGACCATTACTACATACAGGCTGAAATTTCACCCATCAAGGAGTGCTAGAACCATAGTCCTGCAACAGTTTACAACATTATAATTAAGACATGGGCCTTTCAGAAATTGTTCACACACAGTGTGTTTTGTTGCATGCTCCCTCTCCCTCTCCCTCTTGCATCATATTGTACCCTAATATCCTGCTTTCATTTGGACAGTCAGTGCTATGTACACAATCTTTCCATGGGGATGCAGCTATATCTGGTGTCTCTTCTTTCCAGCACATGGTCATGTGACAAAATGATTATAGCTTAGGTGATGGGTGTGCTTAGGTCTTCATAACATGTTGCAAATTTACACATTCCTCTCCTTCAGTAGTGGCAGGCAGGTTTCTTAGCTATTTTTGTTTAACCCAGTCACTAGTCTGTCCATGAATATTATTTTTTCTTTCTTCTTTCTGCAGGTTCTGCTCCCTGAAAGATGAAGTACCATGAAAAAATACAGTAATGCTGTTGGCAAATATAATCTCTTTTTTTTGGAGTGTTGAGGCTGCAGTTTGTGTAGATGAGAAATGAGATTACAGGAAGGCCCAATGGACCATTTTCTCTTTCACCCTTTCCTTTCCTCAGATACTGTTTTAACTAAAACCATCCTGATTCTGTGACAAGAAAGAAAAGAATTGCTCAAATATACAGCTCTTCACAGCTGTGTGGTATTCTGCACTTAGACAAAGTTTTCTGTACAAAGTAAATAGTGTCTCTTAAGTGCTTCCTGTATGTATCTAAAGAAATGCTGGTGGCTGGAACAGAAAGCCTAGTTAGTCTTACATAAAAGGAGCCTGTCTTTTACCTATCTACTCTTCTAGTGATTCTTTCTTTACCGTTGAGGAAAAACAATTTGTGTGTTTGGGAGGATTTTCCTATTTTTCATGGGCTCTGTTTCTGGAAAAGGATATAATCTAGCCTTATCCAGTTGGGTGTGCTCTTCCACATAAGCTTTGATCTGTAGATTAGGTTGCATCCTTCAGTGCAGGATAGAATACCAATGCATAGAGTTGTCATGTAGAGTGTTTATTTCTTGTAAAGACAGTGGAAAAGTTTTGGACAAATTGGCCATGAGTTCCTGCTTAGCTAAATGAACTGAAATACTAGCTTTATGATGGGGGAGGGGTGTCAAATGTTTTCACTGTATTCACCCTGAATTGTTTGCACTTTCTGTGCCATCACTTCAAAGATGTACTTCATCTGTCTCATCAGAACTTATGGAGATAGCTGAGGTTAATTCACACTTCTGATGTACTTTCTTTTTAATATTGTTTTTCCTAGCTCTTGAGACACTAATACACTTCCTTCTAGCTCCCTGCCTTAGAAAGCCTGGAATCTTTCACCGCTTCCTGCAGGCAATGAATCTGAAACTGAGCTGCAGGTCATTTGTGTTAGAGAAAAACACGATGATCATAGTTTATTTTAATATTAGGACACTGCCTCCTTGTTTTGTCTCTAGTAGTCCTTTCAAGAGAGATCATGAGCCAAACTCTTTACAATACTGGGGAAACTTGCTGGAACACAGCAGGGAAAGACAGTTAGGACTTCCTATTTCTTAGAAATGAACTGTTTGCTCCAGAATATTTTAGAGGCAACCTGGAGTTCCCAAGGGCATGTGTACACATGCATGAGCCACAATGCAAGCTGATGTGCCCAGTGCTGCATCACATGCATTTGTGTAAATGGTGAAATGCACATTAGCGCTGAGAAAATGATGGTGGCGTGCCTTTGAACTAAAACACATTGAAGATGTTTTAGTTCAAAAGCACACTACTGCCATTTTCTGTATGCTGACATGCATTTCGCCATTTATACAAATGCATGTGATGCAGCATTGGGCACGTCAGCTCTCATGCTCCACAGACTCGATCAATTGAGTCTGCTTTGATCTGCTGGATTTCTGGCATGTCAGGGCAAACAAAGGCATGTGTACAAATGCCCCAAGACACTGAGGAGCACTGGATCACACCATGCACTAGTTACATCCCTGGCATGTGATTCAAAGTCCTGTATACTGGAGATATGTAGATAAGTGTCATAGGAGCTGCACATATCCCTTTCCATGGGAGGTCTCAGCTGAGAACACATCTGGCTGCTTTGTAGCCTCTTCCTGACATTGGCGTAGTTTGAATATACCAATGAATTGACACTCATAGCTTAAAGAATATGTACAAGGTCGCAGAACTAAAGTTCAACTTTCACCTTAACTTTGGTTCTAAGTCATAAACTACCTTAGGGCTTTGTTGCAAATGTTGATGGGTGCTAGCTTGAGTTTGGAGCAGTCACACTTCAGGCCAGAAGGGTCTGGGAGGACTGAATGGTAAGAATCCCCACTCCCATTCTGGGCTTCTCTCTACCCCCCAGGGCTCTCCTGGGTCTCCCCTGCTCTACCCCATGGCCCACCCCCGGCTGGTTACTTGTGGCTGGCTGTACAGTCTGTTCCGGGGAGCAGCTAGGAAAGGGTTAACATGCCTGCCCAACTGCTGAAGCTGCTGCTGCCACCAAGCTGCTCTTCTTCTCAGGACTAAGCCTGGCCCAAAGAACAGAAGCGCTAGTGGCTGAGCAGGAAGGTTAATGCTTCCCTGCCTGCTCCGCAGGACAGACAGCACATACATCCATAAGTAAGAGATGGGGATAGGGAGCAATGAGCTGGGATCTGGAGTGCTGGGGCAGGGGGCAGTGGGCCTGATCTAGGCCAGCAAGGGAGGCAGTACATGGGATGTTTACATTAAGGTTTAGCCTTTAGTGGCTACACCTTAGTGTAACTTGAGCTGGGTAATATGGATCAGAGATAGTCCTATACTGGATCAACATAACTTTGAGTAGCATAATGAGCGTTTAAAATTAGTTTCAGATGTTAATGTGCAGACACTCCAGGGATTAAGAGTTCCAGGACCCACCCAGAACTACCCTGTAACAAGGCCTTTAAAGTTACTGATTTTCATAGATTCATCAATGCTAAGGTCAGAAGGGGCCTCATGCCTAGGCAGGAAAGAGTGCTGGGGTCAAATGACCCCAGCCAGATGCCTATCCAGCCTTCTCTTACAGACGCCCAAGGTAGGGGAGAGCACCACTTCCCTTGGAAGTCCATTCCAAATTTTGGCCACCCTTACCGTGAAGAAGTTTTTCCTGATATCTAGCCTAAATCTGCTCTCTGTCAGTTTGTGACCATTGTTCCTTGTTACCCTAGGAGATGCCCTGGCAAACAGAGCATCTCCGCTCTCTTGCTGTGTTCCCCAAATGAATTTTGTAGGCAGCCATGAGATCACCTCTCAGCTTCCTCTTGCAGAGGCTGAAGAATTCCAGGTCCCTCAGTCTCTCCCCATAGTGCTTGTCATGTAAGCCCGTAACCATACGAGTGGCCCTCCTCTGGACCCTCTCAAGTCTATCAACATCCGTCTTGAAGTATGGCACCCAAAACTGAACACAAAACTCCAACTGCGGTCTGACCAATGCAGCATAGAGAGGAAGTATTACCTCCTTGGTTCTATTTGTCATGCATCTGCTGATGCATGATCAAGTGCGGTTAGCTTTGCTGATGATTTCGTCACACTGATGACTCATGTTCATCTTGGAGTCCACTATGACTCCAAGATCCCTTTCTGCTTCTGTGCTGCTGAGAGGGGTCACATCTCAGCCAGTAGGTGTGCTGGATGTTTTTGCACCCTAGGTGCAGCACTCTGCACTTGTGCTTGTTGTACTGCATCGTATTGTGTATTGCCCACTTTTCTAACCTGTCCAGGTCTGCCTGCAATCGTTCCCTACCCCCTGGAGTGTGCACTTCACCCCACAATTTTGTATCATCCGCAAACTTGGATGATACACTTCACACCCACATGCAAGTCACTGATGAAGATATTGAAGAGTACAGGTCCAGAATATTTTTATATGTAGGTTGGGGAGGGGGTGAAATTTGACACAAATAGCTCCTACATTTTTGTTCTTTCTTTTTAAACAGTAAGTGAAAATATCACCAACTAATGAAAAATGAGTAATCAATCTATACAATTAAAAAATCTATTTACCTTTTGTTTCAAGAAAAGTTCCTGTAAGTGGATTTTTTTTAATTAAAAAAAAAAATGATTCCCGGGGAGATTTTTATTTGCGTACCTGGGCACCCAAGTGTTTTAAATTAATTTTAATTCAACAAACTAACAACCTTAGTGTAAAGGGTCTTATTTTTCTGTTTAAAAACTGAAGTACTTGCATCATGTATTCCACTTTGTATTGCAGATGAGAAGGGTAAAGACCCAGTAGTTCCAATCAAGATTGACCACGGCATCTTATCTAACAGTATACAAATTATTACATTGTATCAGTGTGTTTATACAGAACTGTGATTTTATTCTTTGGGTAAATTAATTTATGATTTTATTCTGGAGTAATTACAATCTGGTACAGCACAATCCTTTCTTTAAAAATATTTAAATAGAAAATGTTATGACATACTTGTCATTTGCTTTGTTCTTTGGTCTTCCTTCCTGTCATTAACCTCCTTAGCCTTGATCCTAAAAAACATGCAAGTAGGTTTATAGGGGTGTTAGTTGTAGCCATGTTGGTTTAAAGACATAGGCAGACAAGGTTCTTTAGGTGAATGTGATATCTTTTATTAGATCAACTAACTAGCTGGAAAATTGTTCTTTGCAAGCTTTCAGGCACAAACACCCTTCTTCAAGCATAGGGAGAGTCTGCTGGTATTTTGTGTTCTCCTGGATGGAATAGAAGCCAATATGCAAAATGCAGGCCTGTGAAAATGCAAATATGTGGCAGTGAGGATCAGAGGCCATGGGAGACAGGTAGGTGAGGGGAGGGGGAAAGGAGGGATATTGACTTGGTGATAGAATGTAGGTGGTAAAATGTAGAGAGGTTACCTGGGGTTATAGCATGGCAGGCAGGTTATAATTTGCCATAAATCTAATGTCTATATTTAGTCCATGATTTTTTTGTATCCAGTAGATTTATGAAATGAACTTTGTAGGCTTGTCTACAAAAAGTGTTTTGTAAATTCCCTTTGATGATTAGAACTGAGATATTGGAGAAAAAGTGGTTGTCTTGTGAGAAGTGTATACCCACAGGTAAATGGATATTTTTATTGATAGATTTTTGGTGGGTATTCATTCTGGTATGCAGTTGTTTGGTTTTCTCCCACATATTTTCCATCAGAACATTTAGTGCACAGATGATATATATTGCATTTCTGGAGGTGCAGATGTAAGATTCAGGAATGCTGATGGTTCTGTTGTGGGGTGTAGTTATTGTGGGAGTGGTGGAGATGTTGGCAGGTTTTACATTTCTTGTCATGGCATGGTCCATTCAATGTGTTTTGGGGCATAGGAAGTTTGCTTCTGGTGATGAGATTGGCAAGATTCAGTGCTTGTTTAAAGGCTAGGATGGGTGGTTCTGGGAAGATCTCTTTAAGAACTGGGTCTTTTTCTAGTATGGGTTGCAATTATTTAGGGATTTTCCATATAGGTTCCAGGGAGGGATGGCATGTCAAAATTAATAGTGTGCAATTCGTGGGGATTTTTTTTTTTTTGTACTACAGCAATTCTTCATGTGGTATCCTGGTGGCTCTTTCAAAAGAATGATTTATCTCTGTAGGAATGTCCTTGTTGGGTAAAAGCCCTTTTGAGATCTGTGAGGTGACGATCACGGATATTCTCCTCAGTTCAAATTCAGTGGTATCAGAGGGCTAACTGTATATTACAGCTTTCTAGGTGTGTTTAGACTAATTACTGATTCTGTGCAGATATTTAGGTTGGTAAATGGGTTTCTTGTATAGATAGTTTGTATTTTACCATTCTGGATATTGATCATGGTGTCTAAAAAGGAAATGTTGGTGCTGAAGTGTTCAGGAGATAGTCTGACAGAGGGGTGATGATTACTGAATTTGTGACGGAAATCAATAGAGATTGCAGGTTTGGGGTCCAAATGATGAAGTGATCTATATATGTCAAGTATAGCATGGGTTTGGTGCATTTCTTAAGGAATTCTATTTCCAAGCAGGCAGGCTTGGATGCCATCCTGGTGTGGGATGTTGGTATATAAGCTGGTAATATTCATGGTGGCTAGGAGGGTGTTGCTGGGCAGGTGGTCTATGTTTTTAAGTTTTTGTAGAAAGTTGGTTGTGTCTTGGACAAAACTCACTCTGTGGGTGACAACAGGTTTTAGGATGGATTCAATGAAACCTGATATTTCCTCAGTTAGGGTTCCATGATTGGATATTATAGATCTGCCTGGGTTCCTTTGTTTGTGGATATTAGGGACCATGTAAAAAGTCCCTGGGTTGGGGGTAGGAGGATCAAGTTTGTAGTTTTTCTTGTATTTTAGATGGAAATGATTTGATGGTGGTTTTGAGTTTTAAGGTGCAAAGGGGCGTTGGATCTTCCTCTAGTTTTTCATAGCAGGTGGTGTCAGAGAGATGTCTGTTGGCTTTTTTATGTAGTCTTCATAGCATCTCGTTTATCTACTGGTTTTATTACTATTTGGTGGTTGGATCTTAGAGATTTTATGACCCTTTTCTCTGAGAGGGAGAGGTTGTTATGGTGGTGTTTGTTGTTGATTATTTCATGGATTAAATATAGACATTGGCTTTATGGCACATTATAACCTGTCTGCTATCTGATAACTCCAGGTAAACTCTCTACATTTTACCACCTGCATTCTATCACCAGGTCAATATCCCTCCTTTCTCCGACCTCCCTGTCTCACACCTAGCATATCCTATGGTCTCTGACCCTTACTGCTATGCATTTGCATTTTCACAGGCCGGCATTTTGCATATTGGCTTCTATTCCAGCCAGGAGAACACAAAATACCAGCAGACTCTCCCTATGCCTGAAGAAGGGTGTTTGTGTCCAAAAGCTTGCAAAGAACATTTTTTCCAATGATTTAGTTGGTCTAATAAAATATACCACATTTACCCAAAGAACCTTGTCTATTTCAAGTAGGTTTATACACACATTTCAGTTTGCAAGCACAGATCCTTAGATATCACATCTTTGGGGAACTAAAATACTCTTGTTAACCAGTGGAAGTTATAGAAAATGTGCGCATCATTGACTTGTTGTTCCCAAGTTTTAAGCCCAGAGAACAATACATACTTCAAGGGGATTCCTATTGTCTGATTCTTATTGCAATTATTATTTCATAGATTTCATTGACATTAGGGTTGAAAGGGACCTTTGAAGATCATCAAGTCCAGCCCCCTGCCCCAGGGGCAGAAAGTCAGCTGGGGTCATAGGATTCCAGTAAGATAAGCATCCACATTTCTCTTGAAGGTATTCAAAGTAGGTGCTTGAACCACCTCCAATGGCAGGCTATTCCAGACCTTGGGGGCTTGGACAGTAAATAAATTCTTTCTTATGTCCAGCCTGAAATGGTCTTGCAGGAGCTTATAACCATTTAAACTTTTCATCCCTCGGAGCGCTCTGGTGAACAAGCATTCCCCCAGATCCTGGTGAACACAACTGATAAACTTATAGGTGGCCATCAGATTGCCTCTGAGCCTGCACTTTTCCAGGATGGCTCTCAGCCTGTCATTGTAAGGTCAGTTTTCCAAACCTCTGACCATGTGCGTGGATCTTCTCTGGACTCTCTTAAGCTTCTCCACATCCTTTTTGAATTGTGGAGGCCAAACTGGACGCAGTACTCCAGCAGCAGCCTCACCAAGGCCAAGTACAATGGGAGAATGATGTCCTGCGATTTGCTTGAGAAGCATCTATGGATGTAAACCAGCATTTTGCTCACTTTACTAGCCACAGCATCACATTGAAGACTCATGTTCATCTTGTGGTCAATCATGACCCCCATGTCTGTTTCATCCATAGTGCTAGCCAGCGTAGCACTGTCAAGCCTATAAGGATGCTGCAGGTTTTTCTTCCCAAGGTTCAGAACCTTGCATTTTTTGGTCTTAAACACCATCAGGTTCTCATCCGCCCATTTCCTGAGCCTGTCAAGAACAGCCTGGATTGCCCTCCTGTCCTCAGGTGTGGATGCTTTGCCCCAGAGTTTGATATCATCGGCGAACTTGGCCAGTCCACTTCTGACTCCAATGTCCACATCATTAATGAAGATCTTGAACAATATAGGTCCAAGGACAGAGCCTTGGGGGACCCTGCTGGTCACAGGGCACCATGACGATTGACTTCCATCAACCACCACTCTCTGGATCTGACCATGGAGCCAATTCCCCAGCCAGTGGATCATGGTGGACCCGAGGCTTCAGTTGGCCAGTTTTGCCAAGAGGTGATCATGGGATACCAGATTGAAGGCTTTTCTGAAGTCAAGATATATGACATCAATCTCCTCTCCCTTGTCCAGGCGATAGGTCACCTGGCCATAAAAGGAAATAAGATTGGTCTAGCAAGACCTACACACAACAAACCCATGCTGGCTATCCCTCAGGATGTTGCCATCACCCAGTCCATTAAGAATAGCCTCTTTGATAATCTTTTCTAAGGCCTTTCCCAGGATAGAGGTCAGGCTGATGGGCCTGTAGTTTGCCAGATACACTTTCCTCCCTTTCTTGAAGATAGGCAACACATTGGCTTTTATTCAATATTTGGGCACTTCCCCAGAGCACCAGGAGTTCTTGAAGATCTGTGCGAGGGGCTGAAATATGATGCTAGCCAGCTTCTTGAGTACCCTGGGGTGTAGATTGTCAGGGCCGGCTGACTTGAAGGTGTCCAGCCTCTCAAGGTGTTCCTCCACAAGGAACATTGATGGACGGCAAAGAATCTCCTTCACCCAGGCCTCTCTGTCCCATAAGGGAGATGGGGGATGGGGAGGCAGAAGAAGGAGAACATCAGGAACCTGCAATCTATGGGACATCCAGAAGTACAGCACAGGTAAGCAATAAGCAAGTAAGCAATAAGGGGCCCTTGGGCATCAGAGCCAGGGGGCAACAAAGGCGCCAGTCACAGGGCTCAAGTGCCTATACACTAATGCTAGGAGCATGGGAAACAAGCAGGATGAACTAGCACTCCTGCTTGCAGAAAACACTTACGACTTAGTGGGGTTAACAGAAACCTGGTGGGACTCTACCCACGACTGGGCAGTATACATTGAGGGCTATAAGCTGTATAGAAAAGATAGGGTAGGGAGGAGAGGGGAAGGGGTTGCACTCTATGTCAAGGAGCATTATACATTGACCCTTATCAAAATGGAATTGGAGGAGGACAAAGTAGAAGAATTGTGTCTTAGGATACATGGAGGTCAAGGGGAAAGGGATTTGGTGGTAGGGGTTTGCTACAGACCCCCACAGCAAGGGGAAGAACTAGATTTGAAAATCCTGAGGCAGCTCTTGGAGACCATAAAGACTAGGGAAGTGGTAGTCATCTACCCTGACATCTGCTGGGAGATGCAGACAGTAAATTCCCACTGTTCATGCAGGTTCCTATCCTGTGTGCAAGACCTCCACCTGATGCAGGAGGTACATGGTCCCACTAGGGGGAATGCCTTACTGGACCTGGTACTGGAAATGGGGGATGACATGGTATGGGACCTACAGATCACTGGTGACCTGGGGGACAGTGACCACCAAATAATAGAATTCACCATAAGGCATAGAGTGGGAAAGGTAACTAGTGGGGTGGAAGAGCTAGACTTTAGGAAGGCTGACTTCAGCAAGCTCAGGCATTTAGTCAATGATGCACTGCAGGGTAAGAGATTTGGTGAGATGGGAGCCTGGGAAGGGTGGCTGTGCCTTAAGGAAGCAATCCTTTGGACACGGAGGGAGACAATCCCAATGCGGGGGAAAAGGGGGAAAGGGGACAAGAGGATTCCTTGGCTGACCAGAGAAATCCAGAGCAGCCTAAAGGCAAAAAGGGGGGCATATAAGCAGTGGAAACAGGGAGAAATTACTAAAGAGGAGTATGATTACTCAGCTTGCAGTTGTAGGGAGACAGTTAGAAAGGTCAAAGCTACCATGGAGCTGAGGATGGCATTCCAAGTCAAAGATAACAAAAAATTGTTTTTCAGATATATAGGGAGTAAAAGGAAGGCCCAGGGCGGTATAGGACCACTACTGAATGGGCAAAAGCAATTGGTGACAGACAGGGGGGACAAAGATGAACTCCTCAATAAGCTCTTTGCCTCAGTGTTCCTAAACAAGGGGCAAGACAAGTCTCACAATGGGATCATAGAGAGACAACAACAGGGCACCAGACCACCAAGCGTTGACCCTGAGATAGTGCCAAGTCACTTGGAAGGACTGGATGCATTTAAGTCAGCAGGCCCGGATGAGCTCCATCCGAGGGTACTGAAGGCACTGGCTGATGTCATTGCACAGCCACTGGCAAGAATATTTGAGCACTCGTGGTGCACAGGCCAGGTCCTGGAGGACTGGAAAAGGGCCAATGTGGTCCCTATTTTCAAGAAGGGGAGGAAGGAAGATCCAAGCAACTACAGGCCAGTCAGTCTTACCTCCATCCTTGGTAAAATCTTTGAAAAGATTATTAAGGATCATATATGTGACAGCCCAGCAGGAAAAATTATGCTGAGGGGAAACCAGCACGGGTTCGTAGCAGGTAGATCATGCCTGACTAATCTAGTCTCTTTTTATGACCAGGTTACAAAATGCCTGGATGCAGGAGTAGGGGTAGATATCATTTACTTAGGCTTCAGGAAGGCCTTCGATATGGTATCCCACCCCATACTGGTGAACAAATTAAGAGGCTGTGACTTGGATGATTACACAGTCTGATGGGTGGCAAATTGGCTAGAGAGTCATACCAGAGAGTGGTGGTGGATGGGTCGGTATCAACCTGGAAGGGTGTGGGCAGTGGGGTCCCACAGGGCTTGGTCCTTGGACCGATACTCTTCAATGTCTTCATCAGTGACTTGGACGAGGGAGTGAAGTGTACTCTGTCCAAGTTTGTGGATGATACAAAACTGTGGGGAGAAGTGGACACACCAGAGGGCAGGCAACAACTACAGGCAGACCTGGAGAGGTTGGACATGTGGACAGAAAACAATAGAATGCGATTTAATAAGGAGAAATGCAAGGTGCTGCACCTAGAGAGGAAAAATGTCCAGCACACCCACTGCCCAGGAAATGACCTGCTTGGCAGCACAGAAGTGGAAAGAGATCTCAAAGTTAGTGGACTCCAAGATGAACATGAGTCGTCAGTGTGACAAAGTCATCAGCAAAGCTAACTGCACTTTATCATGCAGCAGCAGATGCATGACAAACAGAACTAAGGAGGTGATACTTCCCTTCTATCGTGCACTGGTCAGACTGTACTTTGAATACTGCATGCAATTTTGGACACCACACTTTAAGAGGGATGTGGATAACCTGGAGAGGGTCCAGAGAAGGGCCACTCATATGGTTAAGGGCTTGCACGCCAAGCTGTACGAGGAGAGACTAGGGCACCTGGACCTCTTCAGCCTCCGCAAGAGAAGGTTGAGAGGCGAATTTGTGACTGCCTATAAATTCATTATGGGGGCACAGAAGGGAATTGGTGAGGCTCTGCTCACCAAAGTTCCCCAGGGGGTTACAAGAAATAATGGCCATAAGCTAGCAGAGAGCAGATTTAGACTGGACATTAGGAAGAAATTCTTCACAGTCAGAGTGGTCAAAATCCAGAATGGGCTCCCAAGGGAGGTGGTACTCTTCCCTACCCTGGGGGTCTTCAAGAGGAGGTTAGATAGGCATCTGGCTGGGGTCATCTGAACCCAGCACACTTTCCTGCCTATGTAGGGGGTCGGACTCAATGATCTATTGAGGTCCCTTCTAACTCTAACTTCTATGAATCTATGAATCTATAACGGGCAGGGGCGTCCCATGGGACTGATGAAAGACCCATGCAAAGTACCCATTTAATAGGTTGGCTTTTTCCTGGGCGTCGGTTGTCAGTTGTCCTGTCTGGTTTAGCGGGGGTCCAATGTTGCCCTTGCTTTTCCTCCAGCTCCCCACATATCTAAAAAAGGACTTTTTATTATCCTTGATACTTGTAGCTAGTTGGAGTTCAGTCACAGGCTTGGCTTTCTTGGTTTGCTACCTGCAGGTCCAGACCAGTGTGGAATATTCCTCCTTGGAGGTAGATCCCATTCTCCATCTTTTGTAGGCCATTCTTTTTTGCTGCAGGAGGTCTGCTAGTTCCCTGGAGAGCCAAGGGGGCTGCTGTGCCCTTTTGCTGCCTTTCCTCTGAGATGGAATAGCATTAGCTTGTGCATTGAGGATCACTCACTTGAGGAGGAACCACTCATCCTGAACTCCTCTCCCTTGGGGTTGTGGTCCCTTAGGGCCTCACTGACAAGCCTCCTGAGCTTGTCAAAATCAGCTTTCCTGAAGTTAAGGACTTCTGTATTGCTGACTGACTTGCCAGCTTTATGGTGGATGGTGAAGGTGATCAGCTCATGGTCACTGTCACCCAGCTTCTCATCAATCATTAGGTCACTGATTAGGTTGTCCCTGGTTGCCAGTACCAGGTCGAGCAGCGGTTTACCTCTCGTTGGCCTGTAGACCTCTTGTGTCAGATAGAGGTCATCCATGCATCAAAGGAAGCTTTGAGACCGCTCAGATTTTGCTGAGCACTCTTCCCATGAGATGTCTGGGTAGTTGAAGTCTCCCATGACAACCATTGACTGGGAGCATGTGGCCTCAGCCAGTTCCCTGGTGAACTCCTGGTCAAGCTCTTGACTTTGGGTGGGAGGTCTGTAGTAGAGTCCCAGCATTGTGTCCCCTGTACCATGTTCCTCATGGATTTTAACCCAGAGGGTCTTCAGTCATCCACCCTGGTCATCAATATCAGCGTGCAGGGATGCGTAGCTCTCCTTGACATAGAGAGCTACACCCCTTTTGTCTACTCGATCTCTCCATCTATACCCATGGTCCAGTCATGGGTGGAGTCCCACCAGGTCTCCGTTATCCCTATGACATAGTAATTATTTGTGTTAAGCAGGAGGACAAGTTCCTCCTGTTTATTCCCCAAGCTCCTGGCATTCATGTACAGGCAGGCAAGGGTCCCCTTGGGGGCTCTTGCTTTGCCTACAAATTGTTCCAGGGCTGGGGCATGGGTGGGATCCCATAAGTGCCTTGGCCTGTTGGCTTTGCAGGGGTTGCTCAGTGGGCCAGCAGTGGCAGTAGTTCCCCCGTCCCCCGGTGGGCTTAATTTAAAGCCCGGTGGAGCAGGTCAGCCAGTCTGGCTGAGAAGAGTCTGCTTCCCAGTGGAGAGAGGTGGAGGCTATCCCTTCCCAGAAGCTTGCTGCCTCTCTCACCAAAGAGCAGACTGTGGTCATGGAAGCCAAAGCCTTCCCAATGACACCAGTGCCACAGTCTTTGGTTTACTACCTGGATCCTCCTCTCCCTCCTCAGCCCATAGCCCAAGACTGGGAGGATTGAAGAAAACACCACCTGTGCCCCCAGATACTTTAGCCCTGCTCCCAAATCCCTGTAGCACTTCATGACCTGGCTGGGAGTGCCTCAAGCCATGTCATTGGTGCCCACATGGATAAGGAGCATGGGATAGTGGTCAGTGGGGTGGAGGAGCTTAGGGATCTTCTCTGCAATGTCTCAGATACGGGCTCCCAGGAAGCAGCAGACTTCCTGGGCTAAGGGGTTGGAGCAGCAGATTGCCCCCTCAGTCCCCCTCATGATGGAGTTTCCCACAACAAACACTTTGTGTTTTGTCTTGGGGAGAGCGGGGGTGGTAGCAACAGTAGAGCCCATGTTTCCTGTGGGAACTGGCAACTTAGCAGGCTCTGCTGGGGCTGCAAGAGGTTACAAAGAAAAAATGAGCTTTTGATAAACCCATTTGTAAAACTGAGGTATTTGGCTTTTGAGATCTGTAACCAGACAAGAAGACATGTTTAAAAATAGTTATTCAGTAAGAATCATCTAATCTTCTAAGCTTTTATGCATAAGTTTAAAAGAAAATCAGTAGCTTTTGTAATACAACACTTATAACAATAGTGAGCTATAGCAAGCCTGAGGCTTTGAAAAGTGCATTGTGTGAACCCTGGCCCATTGAAGTCAAAGGCAAGATTCTCACAAATTTCAGTCAGGGTCTGGAATTCAAGTGCTGGCTTTTGCAACTTTCACCCTGAAGTTTGGATCCTGGGGTTTGAGGACACCTAAATTTCACTTTGAAATACAGCTTCATTGAAGCTCAAAACAAATATTTACAAATCCTCTCTAGTTAATGAACTCAACAGGGAAATGAAGTGTCTGAAGTACCTTAAGACTCATTACTACTTCTGAAGTGTTCACTACGGAGGTAGGGGTTATCTATCCTTTTCTTCTCCTCCCTAGTTTTTTTCAGAGATAATGAGCCAGCCTGCTACCTGAGTCACATCAAGCTAAGGAAATTAGAAATCTTGTGGGGAATTATGGAGAAGCAAATAAGTAAAATAACAAATAAGAGTGGAAGGTGCTGATGTATAATAATTGTGAAATAGCAGGACACAAATTTGTGAGGAATTTTAATGCAAAAAAAGTTATTCAGAAAAACTAAACCAGTCCATTAGGAATCAATATGGAATTCTGCACTAGTATTGCGTATTTATTGGTGTGTTAATACCACATGAATGTTTTGGAGACCCCACACTCTATATATTACAGTGAAATTAGGAGAAATACAGAGGTCAATAACACTGAAGATTTCAGGAAGAGAGGTGTCAAACACTGAATGTTTCAGGAAGAGAGGTGTCAGACAGCTTCATGTGAGCTCATGTGTACCAATAATCCTCTGCGCCTCCCATTTCTGTAGAATAAGCCAAATGATATCTCCAAAATTAATTAAACTTCCTCATCACTATCTTTTTTGTAACATTTTGTCAGAGTTTCTGTAAAATACATGTAGTGTTTTTCTTGCTTAACATCCTGTTTTCATACTTTCCCCTTTTCCCTGCTCTTGTATCTCTGCTTATCTGATACCCTCAGGCTACTGACAGACATTCAGTTAAAGATGTGATGGGATATGATCCATGATCCCAACAATTATGCCTCCTGCCATAGTGCATGTTCATGTCAGGATACATGGATGTGATTGAGAGTGGGGGGGAGACGTTTTATTTAGAGCAGTTCCTGAATAGCTGCTTTAATTGAAATACCTCACTGTCATGTGTATTAAGCATCCCACATTTCAAAATGGCCACTGGTGCCCTTTAACTAAAGCTCATTCAACAAATTTTAGTTAAACTGCTCCAGCCATTTTAAAATGTGGGACACTTAATACATTTGACTGAATCACTCTGGAGTGCTCTCATTAGAACGCATTAGTGCATGTCTGTAGGCACCCACAACAATGTTGGGATCGGGGACCAGACATCAATTGGACCCTGTTTACCAGTACAGGGAGGACCTGGGGTCATGATCCCAGGCTTCCTCTGCACTGCCAAATGTGCCTAATGCTTTTCTGATTGTTGGCTGACTCTGCAGACCCACTGGGACTGTTTGAGCCTCTGGAGCTGGCCACCAACCAGCTGACCATGGGAAGTATGGGGACCATGCCAGGGCTCAAATAGGCTGATTGGTAGGCTGAGAGGATCAGCACCATAGTCCTTTTGACCTCTGACGTGGTCACCCTGCTGCCCTGATCAGCTGATTGGTGGCTGGCACAGACCACACTAGGGACCATTTGAGCCCAAGTGTGCAGTCCATCTGGCCACATGTTCATTTAAGTTGTGATTAAAAACAGCCACAAAATTATTGCCCAGTTCTTGTGTAATTATTTTATGGCTGGTTTTGCTTTTTGTCATGCCAGTAATTGCATGGATGTGTGGCTGGGTTAACTGGTTAATTGTGCCTTAAGTGTAATATCTGCAAGGGGTATGAGTCTTTTTTTGAAATTCTGGGAAAGAAGCAGCTGCAGTCTAAAAATATCCTATTAACTTATGTTAGTATCATAGATATGCCTTAGGTTGTAGCTGCTTCTTTCCATATCTGAGGAAGGGCACTCTGTGTCTGAAAGCTTGTCTAATATATCTCCCCACTATATGTTTTGTCCAATAAAAATATTACCAAATCAAACTTACTTACATTATAAATAAAATGTTTTGTCAAAACACAATTGTGACAGAAACATTGTGTTTACTTTTAAAGGGAAAGCAAATTTTGTAGCTGCAAAGATTGAAAACTTGATCAACAGTAATCTACAGCAGGGACTGCAACCTTTTTCAAGCTGAAAACTGGAACAACGTGGCTGTGGTCCAATACAGGGTGGGTGGCTTGCGCAGCCCATCAGTAGTGGTGGTCTTTCCTTGTGCTCCTACTAGAGCTGACTTTGTCCCACTGATGCTGCTTTATCTAATCCCTGCCCTGGAGAAAGGGGGAGGGGAAGGGGTAGAGAGAAGTGGCAACAACGGGGGCACAGCTCCCAGCTCCGTGGTCTCAGTGCAGCACCCCATTGGCTGGAAGTGGTGCCCATGCCTGAAGGAAGGGAGACAGAGGCAAGCAGCAGCAATGTAGGCACAGCTTTTAGTTCCCTCGCCCTGGTGCAACTTTTTGCTACTCAGCCCCATGCAGGCATGAGTCCAGTCAAAGCCCTGCAGCTGCATGGGCCAGATCCAGTGGCTTTGTGGGATGGGTCCCTTTCCTGGGCCATTTTTTCCAACCCTTGACCTACAGGGTGTTTAAAGATTAGGTCTCCTGGTGGCATGAACAATGCATGCCTCCAGTGGCTGGTGGGGGCACAGCGGTAGCAGGAGCACAGTGGCAGTAAGTGGGGAAGCTCCTCCAGACACTATCGGTGCTGTTGGTGGCAGGGGGGGGAGTGGGGGGAGGATGGTGAGTGCTGGCCAGGGGTCAGCAACCACCCACAGATGCCACTGGCAGCATCAACAGTGGCCAGCGGGGATTGCGAATGACCCACAGATGCCACTGGCGGTGTCGGCAGCGGGGTGGTGAGCAATGACCACCTGTGACTTGGATGACTACACAGTCCAGTGGGTGGTGAATTGGCTGGAGGGTCGCACCCAGAGAGTCGTGGTGGATGGGTCGGCTTCGACCTGGAAGGGTGTGGGCAGTGGGGTCCCGCAGGGCTCGGTCCTTGGACCGATACTCTTTAATGTCTTCATCAGCGACTTGGACGAGGGAGTGAAATGTACTCTGTCCAAGTTTGCAGATGACACAAAGCTATGGGGAGAAATGGACATGCCAGAGGGCAAGGAACAGCTGCAAGCAGACCTGCACAGGTTAGACAAGTGGGCAGAAAACAACAGGATGCAGTTCAACAAGGAGAAATGCAAAGTGCTGCACCTAGGGAGGAAAAACGTCCAGCACACCTACAGCCAAGGGAATGACCTGCTGGGTGGCACGGAAGTGGAAAGGGATCTTGGAGTCCTAGTGGACTCCAAGATGAACATGAGTCGGCAGTGTGATGAAGCCGTCAGAAAAGCCAATGGCACTTTATCGTGCATCAGCAGATGCATGATGAATAGGCCCAAGGAGGTGATACTTCCCCTCTATCAGGCGCTGGTCAGACCGCAGTTGGAGTACTGTGTGCAATTCTGGGCACCGCACTTCAAGAGGGATGCGGATAACCTGGAGAGGGTCAGAGAAGGGCCACTCGTATGGTTAAGGGCCTGCAGACCAAGCCCTACGAGGAGAGACTAGAGAACCTGGACCTTTTCAGCCTCTGCAAGAGAAGGTGGAGAGGCGACCTTGTGGCTGCCTATAAGTTCATCACGGGGGCACAGAAGGGAATTGGTGAGTATTTATTCACCAAGGCACCCCCAGAGGTTACAAGAAATAATGGCCACAAGCTAGCAGAGAGCAGATTTAGATTGGACATTAGGAGGAACTTCTTCACAGTTACAGTGGCCAAGGTCTGGAACGGGCTCCCAAGGGAGGTGGTGCTCTCCCCTACCCTGGGGGTCTTCAAGAGGAGGTTAGATAAGCATCTAGCTGGGCTCATCTAGACCCAGCACTCTTTCCTGCCGATGCAGGGGGTCGGACTCGATGATCTATTGAGGTCCCTTCCGACCCTAACATCTATGAATCTATGCAGGTGCTACTGACAGTGTAATTAGCACCTTTTTTTAGGGGGTTTACCGTCATGCTCAGGGGGTGCATGTGCACCCATGTGCACCCCCACATGTCACCCCTGCCTGGCAGCCTTTTATGATGCATAGAAACCTGGGCTGTGTTCCTGACAGGCTCTTTGTGACTTTAGGCAAGTAAGTCATTTGGGCTCTTGTGGCCTTAGTTCCCTATATAGAAAATTAAGATTTTTATTTGTGAAACATCTTCCTCATTAAAGCAATTCTATGAATGAAAAGCACAATGCAACAGCTTGATGAGATTATTACATTGTATTGACTGGAGCCAGTGAGTCAACATGCAGGTGTTGTGTTTCCTCCCTCACCTCCCAGCAACATAACTAGAGGAAGTAAGGTAATGCCATGCTGATATAGCAGCATGATGGATGCCATACAAACACATAGTTAAATAGACAGATGCTTTTTCAGGGGTCCTATAGTGCCAGGCCTGAAAGTGTGCTTCCTGCTTCTGGCACTATTGCTAGGCACATTTCAGAGGGTTTTTTTCCCCCCTTTTTGCTGCTCTGGGATGAATTAAGGGAAGTGACTATGTCATTTTGTCTTCAGTAATAATAAAATAGTAAATTGTATTTCTAAATCTTGCCACCTAGTAACTGAGCTTTAAAGAACTTTTATTAAAAAAAAATTCTGAGACCATATATATCTAGCATAATTTCCAGTAATTGGGACATGTAGCTGTATCTCCCTCAGCCCTTTGAAAAGTATGCTAGGATGTAAATAGCTTGAATAAAACCTATTCAGATCTGATATTGGTTCATAGTTCATAGCAGTTCTGATGATAACAGTAACACAATGGAAAGAAAATATTATTTTTAATGAATGCAGTTTATTCCCCTAGGACTGAATCTAGCCTTATTTCAGATGTGCCAATATTTGGTCTCTGAGCATTTGAGATCTAGGCACCTCAGACCTTTCAATATGATTGGGTTGAGGCACCTAGGTGATCTATACAGAGAATGTGGAGAGGTAAGTACCAAAAAGAAAAAAACAGTCCTGAGGTCAAAAGGGGCCATAATGATTACAGGACTCTCCTGAGAGTGAAGAGTCCTGGACTGAAGTCTCTGAGACCACTGCTTTTTAAACCAATGACTCTTGAGAGCAGAAACTGGAATCTAGAACTTCCCTTCCCACTCACCTCCCAAGACTGCCATACTTACTAGGCTTCAGAGGCATGTTCTCTCCTTATGGACCCATGGCTCTTCCACTCTTGGCCACAAGTGGGGATCAGAGTCAACAGAATGGTTGGAAGTGCCTTCACCTAATTGGTTTTATGACCAGATGGTCAGGGCACTGTTCCAGAAAGTGGGGGATATTGATTGAGACACTTGTGAGGTTAGCAAGGCTTAGAATACAGGTTTTACACTTCCTTTGTGAGTGGGCTAACCACTAGGCTAGTGTGGAAAAGAAAGCAAGCCGTATGTTTGGGCTGAACACAATACAACTGATGTGACTTAGGCCTGCTGCAAGGATGTTTAGTGAATGAGGTCCCTCTAGAGCAGTGGTTCCCAACCTCGGGTTGCTTCCCCACCCCAGCCCCCACACTCCACTCCCAGCAGGAGGTCATAGCAAAAAAGGTTGGGAACCACTGCTCTAGAGAGCAGTACACCTTCCCTAGCACTAAAAGGGATTTCAGCAAAGCTTGGGTGGGAATTTGGGACAGAAGTGTTCCAAGTGGGTTGCTTCTGAGCGTGGTCAAGTGTAGGTGCCTAGGGAACTTTACAGTCGAAGAAGGAAGCAATTCCTAAACTTAGAACCCTACTGAGCGCAGAAGACCCTCACCCTTCGCAAGGGATACGCTGGTGGTGGTGGAAGCGCAGCAGTGGGAGCATGATGGCAGTGGTGGGAGCATGGCAGCGGCAAGCATGGAGCTCCCAAGGAGCTCCTTTAAGTGTATTTAAGGTGCAGGTTCATTATTCGTGAATATTTGAAACCGTGAATGCTGAACCTGCAAATTGCGAGGGTTTCCTGTACTTTGGCTGGTGCAGCAGGCCAAACTAGGTAATTCCTTGGAATTTAGGAACGTAAATCCTGCCTACATTTGATTTAGTTGTATCTAACACCAAACTGCTCTCTAGCAACTACTAGTAAGCTTTTCATGGTTCTAATACTTGGCTTACTGATATTGCTTAAAATTTAATGACCCATGATTTTATTTTACTAAATTATTTTCTTTCATAGTCTTCATACATTTCACAGGATGCTAGAAGGGATACTATTATTGTGGGCTTATAGCCACATTTAGCAGATCCTGACTTCTGTTGATGCAATTATCAATATTTATTCAAGAAGAGCAGATTCTATAATATGTACCTTGAGACATACTATAAATCCTGACATATTCTGGAACATCACATCAATATATTCTGAACGTCTTCACCAGAAATATCTGAAAATCTCTCTGTTAAGGCTATGAATATTTAATTGAAACAGGCTAAGGGGAAAAAAAGACCCCTAACCTACTGAGCCTTTTCCCATTGGAGATTGCCCTTTTATGGCTGATCCTGCAGAGTGCTCAACACTCTTAAGGCCTATTAGCAGGAGTGGAAGGTGCTCTGTATCTGCTAGGGTTATGTCTTCTCTTTCTAGCTATATATCACCAGTGTGCTTATTAGTGTGATAGCTCAACACCAACAGTAGAAAGCAACAAATCAGTTCAAGTTTGCTTTGATAAGCCTCTGCTTTTCTATATTATGTCTCAAGAGGTTATGCATGTTTAAATAATTTATTATATATTATATGTTTGCTATTGTTACATTATATTAATTACTGACTTCAGTGCAGTAATTCTGATTAGTTCTTCAGGACTTTAGAAAGGATTTTTAACCTTTTTCTTAGTGAACATATGAGTGAACATATATTTTTTATTAAAAGTTCAGGTTGGATAAAGCCTACAGATAGAAACTTCATTCAATATAATCAATTCACAATCCATGAAAGTTTCATATTTCCATTCTATATGAGATGGAAAAAGGAGGGAAAATGAGGGAACTAAAAGAAAAAAAGCTAGTGAGACATAAGGGGCATGTATACATGTGCATTTAGTCATGACTAGATTTAGTGTTCAGTAAGCTACTGCGCAATAAGCGATTTTGGGTAGGTGTCTAAATGTGCAGGGACCTGGCACTAAATTTGGTGCCAGGCCCCTCCAACCCTGCCATGTGTTACTGTGGCCACTGTGGGGAGCTCCAGCCCTTGGCCCCAGCTGCCAGCACTGGCAGCCATCTTTAAAATACAACCCCACTCTGTGCTCTCTGGGCAGCCAGTTTCTGTGCTCATTGGAGCAACCTGACACGTGCAGAGGCAGCATATGGCAGCTGTGTTTGTTGCCTCTCTGTGTTCCTGAGCTATGGCTGCCTCAGACCCTGGCCCTGCTAGGATAGCAAGGAACAGGGTCTCTCCATCCTACTGGCCACCCTGATCACCCTGCTCTCCCACTGCACTCATCGTTGCCTGGTCCATGGCCATCTCTCTCCACCTGCCTCGCCCACATGCAGCAATGGCTTGTCTGACCACTGTGCACCCTTTCAAGGTCCCTGCCATTGTGCCACTGCTGCCACCAGCAATACTGATGAGGGGCTCCAGGAGGCCATTGCTAGGGCCACCGTCACCCTCCTGGGCTTCCAGTCCTACTGTCTCTGGGCCTCTGCACCAGCCCAGACTGGTGGCAGTGCCTGGTGCAACAGGACTGGGACAATGAGTAGTGGGTTGATGTCTTTCAGCTGTCCCAGGCCACCTTCACTGACCTGGTCTGCCAGCTCTGGCCTCACCTGGAGCACCACGACACTGGCATGCATTCAGCCCTGTCCACTGACACCCACCTGGCCCTGGAACTGCTCAAGCTGGTCACGTCTGCCAGCCTCTTGTATGTGGGCCGCTAGTTCGTTTCAGATGCAGGCCCTACAGAGTCAATAGACAGAAGCCTTTTATGAGAGTTGCCACATTTCAGAGATAAGACGCTGTGCACCAGGGGTCATATGCTACCTGGCTTCATATTGGGGTCAGCCATGCACAAGTGTCCAGGGACCATGGTTATCCTCTTATGACATGAGAATGCCTACATCATCTCTGAGTAATGAGGGAATAAATCCATGTTGCTTATCTTCAAGTTTGGTCTAGCAAGGTAGACAGCAATTTCATCCCTCACAGCACCAAGTGTGATTGAAAGTGCTCAGTATTTTTTTTTCCCTGTAGAAGGTAGATGATTCATGGAAGAATTACATTTCCAGTATTAGGAGGTCAGGTGAATCCAGAGGGGGTGCAGTGGTGTAGCTTCACCCTCCTTTTGGATTGTTCACACCCCAGAAGCCTCTGGGGAATTTTTAAAGTCTCCAAAATACATAAGAATCCTCCTCCTTCCCCTTCCTGCTCCAAGGCATGTCCCCTCCCATCCCTACTCCTGTCCTGTCCCCTCCCTACTCCTGTCCTGTCCTCTCCCTTCCCCACCAACTGCTCCAAGGCATATCTCCTCCTCTCCCCACTTCCTCTTTCTTCCACCTGCTGCTACTTCTTCCCCCACTGTCCTGGGGTGGGGGAAGCTTCAAGGCCAGTTCTGCGCTCCAGGAGTGGGTTCAGCTGGGAACAGTGACAGAAGCAGAAGCAAGGGGAAGGGGCGGGGGGAAGGGTGTTTCGTCTTCCCACACCTGCTTCTGGGTAGGGTGGTCCACACCTATTCCCACTGCTACTGCTGCCCTGTTCCATATGAGCCAGCCACTTTGTAGTTTGGCTTTCTCAGGCAGGAGGGACTTTAAACCTTCCTCTGCCCCTAGAGAGCTGTAAAGGTAGTAGCAGCAGCAGCAGAGGGAGGGAAGGAAGGGGAAAGAAAAGGGATGTACCTCTGAGCAAAGAGGAAGCAGGGGTTCTTACCTACTCTGGGGACTTTAAAAAAAAATCCCAAGAGGGTCCAGGCACAGTGGGGAGTGAGGGAAAGGAAACTGGGAACAGTGGTGTAGCTACACTGCAGTATGGGTGGCTGTTCCCACATGTTCCCTTTGCCAAATCCTGTATCTGCATCTGTATAAGGTAGCCACCACAAAAATCCTGGATAATGCTTAGCAAATTTCAGTGTAACTCTGGTACACCCAAGGGTGTGTGCCCTATTCTCAATTGAATAGGACGGGTAGGCAGGAGGGGGTGTTGTGAGAGGGATGCTGGAATTTCAAGTAGATACCTCTATCCTCTATAGAGTTAGCCCAAGCCCAAAGTTCTTAACTATCTACAATTTATTAAGTTATAATATACATAAACATAAAACTAAATATCATATATATGTATATTTACACAGAGAACAGTAACCAATAACCAAGGTCAAACCCTAAATAACACTATTTACAAAATCACAATACAACATTTCAATTACAAAACATAAGGCGCAAACATGAACAATTTTAATAACATCTATTTCCTTAATATAGTCCCTGATGCATGGCAAGAAATAGTCCTCCTTCCAATGGGGTCCCTGGGGGGTGTCCAGGAAGCACCTGGGGCCCCTCCCCTTAGTGTCTTGACTAGGCAGGGGGATGTTCACCCAGCCCCTTCTCTGGGTTTGCCCACCCCAAACATTTTTGCACAGCTCGATGGGGTCTCCTCTGCTGCAGTGCCTCTCCAGGTCTCTCCTGCACTGCTGGGCTCCTCTCCACCCTGTGCCCCCTCTGGGCACTGAGGGCTCACCTCCTCTCAGCTGTTGCACTACTGCTGCTGGTGCCTGGGTGCTGGGCCTCACGCTGCAGCACTACTATTTCCCTGTGCCCCGACTCGAAACTGAGGGCTCTCAGTGTAGGCTGGGCCCTTCAGGCTCTGGCCAGCTGTCCTCTGCTGCTCCCTGGCTCCCAAGGCTTGGGCCTGTGCATTGCCCTGTGCACCGTGGGACCTGGCCGCTTGCTGGGAGATGGGGCCTGAGCCACCTTACTGCAGCCCCCAAGGCCCTGCTGGGGTTGCAGGCTCAAGCCACTGCTTGCAGCTCCCAAAGCCTGGGCTCTGTGCACTGAACTGTGCACCGTGATGGGCCTGAGCAGTATCACATCACTCCTAGGGCTGGGTCTCCATGCACCATCCCTGTGCACCATCAACAGCCCGAGCGGTCTCGCACCAGTCCCAAGGCTGCTCCTTCAGTGGCAGCTTCAGGAGCCTTGGACCTTTTGCCCACTGAGGGACAGCTCCCCAGCTTTTCTTGGCTCCGCTCTTCTTGAGACCCTCGCTGCATCTGCCCTCTTGCTGGGAACACAGCTCCTTTTATATGCTCCAGGGCTCCACCCCTGAAGTCTTCCATACCTGACAGTTTAGTCTTCAATCAGGTCTGAGGGAGCTCTACTCCCTTTCCCCTCAGAAAAGGGGTGTGATGTTTTCTCCTACTGTCTCCTGATTGGTGGATGGGCTCTACCAATCAAAACAGCAGGATCTCAAGCCTGGGACTCAACCCAAGCTCTGAAAGGTGAGCCTGCTACATCAGTCTTTCATCAAGAGAGGCAGTTCCTGGAGTTGCTAGATCAGCCTGTTGACCAGAATCTGATTCTGGGAAACATGGTGCTGTTATACGCTTGTCACCATGTGCTGCATGTTAAACTATGTAGAAGCTCTTTACAGCCTTCACTTTCATCCACAAGTACAGCAGAAGCTGAAAAATCCCAATGACATCAGTAAGAACTGAAGGTGGCCTGAAATAAGTCAAGAATAAAAGGTGGTTTAAGTTTCTATTGTATCTGCAAATGTAAAGTAGATCTACCCAAAGTAGCTAGCTTGGGTTAGAGTAGCAGTCTAGCCACAGCAGCACAGAGCTCAGCACAAGCTGCAAAATCTACATGAGAAGCAGGATGGATAGAAAGGTTGGTGCTGAGCTGTGCGCTGCTGTGACTAGACTGCTACTAGTACTTGAATGAACTGGTTTAAAGTGAGCTCATGTGTATCAGTGCTATACTGGAGTGTATATGGTGATTGCAGGGTAAGTATCCCCCTAGGTTAACAAAGGTATACGTGAAGCACCCCAAACCTCATCTTTAGTTGAAGCCCTTCTATGCTTTGGAATGCATCAGTGTCATACAAATCTATGTGCTCCTTCCAGATAAAGCACCTGAAAGAGTACATGAGTTGATGCTGTTGTGCCATTTCACAGATAAGGGCATGGTGAGCAAGGATCAGTATCATCATCAGCAATCCCTCAGTTAGGGGCTGATCTCTACCATGGCTCATTAATGGGTCTTGAGGTGACTTAAGATTCCAATCTGTGAGCCGCAGACCCATCCACAGATGTTGCAGGTCTTTCTGCAGTGGAGGGCAGGTTGTAGACCAGAATTTGCTCCTTTTCCTTCCTCTTCTATTTATTTAATGCTTTGAGGAAAAGACACTTTACCCAGAAGTGGGCAGCCACTTGGTTGAAGTTGCAGCACTATTGGAGTCAGCCAGAAGCCAGCTTCTCCCAAGTCTTGACACTGGCATCTATTTTCTTGAGGTATGCCTTCAAATAAACTGGCCACGATGAAATCTCAAGCTGTTACTAAGACAGGAATAGAGTACTTGTTTGGGAGTCAGGAATCTGCGTCAGATACAGTAAAACTGGTGCTTGAGGATCACTGACTCAATGCCAGTCATCTCAGAGGGGAAATATCAATATGGCATCTTGCTAGTTCCCTGGAGATGACAGCAGTTCTTCATTGCCTTGGTTATCCATCAAGGTCTGAACATTCTATTGTGCAAAAATCATTGTGTGGCGGTGAGGTACGCCCACAGGCTTTCGAGGGGGAGAGAGTAAACCCCAAAGACCCCAGACCCCGAGAGCAAGTCCCCAGAGGGGCTAACATACCTCCCACAGAGCAGCCGGAGCAGGAGCCACGCCTGCGGCTGCAGCCACGCGAACTGGCATTACGCCGGCTGTTTCATCAGCTGGTTCCGGTGCGAGGAACAGCTGAGCCAATCCCAGCGGTTGTACCGGCCACTGCAGGAAGGTTTAAAAGCCCCACAGGAGTGGAGATGGGGGGAGAGCCAGAGAGAGAGAGCACGGGCTGGCAGCTCATGAGGTGGGCTCTGGCACAGGGAGGAGGTAACCCAGCCTGCAAGGCTCAAGCAGGGAGCATAGGGAAAGGCTTTAAGCCTCCTGCAGGAGGCAAAGCAGGGGGCAAAGCAGGAGCACCTGCACAGCCACCTGAAGAGGCTTACACCAAGGAGGCAGGGGAGCTCCCTGCCTATGGTAGGGGAGAGGAGGCACCTGAGAACCTGAGAGGGGACTTGGATAAGGAAGGCAGCCCTGCAGCCCCTTCTTACTCAGAGGAATATTTTCTATGAAAAAGAAAACTACCCCAAGAGGGGAGAAATAGTGAATGGAACCCAGTAGACTGGTCTGTGGCCATCGTAGCGGGCCAGAAAACATCATTAACACATAACCAAGTGGTTGGCGAGTGGACGGGATGTAGGGGAGGCGGAGCCCCGTGGAACATCACGTCGGACGATCGTAAGTACCGCCATCTATTGGGAAGCCCACCTGAGAAAGATCTCCACTGCAGACCCCTCTTAAAGTGCATTTAACATCAAAGTCATGGCAGGCAAGTTGAGGGGAGGGGCCACACCCCGATAGGCTGGGTGGCGAGAGGGGTGCAAGCTCCACACATTGTCTAATGATATTTTCAACTGTAGAGAGAGCGATTTCACTGGATGCCAGGAACTGATAAAACAGCTTATGCTTAGGGGACCTTTTCAAGCCCCATCCCCATGTAGGGTGAGCAGAGGGGATCTTGAACAGGACTGCTCAGTCATTGTAGCAGCTGCCAAACTGCAACCCAGTCTCAACCTTGGTGGAAGATGACCAACAGGCTACTGCTGCCTGTGTACAGATTTGTGGCTGGAGACTGATAGATTCACTAGTCCTGTCTCCATCACCACTCATTCATCACCACAGGGCTTTGGAGGCTGGTACAAGAAAGCACGTTGTTTCCCATGGTAGAAGCTTGTGTGTGAATTTGGTTAACATGAGGAAGCTCATGCATGGAAACAGCGACCACACAGTCTTGACAAGGTGGAGATCTGAGCCCAGTGGCAAGGGAGAATCCTGGATGACAGGAGGCCTCCATCTTGCTGCAGCCTTCTTCCATCTTTACAGCCATTGAGAGCCTGAAATTTTCCATCTGATCCAACATTGTGGACTTTGGGTATTGGACCCTAGTTTTTCTGGAACTTCCCCTCAGGCCTACTCACCATGGGTGACACTGCCAGAATTGTGACAGTCTGGGCGACATAACTCTGAGGATCACTGGGACACACAAGCCTCTCCACCACTGCAAGGTTTTGGAGCATGTGCCTCACTGATATTGTTGTTATGTGGACATAGGACACAGTAGAGCTGTGGTGGAGGGACTCATTCTACTGATGTTATAGCTATATGACTGATGAATGTTGTTCCAGTATTCACTCTTGTGGTATAGGGAAGTATTCATTAGTCTATAAATTCTAAAGATTCCACTGACTACTCAGGTGGTTGTTTTCACTCAATCAAAGGAGGAAATTTAATATTTTTGTATAGAATACTACATTCCCCTCCTTGCCACAAATTACCTATTATGTTCCAATGATTATTTTACATCTAGTATTAAAGATGATAGTTTCATGGTAAATAGAGAATGATGTGCAGGCTATTTGGAAACAGAGAACGTTTCAGCAGGAAGTGTTGGAGTTATATGTTCATTATATTTGGCTGAAGTGGCTCTTTGGAGTATCAGATACAGAATTTTCTTTTGTAAAGATCATGTGGATTGGTAGCATATTTCCAAATTATCTCTTTTATAAATAATAGTAAAACAAATCAGCTTTAAAACTTACTTCTGGCAGCCTCTAATTCAGTAATCTTATCTCAAATTCATAGACAGAGCCTGTAGAACTATAAATTGTATTAGGCATAGCTATATAATATTTCTGTCACTTTCTGTCCATTCTTATTTTATAGTCATGTTATGCTGCTTATTGAGATTATGATTGTGATGCTCTCTCTTTATTACTTGGTGGTCTAACCTTTAGAAGTCTATGGAGCTTTTGTGGATTATACAATAAATTTTACTATAACAACTTCATTTAATTCTCCCATAAAATTGATGTTTCCTGATGCTTGTTCACTGACTTGTGCTATAAATACAAGATCTATAAATTTTAGAATTTAGTCCCATGTGGTCCATACAAAATAATAATAAAAGCTTATAGAAGGAAGAAGTAATAGGAAAGGATTCATTGTGTTATTAGTAACTCAGAGCCTTACGCTGTCCCAGAAATAAAATATCTTTGACAAATGACCTGAAGCAACACATAACCTTCTCAAATTAAAATCACACATTCAGTTGTTGGCCAGATGATTTGTATCAACATCACTAGAAGGCTAGACTAACTTGGACAAGATGTCTGTGTGAGTAGGCCAGAGGAATAAGAACTCCCTGTAACCTGGACCCTAGGTACGAGACTGCAGGTACAACAATTGCTCATCTTCTCCACAGAAAGAGTGGGTAGATAAGAGATTCTATTTACCTTTTCCATCTTGAAGGTTGCAGAGTTCTCCTACAATGGGGAGAGTCACAATCTAGTAATGTTATAGACAAATGGAAAAAATAATTAGTCCCAGGAACAAACAGGAAACAGCTGAGGAACTGTGGCTCAGGTATGTCTGAAGCACACCGCCTGCTGGAGATCCTTTCTAATAATTTTGCTGTATCTTGTTGTGGTATGCTATATATTGTATCCTTTTATAGCCTCTAGTTATCACCATTCCTATCATGGCAGCTTTTGCTAATTGGCTCTTAGTTATCGCAATCTTGGTGCCTATGTTTGTTGTCTAGTTTTTATTGTGTATTTAGGTTTCTTATAGTTTATAAGTCCAACAATAAACATTTGAAATAGTAATGTCTTAAAGAGACACTTAGAAAGTGAGAAAATCTAATAACTTTGAGAGAGTAATTAGGTTAAAAGATCTTTAATAACAAATAGAAGAAAAGAAAAAATGGAAGCAACTTTAAGAACTGATTGTTTTTCAAATTGTCTAGTGACATTGTTAAACAATCCAGGGCTCTCTGGCTAAGTTTATTCAGTATCTGTGTTTAGATCATTAATACCACTGGCATAACTAGGATCGCACAACTGCGGCAACCACCCCAGCCCCCAACTTGAGGGGAGGGGCAAAATTAAAACAGCTGCCACATTGTTGTTGCTAGTGGCATGACAGCTCAAGAAGGCACTGCTGCTGCTGCTGTTCTCTGGTCTCCTGGCTGCATTGCTACACCACTGATTTATATGTAGTGCAGTATATTATAGTTCTGCAATAAGTTGAGGACATAAAAGGCTGAATTGTGGGAATCAACTCTACTAAGAAAATCGACCTTGAGTGAGAATCAGTGTGGTTGCTTAGACTCGTATTTACACATTGCAAGGCCTAAATACCATATTGGCTTGAAGCTAAGATAAACCTGAATTTAAGATGACCTCTAATAATTAGATTCTATATATGGAATGTTTATAAATTGCATTATTTATTTATTTATAAATTAACCCCTAATATTTATATGGAACATTTCTACATTTGTCATCCCTTCTCCCCCCCACCCAACTGCTACAACAAGGAAAGCAGTAGCTGAGGTGGGGGGTAGGTTAGATGGCCCCCTTTGCTCCTTACCCCCACCCCATTTCTTCACCCTGAAGCATTCCTGCCCTCCCCCCACCTGCACCCCTCCACCCCAGATCCTCACAGTCTCTGTCCACTCTATTCCCCACAATCCCTTCCCTTCCCCCCAGTCCCCTTACTGTCAGATGCTGCTTGGACTCTGTTCACTCCTCGGTCACAGAGCGCAGCACAAGGAAGTGCAACCCCTGCTGGGCCTTGCAGTAGCATCAGCGCTGCTGATTGGCTGGGCAGGGGATTGGGTTTCCCTGTACTTATGCCTAGGAGGGAATCCAGGTTGAGCTGGAGCCAAGCTGCGTCTGACACTAAGGAGCAAAAGAGGGCATAGGGCAGGGGGGTGGGGGAGGGAACAGAAGATTCAGAGGGCAGATGGAGTGGGCAGGGACAGGAGGCTGCTGTGAGTCCGACTGTGGCCCTGACCTAGGCTCAAGGCCAGAAGCAGAACCACAGCAGCCACATGCCCCTCCCACCCCCCTCTGGCTTTGTATGTAAATATAAGATGAAGGGCTTTTTTTCTCTCATTCTGACTGGCTCAAAAACCCTCATCTTAGATTCAAGTAAATGTGGTATTAGGCTCCTTGTTCCAGAGGGCGATTCAATTGGACTAAATTAGGTGGCTGGGACATTTGTACAGTTGAGGGAAAGATTTTGGATGTATACATTTTGGTATAGGTGCTTTAGGCATTGGTGACACTGACCTTTTCCCCAGCTGCCTAGCACATGCCCAGGAAATGGGAGGCGACTCACTCTATTGAGCTTGAGGGGCCCACATTTTCCACATCTTGGAAAAAACACCAGGCTATAGCATTCACCATACCTCTTGATGAGGAGGCAGGAGTCTTAGCACCAGAATAACAGCCATATGGGACTGCCTTGTTAGGCTAGAGCTCATAGTATTCCTGTAGGAGAGGGGAGTTTTGGATTCCATCTCTACTGTCTAGCCCATTTTTTTATTTTTAACCAGTGACTGTCTAACACAGGGGTGGGCAAAATGTGGCCTGCAGGATGGATCCAGCCAGTGGGGGGATTTTGTCTGGCCTATAGCAGGACCCTAAGTTCCACCATGTCCTGGACCCATGGAGAATAACTGGGACCCATGTGGGCAGGGCCTAAGCCCCAGAGTGAGCACATGGCCCTAGCCTGCCCTGCATAGGAGGACAGGGCCCCTGCAGCAGCTGCTCCAGACCTGCCGGCTTCAACTTTGATGATTTTCTATTACTATTTTACACATTTTATACTACAGCCTTTTTTAATAACTCAGGCCACAAGGCCCAAAATGCAAGGCTTTCCTTTCCAAGAGGAACACCAATGAAGACAGACTTCCTCTTTCTTGTTCTGATCCTGGAGGGCTACAGAGTGATCTCTTCTATCCTGGTCCATAGCTTTATAGTTGGGGCATTTTCCTAGCAGTGAGAGACATGGATTCATATCCCTGTGGGGTACAGTTCTAGAATCTAAGTCTTCAAGATTTTGGGAAAGTACTTTAACAACTAGGCAATTGAAAAAAGGGTGGTTGCCTCTGCCATTTGTATCAATATAGTTGAGACAAGTTAAGCTTTTTCTGGTATTAGTGGAGGTCTTTTTTGGGACCTAGGCTCCTCCCAGTACAAACTTGAATAGTAAAGGAGCTGTGGCAGGAGTTGTGCTATGGTGTACGTAACAGGCTGACCTTTTAAGTTTGGGTCTCAGTGCCAGCTCACCACCTGTTCAGGGCAAAATCTCCGCTTTGCTCCTCTGCCACGCCTTGATGGAAATAAGACTGCTGTTCATAAGATGGGAGGCTGCCTATTGCTCACCCACCTGATGCTAAGAGCCTTACTTAGTACATACTCCGACCTTCCCTTACATGTGTCCCATGCCTCGCAGATGTTTCTAGGCCTAGCATCTGGCCTCCCTTCTGGTGCACACACCAGGTCTTACATATTCGGCCTAGCACCCGGCCTCCAACCTGGGGCACATACCGGGCCTTTACCAATGCCTTGTCACATCCAGTAACCAAGCATTCTCTTATCCAGTAATTCTGTTTTTTCATTTGCTAATTGTGCATTGTCTATTAGGTAATTCTGCCCTCTCACCAGGGCCACTCATCTCATATCCCCTCATTTGGGTCACTCTATTCTCCAGCCCTCTCTCTGGGCTGCTCCACACCTTCACTAGGGCCACACTCTGTCTCTTCCCCCTCACAGAGGCCACTGGGATCTTCCATCCCATGTATTCAGGTAGCTGCTGCTGTGCCTGGCCCCCTACACTGGGCTCAGACAGCCCTGACTCTGTGCTTGCCTGGCCCCACTCTCCTCCTGTATTGTAACCCACCCATAGGCAGGGGATAGGGTTTTCAGGAGCCCCTCCTTGCCCTTCACTTGGGAGGTAACTGGCCTGGCATTTCTTGGGGACTCCCTCACCACAGGGAGTCCCACCAGGCCATCCTTTCCTGGTAGGGTGCAGTTTTAGGTCATACCCAGGACCAGGAGCCTTCAAACTATCCCCATAGCTCCTGCCCTTACCTCCAAGGTGTTCCAAAAGCTGCTCAGCCTGATATCTGCTCAGCTCAGACTACTACTTCTCTTTCTGAGGGCCTGGGTTAAAATGGAGGCTGCTCCACCCCCTCAGCCAATCCCAGGGTCCTCCTAGGGTCATGTGCTAGCATTGATAAGGCTAGCACCCACCTGCTTCACTGGTGCTTGGCTGCCAAATTGAAACCTTAAAGTGGCAGGCACTGCAGGTGCCCTGCCACAGTGTATCTAAACACTCCACTTGAATCACATCTAAACATACATATAAACCCCATTGTAGGTTCCAAGGGCATTTGTTGTCCAAAATGGAGCTGTCTAATCAACACTGTGACTGATTTCATTCTTAATTGGTTTTTGATGTACATAGAACTTTTTTGATTATTGAATATTTGAATATTACCTCAAATCCTCAAATTATGCTCTTTTGCATGCATTTGCTACCTGTTCTGAATTAAGATTTGTCAAGCCGGGTAACATACTTTACTACTAGAACACTGGGAATATTCGAAGGACAGTAAATCTGTATTCATGAAGTTGAGAGAGACAAGTATAAAAAGAGAAGGAGAAAATATTTTCAAATACTGTATTTTCTCACACACTTCTCACTCCCCAAACAAGACAAGCACCATTATCTTTGAAAGGCAGAATGAATTATAAAAAAAGATTTCCAGTCATGGCTGAATGCTTACTGTAAAGGATCCTGACTATCGTGGTTGAGGCTGTGAGAAGGTTAATACTGTAGCTCTAATCCTGAAGAGTGAATTCCCCCTCCTCCCTCTCTAAGGTTAACAGAGGAAGAAGCATGTCAGTCATCTTGAAGCACTGTCTTCCTGCTTCTAGTCTTCTGCTACTCCACCTAAGTCATGCATCCCAATTTTGAAGGACTGATTTTTGGGGAAAAGCTCCATGATGTATGCTACTAAATATGGTGTACTTAACAATATTTTGGATGAATGTAATTTTACTTATATAATGTTATATCTTACAAATTTTGTTAATGGTAAGCATTGCAGACCCATCTATGGACGGCCCCAGAACCCCAAGTTTCTCCCAGCTGTCCCACTATTTACCTAAGGAAAAGGCTGAGGTTGCCATAGAACAAACCTGTATCCCTGCAAGCCCCAGTTCTATTTCTCTTATACCAGACCCCACAGCTGAAGCAAGGAAATCTCTGACATCTCTGAGTGGCCTGCACTTTGGGTTGTGAAAGAGATGTTAGGTCCTGTTAGGTCCCTTTTTTTGTAGAATGGGCTATCCTGGAATATCTGTTGCCCAGAGATCACTGTTCTGCAGGCTACCAGAAAAGAGCCCCCTCCCCGCCCCCCCCCCCAATAAAAAGTATTTATAGTGAAAGAAAAAAGAAAAAAACTGACTATGGGTATGAAGACAGACCAAAAAGGCAAGAAAGCTTTTTATCCTCTCATCTGGCTACACCCTAGACTTCTTGAGAGTCCTGAAGCAGTATCCAAACCATGGCTCATGAGCTGCATGCAGCTCACTGCACAGTACTTGCGGTTCTTGCTCTACTTCTTGAAGCCCCGCCTACTTCTCCTGCTGGGGTGGGGGCTGCAGCCATGCCACTTACCCTGGGAAGCTGGAGTGACTTTCAACTCCAGGTCGTTCAGAACTCCCTGTCTCTCTCTCACCAGGTCTCTCAGCACTTCCACCCCCCCCCCCGGCTCTTTGATTGGGTCATTCTGCACTCTCTCTCCCCCCCGCCCCGTTCTCTCACCAGGTCACTCAGCACCCCACCACTCCCCACCCCTCCAGCTCTCTGGCTCTCAAATTTCAGTGGAGGATTGGATGTGGCTTCCAGGGTGAGTAACTCTGGCCACCCTTGTTTTACAGGATCAGAGCTCAATATTAAAAACATTAGTTGAAATGGTCATTACATTATATTAATTAATTCTGGGTGCATCTATACATGTGCTTTATTGCAGAGTGGACTAATTAGCTCTGCAGTAAAGCATCAATATCTACATATGTGCCCATATTAGGGTGCAGTAAATTTATTAACTTTGCTGTAGGATAATACCATCTGGGACAAGTACTATGCTAAGGCAGAGTCATTTACACCACAGCAATGCATGTGTAGATGGTGAGCGGGCCTGGCTAGGGCATGAGGATGCTACCGTGTAGGGGCTGCTTGCTGGCTAGCTCCACACTGTAGCACCCGCATGTCCCAGCCAGCCCCTCTGCCACCATCTGCTACCACCTAGTTCCCAGGACTGACCACCCCTGCCAGCCTGGAGCTGCTCCACCCTGGCTCAGACTGCTGCTGTCCTGGGCACATGTGTAAATTATGTGCCTGGGAGCAGATAACTCCATTGTGAACTGCATTGGAGTTTGTGTTGAATTAATTGCTTGTGTAGATGTACCCTTTAACACCTAAATTGAAACTAGTGAATGATGAGAGAAGAACCAGCCCTGCACCTTAAAAACAATGAACTGAACATAAATCTCTTGAAAGTTTGTATGCTTTCAATTATTTCTCAAATTATATCGATTTTTTCCTATTGTCTTTGCACTAACTTATTTGGGCTGAGACTGGAGGTCATTTATTGTAATGCAAACCTTCTTAAGCAAATCCTTACCATCTCATTGGTGACAGACAGTTCAGTCTCTTAATCAGTAAAAGAATCAATCTGTGAATTATTTTTACTTCAGTAAAGTGAGAACTGACACCCATTTCTGATACTTGAGCTATACAAACCCTGTCCTTTACAAGACAAAATTAAAGAGCTGCAGTGTTCTCTAACAGCTTTGTGTCACTATATTTATAATGTTTCAAGTCTGGTGGGAAGATTTGAAAAGACAGTATGCAGTTCAGCTCATTGCTAGCCAGAAAGTACAATAGACATTCAGCTCACTGAGGGATGCCTGGGTATGGCCAGGAACTGCTAGGGAGTCTGCTGTGTATCAAAGCTTCCCATAGGAAAGGATAGGCATGCCATGGGATTACAGACCTGTGATATGGTTGAGAGACTCCTGCCTGTGATAACAGCCCTGAGAGATGTTAAGTGTGGTGTGGAACTCTTGTGGTTTACCTGTTTCTTTAAAAGTAGATGGCTCTAAATGGTACCTAGAATAGTTGCCAGACAATTCTCTTTTCTTCCTTTTGCATCTGACCAAAGGTTTAGTAGTGATTTGACAGAAGTCAAGGAATGATGTGGATCATACCTCATTAAATTATCAGGTATCTTGAGTGATATATTTTTATTTTTGCTTTTTAACTGCTGAATAGGTTTTGTTTCCCTGTTCTAATATACTGACTGTCTGCTTACATTGTCTCATTTTTTTTTCTACATTATCATAGGCTCCTTAGTTATCTTCAGTTTTTGTCCTAAATCTGGTAACTGAGTAGTAGTTCAGTGGTAGTGGTTCAGTGGGTGGCTTTCCACAGTGTAGTGAGGCAGCTTTTACAAATTGCTATTTACAAAGCTATTTACAGATTGCTAAATATGCATCTTCTCTTTCATACATTGCAGTTTTAAAGCAAATGCTTCACTTAACTAGCCAAGTCATTGACTTTGGGATCCCTGTGACTAGATCTCTCATGAAGAAAGTCATATCTCTCAAAGTCCAAGAATGTTTCGTTCTTGAGCTGTGTTCCATTGTCACTTATTCCTGCTCTTGGAAATCTATGACATGCAAATTTAGTCCTCCCTGCAACACAGACACGTGCACATGATGTGCATCCATTTTAATGATATCATCCCATCTTTACAGGCTGAATATGTCAGTTCTGCCTTTGCCCCTTGGAATTCTGAGGTTTTTTGTGTAGTATTGTTGGTTCTTTCTGTTGGGAACCTGTGTGTATGTGACACATTTCATACTTGCTCACCATTTCTTCAAAGCCACTAGTTATTTGTGAATAGAATACTACTTCCCTGCTCTCCTTTTTTACTTAGTTATTCCAAGGTACCATTTATGTATTTGTTTCAGTGTTTTCGTACTCATCATTGTGGGAACCTTGATTTTTTTTTTACCCTTCCAGAGTGCTCCTAAAGCCCTGAAAAGTAATTTTTATGTGGCCGGATTGTGTGGTGATAACTGTTAGATTGTTTTTCATAGAATCATAGAGTTGTAGAAAATTAGGGTTGGAAGGGACCTCAGGAGGTCATCTAGTCCAGTCTCCTGCTCAAAGCAGGACCATCCCCAACTAGATCATTCCATTCAGGACTGTGTCAAGCTGGGTCTTTAAAACCTCCAAGGATGGAGATTCCACCACTGCTCTAGGTAACCTGTTTCAGTGCTTCACCAGCCTCCTAGTGAGAAAGTTTTTCGTAACATCCAAGCTAAAACTTCCTTGCTGCAACTTGGGACCATTGCTCCTTCTTCTGTCATCTGTCACCACTGAGAACAGCCTAGCTCCATCCTATTTGGAACTACCCTTCAGGTAGTTAAAGGCTGCTATCAGATCCCCTCTCAGTCTTCTCTTCTCCAAACTAAATTCAGTTCCCTCATCTTCTCATAAGTCATATCGCCCAGCCCTCAAACAATTTTTGTTGCTCTCTTCTGGACTCTCTCCAACTTGTCCACATCCTTTCTATAGTGGGGGGCCCAAAACTAGACACACTACTCCAGATGTGGCCTTACCAGTGCAGAATAGACTGGAATAATTACTTCCCTCATTCTGCTGGCAATGCTTCTACTAATGCAGCCCAGTATGCTGCTAGCCATCTTGGCAACAAGGGCACACTGTTTACTCAAATCCTTCTTATTGTCCACTGTAACCCCCAGGTACTTTTCTGCAGAGATGCTGCTTAACTAGTCAGTCACCATGCTGTAGCAGTGCATGGGATTCTTCCATTCTAAGTGCAAGACTTTGTTGAGCTTCATGAGATTCCTTTTGGCCCAATCCTCCAATTTGTCTAGGTTACTCTGAATCCTAACCCTACCCCCCGCAGTGTATCTACCACACCCCCCAGCTTGATGTCATCCATGAACTTGCTGAGGTTGCCATCCATTCCATCTTCCAGATTATTAATGAAGATAGTTAACAAAACCAGCCCCAGGACTGTCCCCTGGTGCACTCAACTTGATACCAGCTGCCAGCTAGACATTGATTACTATCCATTGAGCCCGACTCTCCAAACTGTTTTCTATCCAACTTATAATCCATTCATCCAACCCTTACTTCTTCGGCTTGCTTGCAAGAATGCTATGGGAGACGGTATCAATAACCTTGCTAAAGTCAAGGTACTTCGACTACTCTCACCACATCCACAGAGCCAGTTATTTAATTATAGAAGGCAATCAGGTTGGTCAGGCATGACTTACCCTTGGTGAATCCATGCTGCCTGTTCCCAATTACCTTCTTCTCCTCCAAGTAATTAGAAATGGATTCCTTAAAAATCTGCTCCATGATTTTTCCAGGGACTGAGATGAGGCTGACAGATATGTAGTAGAGCTGTGTGAAGCTTTGGGTGCTGATTTGATTCAGAGGAGATTTGGCCAAATCCAGCAGCTGAATCTCCAAATCTGAATCAAATTGGGAGACTAATAAAAAGGTCCAAATTGATTTGAAGCCTCCGAATCGATTCATAAAAGACTAGAAGATGTGGAGACTTCATGAATCAGGTAGTCCCCATTCACTGCCACAGGAAGCTGGACCCGGGCTCTGTGTCAGTAAGTAGGGGGTGGGGATGGGTGGGCTGAAGAAGGGGGGAGGGGACTGTGGGGGGACCCCCACCAGGTTCCATCCCCTGTCTGCTCCCCCAGCCCCCCTGAACACCCCCTGACCTCCACCCACTCTCCCAGCCCCGTCAATGGCTGCCCTGTCTGGCCCCAGTGTCCCGGCTCTTTAAAAAAAAAAGCCCCACACTCACCAACTGCTGCCAAGTGTGGTGGGGGAGAGCGATTCCTGCTGCTTCCCACTGCCCACCACTGTGTGGGGGTCTCTTCTCATCTCCCACCTGCTCTCCCAGCTCCATCAATGGCTGTCCTGCCCAGCCCAAGCATTCCGGAGCTTAAAAAAGAAAAAGCCCTGCATTCATCAGGCTGCTGCATCAGGGCCTCTGGGGGATTGTGGCAGAGCCCCCCCCCCCCACCCCATGCAGTGCAGGGCAGTGGGGGGCAGCAGGGATTGCCCCCCCCACCTGGCAGAAGCCGGTGAGTGTAGGGCTTTTTTTTAAAAAAAGAGCCAGGAGGCTGGGTGCAGGTGGGGGGATGATTCATAGATTCATAGACGTTAGGGTTGGAAGGGACCTCAACAGATCATCAAGTCCGACCCCCTGCATAGGCAGGAAAGAGTGCTGGGTCTAGATGTTAGATGCATAGATGTTAGAAACTCCTCTTGAAGACCCCCAGGGTAGGGGAGAGCACCACCTCCATTGGGAGCCTGTTCCAGACCTTGGCCACTCTAAGTGTGAAGAAGTTCTTCCTAATGTCCAGTCTAAATCTGCTCTCTGCTATCTTGTGGTCATTATTTCTTGTAACCCCCGGGGGCGCCTTGGTGAATAAAACCTTACCAATTCCCTTTTGTGCCCCCGTGATGAACTTATAGGCAGCCACAAAGTTGCCTCTCAACCTTCTCTTGCGGAGGCTGAAAAGGTCCAGGTTCTCTAGTCTCTCCTCGTAGGGCTTGGTCTGCAGGCCCTTGACCATATGAGTGGCCCTTCTCTGGACCCTCTCCAGGTTATGCGCATCCCTCTTGAAGTGCGGTGCCCAGAATTGCATGCAGTACTCCAACTGTGGTCTGTCCAGTGCCCAATAGAGGGGAAGTATCACCTCTTTGGTTCTATTCATCATGCATCTGCTGATGCACGATAAAGTGCCATTAGCTTTTCTGATGGCTTCGTCACACTGCTGACTCATGTTCATCTTGGAGTCCACTAGGACTCCAAGATCCCTTTCCACTTCCGTGCCACCCAGCAGGTCATTCCCTAGGCAGTAGGTGTGCTGGACATATTTCCTCCCTAGGTGCAGCACTTTGCATTTCTCCTTGTTGAACTGCATTCTGTTGTTTTCTGCCCACTTATCCAACCTGTCCAGGTCCACTTGTAGCTGTTCCCTGCCCTCCAGCGTGTCCACTTCTCCCCGTAGCTTTGTGTCATCCGCAAACTTGGACAGAGTACACTTTGCTCCCTCGTCCAAGTCACTGATAAAGGCATTAAAGAGTATCGGTCCAAGGACCGAGCCCTGCGGGACCCCACTGCCCACACCCTTCCAGGTCGAAACCGACCCATCCACCACGACTCCCTGGGTGCGACCCTCTAGCCAATTCACCACCCACCGGACTGTGTAGTCATCCAAGTCACAGCCTCTTAACTTGTTCACCAGTATGGGGTGGGATACCGTATCAAAGGCCTTCCTGAAATCTAAGTATACGACATCCACCCCTCCTCCTGTGTCCAGGCATTTCGTAACCTGGTCATAAAAAGAGACTAGATTAATCAGGCATGATCTGCCTGCTACGAGCCCATGCTGGTTTCCCCTCAGCATAATTTGTCCTGCCGGGCTCTCACAAATGTGAGCCTTGATAATTTTCTCAAAGACTTTGCCAAGGATGGTGGTGAGACTGACTGGCCTATAGTTGCCTGGGTCCTCCTTCCTCCCCTTCTTGAAAATGGGGACCATATTGGCCCTTTTCCAGTCGTCCGGGACTTGGCCTGTGCGCCACGAGCGTTCAAATATTCCCGCCAGTGGCTCTGCAATGACATCGGCCAGTGCCTTCAGTACCCTCGGATGGAGCTCATCCAGGCCTGCCGACTTAAAGGCATCCAGTTCTTCCAAGTGACTCTGTACCATCTCAGGGTTTACGCATGGTAGTTTGGCGCCTTGCTGCTGCCTCCCTACAACCCCAGTAAGAGACTTGTCTTGCCTCTCTCTTAGGAACACTGAGGCAAAGAACTCATTGAGGAGTTCAGCCTTGTCCCCCCTGTCCATCACCAATTGCTTCTGCCCATTTAGCAGGGGTCCTATTCCTCCCTGGGCCTTCCTTTTACTCCCTATATATCTAAAAAACAATTTCTTGTTGTCCTTTACTTGGGATGCCATCCTTAGCTCCATGGTAGCTTTGGCCCATCTAACTGCCTCCCTACAAGTGCGAGCAGAGGAGGTATACTCCTCTTTGGTGATCTCTCCCTGTTTCCCCTTTTTATGTGCTCCCCTTTTGGCCCGTAGGCTGCCCTGGATTTCTCTGGTCAGCCAAGGAAGCCTCCTGTCCCCTTTCCCTCTTTTTCCTGATGGGGCCTGTTTGATTTGGAGATTCAGCTGATTTGGTGGAGGCCAAATCTCTGAATCAGATTCAGTGAAATTGATTTGGGACAGTGATTCAAAACACCAAATCAAATCGCTGTCCCCCGAATCGGCCGAATCTAAATCCAAAATGATTACTAGCCACTTTGCGCAGGCCTAGTATGTAGTTCCCTGGATCACCCTTTGTCCCTTTCTTAAAGATGGGCACTATATTTACCTTTTTCCAGTCATCTGGGACCTCTCTCAATCACCATGAGTTTTCAAAGATAATGGTCAGTGGCTCTGCAATCACACCAGCCAACTCCCTCAGCACCCTCAAATGCACTGCATCTGGCCCAATGGACTTGTACATATCCAGCTTTTGTAAATAGTCCCTAACCTGTTCCTGCATCACTGAAGGTTGCACACCTTCTCCCCAAACTGTGCTGCATGGTATGGTGGTCTGGGAGATGACTTTGCCTGTGAAAACCAAGGTAAAAAAAGCATTGAGTACTTCAGCCTTTTCCTTATCATCTGTCACTAGGTTGCCTCCCCATTCAGTAAAGGACCCACATTTTCCCTAACTTTCCTTTTGTTGTTTTTATTACCCTTCACCTTCCTTCTCTCCTTTACTTGTAGGTAGTGTCACTGTTTGCCTCCAGTTCATTTATAGAGTAGTGTAACTAGGGATTGATGAATAGAACACCAGCACTGGGCACCAACTCAGAGGTGACAGAATCGCCCCCAATCCTGTGAAGTCTGCATTTAAGTGACAAGAACAGCCTCATGGCATTGCTCCTGCAGTAGTGCAACAGTTGGGGCGAGCAGAACATATGGTAGCAGCAGCGACAGTTGCTGCTGCTGCTGCCCCCACCACTGGAGACTTTTTCTGAGTCCCCAGAATATTTAAGACTGGCTCCCTCCTGCCCTCTCACCCCCCACTCTTGGAGCCCAGATGTCTGTGGGATGCTGTCCCCACCTGTGCCTCCTCCCCCACTCTCCCACAGGGTGTGCCCAGGGGCAAACTCTGCTGGATATGTCTCTCCATCTATAGACCTGTAGATACTCCACATGAGGCTTTTATCTTGATCACATGTATGTTTACTGCTCATTCCAGATGATAAAACTGTATTGACAGTTGGAACATATGTTGTTGAGAATATATCTGCTATTACTAAGTGGTGTCTGGGTTGGAACTTAAGACTCTTAGTACTCGTACTTCTCAAAAAGTATTCTCAAAAATAGTTGTGGTATCCCAGGTGATGTTTTTCCTCTATTCATTCTGAATTGTAAAATTACTAGTTTGTAATTAGTTTTTTTTGAAGCTACATCCATAAAGTTGTGAAATCTCCTATATCCATTAGCTAGAACTAGTCTCTTCAGTTTCTTTGCACATCTTCTGTGTATCTGTCATAGCTTTTGATGCATAGAGCATCTGGTAATCAGTCAGTTCCATGGTACTAATTGGACTGAATATTTCATGTTCTGGAATCACTGCCCATCCAGTAAGAGTGACAAAGACATCTAAGGTGAGCGGTACCCTGCAGTGCAGCTCAACTTGCTGACATAATCTAATATGCCTAACAGATTATTTTTTGTCTTCAGGTTTCGATATGTTTCACTATTTTCTGAATTTTTGATGGGGCAAGTTTTCCTTTGATGTCAGTCTCTCACCCTAATATTATTTTCATTATTTGCTGTTTGACAATTGGATTTATTCAGTACATAGTTTTAACTGTTATAGTTTCCAGTACTCTCTTCAGTTGCTTTTCATATTCAGTTGTGGGACTGCACCAAAATATTTATGTCACCAGGGTACACTTCCACATCTGTTAAAACTTCCAGCATCTGGTTTCTGTACAGTGAAATACTTTTGGAACTGAACATATTCTGAAAGGCAGTCTTAGGAAGCATATCTGCCGAACGGTGTGCTAAGAGTACATGTCTGGGAGCACCCTGGGTCCAAAGGAATCGGGCACAATCCTACTGAGGCATCCAGTTTTTGGAGAGGTTGTCTCCTGCCATCTCAGATGGTTTTTCATTTGTGGACTGGTGAAGGATAATCTCTGTTTAGGTCTTTGTTCAGCTTTTTAGATCTACAGAAGCATTGCTCTCCTCCTTTTTCCTCTGTTATCATCAAGGGAGTCAACCATCTGTTAGTTTCTGCTAATTTCCTAATGATAGATGATGATTTCATGTTTTTTCAGCTCTTTACTTGGTTATAAAGTTCTGCATCTTTTAATCTCATCTCCTGGTATGCTTCAGGAGGCACACATTTCCTTTGGCTGCATCTTCAAAAAATACTCTTGATATATTTGTATGCAAATCTAAGATATCTTCCTGAATCTATATATTGACCTGACAAAGCAATCCACACATTAGTAGGGCACAGCTTTTTCTATACTACCATAAATTCTTGCTTTAACTTTTTTTTTGTATTTTTATTGTAGGTGTTCATTCCCTAGACATTGGTTCTCAGGAATTGTTGTTTTATCTAAGTCTTTCAGACATTTCCAATTTTTTTGTGCCTCATATTCTCCTGGGCTCTACTACATTTGTTTGTGCTCTAGTATCTACTTGACATATCATTAGTGTACCATTTGTATATACTTTGATAGCCTATTTCTTTGAGTTCGTAGGCTCCTCCATTATTGTACTTACAAATTGTTCTTCACTTGACACATTCCCTTTTGCAACAATACATGCACTTTCCAGCTTCTGTCACACATTTTAGTTTAGTAGTTAAATTTCTACCTATTTGTACAACTGTAGGGAGTTTTCTATACTCATGCTGATTGCCACATGGTTGACATTTGTTTCCTGCTTCGTCCTGTTCCTTACTCAGTCAGTTTTAATTTGTGTGAACTTTTCCTTTCTTGATTTAGCTATGGTACTCATAGTTAATTCCTTTGTGCTTTCTCTAGGACTTTTTTTTTTAATGTTTCTGTTAGTTCTGCCTCTTGGCAAGCACATCACCTTTTCTAGTATCAGTTCTGGATCCAGGATTCTTTTTAGTTACACCTCAAGGCAATCTAGTCTTTAACAAAAGGACAAATATTCTATGTCCACAGTCCTGACTATTAACTTTTAATCCTGTGACTAACTCTCCTACTGTTTCCCTTTGATTCTGTAGTCTCATCCTAAACACATCTTTCATAAACAACCTTTCCTCCCCCAGCTCTATGCCATCCCCATGGCCCAGGCAATGACCATCAAACACTTTCACTCCTTTGCAGAGCTTCCTTCTTTTATCTTCATGGCATGCATTATAGGCATCTAGCTTTTCCATGCCACAAATGTTGCACACAGAGTCTTTTGCTTGTTCGGCTTACTCTCCCTGGCACTTGCATATATAAGTCAAAGTATTGTTTATACTTCTTTCATGGATTTTTAGTATTTCGCCTAATTTGTAAAGCTGCTGAGAAACTTATGTGAAGTTGTACAGGCTTTGAAGCGGTTGGCATGGATTTATGACTCAGATACCTTGTTCTGAGTAGACCCAAACCCTCAGGCCAACCACCAACTTTCCATTTAATAATAAGCGAATTTTATTGATACACAGTGATAGCAGATAAAAATAATGCAAACAATTCTATATCTACCAGTCCTAGAGCTGTCAGAGTCAAGTTAAATTTGACCAGTAAACAAGCTTCACCCTGAGGTTCTGTCTTGAAGGTTAGATGTCAGAATCCTGGAGATCGGAGGCTGAGGCCCTCTCCCCCAGTGGGGTGGATGAGACAGACTGGTGGTGTCCACATTCTGTCCTGTCCACAAATTCCTTTCTTTCACAAGCCCATCACATGCACCCATCCTAATTTGGGCTTTACCAGTCTTCTCCTAATTTGGTCTGTTCCCCAAAACTGGAAGTTTTAAGGGCCTTGCAGTTGGGCACTGTGACCTGGTGCCACCTTATCTCATGTTATGTAACAGTGTAGTAAATGTCTTTTATTTCCCTGCCTGTGTGTTTGTTTGCTGCTTTCCTGTCAGATAGAGTGGGCCTTGACAAAACTGTCACAGGCAGGCTTTTTAGAAACCAATTAACCCTTGCTGTGCCCTGGACCATTACTTGGATGCATATGTACTTTATTTATAAGCCAATTCCCAAAAGCAAACCTCTAAATACCAGTTTCTAGTCATCAAATGCAACCATTTTAATGTGATCCTTTACAACTCTTCCATTACTCCATGCATTCCTTTCCTGCACTACATAATATCATTTGGATGAATACAAGAGGTTTAGAAATAAAAACCTTGTATAAAGAACAAATGATGTACAAAATAAGAAGAAAAACCCATGCCATTCATTACATGTAGCCTAGGACTACACCAAAGTCCTTGCTCATTTCTTTCTTCCTTTTTTAGCATACCCATCATACATTACTACACAGGAAATGAAAAAGGACTACCTAAAGAATATGCAGAAAAATGTGACATCTTTACCTCATCCAACAGTACAACATTAACACCAAATTGCAAAGGAATGCTCTTTTCAGTGCCTCTGTTTCTACTCTGATATGAGAATATGAAGTACAAGAAGAAAGCCAGTACACTTTTTGTGTGTTAGGAAAATGTTATGCATGTAGCAGGAAAAAAAGAATCAATAGTATTGAATAATCCCATTACCAGACCAATATGGAAACAAAAGAAGTCCAGACTGACTAAAAATCAGAACATTTTAATACCATCCAAATATAATGTATGTATTAAAGGATGGACTTTTCTAGGTATTAAACAACAAGATGGATGAGAGTGGGAACAATGTTGTCAGGTCTTTTTTGGTATTTCTAGTCATGATCTTATTATGCTAAATATCAGCTGACCACAGGTATCACAACACTGACAGTGAGAACCAGAAAAAACAAAAACACTTTGGAAATACTATAAGGAGAGTAAAACAAAGTTTTTTTATCCCCCATCCACATGATTACAGAAAATGTGTTGCTTTAAAATATTCAGTGAACAGCAGGATTTTTTTTCTGTTATGAAAAAAATAAACTTGGGGTACATACTGCTATTTTTTGCATGCAACTTACACATGAGGAAGGATGGAGGGGAAGGAGGATGGAGGGGGGACTGTCTGTTGGGGCATAGGATCAGGGGGTTAAGTATAGCCCAGTTAGGGTTGGCAGGGTAGGAACAGCATAGCCCAGGGCTGGGGCAAGTGGCTGGGCTTTCCTAACACCAGGGCTGCACTCTGAAAGTAAACAGATGTTTGATAGATTGATTTAGTCCTTTCCCAAACTAAATTAGTTCACATCTTCAGGTGAAATTGTAAAAGCTCTTCTCCACCTTACAAGGAGTGCTATTCTGCAGTACCTCTGGAAGTCTCTTCTGGCTTTCTCCCCTCTCAAGTCCAGAATGCCAAAAGTTGTTGATCTCCATTCACTTATGCACTCTTCACCAGTAAGCTAACTCATTTGAGGTATCTCTGTCCAGTGTTCTGGGATGCAGGCATTAGATTACACTTTCTTTTGGATGGATCCACTTTTTAATTAACTGGTCAAAGCAGAAACTCTGCGTGTGTGCGTGTCTGCACTTGTGCATTTTTTTCTTGCATTCTGTGCACTTCATAACAAGGGAAAATAATAATGTACACTGTACAGACCCCATGCTTTCTGTCATAGGAATATTCCACTATTTTTTTCAGTCTAGCTATTTTGTTAACATACACGATCTGGGAATTTACCAGAATTTACTAAGTGAGGTTATTTTGGTATGTAAAACATGCATGATGTAAGTAAAAGCAACCTTTCACTTGTGAAGGGAAGCAAGGGCCAAGCATAGGGTTTTGTTTAAATGTTAATATTAAAAAAAAAAATGTATTGAAATGCAAGGCATTGATTGCTAGATTTCTATGAAATTACAAGCACAAGGCTGGGTCAAAATTAAACAATTAATTAAGATTGATGAAAGCTGAAGTCCCATGGAAAGTTTCACCTACAATGCAGGACATGAAAGTGTTATTACACTGAATCTGTATTGAGTAGACTACATTAACGTCTCAAAGTCAACTGAAGTAGACAATCACATCTACAAGAGTGAAGCAGCAGTCTTTAAAGCATATTGCAACAATGTCTGAAACATGTTTGAATTAGTATATTCAATGATTCTCTTTTTCCCCCTCAGCCTGTACAGAGAACTCATGCTTGTGTCATCCAGTTCCAAAGTACTAAAGAAATGTAAAACAATACCTGGATCCGTTTATCTGCTTCCATTTAAGTGCCATGAATATACTCAAATATTCTGCTCAAATGCTACCCAATTGTGTAGGTGCTGAAACTTCTATAGATAGTGTAACAGGGAGCCAGGATTTCCTGCTTCTTTAAAGGAGAAGCTGTTCCAGGTATGTCCTCAGGAAGGGGGAGGCAGCTGAATCTGGGCTAGCTGCAGGAGGGGTAGGCACCCAGGGGTCCATGGGCTGCAAGTGCCTACTGTGTGGCTAGCAGCTTGACCAGGGAAACAGCAATAGGCTGATCTGGAGGCTGAGGGGATGCACCTGCCGCTGGTCAGGAGAGTACCTGACTGGAAAGCAAGGGGACCAGAGGATATACATCTGGGTTCCTGAGGCAGAATGGGCAGTGCAGCCCTGTTTCCACTATGTTTAGCACTATGCCAGCTCAGGCTAGCAAGGAGTGGGAACTGCAGGTCATATCTGGTACCACCAGGACTAAGAAAGCCAGTGACTAGGGAAGTGTCTTGGCAGTGGTATGATGACCCAGAAGGGTGGCTCAAATGTCTGAGTTTAAAATGTTTGCTTGCATTTTTTTTTTAGTTCTATGCCAGAGGACTGGTTGGTAGCTGTAGGGGTAGAAAGAAGCCACAGGTGTGCCTGAGGGACATGCCAGGTTTTAAGCCCTGCCAGGAGCAAGGGTTTGAGGCACAGGCAGGTGGAGGCTGAGGGGACAGAGTCTGACCCTGAGAGCAAAGCACAGGAAGGCAGAGGTTGAGAGGGCCAGAGTCTGAACCCAGAGGGGGTAACAGGAGTGGCTTGAGGTTGATGAGAGCCTGAGACTAGAAGGTCAGGCTAGAACAAGTGGGTCTAGGCTACCAGTATACAGCCAAAGGAACCTGTAGGCTAAAGCTAAGAAAGATGAAGTCTATACAGGAAGGTAAACAGTGATGGAGTATCATCTGAGTCATGGATGTGGCTATGGTGGAGGCTGGAGGCCCCGATTAAGATTCCTAAGGCCTAATCTGGCCTAGTAAGGCTCAGAGTAGTGGCTCACAGTAGTGTCAGCCAGGTACCAGGAGATCTGCCAGGGCACAAGAAACACCTGTGGGTGGAAAGTTGTGGGTTAGTGAGCAGAGGACCCAGAAATCCCAAGAAGTTGGTTAGACATTGGTGAGAGAACCCAAGGGACAGCCCTCCAGTCAATATACAAAAGAATAACAAGGCATGGCAAGCAAAATAAATAGGGAAGGTAATATAGAGGACTGGGAGTGTGGGCAGGATTAGAGTGACCCCAAGGGGACTCTACACTACAGCCACCCCAGGGCCTGTCCTGCCACAATAGGCACATGTAAAACTGCCTGAATGCTCGCATTTCCCCATAGGTCATGCACTGTTGTGAGTCCTATTTCAAGCTGAATCCCAGGGTCCAGAAGTGAAATCTTGAAATACGTGTTTCTTAATTCTATCACCAGTGGGACCTGATCCCATACATGTGCTCTGAATAAAGCCTAGAACATCTTTTGATATGTGAGGGTCATTAGGCTAGTGACTATAATTTTTATAGGATATGCCTGATTTTGATCAGAGATTTGGGTCCAGGTCTACCATATGTCAGCTCTAACCAACAGGTTTGTGCTATTTTATCGTGCTTCTCTCACTGAAAGTATGCTCTTCTTTGCAAGGTAAGTTTTTATGGGATCCAAGGTGACTTGACTCCTTAGTGTAATATTTAGATCACTTGCTTGTTGTGTAGGAGACTAAAGTTAAGTCCTGGCTCATCAGTTTAATTTCTATAATGTGGAATGGCTCCTACAGGAGAGTGACAGGACTTTACTTCAGATGTCCCAATAGATTAAAGCATTCCTCAGGGTCTTCACGTGGAAGATGGAGAGTTCAATTTACTGCTTTAAATCAGGCAGAGGAAGGATTTGAACACATATTTCTCTAGTCAACATCAATCACCTGGATGTATTTGGGTTGGGAATCTCTGGCCACTTGTTTTTTTTTTTCAAACACTGTTTAGGTAACTAACTTTTGAAGATGATTGGCTAAGGATTGTGAATTGGAAAAGGTACTTGCTTGGAGAAAGATAAAAACACAGAAGTTGAGGTCTCCAACTTAATGCCTAAATCCTGTCCCTTTCCTCTGCATTTCACTCTTGATTAGCTTAGACTGTTCCCCATAAAACTACTTTCTGATGTTACTGTTCTTAGATGCCTAGGTTTTCCTGTGCTGTATCTAACTCAGTAATGAGAGTACCACAAACGTCACGTAGGAGCTAGGTTGCAATGGTAAAATGCCTTTAAAGAAGAAAGCACCATTTTTACATGAAAATAATAATCATCCAATGACTTGTTCTGTGCTGTTAATTTTCTCAGCATAAGCAGGTACTCAGAACTTAATGCAGATTCTAAACTAATTCATGAAATTAGGATACAAGATATTTTAACGACTTGAAAGGCTTATGAAATGAAGAGTAGAATAGAAGTAGGGTTTAAAAATGAGTAAAATTAATGTTTAAAGGAACTTTGAAAATCTTCTAAAGTGCTGTTCTTTTTCTCCCTATAATAGAACAAACTTTTGCGGATCAAGTTCCTGTCATATAAAGAAAGGCAGTAGTTGGAGCACTGGACTGGGAATCTTAAAACTATTATTATTGATTGACATATCTAAACAATTTCACTGAGGACTTAATTCGCCTTCATTTATAGTTATAGCAAGTCTTCCATTACCACTAAGGGAAGTGAGATCAGTGGGGGTTTTTTTGTAGACTTCCATTATTTCTCATAGAACAAGTATATATTTCATACAGAGAAAACTATTCTAGCCAGGCTAGCCCATACATAAATGTTGCAGTATTAAATATGACTAGCCAGAGTACTACTCAAGTTATTGGATACAATTTCTGTGGAAAAGAAAGTTTTTTTTCTTTTGTGGTTATTTCCCTTATTTATTCAAAACAATTAAATGTGACAATATAGCATGCTTTGTAGCTGTTCCTTTACTTATTCCTTATTCTCTTTCATTGTGTTGCAATACCTGTATGGATTGCCAATATTGAAGGAGGAGAGATGAGGACAAACTGAGGGAATTTAAGAATTAAATTTTAAAGGTACCTTGTGCCATAAATTAAGAACTCATCAAGATCTCATCCTTCTTACACCAGGGCTGAAGTCACAGAAAATTCTAGACTGCAAGTAGGTAGGACAGCAATTATTGAGATCTGCTGAAAATTACATCATATTTTGATGACTTTGATGTACGGATGGGGTTTCAGAGCACTCTAATTTCACATTTTCATGGAGTTGAAGCCACGAGAGACCATGAGGTAATTTTGCCTGTTCTACAATATATTATCTACTTTCTTGTCATTCCTATTTTGGGATTATTGACTTTTGTAGCCTTATGCCACGACTTCATGGCTGTGTACAAGTCTGTGCAGATTATATCCTTGATGCCCACCAATATCCTTCTCCTTTTTCCCCCCTTGTTGGTCTTTCTTCTATGGCATTGCAAGAACAATAAACAATACCGCCATTATAGTTGTTAGGACATATTCATACCAGTATCACCTAGACCAATGGTTCTCCACCTTTTTTGTACTGTGACCCATTTGCAAAGATCGATGGCTTGTCCCAACCCCCCGGCCCTACCCATCTCCCAACCCCCCTGCCCTGCTGCAGCCTCGGCACCCAGCCACCTTCCCTCAGTGCCGGCAGGCTCCTTTCACCCCACCACACCCATCCCCTCCAGTCATGTGCACACACACCCCCTCCCACCCTGACAGTCCCCAAGCCCTGGACCTCCAACCCCTGCTCCCCATACACTTACCTTCATTAGGCTGGGGCTGCTCCCACAACCCTGCCTGGCTGCATGCTGACCATGCCCCAGGAAACCCCTTGCAGGCTGGAACACTGCCATACTACAAGGGGAATTCCATGCTTTTACGTGTTTTTCTGGCACTTGCTTGTGAACCTTTGAAATATTCTTGCAACCAACCTTTGGGTTGCGGCACACTGGCCTAGACCCTCTCAATGTGTCCTTAACTACATAAACTCAAATAAGTTCTTCCACTTCCTAATTTTATTTTCTGTGTCAGTGACCAACTATTTGACTCCCTCAGCATCATGCTCTTTATCACAGAAAAAAAAGATACTTTCTTCTCTTGTGGCTGACCAGTCAGCACATTAGAATGGGGCAAAATTCCAACTTTATTGCCATGTTTAATAACAGCAAATTAGTGTTAGGCTTTATCATTTACAATAAGCCTTATTTTCCTGAGATGCTGGGCATCACTGTAAAGGATGACATTTTGTCAGCAAACATTAGTCCAAAGTTTTCAAATTCTTTCATTTTTCTAAGTTTCCTTCCAGTAATAACTTCTATTGTGGTTCAAGATTATCCAGGGGGTGGACCAGGGGCAGATCCAGACAGGGTGCAGTTGAACCACTCTGATTTCTGTTCCACCCAGAGTCGAAAACCAACTCTCTTGGAGGCAGCAGTAAAAGAGTTGACTGATTGTGGCTTATTATAATGTTTCACAATTTCATAGTAGTTAGGGGTCAGAAGGGACCTAAATAGATAATCTAGTCTGACCCCCCGCCACTGGCCAGAGCACACACTGGGATCACACAACCCCAGACAGGTGTTTATCCAGCCTCTTTTTGGATTTACCCAAGGTAGGAGCGAGGACCACTTCCCTAGGAAGTTGGTTCCAGATCCTAGCCACCCTAACAGTGAAATAGTGTCTCCTAATCTCTAACCTTAACCTATTCTCCAGCAGTTTCTGGCCATTGTTCCTCATCACCCCAGGTGCTGCTGGGGGGAATAGGACCCTTCCTATTTGCTGCTGATCTCCCCTAACAAGTTTGTAAGCAGCCACCAAATCCCCTCTCAGCCTCCGTTTGCTGAGGCTGAACAGGTTCAGGTCCCTCAGCCTCTCCTCATAGGGCCTGCCCTGTTGCCCTCCAACCAAGTGGGTGGCCCTCCTCTGAACCCTCTCAAGGCAGGCCACATCTTTCTTAAAGCGCAGTGCTCAGAACTGGATGCCATACTCCAATTGAGGCTGGACCAATGTCGCATAGAGGGGAAGTATCATCTCCCTGGACCGGCTTGAGATGCATCTTTGGATGCACAACAAGGTGCTGTTGGCTTTGCTGGCTGCGGTTTGGTATTGGTGGCTCATGTTCATCTTGGAGTCAATAATGACTCTAAGATCCCGTTCTGCCTCTGTGCTCTCAAGGGGAAAGTTCCCCAGCTTGTATGTATGCTGTGGATTCCTTCTCCCAAGCTGTAGTACCCTGCACTTATCCACATTGAAGCCCATCCTATTACCATCCGCCCACTTCTGTAGTCTGTCTAAATCTAATTGCAGCCTCTCTCTCCCTTCAAGTGTGCCTACCTCTCCCCATGTCTTGGTGTCATAGGCAAACTTGGACAACGTGTTTTCCACCCCCTTGTCCAAGTCGCTGATGAAGATGTTGAACAGTGTAGGCCCCAGGACCGAGCCCTGGGGGACCCCACTCTTCACATCCCACCAGGTCGAGTATGACCCATCCAACACCACTCTCTGGGTGCGTCCCATCAGCCAATTTCTGACCCGTCCAACTGTGTAGGTATCAATGCCACAGTTGCTTAATTTATTAAAGAGAATGGGGTGAGAGACAGTGTTAAAAGCCTTCTTAAAGTCCAGAAAGACTACGTCCATGGGGACACCATCATCCAGGGATTTAGTTACCTGGTCATAAAAGGCCATCAGGTTGGTCTGGCAAGACCTGCCTTTGATGAACCCATTTTGATTTCCCCTGCGCATGATCTCGCCTGCTGGCCCCTCACAGATGTGATCCTTGATAATTTTTTCAAGGATTTTCCCCAAGACCAATGTGAGGCTTATGGGCCTATAGTTACTTGGGTCCTCCTTTCTCCCTTTCTTATAAATGGGGACCACATTAGCTAGTTTCCAACCTCTGGGCACCTGGTCCATGGACCACAATTACTCGTACTGCTGGGCCAAGGGCACAGCAATGACCCCCGCCAGCTCTCTCACACCCGTGGGTGGAGGGCATCAGGGCTCACAGATTTAAAAACAACCAGCCCTTCCAGAAGATCCCTAACTACTTCTGCACAGGCCTGAGGCCTGGCAGTGCTATCCCCAAGATTGCCCCTACCTGTGGTGGGAGAGCTGTCCTGGTCCCTGTCCAAGAATACAGAGGCAAAGAACTTGTTAAAAATTTCAGCTGGTGTGCTGGATTCCTGCTACTCTTTACTCCACAGGTGTTAAGGACTCTTCTTTTTAAATGGTATTGATGTTCCATTTATCAAGTTATCCTTCCTTTTGCAATGTTGCTGTCTATTAGCTATTCCTGGTAATGTCTCTCTCCTGTTTCACAGCCCTGCAGATCTGCTTCTAGTTCTAGATCAAAATCTTAACTTGGCTATGATAATATTAACTTAGTCACATTAACTGAAGTACAGAGATGATTGACAGATAAGTGTTGGGTGTACTGTCCAGATGCTCAAAAAGACTAGATTTTGTTTAACAAATCTGAAAAAAAGAGATGTACAGTTAACCATTTGACTATAATGACAACAGGACTTAATAACACAATGTCTTTGGACTATTTTTGTCTATTTTTTTGCGTTTTATTTAAACTATATATATAATGGACCCCTCAGAAGTGCTGCTGCCAAGTCAGGGATGCTGCCTGGGAGCTGAGGCCTTAGACAGTGGATCAAGCCTGAGGGTGCAGCCAGAGAAAAAGTGGGCCAAGAGTGTGACAGCTGAAATCCTGATAGGTGCGCAGAAGCCTGATGGTGCACTTCTTTAAAGGGGCAGTGCTTGAGGGAAGAGCATAAGCTCTAGGTGGGCATGGACTTAGCTGGGAAGGCAGACCTAATTGTTAAGTGGACCAGTGAGGTTAATCCTGGCCCCAGGACCACCTCCCCAACAAACCAAGAGAACATCAAAGTTATGGCAGGCAAAAAACTGGAGGTAAGGTAGGGGTTGGGAAGAAGCTGGTGGGTGGGTCAGAACACATGGGGAGGCAGGGGGGGGCAGCAGGTGCTGGTGGCAGACCCCCAAAGGTGCAATATTTGGCCTAGCACTCCCTGCACTTTGGGTGAGCATCTTTGCAACTGCCTTCTGGTTCTCCAACACTAGTGTTTGCAGAGCCTGTTGAAATTGCACATCATCTCTTCCATATTTGCCTCCCACTTCTGGGTCTTCTTGTCTTGCCATTTATGTTGTTCATTAGCACTAGTCTGCTGTTAAGCCAACAGCCATACTAGCTGTTCCATGTTCATATCATAGTTTTATTCCTCTAAGTGGCTTCTCAAGCCACTTCTAACAGTCCTTTTCAAGCCTGTCAGTCCTCATTTGGCTCAGTGATCCTTCTTTACTAACTAGATAAACTGAATCACTCTTCAAAGGTTTCTCAGCTGATGCACCAAAATACTGCACCTTTGGCGGTCTGCTACCCTGGTACCTCCTACCCCCCCTGTCTACTGGCTCTTTCTCATCCCTCACCTTACCTCCAGCTTTACCTGCTACAACTTTGATGTTCATCTGGTTGGTTGGGGAGGCAGTCCCTGGGGCCAGGGTAGTCTCACTGGTCCACTTGCCAGTCAGGTCTGCCTTCTTAGCTAGGTCTGCCCAACCTGGGGGCCTGTGTTTTCCCCTCAAGCACTGCCTCTCAAAGGTAGTACTCCATCAGGCTTCCAAGCACCTGTCAGGGCTTTAGGTGTCACATCTTTGGCGCCCTTCTTTCTGGCTGCACCCTCAGCCTTGGCCCACTCTCTTAAGAACTCAGCTCCCATCCTCAGCCTGTCTTGTTTGGGGCTAGCTTCTGGTACTTATAGTAGGGAGTGCCACCTAGTCACCTCAACTCATGGCCTCCTCTTCCTCTGCACCACAACCCAGTCCTCCAGTCTCAAGTTCAAAATGGAACATAAACACAAGAAAGCTGCTTCAAAAACAAGGAGACTCTCTCAGTCAGGATTAATATTGTCCACAAGCCATACCTTCCTTGAAATCACCTTACCTAACTCCCCTATATGGCTTAGTTGCCTGCTTATCTGTCTCCAGCAGCCCGTCTGTCCTGGGAGCTCCTTTTGCTACTACATGCAGGAAAAGATCTTTGTGTATTGTCAGAGACTAGGCTAACATACCAAAGCCCAACTTTCTTCCAGACATGTGACCGGATCCTCAGCACCCAGGGACCAGGTGCAGCTAATTGCTTCATTAACCTCCTGGCCTTTTTAGGCCTTGGCTCAGTCCACCTGCCCAGCTATTCCTTGCTGCCCTTCCTACCTCTGAGTTTTCTATCCTTTTGTTCCGTCCTAATAACAGGGGCAGGGGTTCCCTGTTACAATAAGATAGCAGGTTTAGTACACATTCCAACAAAAGTTGTATTTGTTTTTTTATTTGAACTTAAACTGAATGATATAGTTCTGGGCCCCAAATGTATTAATAAAGCGTCTATTTTTTTCCTTTAAAAGGAGAAAAATATATGTTGTGTTACATGTGATGATAGATCACACTACCTGCATCCCCCCTTTCAAAATCCTAGATCTGTCTGTGGGTGGACACATGTATATTTAGAGCAGCTGCTACATTCTAACTGTTATGTGTGAATGAGCAGAGAATGATGCAAATGTAGCCAGACTACTCCAACCTAAACCCTAGATCAATGGTTCTCAAACTTTTTTTTTCATGGGTAACTTGAAAATTGCTGAGAGTCTTGGTGACCACTTAATAATTTTTTTTTTCAAATCAAAGCACACAACTCATATTTTAATATTAGTAGTCTTACCTTACAAGTACAGATCTATTTCTAGTGATCACAGATTGAAATATTTTACAATTTTTCTCTAAACAGTGACCATACACTCTTCAGCAGACTTGAGTTATAAGAAGCATAGTTAAGACTAGATCCATGAAAAACTGAAGGTGCAGTCAGATGTGCATTTGCAGCCCTTTCAAAGAAATGGGACATTTCAAATGGGAAGATTTAATTCAGCTTCATTTAGCGTAGAGGTTCTCAAACTGTGTTCTGCGGACTGCCACTGGTCCACAAGCTCCACTCAGGTGGTCCACAGAAAGGTTGCAGAACAATCAAGAATATCTGTACTTGTAAGGTAAGACTACTGATATTAAAATATGAGTTGCGTGCTTTGATTTGTAAAACAAAAGTAAATGGAACTATGGTAGATAACTCAATAGTAAATTTTGTCATACTATTGAATTATCTACTATAGTTCTATTTAGTTTTGACTGTGAAGGTTTCTTCATCCTACTGGATAAGATGGACATATCGTTCTGGTGCAAATTTCAACATACTGTACTAATTTTCCTGGGACCTGATTATATGCCTTTCCTAGATCAAAAACTAGCATAAATACTTTCCCTTGGGGTGCTCTGGTGTAGTGCCCGAAGACTGGAAGAAGGCCAATGTGGTGCCTATCTTCAAGAAAGGGAGGAAAGTGGATCTGGCTAACTATAGGCCCATCAGCCTGACTTCTATCCCAGGGAAGATCTCAGAAAAGTTTATTAAAGAGGCCATCCTTAATGGACTGGCCGATGCCAACATCTTAAGGGATAGCCAGCATGGGTTTGTTGCGGGTAGGTCTTGATTGATCAATCTCATTTCCTTCTACAACCAGGTGACCTATCACCTGGACAAGGGAGAAGAGATTGATGTCATATATTTTGACTTCAAAAAAGCTTTCAATGTGGTATGCCATGATCACCTCTTGGTGAAACTGGCCAATTGTCGCCTTGGGTCCACCACGATCCACTGGCTGGAAAACTGGCTCTGCGGTCGGACCCAGAGGGTAGTAATTGATGGAAGTCACTCATCATGGTGTCCTGTGACCAGTGGGGTCCCCCAAGGCTCTTTCCTTGGACCCATATTGTTCAACATCTTCATTAATGATGTGGACACTGGAGTCAGAAGCGGACTGGCCAAGTTCGCCGATGACACCAAACTTTGGGGCAAAGCATCCACACCAGAAGACAGGCGGGTGATCCAGGCTGACCTGGACAGGCTCAGCAAGTGGGTGGATGAGAATCTGATGGTGTTCAACCCCGATAAATGCAAGGTTCTCCACCTTGGGAAGAAAAACCCGCAGCATCCTTATAGGCTTGGCAGTGCTATGCTGGCTAGCACTATGGAAGAAAGAGACTTGGGGGTCATCATTGACCACAAGATGAACATGAGCCTGCAGTGTGATGCTGCGGCTAGTAAAGCGACCAAAACTCTGGCTTGCATCCATAGATGCTTCTCAAGCAAATCCCGGGACGTCATTCTCCCCCTGTACTTGGTCTTAGTGAGGCCGCAGCTGGAGTACTGCGTCCAGTTTTGGGCTCCACAATTAAAAAAGGATGTGGAGAATCTTGAGAGAGTCCAGAGAAGAGCCATGCACATGATCAGAGGTCAGGAAAACAGACCTTATGATGACAGGCTGAGAGCTATGGGGCTCTTTAGCCTGGAAAAGTGCAGGCTCAGGGGCGATCTGATGGCCACCTATAAGTTTATCAGGGGTGACCACCAGTATCTGGGGGAACATTTGTTCACCAGAGTGCCCCAAGGGATGACGACTAGGTTGAACGGTCATAAACTACTACAAGACCATTTCAGGCTGAAGAATTCCTTTACTGTCCGAGCCCCCAAGGTCTGGAACAGCCTGCCACCGGAGGTGGTTCAAGCGCCTACATTGAACACCTTCAAGAGCAAACTGTATGCTTATCTTACTGGGATCCTATGACTCCAGCTGGCTTCCTGCCCTTTGGGCAGGGGGCTGGACTCGATGATCTTCCGAGGTCCCTTCCAGCCCTAATGTCTATGAAATCTATGAAATAATGTTTTTTCCCCTCCTAATTATAGTATAATCATGTTTGAGGTGAATATGGCATTGGATATATGCTTTCCAGCATGAAAACACATTCACTTTCCAATTTTCAAGGACTTCACACAGACATCTTTCAAAAATATTCTTCTGAAGTTTATAACTTTCTTTACATTAAAGGCCACACATTTCATCAAGCGATTCCCTATAAAAACAAAGAATTAAACTAAAGCCTTTTGTCCTTGAGACACTAAACTGTGTGCTACAGGAAGAAGACAAGAGACCAAGGTGGCACCAATGTTCAAAGTCATTGGAGGATCAGACAATTAATAGAAGTGTGCCCAGGTGAAAATAGTACATGAACTATTCTTCATGATGCAGAGAAAAGCAAGAATATACTATTCTTGCCAGTTTAAACTGACATAAAATCCTTCCCAATATTCTTGCTCTGACCATGAGAATCTAAGCAAAACAATACCAGATAGGCATCTAGAAAGACTATTCTATTTTATATGAAAGAGCAGTACTTGACCTCATCATCTCATCTCCAGCTGCCAATAATCTCTGCTTCAAAGAAAGAGAAGAGACAGCCCAGAATATATCTAACTGTCCATGATGGGGGGAATTTTTTTTTTCTATCTCCCACAGGTGAGCAAGAAAACCCCTCAAGCACAAAAAACTGATTGCAATTGCAGTCGGAATTCAGATCTTCAAGTGCTATCAAAATGTCAAGAACACCATAAATAATTTTGTTCTGAACAAGACCCTTAAAGGAAGGGGATAAACACGTGGAGTCACAGATCTACCGATTCCAAAACAGAGGGAACCACCATAACCACTTGAACTACTTTAGACACGCAAGCAATGGAATTTCTCCTAGAAGCTTGATTAAAGTATATATTTTAAAAAGATACCTAATTTTGTATTAGACTCCAGGCAATTGTAAGTCTGCCACCTCCCCTGATAAGCTCTTCCAATATTTAATTACCTTCACAACTAGAAAATTGAATCTTATTTCAAGGTTGAGTTTGTCTAACTTCTCCTTTTAGCTATGGGATCTTGTTATGCTTTTGTCAGCCAGGCTGAAAATCTCTCCACTATCAGATATCATTTTTTTTAATGTGTAAGTACCTAGATGAACAAGCAAGTCACCCATCAACTTTCACTTTACTAAGTTGGATCAGTTGAGGTGATTAATTTTCACATTGTATGGCTTGTTTTTCAGCCACATATGATTTTTTTTTTCAAACTCCCTCTAGTAATTTGGTATCCTTCTTGAAGTAAAGACACATTAATTTGTACACAATATTTTTTTTAACTAATGCACGTGCACATGAATCAAATAAAGAAGGAAATCCATGTGAAGTGATGAGCTTAGTGGAAGTTTAGCCTGTATTTTTTTTAAAGATTTGATATATGTTGAGATTGAAAGGTTAGTAATACCCTTAAAGAAAAATGACAGACCAATTGCCAGAGGAAAGATAAAATCTAACAAGTAAAACTGAATGAAACACATATTGCTGCTATAACAGGAAGAAAATCTTGTTAATCAAAACAGACCTTGAAACAATTCCTTTATTCCTTTTGGATAGCATTAGTTGTATTTTGCAAACCTAAGCTTCCTGTTCATATGTTACCTGATACCACCTGACTAATTATACAAGTGATGCTGTTTGCTGTTGTTAGGAATGACCATATGATTTCTGCCATCCGGTGCGGTACAAGAAGCAGCCAAGACAACCTAAATATGACTCATGAGCATGGTGGGGAGGAGGTAAAAGGCAGATCTTGCATGTTAAGTTCCTCCCTCTGCAGTGTATGATTGTCCATTTAACAAGCCTCAACAAGGTCCCGTACAGATACATCATAAGAAAGAGTCCTCCTGCCCCCAAAAGTTTACAATCGAAATACATGAAACAGATGAGGGGAAGAGCAGGAAGGACACAAAGGTTTGTTGTAATTTGCCCAATAATACAGAATGAGTTGATAAATGTACCTGAAATAGAATCTAGATCTGATGAATCCAAGGGAGTGAAACAGTACTTACTGAGTGCATTTACACAAATAATGAATGTGATAAAATAAACTCCAGCGTAGTTTGTGTTGTGGCCCTATAACAGTTTGTGTGGGAGTCAGCTGCTCCTGGGTGCAGCATTTACATGTGTGCTTGGGACTACAGCAGTTTGAACCAGGGTGGACTGGCAGGGGGACCGGGGTGTCAGTCCCAGGCTGTAGGTGGCAGTGTTGGGTGGCAGAGGGGCTGGCTGGGACACAAGGGTGCTACAGTGTGGGGCTAGCTGGCAGGCAGCCCCCATATTTTAGCACCTTCATGCCCCAGCTAGCCACTGTCACAGTCTACATGTTTGATTGCACTTAAGCACTTCACTGTAAGATAGTACTATTCCCAACAGTAGTATTTTAGAATGGATTTAATTAAACTACTGCACCCTAACCCTGGCACAGGTGTAGACTGTGATGCTTCACTGCAAAGCTAATTAGTTTACTCTGCAGTAAAGTTCATGTGTAGATGCACCCACTCTCTATGATTTTTCTACCTTTGAAAACAAGGGGTTTTCCACTGAAGTTAATGCTTGTCACTGTTAGATCTAGTTCTGTCACTTTTTATGTCAGTTTTGACAGCCAACGTACAGATGCTATCATTCAACAATGGCAAAATGGTACATCAATAAGCTATGATCAAGTGATGGTGATGCATCTTTGTGGGTATAGCAGTGGAGCAGCTTGATGTAGGGGACTGAATTAAATTTTAATTTAAAGTTCATTTAAATAAACACAGGCTGTATTTACAGGAGACGCTGACTGTGCAGTAGTTCATTACTACTTCTCAGTAACTTGTTACTACTGTGCAGTAGCACCATGTGGCATGAAGTGTGATGTGACATTACTGTGCAGTAGCAAGGAGTTACAGCTCAGTCAGCATCACCAGAAAGTCAGTTGGGGACACTACTGTGCAGTAGTTCTGGTTACTACACAGTAATTTAGTACTTGTGTATGCAAGTAATAAATAACTGCTGCACAGTAACAACTGCACAGTCAGTGTCTTGTGTAGACATGGCCACAGACATTTATAGCTGATTTTTTTTTTACCTGCAGTCTTTAGTTACTTGTTTCTATAGTTTTAAAACTCATTACGGTCATAGTGTTCTCCACACAGATATTCTGCTTTCTTGATTTGTGTTATTTGGATATTAGGTAACATAGTATATTTTCTTTTTCATTAAAATCTCACAAATATAGCATAGCCTTGCACACATTAACATGGGGATTATTATTTTCATGACCTATGTGAGCTATCAGTATTTGTCAATAAATATTCTCACTTTAAATTAAAAAAGAAATACATTCTGATCTCCAGAAGTGTATCAGAGAACATAAGCTTACATTGAGATCCTCCTGATTACATCATGGTCAAATACATTATAATTTTTACGAGGTATATAACTACAGGTAAATTGTTACAATTGTGTTGATGGACTGTGTCATCCTATTTTCAAACAATGTTATATCTGGGTTTAACACCAAGAAAAAACAGTGGTATAAACATAGCATATTATTTTCAATCTTGTAATTTAATATTAGATTCACACTTGGATGTCACGCTGATTTTGCTTTCAGTGGGGTGGTGTGGGGGGCCCTGCCATGGCAGGACATGGACAATTCAATGCCACATCTTCCTGCTTTACCTGTGATAAGATAAAAGCCGCTTTTGATATTTCAGTCGTTATGGCTGGTAGTTGTGAGTGATGGGTGTTCTTAAAGTTTTTAAGAATAGAATATAAGAACAAAAGCAGTGACATGTTAGGTCAGGTCCATCTACCCAATATCCTGTCCCTGACAATGTTTTAGAGAGAGAGAATATAAACAGAACAAGTCTAAGGTGATTCATCCCTTGTTATACCCTCCCTGATATCCAAAATCATTAGTCTAGGGATATCAGAGGATATAAGCCTGACTTCTGTTTAATATCTATTAGTGGAACTTTCCTCCATGAATTTATCTAATCTCTTTTTGAAACTGTTTTTACTATCCGCAAGTTCCATAATTTAACAATGCACTGCATAAAAATATATATATATATATTTCTCCTGTTCTAAACCTGCCTTCAGGTAATTTCAGTGGATACCTCCAAGTTCTTATGTCCTGGGGCTTGTTGAATAACAGTTTCCTAGTCACTTTATCCACCCACAGACTTCATATTGCTCTTCACTCAGCCTTCTCCATTCCAAACTGAAGAATCCTAGTCTCTTCAATTTCCTCTGCTATGGCAGCTGCTCCATATCCATGATCACGTTTCTTGACATTTTCTCTTCCTTTTTCCTTCCACTAAATACTTTTTGAAATGAGGAGACCAGAACTGCACCACCGTATTAAAGATGGGGATTTACCATTGATTTATATAGTGTCATGATGATGTTTTCAGTTTTCTTTTCAATTCCTTTTTTAATGATGCTTACTGTTTTATTGACTTTTTTAGTCACTGCTGCACATTGAGCTTATACATTTAGAGAACCATCTACAATGACTCCTAGGTTTCTTTCCTGGGTCATAATAACTAGTCCAAAGCCTAGCACTGTACATGTGTAAGGCAGGTTGTTTTTCCCCTGTGCATTATTTTGCACTTGTCAATATTGCTCTGCCCATTTTTGCCCACTCATTTAGTCTGTACAATGTTTCTGCAGCTCCTAATCAGCTTGGAATTTGACTACTTGGAAGCATTTAGCATTGTCTGCTGACTTTGAGATTTCACTGTGCAGTCCCTTTTCCAGGGCATGCCTGGATGCCTTTATGTCCTCTACTTTTCTCTTGAAGAGAGAAATAGAGGACATAAAGGCGTCAGGTTTTGTATCATTAGAGGATAGAGGACAGAGTAGCAGAAAATCAGAATGTCCTCTATGATGGCCACCCTGATGATAGCAGTTAGACTATAACCTGTTTAGGATCGTTTAGGTAAGGAAGATCCTGTCTTGAGTTACGGGTTAGACTAGATGACCTCCTGAGGTCTCTTCCAGCCCTAATTTTCTTTTTTTTTTTTTTTTAATTCTAAGCATCTGACATTTGCTGGTGGCTGAGCAAAGTTGAATAATTTTAAAAAGAATCTAAATATGAGTCATATTACCTAAAATATTTTTTTCACTATTAGTCTCAGATGGGGTTTCATTTTTAATTTAATTTATCTTCATGACTGGCTGAGGTTACTTGATTCCATGATCTAAAACAGGAAAGCCTCCATCCTAGTTAGCTAATATGGCATCTTATTTTAAACAATAAGGACAGTATTTCTGGATGTGGACATACAATACATTTACTTTTGAGTAATTTGATTTTACACTGGGATAAAAGTGGAACAGATAGACTGCATACACATTAACATTTCTGTAAGTTATTCCCTCTTCACCGCCCCCTCCCCCCCTGAAACGAGAAGTAACTGTGTAATAAGGTTGTATGGGTGCTTCAATGCTGTGTCTACTCTCCTAGTTAATTTCATCCCAGGGTAGCTGTTTGCCAATGTGAAGAGGTAATAACAAAAAACCAAATGGAGAAAACAGGAAAGGAGTTTGAGCAGGGAGAATGGTGCTTCAGAAGCAGCGGTTCCCTGCAGATAAAAAAGCCCGGGTAAGGGTGGTGCAGCCTGGAGGAGGAGATGGGAGTGAGAGAGGACACTGGGAGTGAAAGCTGGAAGAAAACAGCTGGGCTGGACAGATCCCGGGGATTGACCCAGCGAGAGAGAGAAGACACGACTGGGGAAGGAGGCTGGGAGTCTCTGGAGCAGGCAAATTGACTCCCCAACCACGCGAAAGAAAAAAGAGATGTGTGGGGATGGAGAGAAGTCAGGAGAAAGAAAGAGCTGAGGATGCTCCTGAAAGAAAGAAAGACACAAACAAACAAAAACAAGTTGAGGTACTCTGATTTGGTTTCAGTGTTTTACTTTGATGGGGACAAACTGTTCTTAAGAAGGGGTTTGAGGGGAACATGAAGAGAGAGCCAGAGTGGAGGCTACTTCGCCACCCTAACAGAAAGAATACGGGAGTTGCCTAAAGGGATTAACAAGAAAAAATATTATATAAAAAGAAAGAAAGGAAGAAACTGGAAGTAATTTTTTTTTGTGTAGTTAAAGAAACTGTTCCATAGTTTATTTATAGTGTAGTGTATTACCAAAGAAGAAATTTCATAAGAGTTGTTTATAAAAGACCATTAGAAAAAAGAGTCTTGATACCTATGTGGTTTATATATAGTTGTGAATGTAAAAGAAGAAAGGATAATAAAGAGAATTGTTCAACCCCAATAAAACTGAGATTTGACTGATGACGAAAAATCTGTGGTGTCGGTTGTGTGAGCCATCGACTAGGTTGTATCATGGAAAGGAAGCTCGATAGATTGCCAGTGTCTTACTGCGGTAATAATACCTCCTGACTAATAACACTGAAATTAATAAAGGTGTGGCACATGAGAGCTGAGATAAACCGCAGGAAGACATAGACAAGGCAATCAGGTGGATCATCACAGTGCACCGCAAACTGGCTCCCCTGCCAACCAAGTCCTGTAATAGCATAGCCTGAAAACAGCAAACTAGTTATATATATACTACTTAGTATAAAATAAACTTACTATGGAGCGAAATCCAGGGTAAATTATTCAGCAGTACTAATCTTGTGTGGCCACAACCTGAAATGTGCATATTGATATGGTTGTATAGTAGTTAGATCATGCTTGTTTTTACCATTTATTTTGTTGGCCACTCTAGATTGCATCAGTTAATAATAATAATGATAGTAGTAATAATAGTAATAATAATAATACTAGGGCTTATATGCATGAGAACATTTCATTCGCATATCTTGGACGTTCTTTTACACTGACATAGTTAAACGGATACAGTATACATTGGGGTGTGCAAAATATGGCCCACAGGCCAGATCCAACCCACCAGGCAATTTAATTTGGCCCATAGGCGGGTGCCTATCAATTCACTGTATCCAGCCCAGCCCCAGGTTGCTCCTGCTGTGCTTCATAGATTTCATAGACCTTAGGGCTGGAAGGGACCTCGGAAGATCATCAAGTCCAGCCCCCTGCCCAAAGGGCAGGAAGTCAGCTGGGGTCATAGGATCCCAGCAAGATAAGCATACAGTTTGCTCTTGAAGGTGTTCAATGAAGGCGCTTGAACCACCTCCGGTGGCAGGCTGTTCCAGACCTTGGGGGCTCGGACAGTAAAGAAATTCTTCCTTATGTCCAGCCTGAAACGATCTTGTAGTGGTTTGTGACCATTCGACCTCGTCATCCCTTGGGGCGCTCTGGTGAACAAACGTTCCCCCAGATACTGGTGGTCACCCCTGATAAACTTGTAGGTGGCCATCAGATCACCCCTGAGCCTGCGCTTTTCCAGGCTAAAGAGCCCCAGGGCTCTCAGACTGTCATCGTACGGTCTGCTTCCCTGACCTCTGATCATGCGTGTAGCTCTTCTCTGGACTCTCTCAAGCTTCTCCACATCCTTTTTGAATTGTGGAGCCCAAAACTGGACACAGTACTCCAGCTGTGGCCTCACTAAGGCCTAGTACAGGGGGAGAATGACGTCCCGGGATTTGCTTGAGAAACATCTATGGATGAAAGCCAGCGTTTTGGTCGCTTTACTAGTCATAGCATCGCATTGCAGGCTCATGTTCATCTTGTGGTCAATGATGACCCCCAAGTCTCTTTCTTCCATAGTGCTAGCCAGCATAGCACTGCCGAGCCTATAAGGATGCTGCGGGTTTTTCTTCCCAAGGTGGAGAACCTTGCATTTATCGGGGTTGAACACCATCAGATTCTCATCTGCCCACTTGCTGAGCCTGTCCAGGTCAGCCTGGATCACCCGCCTGTCTTCTGGTGTGGATGCTTTGCCCCAAAGTTTGGTGTCATCGGCGAACTTGGCCAGTCCGCTTCTGATTCCAGTGTCCACATCATTAATGAAGATGTTGAACAGTATGGGTCCAAGGACAGAGCCTTGGGGGACCCCACTGGTCACAGGACACCATGATGAGTGACTTCCATCAATTACTACCCTCTGGGTCCGACCGCAGAGCCAATTTTCCAGCCAGTGGATCGTGGAGGACCCAAGGTGACAATTGGCCAGTTTCTCCAAGAGGCGATCATGGGACACCAGATCGAAGGCTTTTTTGAAGTCAAGATATATGACATCAATCTCTTCTCCCTTGTCCAGGTGATAGGTCACCTGGTCGTAGAAGGAAATGAGATTGGTCAAGCAAGACCTACCCGCAACAAACCCGTGCTGGCTATCCCTTAAGATGTTGACGTCGGCCAGTCCATTAAGGATGGCCTCTTTAATAAATTTTTCTAAGATCTTCCCCAGGATAGAAGTCAGGCTGATGGGCCTATAGTTAGCCGGATCCACTTTCCTCCCTTTCTTGAAGATAGGCACCACATTGGCCTTCTTCCAGTCTTCGGGCACTACACCAGGGTGCCAAGAGTTTTCAAAGATCCGTGCTAGAGGCTGGGCTATGATGCTCGCCAGCTCCTTGAGTACCCTGGGGTGAAGATTGTCAGGGCCGGCTGACTTGAAGGTATCCAGCTTCTCAAGATGTTCCTTCAGAAAGTCAGCATTAATGGAGGGCAGGGGATCACCCTCACTCGGACTTCCTGGCCCTGTAGCGGGCATGGGCGTCCCATGGGGCTGACTCCCACCCTCATCTGCAAGATGGCTTTGACCTTGGCCCCATGGGCAAGGGATAAGCAGTGGGCAAGGGAAGGGCAGCAGTGGCATGTGGGCAGGGGCTGGTGGTGGGTGGGAAGATAGGGCAGCAGCAAGGGAATGGCGGTGGTGTGAGGGGCCAGGGGAAGTGATGGCGGTAGCAGGCATGTGGGGAGGAGTGGCGGTGGCGGGTGGGAGTAAGTGACAGCTGGGTGGGAGTACAGAGCCTGCGCCCATGCCAGCAGGGACCCAAGGTGGGGCAGCAGGAGTGTGGAGCCCAGGCCGGTGGGGGCACGGTATCCACCTGGCTCCATTACATGCGGTTCACATGCAGTACCTGCATTCTGTGCCCAAGCCACGGGCCTCTGGGGAGAGCCAAGTGCAATGGAGCTGGCAGCCCAGCCCACTCACTTCTATCCACATGTCATGGGGAATGGCAGGGAGCTTCATGCTATGGAGCCAGGTTGGCTCCATCCCTCTCCCTGCTGCCCCTGCTGAGCCCCATGACCTGCACTGCTGACTTCATTACATAGGGCTCAACTCTAGTGGTGTGGGGCTTAGGCATATGCACCCCATATGATGGAGATGGTGGCCTGGCCACATGCAGTCCTGGGGATCACTGAGACCATGCATCACTGGGGAGCTCCACCTGCTGCTGCCCCGGGCAGCAGGTGCTGGACACAATGTGGGGGGGGGGGTGTTTGTAGGGGGGGCTCACATGCACACCTCATCATACACATGCACCCTCACCCCCTATGCACAGCCCCTCACCCCTCCTACATACACTCCCAACCACCTTCCCCCTCCATACACCCACAACCTTCCCCACATACCCACAGCCCCCACAAGCCCCATACCTACCCACCCACACCCTCACACATCCCCACAAACACACTCCCTACAAACCTCTCAAATCCACCCCCCACACACCCTGGCCCACCCTCCCACATCCCCCCACCCTCAATATATAAGAACAAGACTTTATTTTGAGCTATTATGCAACCACCTCTATATACGCGATGCAAACACATAAAACAGGACAAAATATTTTTTTGAAATAAAATTAAATTATGTTATTGTAGATGTTTAGTTTTTAGTATATAATTGATTTTTTTCTGGTTCCCAAAAAAAGTACTTTTGGAGGCAAGGTAAGGGACTTCTGTCCCAGGATGGTGGGGGGTAGGGCACCTGTTAAGGGGCAGGGCTATCCTTGCAGCCCTCAATACCTCACCAAAACTTGTTAAGCAGCCCTCCAGCCAAAATAAATTCCTACCCCTAGGATACATCAATGTTCTTAACTTAGTGTAAGAGTAGTGTATTTCACTTTAAAAAGTAAGTTTTATATCAAGATAAATATGCTCATACAGTCTTTTTGATCCATTTACTTATGTTTGTTTAAATTCACATCTTGAGTTATACCTGTTTAACTTTTTCATGTAGACAAGCTCTAAGAAGAAATATTTCAAATATATAAGGGTATACAGTTATGACTCCATACAGGTGGTTGTAAACTGGTTGAACTACATTACAAAATATTTTAGAAAAATAACAGCATTGATATAGGAACATGACCTGCTTTTATTCAATGGAAACTTTTGATTACTAAAGACTGCATTTTTTTACTGCTGGACTTTGCTCTTTAGTTTGGAGAAGCAACATTTGTTTGGTAACATCTTTTATTGGATGAAGTTGGTAGAGATGTCTATAAAGCTTTCAGACACAAAATGCCCTTCCTCAGGTCTAGGAATGAAGCATATCAGAGGAAGAATATTTTATTCCCAAGAGCTTGCCTAAACTATCTGCCAACTATTCAGTTCACCCAGTAAAAGGTATTTACCAAGTAAATCTTTCTCTTTACAGACCCTTTTAGAAGTTTGGAGTTACTTGACTCCACACATTAAAAAGTGGGCCTTGATTGTGGTAAGTAAAGCTTATAAGTAAATCATAATGAATATGTTTTAATATATGATGATGCAGGACCTGGGTTACATGTAAATCTAGTTTCAAGCGGACATGCAACTCTGCAAGCTATTATAGCATACAGTGTTTCTCCATGTTATTGATAATATATTGTTACAACTAACTGGTAACTTAGATTTTAAAGTAACAAACTTCAAAGAGCTCAATTGCCTTATGGACTGGGGGAAAGAAAGGGAAAAAAGCTTCTTTGATTTACGAATGAATGTGGGTATATGGAAGAGCCCGAACTGCATTTATCCAGGTAATTAAAGAGGGAATTCAGGCTGGATTTGACTCTGCTGACTTAGAGTTAATGATTCAGATTTGTGTTTTAAAGGACTTTAAATGCAAATATCAACTCCTTACAACTCTTTGATGGGATAGAGCAATTGTTAACTTTTGTTCAGAATCCTGGATGATGTCATTTGCTTAGTAACCTGAGTCAGCATCTGCATAATGAGGTCAAGCAGCCTCACAATGAAAATGAAACTAGCTCAGTGACAAGAAAAGAATGTTGTTTTTTTTTAAATGGAAGTGAAAAGAAGAATGGAGGAAAAAAGACTAGAAGCATTTTGCTTATGAGATTACCCTTCTTGTGATTTATGGAAATGAGGGCACAAAGTACGATTGCTTCTTATTCAGCATATTAATAGCATAGTGGATTTTTTCCCATATCTTTCATTTCTAGTGTTTCTGTAGGTTAGACCTAATTATTACGTATTTATTTATATAGTAGCATAATTTATTGAGATTAAAATAAATCCAATGAATATTTCTCTTTTCAAAGAGTTGGCTGCTTAAGTAAAATATAACATTTTGAACAGAGATGAGGCAAGCACTGTGCTTTTCTCATTGTGACTGGATGCTACTATAAAATTAAATACTTAGATAATGGTTATGATAATAAAAGAAGTGCTAGTGATTAGAAAAATGAAGATTGAAAAAAATTAAGAAACAGAAGTTGGCTTTTATTCTATGGCTAGGGACAGAAATTACACAGAAAATCGGAATGTCCTCTATGATGGCCACCCTGGTTGAGAAATGGGTGGGGCTGGAAAACCCAGCTTGGGACCATAGCCAGGTCTGCCTGGTAGGGATGGAGCAGCCCCTGCCAGGCTTTTTCCTACTTGAGTGGAGGGGGAGGGAGCATGGCCAGATGCCGGCCCAGCTGGCATGCTGAGGTGGAGGGAAGGGAGGTAGGTTTAACCCCCTCTCCCACCAGCTTGGGATGCTTTCCTGGCAAGGGTGCAGTGGTCCCTGCCAGACTTTTTCCTGCTCCCTGATCGAGTGGACGGGGTGGAGGCATGGCCAGAGGGGAAGGAGGGTGGAGAGGTATTAAACCCCTTCTCTATCCCCTCCACCTCAGCATTCCAGTCCAGGGATGGTTCCACTTGAGCAGGGAGCAGGGAAAAACCTGGGAGGGGCTGCTGGTACCCAAATGGGGTACCATGTCAGTGAGAGAGGGGTTTTAAACACCCCTGGGACCTGAGCTGGGGTCTGCTTGGCAGAGGCTTGGCATCTCCTGCCTGGCTTTGCTCTACTCATGGGTCCAGTGCCCAGCACACTGAAGAGGAGGGAAGGGAAGAGGGTTTAAACCCCATCCCCCACCAGCATGGGACCCTATTTGGGGTTTCCCTGCCTCGGCACAGGAGCCCCTGCCTGGCTTTTCCCTGCTGACCACTCAAGTGGAGCGGGTGGATGGACATGGCCAGATGCTAGCCCCAGGACCATAGGCTGAAGTGGAGGAGAGGGAGAGGGGTTTAAACCAGGTCTTTAGGGGGGGCAGCCTCTGCCAGGCTTCTGCCCCCACCCCCCACTCAAGGGAGAGAGGGAAAAGCAGCTCCTGCTATGGTTTTGTCCCCACACCCCACTCCTCACTTGAGTAGAGAGTGGGGTCTGTGGCCATGCCCCACCCAGAGACAGCAGGCTGAGTTGGGGAGTGGGTTAAACCCTCTTCCTGATCACAGAATCATAGAATCATAGAAGTAGGGTTGGAAGGGACCTTGTAGATCTTCAGGTCCGACCCCCCGCCTGGGCAGGAAGAAAACTGCTCAAATGACCCCAGCCAGGTAGGCATCAAGCCGCTTCTTAAAGACCCCCAGGGTAGGATCCAGCACCACTTCCCTTGGAAGTTGGTTCCAGATCCTAGCCACCCTAACTGTGAAGTAATTCCTACGGATGTCTAATCTAAACCTACTCTCCAACAACTTGTGGCTGTTATTCCTTGTTATCCCGGGGGGCGCTAGGGGAAACAAGGTCTCCCCCAAACCCTTCTGGTCCCCCCTAGTGAGTTTACAGATGGTCACAAGGTCCCCCCTCAGCCTTCTCTTGTGAAGGCTGAACAGGTTCAGGTCCCATAGGCTGTCATTGTAGGGTCTGCCCTGCTGTCCCTGGATCATGCGGGTGGCCCTCCTCTGGATCTTCTCAATGTTGTCCACATCCCTCTTGAAGTGGGGCACCCAGAACTGGACACAGTACTCCAGATGTGGCCTGACCAGTGTCGCGTAGAGGGGGAGGATCACCTCCTTGGACCTACTTGAGATGCACCTGTGGATACACGATAAGGTCCAGTTAGCCCTGCTGACCGTGACCTCGCATTGTCGGCCCATGTTCATCTTGGGATCAATGATGACTCCAAGATCCCTTTTTGCCTCCATGCTCTCAAGAAGGGAGTTTCCCCAGCCCAGGTTCTCCTTGTGAGGGGGGAGTCCCTGACAGACCTTTGCCCCCCCTCTGCCTCATGCCTCATTCCCCACTCAAGCAGAGAGTGGGGGTCATGGCCACATCCTGACAGGCCTGCATACTGAGGTGGGGGGGGGATTTAAACCCCCTCCATGGCCCACAGGACCCCAGCCTGGGTCTGGGGGGGAGGTAGCCCCTGCCAGGCTTCTGCCCCCCCCCTCTGTTCAAGGAGAAAAGAGGGCAGCCCCCTGCCAGGGTTTCTCCTTTGATTCAGTGGAGAACAGTGGGTGTGGCTATTCCCTGGCCTGGGACTTGCATGCTGAGACAGGAAGTTGTGTGTGTCGGGGGGTGGTTAAACCACTTCCCTGGCCCTGGACTCCATCCAGGGTTTTCCTGGGCTGGGAGGACAGCCCCTGCAAGGATTTAGTTCCTTTCCCACTCAAGCAGAGAGTGGGGGAGGAAGGATCATGGCCACACCCTGGCTTGGGGCTGGCATAGTGGGGGGTGGGGGCAGCGGGGTTTAAACCCCCAGCTTAAACCCTGGGTGGCGGTTGTCTTGGTGGAAGGAAGCCCTGTGGGGATTTTCCCAAACCCCATCCTTAGTTTTGGGTCTACTGGCTGTGGAGGGGGTGGGAGGAGCATCACAGAGAAGGCTGACTGACTGGACCAGTTGTATTGGCTGAAGGCATGGGCAGGCATGCTGCCAGCCCCTGACCCTTCAACTGGAAGATTTCCTGATGCACAGCTAGAGACCTTCAGGAGAGACTCAGATTGCTCTCATTTGTGAATTGTACTGGCCTCTCTGTCCTGAACTGCCTACACCCTGCCATGGCATCCTTCTATCTGCATCCAAACATGGAGACCCAGGACTTGTGGCATGTTCTTCATGTCAGTCTCCTAGATTCTCATTGGAGCCTGTGGAACATCATGCACATCCACTTGAACATGATACAGCAGTTTGTCAGCATGGTATACACCTTGATGTCCCCAACCTGGCAGTTGGCCACCCCATATGGGGCGTTCTACTATACCCTGAACCTGCCAAGCATCCTGGACTGTGCCACTGACTTTCACATGGCCTATGAGGACAAGGCTATCCAGGACACCATGGATGCTCTGGCACCACCTCCAGACCATCGAGCACTGGTTCTGGGCCTATGTCACCAGCACTGGCTGGTGGGATCAGATTGTCTTGGGCATGTGGGATGAATAGTGTCTCCAGACCTTCTGCATGCATTGGGTGACCTTCCTGGACATTGTCACCCAGCTGTCCCCTCCCCCCCAATCTGATGCAGGACATCAGCATACAGCCATCCTTCACTCTGGAGGATCATGAAGCTGGCTACTCTTGGCAATTACTGCTACATTGCCAACCAGGTCAGCATTAGGCAAGTCTATGGCCAGAGAGGTCATCCAGGATGTATGTGTGGTTATTCAGAACATACTGGCCAACTTCTTTACCTTCCTCATCAACCCACAGGAGGTGGTCACTGGCTTCAGCCACATGGGCTTTCCCAACTGCATCAGTGCCATGGATGGTACCCTCATCCCAATCCTCAGGTCAGCCAAGGCCAGGCTGGCATTCATCAACTGCAAGGGCTTTTCCTCCATTATCCTGCAGGGTATCATCAATCACCAGAGCCACTTCAAACACATCTTCACTGGCTGGACAGGCAGTGCCCATGATGCCTGCATGTTCCAAAATTCACTGTTACCTGGGCTGATGGAGAGCAGGAGTTATGGTCCTGGGATCCCTGATTTCATCCTCTGTGAAATCATCATCATTCCCCCCTTATCACTGGGGACCTGGCTTACCCCATGACATGGCTGATGAACCCCTATGGTGGCCAGTTGGACTGCCAGAAGGAGCACTTCAGCTACTGTTTGTTTGAGCAAGTGCCAGATGATGGTGGAGGTTGCCTTTGCCTGCCTCAAAGCATGCTGGCAGGTTCTTAGCACACACCTCAGAGTAGACAAGGAGAACCTTCCACAACTTATTGCCACTGCATGTATCCTCCATAAAAACTGTGAGACTGGGGGAAAGTCTTCAGCAAAGTCCAGGCTGAGGAGGTCAAGCACATGGACCAGGTATTGTAGCTCTAGCTTATGTGGCTCAGGGATAGGAGAGAGGGTGAACACCCTGCTGCTGTTGGGGGCTCTGGCACTACACAGTGTCAGGCAGTCCAGATCTGTAAAGCCCTGGCGAATTATCTCCTAATTTTGAGGACCAGGATCCCTCCTCAGATGAGCAGGGCCAAAGGGCTTTGAGGGACCTTGTTCTTGGAACAAGCCATGGTTTTGTTCTTTTCTGGGATCCTCTGGTCCTGCATTCTGGGCATTGTTGCCCATAACCAAAGCTTTATGGACACTGTTCCCCTTTTCCTCCCCTCCCCCACTCACCCCGGGGGTACATACTGGGGTGGGTGGCAATGCAGTGCAAGAAAGTGATGTGCCTCAGGTTCAAATGTTGCAGATGCCAAACTGTTCTTTTGTTTAACAAAGAAAACCTGTTAAACATTACCCATTGCAGAACTTGGTCCCTTTTCCCAAACTAGCAAACTGGTAAGGGTGAGGAGAGGAGTTTGGGAAAGGGGCAAATGAACCTGGAAGGGGCAGTTAGAATGATGTGGGGGGTGGTTCTGGGGACATGCCACAGGTTCTCAAATTAAGAAGCACAGAACCTTGGCAGAGTGACACAGGGTAGGGGGTTATACACAGTAGGTCCTGGACTAGGGAGTGAAGACCAAGGACTTCTCCCTGTAGGAGCTGGACAGATGTGTGAATCTGGACCTACTCTGTGCCTGAGAGGGCTGTGAGGTGGCTGCTGGGCCAGGGGGAGGAGAGGCAGTGGGGTGAAATGCATTAGCATAGTGGAGGATGTGGTTTCCTGACTCTCCATTATGGGACTCTCTGCCCCTGGGGCCCAGTCTTCCTCTTTGGGGACCCTGGGCCCATGACCCCTGGCCACATCTGGGGATCAGGTCACCTAGCAAGATGGAACTAGGGGGCTTGGTGGGGATACCCACCAAGGTGGCTCTTATCCCCCAAAGTGTGACCCAGGCCAGAAGTGGGGCCACAGGGAACAAAAGCGCTCCCCCCTGAACCTCCTGCCTTTTGGATGGATGAGTCCCATCTGTTAGGTTCTGTTGCCAGATGTATCCTTAGGGGCAGCCTGGCCCAGTGACCTGGTGAGCTGTGCCCCCTCCCGCTTCCTGACTGCTCCTGCACCCCTTCAGGACTTGTCTGTAACCATCTGGGGGGTCTGCATACATGGAGAAACCACCAGAGTTGGGAGGAAGAGGGTCATCTTTAATTTGTACATTTACCAGCCGCAGGGCTACACCATGCCCAGCATGAAACCTGTGGGCCTGGGGGATCGCAGTAGCTGTGATCCCCAAAGTTCCAGGGTGTATGAAACCCTTGGGCCTGGAAGATTCATGGCAGCCACAAGCTTCTAGGCCTGTGTGGGGCACCCTCATGGCAGGAGCCCCTCAGTAAGGCTTGATGGGACCTAGTATGTGATCCCACAGTCATGCCTCTTGCTGTGCATGTATGGCATGGCAGAAGGCACAAGTGTGTAGATCATGCATTAGATCCCATTGTGCCTTTACCCGCACATCGTATGTGTCTACATCTTGCTGTACGGTGATGTTCCTACTGTGCCATGCTTTAGTATTTCCTTTTGGAAGTACTGAAGCATGATGCAATATGGGTGGTTACTGTGCTGTGCACACAGCTCATGGTTAGATTTTGCTTCTACATCGCCATAGTGTGCTGTACAGTGACATAGCACATCATTACATTGCTGTAGGGCAATGTGTAGATGCACCCATATGATCATAGAAAATTAGAGTTGGAAGGGACCTAAGGAGATCATCTAGTAAAATCCCCTACTCAAAGCAAGCCCATTCTCAGTTATATCATTCCAGCCAAGAATTTGTCTAGTTGGGTCTTAAATAAAATACTGAACATGGAAACATCCATGCAAGTTGACCAGGAGATGAATTACCTGCCACCCTCTCCCCCCCACACATTTTTTTTCTCCCTTTAACCTGTGCCATACTCACAAACTTCTTCTCTTTTGACCAACACAAAAGCCTTGTCACTCCTACCCTGACCCAACCTATGAGTAAGGTCTTTCTGCTGCTCAAATGAGTACTTTAAAGAGAAAAGCCTCTGAAATGCTCTTCAGCCTACATGACAGCTAAAAGTGAGACTTCAATGACCACTTGTCAAAAGCCCAAGGAATGCAATTTATCACATGGAGAGGGGCCTAAGACAAATAACAGAAAAATGGGAATATAATCAAAGCATACATATTCTCCTCATTGACTTCCAGAAAGAATAGAAAGAAGGTTTGTGGTCTGTATTAGCTGAATTAGGAGTTCCCAGGAAACTAATTGAACTGATTAAAGTTTGTGGGTTCATCTACATGTGCACGTTACTTCAGAGTAGACTAATTAGCTCCACAGTAAAGAATCACTGTGTAGACATGCATCCATATTAGGGTACAGTAAATTAATTAACTCTGTCATAGGATAGTACAGTACTTTCTGGGAACAAGTATTATCCTACGGGACAGTAATTTACACTACCTCATTGCACATGTAGATGATGACTTGGGCTGGCTGTGGTATAAGGTTGCTACAGTGCAGGGGGCTGCCTGCCAGCTATTCCCCACACTGTAGCACCCTCATTCCCAGTGAGCCCCTCTGTTGCCCGATGCCACAATCTGGAGCCTGGAGCTTCTCTGCCCTGGTTCTAACTGCTGTAGTCCTGGGTGTGTGTGTATATACTATGCCTGGGAGCTGCTGACCCTGGCGTGAACTGTGCCACAGTCTATTGCTCCTTGCTAATTACACCTGTAGATGTACCCAGTATGCATGAATCAAGAAACTAAATAAGTGCCTATCGAAGAAAATCTGACCTCTTCACAATTAGAAGCCAGTTGAGATAGGGAGATAGTTTGTCTTTGATTCTATTGAACCTGGAACTGGAAAAAATAATCAGGAGCATAAATAACACAAGAGGAGGAGGTCTGCTGAATGGGGAAGGATAATGTCTTCAAATATGCTGATGATATAGCTCTCATAAGTGAAAATATGAATGAGATAGAAGTTCTGAATACCCAACTACCAAATGAAGCAAAGAAAATCAGACTGCAAGTGAATGTGTATAAAATGCAGGATCTGCAGGTAAATAAGGCAGCAATAAAGCAAGGACCTCATATAACAATAAACACCACAAATTTTATGCAAGTGACTCACTTTGCAGGATGGTAATATAAAGAAATAAATTAAAGGAAGAATGGAAGCAGGAAACAGAGCACAAGCTCCTGTTATCCAATAGGGCTGTGTGAAGCTACAGTCCTTGATTCAATTTGGCCTGATTCAGCGGCTGAATCTCTGAATCCAAATTGGATCAGAGGACCCTTTAATCTCCGAATTGAATTGGAACCCTCCGAATCAATTCAGAGAGAACCGGACACTCGGACATAGACACAACTTTAAATGTTTTTTCTACATACCAAGTGGCTCGTGAGTGCTGTGATTCTGGGGCACATAGAGCATCCCACAGAAGTGCAGGGCGATCCCCAGCACCCTCGGTAGCAGACCCAGAAGTGGACCAGAAGCACTTTCTGTCCATTTCCATGTCCACCAGGGAGCACGCTGGGGTTCCCCTGTGGCAGGTTGCCAAGCCAGGGGGGTGCTGTGTGTGTTCCCCAGCAGACCAGGAAGTGGACTGAAGTACTTCCGGTCCACTTCTGGGTTCATCACTGAGCACGTGAAGCCCCCCCCCCGCATGCTCCTGCGGGACGCTGCATGTACCTCAGCATCGTAGTGATCACAAACCATGCCTGCTACCTCAAGGTATGTAGAAAAAACTTTTAAAGCTGTGTCTATGTCTGAATCACTGATTCTCCAAATAAGCATCAAATCTTCAAATTCGGATTTGGCAAAATTGAATCAGGGACAGTGATCGAAACACTGCCCCTGATTTAGGTGGAATTCGAATCTGAATTGAATAGGGCCCGCTTTGCCCACCCTTATCATCCAAGCTCATCCTAAAACTAAACTTCAAGTCTATAAAACTATAATCAGTCCATGTATAACCTATGGGAGTCAGATGTGGGTTCTCTGACTAGTGAATGATAGTACTAAATTATTTTGAAAGGAAGATTTTATAGAAAATCTTTGATGTACTGTATGATCTCATAACACAAGAATGGCACAAAAGAACCATTAATGATTTATATCAATTGTACAAAGACCCTTCCCTGATGGGTCCTGATGCAGGAAATCAGAACACACCAATTACAGTGCCTGGGCCATATCAAAAGAATGGAAGTGATTCAGCTACCAAGTAAAGTGCTTCTCAGGATGTCAGAGGGGAGAAGGCTGCTTGGACAACCAAGGTAAAGATGGCTAGAAAATGTAGTGTCAGACCTAAAAAAATTAAATATGGCTGATTGAAGGAAAAAGGCACACAACAGATGGGAATGGACAAAGACAGCAGAGGCAGCCAAGGGCCTCCAGGTACCTTTAGTGCTAAACTATTGTTGTTATTCTTGTTTGTTGGATTCTATCAGTAACAAATCTTATTGGTTCTGATATTTTTCTACCTTTTATTTTTAATAGTGGTTAAATGTTAACTAAAAAAAAAAAAATGACATAATTTGTGGAAGTTACTAAATTTACTAATGTTCTTAAGACCACAGGACAATTATATTCCCTTTTACCTTCTACTCTTTTTCATTCTTTAAGATCATTTTAGGTCAGTTCTGCTCAAAGCTTCCCCCCTTGAAAAATGTCGTCATCTTCCTACCTCTTTCAAAATATTTGTTCTAAAAGGCATGGCTTTAACAAAAGTGTTCTTAGTAAGAAAGACACTGCACCATTACATCTTCCTTCAGGAATTCATTTAAATACATGGGTCAGATATTATGATGGTTTGAACTTACTAGGAAAAAACTACAAAATGCTACCAATAGTTTTGATGTGTGCAAAAGGACCATAAGTATCCAAGAAGGATTCTTTTACTTAATCATGAGAATACAATTCTAGAAAAGGACTGGCCCTTTAGAAATAACAGCATTAGTATAGCAAACTCAAAGAAGAAACAAACACAATACAGGAATATTGCAAGTTAAAAGGAAAAATGATCATTAAAAAAAAGTCCTCTAACTAGAACCAAAGCAGGATAGTCTCATTGTCATGCAGGATTATTTACATGTATCATTGCCATTAGTGCAGGAAGGAGCAGAGTTCCTAGAAGCATAGGTGACTTGGAACTGTTGATAGTGGGGGGGGGGGGGGGGGCACAATTTAAAGGTTCTGGCAAAAAATGGAGGTGTGGAACCCCTTTGGATCTCTCTCTCTCTCTCTCTCTGTGGCACTGGATCCCACCTGAAGCAGTGACAGGGACAGGATGAGATGCTGCTACCTGTTTATGCTCTGACTACAGAGGAGCTGATAGTAGGCTTCCTGCAGCTGCATCTCATCCACCTCTGGCCACAAGGGGAGCTGCAGCAGCACCAGCACAGACACCATTCATGGACCCCCTAGATGTGCTCCATAGATCTGAAGAAGTCTGGCAGGCACATGCCCCCATATGCCCCCCTGATATGTCACTTATTGAAGAGCAGGGAAAAGAGAAGGCAGGTGCACCACAATAAAGCAGAGAACCCCGTGGACCACTTCAGGCACCCACCTACATTCTCAAACACACACAGAGGGTTGTTAAGCCTCTATACCCTACCAACCTGCCTATTAGATTCGAGGGACAGCAAAGAGTTAAATCCCTCTGGGAATTGGCCTACTGCCCGGGCCCAACCAGAGGTGCAAAATACCAAGCAAAACTCTACATGAATGTAAAGTTTAATAAGTGTATAAAAACAATAACCAACAAAAGCAAATACAACCATATACAGACACAGTATTTAGTACTATAAACAGTTAAACTGTAGAACAGCTAAAGAACCCCACGCCAGTCTGTCACCCTCAGTGGCAGACTATCACCCTAGGGAGCTGGCAGGCAGGGAAGGCCTACTCTGCAGCCTCACACCCCTGAGGATTTCTATACTGTTCCCTCACACAGATGGGTACTAAGCACTTTATAAAAGGGGTAGGTGATACATTACCTAACTGATACAACACGCAGAAGCAGTTGAGTGGCCAGCAAGTGCTCAGGTGATCAGGACCCTCTTGTCATTGTTCCTGAACACTGTGCCACACACACTGTTCTCACTCGCTCCACAGTCAATAAACTATGGGTTCCACAAACACAAATACTCAGATACTAAATCAGTTGCACACACACACACACACACCAGGCAAAAGAAGGAGAGAGTGGGAGACAGAGCAGGTCTCAGTGAGCTCTAACTCCGATGATGATGAACCCCAAAAGCTGCGCTGGCCCCTACACTGGACAGGCTCTATAACATCCGAACCACAACACCTGTCAATCACGTGCAGATCCAATCATTACTCTCTCAGTCAATGCCAATTATAGTCAATCACAATTAGGACCATACAAGTCAAACTATCCCATCAATCCATAATAACTCATTAACATAATGGTCCTAACTGCCACAGTTCCCCTGGTTACCAAACAAACATCAGCCGGAGCATCATGAGCAGGTCTAGGGAAGTGATAATTTCCCTCTACACGGCATTGGTGAGGCTGCAGATGGAGTACTGTGTCCAGGTTTGGGTGCCGCACTTCAAGAGGGATGTGGATAACCTTGAGAGGGTTCAGAGGAGGGTCTACTCATATGGTTGAGGGCCTGCAGGTAAGACCCTATGAAGACAGACTGAGGGATCTGAATCTCTTCAGCCTCCACAAGAGAAGGCTGAGAGGCAACCTTGTGACAGCCTACAAACTCATCGGGGGGGGGGGGGCAGCAGGGAATACGGGACACTCTGTTTACCAGGGCACCCCTTGGGTTTACCAGGAAAAATGGCCACAAACTAAAGGAAAACAGATTTAGACTGGACATAAGGAAGATATTCTTTCTGGTAAGGGTTTCCAAAATATGGAATGGGCTTCCAAGGGAGGTGGTGCTTTCCCCTACCCTGGAGGTATTCAAGAGGAGATTGGACAGGCATCTGCCTGGGGTTACCGGGCCGTAGTGCTCTTTCCTGCCTGGAGCAGGGGGTCAGGCCCGAGGATCTACCAGGTCCCTTCCTACTCTAGAAATCTATGAAATGTATGAAAACCTGAACTACCCTTGCTGCACGAACCACAGTCAACACAAAACTGGAAATTACATTCTCCTGTGGCTTGTACACAAAATGGATCAATTTCCACCACTTCCTTAAGGATTATTCTGTGGTGGAAGCCCTTTCTAAAATAACATTTGTCACTTCTAAGGGAATCATGCCACTGTACCCTTGCCTCAAAATACCTCTGACAATTCCCTGCATCCAAAACTGTGCTTGAATGCATTCCAGAGAAATCAACGTGTCATTTTGCAACCTTGACACTTCTTTCAACAACAATAAGTGATCTATTGTGTTTAACTTTTGTCAGGCAGGCATCAATTTGGCAGTGACCCACTGTTGTCACTCAATATTGGATAACAATGAGGTAATGGGAGTTTTCAATTGCTTCACCTCATGGGACACAGTGGATAACTTATTTGCTATCACTTCTATGTCAATGGAATTTACAATTCTAGCCTCCAAGCCTACTCCTCCCACTACTGCGTCAGTGGCACTTCGCTTCCTTCTACTTGAGATTCCAATGGGAATTGTCTTTTCCCAGCCATGCCAGCCCAACCTCAATGGGTAAACCATTGACCCACATGTTTCATTTACCCACTCCACATCCATGTGGTCTAACTTCAAATTAACCTGTCTCAAAGCTAGCACAGGTTCAACAACTACAATTTTAGGTTTGTTAACCTTCACATATGCAGCTGGCTGTATCTGTGGTATTTTCAAATAGTTCTATGACGTGACCCAGTGAAATAAACCACCAACCTGCCATTGACATTGTCACATTTACATCAACAACACCAAAGAGAGTGACATTACTGTCATTCCCATACAACCCCTCAGTCTGATTATGGATGATGCATTCAGCTGAAGACAGTGACAACAATTCTTTGGTGAGGTGGAACTTAAAGTGTTCTTCCTCTGGAGAGTCCAGCTTCACTGTTTCTTTGAAAATGTTCACAGATATAACATACCTGCCATACATATTAATGTCTCGGCCTGGAAAAATTATTTTAGGTAAGTACCACACTAACTCAACACAATGCTCAATGCTTGTCATTTTTGTGGATGCAAATTTAACTTCCTGAATCCTTATCATGCCCAGAATTCCCAAATTGGGAAGTCTACACATGATGTCGACTGGTGTGAAGATTGCTACTTGCATAGAACAATCTAAGTTCATTGAGCATGACACAAATGGACCTACAACCCATGTCTCTCTATCCAACTTGATGGCTATCACAATTGACTCTGCCCTAGGTGCCGCGTCTGGAACTACAGCTCCAGGTAGATACCACAGGTTCATACTCAGATGTGATGTACCCTCCGGTGGGTTGGCCTTACACTGTGCATATATTGTAGTACCGTTGACTACCTTAATGTCAGGAACTCCCTCCTCATGCACAATCACACCCATCGACTGAACCAGAGATGACGGAGAGATGCTCCACTGGGTAATTATGGTGGCTTCTTCTTTATTGATTGACGTAGTGTACTGGACTTGAAATATGACCAATGTTATGTTCTCTGTCTCCTCTTGACCAGCATGGGTGATCCTCTTGATCACTTTCATTGTTCCCAGTTCTGGAGTCCATCTTCCTTGAAGATGCACAGGACCAACGACCATCAGGACCACCAGCCATATCCACATGAGGTTTACTGTGCACAGGGGGGTGCCAGCAGCTTACTAATTAACTCTATCCACTGGAGATCTGAACTTCTCCCATCAGGCTCTAGTTCCATACCTATGTACCTTACCTTCTCCTGCACCATCTGTGCCTTCACTGGATTCACCTTGAATCTGGTGTCTGCAATAATTCTCAGGACTACTTCTGTCCAAAGCAAACACTCTGGTGTTGGCCATCACCAGGATGTCATCAACATATGACACAACAAAACCATGGTCCTTCTCCGGGATTTTCTCCCACATTGCAGCAACACATTTGTGGTAGTGAGCTGGAGAGTTACTATACCCTTGAGGCAGACAGGTAAAAGTAAACTGCTTGTTCCTGAAAGTGAAGGCAAACTCATACCAACATTTCTGATGGACTGGATTAGCAATGAAAGCATTAAACAAGTCAAGCACAGTAAACCACCTAGTTCCATGAGCCACACTTGCTAGCACTTACAGATACTTTGCTGCCACTGGTGCCAAGGTCGGTGTGTGCTACTTCAACTGCTGATAGTCCACGGTAAGTCTCCAAGTAGTCCCATCTGCATTTTGCACAGGACAGATTGGACTATTGCAAGTGCTATGCACCTCTACCAATGCCTGCTGTGTCACTAATGAATCAACAGTATCCTGAATGCTGTTCTCTGCCTCCTTTGGAAACTTGTATTGACGGTGTGGCTTTGGATCACTGCCTTCAATCCAGATGACAGCATCAATCTTGACACACTTCAGCTTATTTCTCACCCATACCTGTGAAATACTCAAAGCAACAGTTTTAACATTGCTACACCAATCGGGGAAAACCGACTCTGCAGCTGCCTTAACAGCTGCACAGCTGTGCCTAGCAGGAATAGTGTAGGACCTCTCTACTAGATCCATCCTCCTCAGGACCCTATTTGGCAAATCTATTATTATACCCCACTTTTCCAACAGGTCCATACCAGCTATGCCTACCCCATCTAAATTTAATAGGCCAAAATTAAGTTGCTCTGTTTTGGCACCAATTCTGGTGACCTTGAGGTCAGAGAAGCCAACCATTTTCTCCAAAACCTCAAAGCCCTGTAGTAACCTCATCTTGCTGGGTATCCAATCCAAAAATAGTTTAATTTCATTACTTACAATGCTGTAGGAAGCACCTGTATCTATCAGCATTTTCTGCAAATACCACAGTGTTTCCCTGTCCAACTCACAAAAATCAATTATAACCAGAGGATGCCTCCAGGTGTCATAACAAAACAAACAAAATATCATAAAGTTATGGTAGGTGAAAGACTTGAGGTGAGGTGGGACCAGATCAGGGTGATGGGGTGGTGGATCAGGTGCTGGGGTGGCAGCCCCCACACTCTACAAGGCATCATATTTAGTACATTGGCTGGAATATTTCAAACAGTGACTCAGTTTACTCAGCTGAAAAAGAAGGATGCTTGGGCAAAATGAGGGCTGATGTGCTTGAAAGGGTAGCCAGTTAGAAGATTAGAGCTATAATATTGAGATGAAACAGCTAGTATGGCTGTTGGCTCAACAGCAGGCTGCTGCTAATGAACAGCAGAAATGGCAGTACAAGCAGGCCCAGAAGTGGGAGGCAAGGATGGAAGAGGTGATACAAAGGCAATTTCATCAGGCATAAACTCTACAAACATTGGTGATAGAGAACCAGAAGGCAGTTGCAAAGGTGCTCACTCAAAGTGCAGGGAGCCTCTGGGGTGAGATCCTGGCATACACGCCAGAACAACTGACCAAGGAAGATGACCCTGAGACATTCAAAGAGGCATTTGAGAGAGAAGCCATACCAACCCAGGGCGACAAAAAATATGGGTTCTGTGGCTGGGAATGCTACTAGCGAGGAAAGCCCAAGAAGCTTATTGGGCTTTGCCTCGGGCTGAGATGGGAGACTAAGATAAGATAAAGGAAGCCATCCTAAATAGTTGGAAGCTTCTGAAGAAACCCACAGGCAACAGTTTCAGGCAAAGAAAGGGCCAGGGACTTTTAGCTCCTGCAGATTGGGTCAGCTCCTCCTAGATACAGCAACTAAGTGGCTCCACCCTACAGAGAGGTTACCTGAGGAGATTCTGGGACAAATAGTCTTGGAACAATTTATGTCGGATCTGGAAGGGGAAGTCAGAGACTGGGTGAGGTGCCATAATCCCCAGACCCTTGATGAAACAGTAGGGCTGGCTGAAGATTTTGTGGAAGCTGAAAGACAGACACACTGAGAGGACAGGGGCAAAGGAAGCCAGGCAAGGGTCAGACCTTGGAAGAAAGACAAGGATGTCTCAGAGGAGACACTAACCTTTCTGGGCAGTGGCATTCAGACTTGTTTTCAGTGTGGACATATGGAGCATTTTGCCAGAGCCTCCCCCTAGGGTGGGAAGTCAAAGTTTAGTCCTGAGAATCCATTTTTGACTCCAGGAATTAACCTTGAAGTAGAAGACATAGAGTGTAGTTATGGGCTATTATATAACAGGGGTGGGGGGAAACAAGCATCCCCAGTTGGTGATGAATGTTGAGATAGGAGGGAAAGTGGTACTAGCACTGATAGACTCAGGCTACAACAGATACTCAGTAGGCAGGGCCTGGTACAAGAGACATGGGGAGAGAATGTTGTGTCTTGTACCCTGGTCTGCCTTCATGGTGAGGCAAATAAATATGCCAGTATCCCAGTGTGACTGACCATAGTAAGGCACAACCACATGCTGTAGGCATGTATGGCACTGTAACAGGGGGGTTTCTCAGGGCCAATTTCCCAGTGGCCCGCTAACCACCCACCTTCTCTCCCACCACACCTTGTTGTTAATTATTTAATTGATGTTAATAAAGCAGGAGGCTGCCCATTTCTTGCCCTGATGCAAGGGGATGCTATCAGTGGCTCCGTTCCTTCCCTACACCGCAGCCCAAGCCTCGCAGATGGCATCCAGATGTTATCAATATCACTGGCCCCACACTGGACCCCAGAATTCTGCTCTTTGAACCCCACTTAGATCCCTCCATTCAGGCAGCCTATTCTGCCTTCATTCCCGGCTGCATAGCTCCCTGAACTGCTCCCCCTTACAGCTGTGGTCCCCCCCCCGGGACCTTTGGCTACTAGCCCTGGCCCACCTCAAGGCCAGTTGGAACCCCAGGCCTTCAGCTCCTGGGCATTCCTCATGGTGGGCCCCTGGCCCTTTGACCCTTCCGGTCCTGGCCCCAGCTTGGACCAGTCAGGGGATGTCAAGACAGGTTATGAGTCTATGACTTGACTCTCTTTCTCTCTGGGGTCCACCTTCTAGACCCTAACCCACCCAGTTGTGGGGGCTAGGGATTAAGGTGCCCTGACTGGCCATTCACTGGGGTGGTAACTGACCTGGTATTTCCTGGGGGCTCCCACACCACTGAGAGCCCCACCAGGCCACCCACTCCTGGCAGGGTGCAGTTTTAGGTCATGCCCAGGACCAGGAGCCTCCTGACCATCCCCTACAGCTCCTCTCTTGCCTCCAGATGGTACCAGAAACCCTGCAGCCAGGCAATGTTGTTGCCTGGCCTCTCAGCAGCAAAATGCCCTGTTTATATGGGCAGCCCTGAATCTAAAATGGCGGCCCTAATCAGGCACCTACCAGCTGCTGTGTTCTGGCCCTTAAAGTGACAGGCACAAATAGTGCCCTGCCACAGGCACCTAAACTGTCCTATCCAGTGTTGTTGGGACAAGACTGGCCCTGGTTCCCTGAACTGATGATAAAGATGCTGCAGGAGAAAGGTACTGGGACTAAGTGGGTGCATCTACATGTAACACTACATAGCCATAGCAATGTGCTACAGTGATGGTGTCCATGGGCACAAACTATGATGCCTCCACTATGTTGCTGTAGCAACATGCTGCCTTAGTATAGTGTGTTGCTATGGTGATGTAGGGGCTAAAAATAACTGGCACAGTACAGTATAGGCTGTTACTACACCATCAGTTAGTACTTCCTTTTGGACAGTGCAGTAACAATGGCTCTGTAGAGGCACATGTAGACATGCCCAGTGTGAAGGAGGGGTATCCCATGTTCACAATGAAGTCCTAGTGGGGCAACATATGGCAGATGGTCCTAGAGGCAAGATATGCAAAGAGGAGGAGCCCATAACTGACACTGGTATATTGTGGAGCACACCCAGTTGAGGGTAGAGCAGTCCAGAGAGGACAGTTTCCATAGCATATATGAAAGCAACATTGCATGGTATGAAGAGGAGGTATTACATCATGACCTCATGAACACCCACCCATGTTTTAAGGTAAGGAGAGGACTGTTGTATCAGATAGATGTTGATCCCAAAGATGTACTGACAGGTGCTGTTGAGAGTAGCCCGTGAGCTTCCCACTTGGGGTCATCTGGGCAGAGAAGATGAGAGAGATGGTGCTTAACCAGTTTTTTTTGGCCAGGGATCTGACATGAGGTACAAGCTTTCTGTGACTCATGACTGCCTGCTGGTGGACCCTGAGAAGCCCTGGAGAGCTCCCTTAATACTGATGTCCCTCATGGAGGATCCCTTGAATGGTTAGCTAGGGATATAGTAGGCCTGTTAGAAAGGAGTGCAGCCATTCATGAATATATATTGGAGTTGGTGGACTATGCCACTCTACGCTTGGAGGCAATTTCCCTGAGGGTGGTGACTGCCCAGAAGATTTCTGATGAACTGATAAAGATTCTCTCTCAGGTGGGGCTGCATGGAGAGATCCTGTCAGACCAAGGCAGCAATTTTGTATTGAGGGTACTTTAGGAGATGTGCAATATGTTACACATGATGAAGTTGCAAACATCAGTGTACCATCCACAAACAGATCAATTAGTAGAATGATTTAATACCACCTTCAAGAGTATGCTGAGAAAGATTGTACAGAAAGATACCAGACACTGGGACCAGCTGCTGTCCCCGCTTATGTGTGCTTATCAAGAAGCTCTACAATCGTCTATGGACTTCTCAACATTTGAGCTTTTCTATGGACATCAGCCCTGGAGTATGTTGGACTTAATCAAGGAAGGTTGGGAGAAGCAGGGTCAGTACAAAACCCAGTGAAGCACATGCAGCAGCTCAGGGCTGAGTTAAAGATAGAGGGACCCTGGCATGGCAGAAGCTACAAGCAGCACAGATAACACAAGCAAGTGCACAAAACTAGCAGGCACACAAGCAACAATTTGATGCAAGAGACCAAGTGTACATCCTGCTCTCCAAAAAAGGCAAAATTACTGACATATTGGCAAGGTCCATATGAAGTAAGAAGGCAAGTACAGCCAGTAGACTATGACGTTAGATAGCCAGATAGGTAGAAGTTACACCAGATATATCACATAAATTTGTTAAAGAGATGGTGAGAGTGTGATGGCCTGTTCATGGCACTGTGCCCGGACTGCCCAGAACTGGGACTGTGAATAACAGAGAGGGAAGGCAGGCACATCATTCCCATAGGTGAGCAACTAACAGGCATTCAGCAGGCCCCACTAAGGCAGATAGAAAAGGAATACCTGGATGTCTTTACAGAGGAGCCTGAGATCACATGACTTACAGACTCCCCACTAGAAAGGTTATGTGATAGTGCTGGAGGTGGCTCTCACAGCAACAAGGATGAGTCCAAGAAGAAATTAGATGTTGACCTGAAGGACCATACTGGAGTCACACACCAATCTATTGGTGATCATCCCAAAGAAGTATGGGGTCATTTGCCTGTGTGTCTATTTCTGCAGTGCAAATTAAATAGCCATAATCAATGCATATCCAATGCTGCTGGTTGATGAGTTGATAGAAGGCCATCTGATGACTAAAAGCTTGTCCAACAGCTTTTCCAACTATATAGTTGGTCTAATAAAATATACCACAAAAAACCTTACCTCTTGGACATTTATTTTTTGATAGATTTTAAGTAAGATTTCTTATTTTTAAGTTACTGGGATTTAAAATAAATATATAATGTGAAGTCTTCTGATAGAAAAGTCTATTTATTTGCTGTCCCTTGCAAGGGAATGAGTGGGACACCTATTGCTAAGTTCACTAATAATTAGAGAATACTAGGAAATATACTGTTGGAAAAATTCAGATTTGCAGAGGGATGGATAGAATAGCTACATAGACTTCCTTCATCTTCTGACCCATATGTTTCTATGGTGCATTGCATCTAGCTCAAAAGGAAAGGAAAAATAGACCTATAACCAAAACATAGGCCATATTATTCTGTTTTGTCTCCTGTTTTGACTTCCTAAGAGTGTTTACAGGACATGTTTACCTGTGTGTCAGCTTTCTCATCTGGGAAATGGCCCTACGTGATACTTCTCTACCTCACAATGGATAAGGTAACCTTTTAACTAGATGTCAAATCCTGGGTAATGTTTGTAAAGCTCTGAAATATTTAGAGGAAAGATACTACACCTCTGTGCATTTTGAGATCTGTGTTCTTGTGGTTTAAAAATTCTCAGAGTGGAGAATGCATACAAGTCACCTTATCATTTCTAACCATTTTTGACCATATGAGTCTCAGTCAGGAGCCTCAGGACTTTGGGAAATATTTTACATATCCTCTGATAAATTCACTTGGGAGCGAGTCTATGGAAGTTGGTGCTGGTAACGCACGGGATTAATTTCACTTAACATGTGCTACAATAGCTACAGTTTTCCTGGCAGTAGAAAGGGAATTGATCAGAGATTCATCCATAATACCCAATTACCTGGCTTTTGTTGTTTTAAATGAATTTTTCATATTTTTTTAACAGGAGTAGTTTCATATATCATTGTAATATTTCACTCCTGTGAGGATATTTTTCTTGTTTATCCTCACATTCAGTATCATACACAAAGAACTAGCAGCAAGTCATTGGCTATCAGCTTCCAGGATCCCACTGTATGACACTGGTTTGCATAGCAGTGTTAGGAGTTGAATTCCTGTGGTTTTGCCTTTTCCTATCAGCATTTGTGCTCTTTTGATAAATATACCTTGTGTAAAAGCTACACTATTACATTTTGCAAAGCAGAGGTATCCTTTACCACTTAAACCAGAATATCTATAGTAATTATGGTGTATTTATGCTATGTTTGTAAAGATATCCAACGTGTGCCAGTGCATCTGTGACAATTAAAAGGAAACAATGTTTGAAGTTGATAAAAGTTAAACTCTCTTAAGAAGATTCATTTTATTTTGGGGGGTATTAATCTCTCATGATTTCTTTCTCTTTTACAAGATTACACTGATGGATTTTTATATCATTTGGTTTCAGACAAGGAACACTGCCAGTACTGCTTTGAAAGGAACACTCTGAGCCCCCACTGACTGAGCCAAGTTGTTCAAAGTGAAGGGTGATTGTTTCAGAGCACACCAGACATGCTGACTAGTTTAAAAACCTGCTGCTTCAGGTATATGCTTTGCAAGAAGCACAGTTATTAGGCAGCACATTAAAGAAAAATAATCAATTTGAAACTGCAGAACTAGACCAGCAGGCTATCTTCACATTTTTAAGGCTATGAAATGAAATGTTAAATTCATGGCTACACACCTAGAAACTTTGAAAACCCACAGCTCAGGAGTGCTTTAACCTGGCCAGCAGCATGGCTGCATAAGTTTCATGCCATCTTACACTGAAGTGTTGAGAGAGTTACTCTTCTTTTGGTAACCATCATTGTTTGGTTAACGTACGAATGAAGCCTTCCAAAACCAGGGGAATGCTCCTAGTTCCACATAGCTGAATGGTAAGCCAAAGCTATGTAAGGATGAAGAGCAAACTGAAAAGTTTGTCAGCCACATCCAAAGATGAATGTTACTAGATAATGCCAATACACTGGCTTAACATGCTGTGGTCCCAGGCACATATGCGAACATTGTTCCCAGGAGCAATAAAGTATGCTGGAATTTATTCAGTGGAAAAATCACACTTGTAGATGTACCCAGAATGTCACACTTGGACCTAGTGATGACTGTGAGAGTGTAACAGTCAAAAACTCATAAACAGAGGTGTAGATTGTCATCACCTGATAAATAAATACATTTAGCTTTTTGCAGCATTCCTGAAAAGTGTGTTTCTTTAATTTAGTACTCATTCATTGTATGCCTAAAAGGAATATTGGCAGTTGCTTTAATTAGCAGCTGTACAACTACTGCTGATGTTTTCAAAGTGAAATTTCCTTGCCACGTGCTTTTTGCCATCAGTTTGTCATTTGTAGGTGACAGAATGACAGGCTATCAAAAGGATAAGTCTAGGCAGTTTCTTGTTCTAAGCAATCTGTTAATATATATATTGTGTGTGTGTGTGTGTGTGTGTGTGTTTGTGTGTGCACGCGCGCGCAAAGTCATATCACATATGATATGAATACAACTATTTTCTACTTCCATCAAGGCATAAACCTGTGTCAATTAAGGCCATAATGTCCTGTTAAAGTACTTATTAAGTGGACTATTTCTTTTCAATTGCATCCTGAATTTACTCAAACATCTGAGAGGCAACAATTTCTTTTTCAATCATTTTCTTACTACAAATCAGACCTGACTGTCGAAGATAGTTTCATATTTTCCCTAGTCTGCATTCCACGTGCTCTGTGTTCATAGCTCATCTAATTTCTAAGCAAAATTTACAATTTGGCCAAGGAGTTTTGCTGTAGCTGCCTTATCTCATTCCTGCACCTGAAAATTAACAGCACAGCGTAAGTACATCATTGTTTTACCTGGGAAAGCAGGTTTCAGAGGTGGGTTACAGCTGCAAACTATAGATTTCACTTGTAAATTTTAAGGCCAGAAAACACTATTCAATCATTTACTCCAACTTCTGTTATATCACAGCTCGTTTTACCTAATTATCCTTGTATAGAGTCCAGTGATTTGTATTTAGCCAAAATCACTTCTATTTTACTTAAAGCATATTTCTCAGAAAGGCTTATATCAGGGTGTCAAACTTAAGCAGCCCCATGGGCTGGGTAGCGTTGCCCAGCCAGTCTGCAAGCTGGATAAGTACCATGCGCTACAGCCAGCACACAGAGTCAATCATGCAGGGCACTGCATATAATACATGCCCTGTGTTGTTTCCCTGTGTTACATCCTGTATTGGTTCCCTGTGCTGTGTTCAGTGTGCAGAGCTGATACAGCTCTACACCACTTGCAGCACATCCCAGCCCCACTCTGGGATTTGTATTAGATGCAGTATGGGACCTGCACCAGCTGCCACAGGTGCTACACACAGTACAGACAGTCCAAAGCTGTTCTGGGTCAGTCCCCAGACTGTGTTCCACACAGGCAGCATGCAGGGCCAGTCTGCTGGGATGTAACATGTAGCACGCACCCTGTGCTGTGTACAAAGCCCCAGAGTGGGGCTGGCATATGCTGCACATGGCATGTGGGACTAGACCAGCTGCACGCTCTGCACATGGGCTAGCGCAGTGTGGATTCTGTATGGGGCACCCTGCTGGACCAGCCCTAAAGGCTGGCTCCAGAACCTATGGATTGCATGGTGCCTGATCTGGACTGTGCACAGGTTCTCTGCACAGGACTAGTCTGCCAGCCCCCTGTGCAGTGTCCATAGTGCTGGGCCTAGCCCACATGCTCCAGGCCTGATCACCTGGCCTATGGGCCATATGTTTGACACCTCTGGCATACAGTCTTGATTTGAATCCACCAAAGTTGGAGAATCTTTTACTTCTCTTAGAAATTTAAAACTGGATGTAAGGCTAGTTATACAAAGGGCCTTAGGTAACATTCAGCAGCTGCTGCTTGAACTCGGAGGCACCTAAATTCCCTAGTCATCCACTGGATCCAGTAATCATATAATGCAAAATAAAAGGAGATTCCCTTCTCTTTACATGTTATAGTCTAGTGGTTAGAGCACTTGCACAGGTATTAGAAAACCCAGCCCCAAAGTAGCCTCCTGTGTATGGTTTGAAGCAGAATTTACAACTCAGATCCCTTAGGTGAGTGTAAGATGTAGTCACACAGGACATGTCTACAGAAGACGCTTAAAAACCATGCCTAATGTGCAGTAGATTAGTCCAATGGGTATTAAGCATCATGTAAGGAGCATTCATCTGCGCTAATGTGCAGTAGTGCCAATTACGCCACATTAAGCTAGTACCCGTTACTACAGGTACTACGCTTAACGCGCAGTAATTACAGTGTGTTAATAAACATGTAGATGTGCCCACAGTCATTCTCTCTTTTTGGTCTAATGAATATTAAATATTTTATACAGAATGGAATTGCTTCTGAACAACTTCTAGCTTGTTTACGTCACTCATGTAGAAAGCTGATGCTCTAACTTCAGCTTACTGCTTTAAAGAAGGCATAAGAGGAATCAGAGCCAGCATTTCCCACAACATTTCAAAGGAGTGCTCTTAACCACTGCACTGCTCAGTGTCAGGGGAGTATCAGCTCCTTGCTGGGTTCTGTGTGGAAAATGACTGATTTGTCTTTGGAACCTAACTCCAGGACTGCTATAAATGGCTATATATTTTAAGTGAAAGGAGATGTCTGACTCTATGAATGGGACATAAGCCCTTCCTCTCTCCTTGGCATTTCTTATTGGCTAGTATATATTATAACCTAATTACTATGATGGCTTTTGTGGATGCTTTACTAAAACTCCAGGCACATTGTATAGGAAGCTTAGGCAGCTAATTTAGGACTGTGGCTTCCATAAGAAGAGCCAAGTGCTAGGCTTTTAATGCTGAATTAAAGAATTCTTTGTAGATCTAGCCTTTTGTTATTAAACTTCCAAAATTTGGGAACATTTGGATACAGGATTTGGATGCAAGCCTATCTCAGCTAAATGGACAATTCCTCCTCGCCCCACCTCCCTCAAGAATTTATAATACACATAAAGTAAAGATGATGTTTGTTTAATTTGGACCAGCAAAAACGGGGGGAAGATATGATAATAGTCTTCACGCATGTAAAAAATATTGCAAAGAGGGAATTATAAACTGTGCTGTATGCTCACTAGGGATGAGAAAAAGAGTAATGGCCTTAAACTGTAGCAAGACGTTTAGATTACATATTGGGGGGGGGGGGGGCAACCCATTTCTAATTGTAAGAAAAGTTAATCACTGGGACATTACATAAGCAGGCTGTGACATGTCCATCACTGGAGATTATTAAAAGCAGGTTAGACAAACAACTGTCAGAAACAGTAGAAATAGTTTAGCAGAGTTAGAATCACAGAATCATAACAAGTTAGGGTTGGAAGGGACCTCAGGATGTCACCTAGTCCAACCCCCTGCTCAAAGTAGGACCAGTACCACCTAGATCATCCCAGCCAAAGCTTTGTCTAGCTGGGTTTTCAAACCCCCCAAAGATAGAGATCCCACTACCCCCCTGGATAACCTGTTCCAGTGTTTTACTACCCTCCCTTGCTGCAGCTTGAGCCCATTGCTCCTTTTTCTGTCATCTGCCACCACGGAGAACAGTCCAGCTTCATCCTCTTTTGAACCCTCCTTCAGGTAGTTGAAGGCTGCTATTATGTCTTCTCTCAGTGTCCTCTTCTCTAGACTAAATAAGCCCAGTTCCCTCAGTCTTTCCTTATAAGTCATTTCTCCCAGGACCCCTCACCATTTTTATCACACTCCACTGGACTCTCTCCAAATTGTCAACATCCTTTTTGTAGTGGGGGGCCCAAAACTGAACACGTTACTCCAGATGTGGCCTCACCAGTGCTGCATAGAGGGGAATAATTACTTCCCTTGACCTACTGACAGCACACCTACCAACGCAGCCCAGTATGCTGTTAGCCTTGTTGGCAACTAGGGCACACTGCTGACTCATATTCAGCTTCTGATTTAACCTCTTAACCCTTAGGTCCTTTTCTGCAGAGCTGCTGCCAATCCCATTAGCCCTCAGCCTGTACTGGTGCATGGGATTATTCTATCCTAAGCACAGGACTTTGCACTTGTCCTTGTTGAACCTCATGAGATTCCTTTTGGTCCAATCCCCCAATTTGTCTAGGTCACTCTGAATCCAACCCTACCCTCCAGCATATATACAATTCCCCGCTAGCTTTGTGTCATCTAAAAACTTCCTAAGCGTGTACTCTATGCTATCTTTCAGGTTGTTGATGAGCACACTGTTTCCATTTTCTCAGTGCTGACGAGCATTTGGCTGCTTATACAACTGCAAGCATCACAGCATGGGGCACTTTTCAAAGTGCCTGGTGCTGCAGTGCTTGCATGTGTAAAAATGCCCTACCTTCTACATGAATTGAGACAACCAAAGCTATCGTTCTCTAGAAATCAAATGTCATGCATGGAACAATAAGTTTACAGTTTTTATGAACCCTTAAATAGTACTTGCAAAGATTTTATTTCTTCCCACATAGGTGGAATATTTGCAATTTTGGGTCTACAACTTGCTAATTTTAGTACTTTGTAAATCTAAATCAGGCTTAATGGCTGAAATCAAGTCTGGATGGTGGAAGGCAAATAAGTGGTATTTTTCTCAAAGCAGTGTAATGGATCTGATATGAGAAGTTTGCTGTAATACATGCAGGGAGTTAGCATGCTGAGTATCCCCTAACAGTGGGGAAAGGTCTAATCTACAGGTCACACTTATTTCAAACCGAGCTGCCAAAGCATCTGTACTTTAAGAGGAAAGTTGTCCGTCCACAGCTCTTTCAGATAGCAATTTGCCCTCAATGGCTTCAAATTTAAATCTTTCTTGATGCTGGTAAGAGAAAGTTATATCTGCAGCATAATTTGATATTGTAAAAGTTCTAGGTAAAGAAAACAAATACGGTGTTTTGGCCATCAGCCAAGAACTTTTCTAGCAAGATTGCTTGTAATGTCCCCTAGGCCCAGAGCCATTCCTGATATTCGAGACAAGAGAGGTGACCTTGTAATTTACGGGTAATTCTCTGCAGTTTTGCTGAACTGCATTAGCACATTCACAGTTAAGAAGACTTCAGCAACAGAACACTAACAGAGAAGTTTTTGAATGGGAACTCAAACTATCAGAGCTACTAACAGAAATTGTGCCAGATACTGTTATGAAGGAAGAAATGTCACAGGCCATAAAAAACTGCATAGCAAAGAAGACACAACAAATTATCTATACCTAGACTGATTTTACAAAAAATTGTTCAGTCACTAGTTGATTGTCTTTTATTTTTATGATTCTATTTTGAAATCCCAGGCTAATATGTATGAGCTTTTCATGTATATTGAAAACAAAGGAAAAACCTTTGCTTACACCTTACAGAAACCGGTTGATTGTTATACAAAACACTATTCAAAGAACCTATCGGAAGCACTTACTAGACCTTCCTTGGAAAACTTCCCTTGACATTAAATATCAGCAACTTATGAAACATTAATTGTTTATGATTTTTTCAACAATTATTATGGATTTGTAGTCCTAATTCTTAGGCAAGTGAATTTTAACAATTGAAGTAGTGTCCCATTGTGTCCAATCAGACTATTTATATGGATTAAGCTATTCACATGTGTGAGTATTAGCAGTCTTGGTGTACTAATGATTACCGTCTTTGTTTATACAAACTGATTTTGTTTTATTCCTGAGAAGTACTCTGTAGTTAATGTTGGAGACATTTAAACAGTTCATATTTCATGTGGATTCCATCCTCCAGTTTTGGTATTATTTATCACTGCTAAAAACGTTTTTGAGAGGGTGGATTGGGTGATCTTTGATGTTATTTACTTGTGAGAAATGTCCTGACTATATTAATGGGCAGGCAGGGATTATTATTGTCATTGGCGATGTGTAAGGGGTGTACATTGGTGCACATGCACCCCTTGAGTGTGTCGGTGCACCTCCTATGAAAAGACGCTGCTGGAGGTGCCTGTGGGCAGTTGTTGTTTGCCACCACTGCCCCCCTTACCACCAACACCGCCAGTGGCGTCTGCGGGCGATCCGCGATTGCTGCTGGCTGCTGCCACTGCTGCTGGCAGCGTCTACAGGTGGTCTCCGACCATCAGTCAGCACCTGCCACCCCCTCTCTCCCCAGCCACTGACAGTGCTGTGGCTGCCTGCAGGAGCTCCCTGCTTACCACTGCCATGCTCCTGCTACCAACAGCACCATCACTGCCTGCTGGAGTTCACTGTGCTCCCCCCCAACCCCTGGGGGGCAGGCAGACAAGGTTCCTTGGGTGAATTTGATATCTTTTATTAGACTAACCCAAATGGTTGGAGAATAGTTATTAAGCAAGCTTTCGGGTTCAAAAACCCTTCGAAAGGCTAAGGAAGCTGCAGCAGTTGGTGTGTGCTCTTCCTGGATGGAATGAAAAGTAAAGAAGCCAGGGGCTGGGCTGGGGAGTCAGTTGCCAGGCAGATTATAAAGTATCAAAAATCCAATGTCTATGTTTAGTCCATGATCTCTAGTATCCAGGAGGTTGATGAAATGGAGCTCATAGGCTCGTCTCTGGGATGTGTTGTGTAAATTTCCCTTGAGGATCAGGACTGAGAGATTGGAGGGAGAGTGGCCCTCCTGTGAGAAATGTGCCCCCACCGGTAATTGAGTGTTTCTGTCTTTGATGGATTTCCGGTGTGCGTTCATTCTGGTGCGCAGTTGTTGTCTGGTCTCTCCTACATATCTTCCATCAGGGCATTTGGTGCATTGGATGAGGTATACTACATTTCTGGAGGTGCAGCTGTAAGATCCTGGGATGCTGATGGCTCTGTTGTGGGGTGTAGTAATAGTGGGGGTGGTGGAGATGTGTTGGCAGGTTTTGCATTTCTTGTCCTGGCACGGTCTGGATCCTTTTGGTGTGTTCTGGGCTTGAGGAAGTTTGCTTCTGGTGATGAGGTTGGCGAGGTTCGGTGCTTGTCTGAAGGCTAGGATGGGTGGCTCTGGGAAGATCTTTTTAAGAATAGGGTCTCTTTCTAATATGGGTTGCAATTTTTTGAGGATTTTCCGTACAGGTTCAAGGGAGGGGTGATACGTCATAACCAGCGTGTGCGATTTGTGGGTGTTTTTCTTCTGTACTGCAGCAGTTCTTCACGTGGTATCCAGGTGGCTCTTTCAAACGTGCGATCTACCTCTCTGGAGGAGTGTCCTTGCTGGGTGAAAGCCTTTTTAAGATTGGTGAGGTGGCAATCCTGGGTGCTCTCTTCAGTACAGATGCGGTGGTATCTGAGGGCTTGGCTGTATATCACAGCTTTTTTGGTGTGTTTAGGGTGATTGCTGGTTCTGTGCAGATATGTATGTTGGTCTGTGGGTTTCTTGTATACTATGGTCTGTATTTTACCCTTCTGGATACTGATCATTGTGTCTAAAAAGGAGATGTTGGTGCTGGAGTATTCTAAAGAAAGTCAGATGGAGGGATGGTGACTGTTGAATTTCTGGTGGAACTCAATCAGAGATTGTAGGTTTTCAGTCCAAATGATGAAGATGTCATCGATGTATCATAAGGACAGCAAGGGTTTGATGGTGCAGTTCTTAAGGAAGTCTTCTTCCAGGTGGCTTATAAAAAGGTTGGCATACTGTGGGGCCATTTTAGTGCCCATAGCTGTTCCCATCATTTGAAGGAAGTGTTGATTATTAAAAGTGAAATTGTTGTGTGTGAGGATGAAGTGTATAAGCTCAGTAATATCTTTGGGTCTGTATTCTGGGTTGTAATCTTGTTCCTGTAGATATGGGGAGCAGGCAGCATTCATGATTATTGTTTTGTCTGATTTAATTGTGTTTTAAAATGTAGCTATCAATATAAAAAATGCACATATTGCTTGTCATGCTCATTTCACATTTGTAACAGGTTTATTTTTTCAACCTGGTCAGTGGAATCCTAAATTTGAATAGACCAGGGTGCTACCATAATAAAAATATGAAATAATGAATAGCAATACAGTATTGATGGATGTTCTATATAACTAATGAAGGACTTGCCAAAACTGGAATTTAAAAAAATATAATGAAGGACAATCTGTGGGAGCAGCATTACATTTTGTGCAAATTATCTATCAATGTTGCAAGCTCAGTAATGACAAAAGAATTTAAATTGTATTTCATTAAGTATATGTTATTAAATCAGTTATCATTCACCTTTTCTACTTATCAAAGGTGAATTGTAAAGGAAAAATTAAAACAGAATTAATCACAGATTTTTTTTTGGCTGAATGCTGCCACTTACCAGGCAAAAGGTCCTAAAGATATCTTACACTACATTATTAAAAAATACCATTAATTGAACAAGTTGTAATCATATTTCATATCTGAGTTGTCACAGATTATGTATTCTAAAATACTCTGACAGAATCTGGAAATTGCAGGAATATTTTACAGAGAAGGAAAAAGGATTTTTTCAAAGTTATCCAAAACTCCCTTCTGTACCCCACACAATAGTCTCACAGCTGACTGTTGAGACTACTATCTAAATAAAGCTGCCATTAGCTACTTGTATTTTTTTATTTGCAGATTATTTTTAATTTTTCATTTCCTATTATTAGCCTCTTCAAGACTGTGTAATTCCCAGGTGTTTTACTTCAATAAAGTAAGGTTTGATTAGGAATGTCAGAGTATTGGCAATAAACATAATGCTGACATATGGGACACTAGGGTAATGGGAAGGAGGGCTAGATGATGATAAATTGCATGGGTGCAAGTGTTGGTAGGCTCACTGAGAAATAAATTGGATAGAAGAGTGTCAAAGAGGGGAGAAGAGAGAAGAACTGAAGGGTGAAAAGTTCCTGATATGTCAAAGGGAAAAAAAGAAGAGCCAAGGAACAAGACAGATTGAACCTTGGTACTTGCCTCATCAGTGGAGTTAGTCTTTTACACAGAGGGAAATTAGGTAGTAGTTAGCTCTGAATACCACCCATGAGCAGATCTTTGCATTTAAAAAGTAGGATATGGGAGATGTGAGTGGTGCTGCAGGGGCGGTTAAAGCTTCACTCCACCAGGTGGGCAGACCGCACCATGCACCATGGCAGCAGCTCCTGCAGACATTTTTGAATCCCTGAAGTAGGTAAGATATCCTTCTCCAGATCTCAATACTCCCCTCCAAGGCAGGCACCACACTTCCTCTCTAATTCCCCTTTCTACCCCCCAACTAGGTTTTCCTGCCTAGGTTTGCTTCTGGCCACAAGGAGGAGGGACCTGCCTGCTGCCACTGCTCTCCCCAGTTAACTTGGGGGTCAGAGAAGCCCCAGAGCTGCTCCTGCCCTGCTCCAGCTGGGTGCTGGGCTTGGCCAGGGACAGCAACATCAGATGGCTCCCCACTTCCAGGCACTTCTGCTCTATTGCTCTATGACCAGTCCCCCCAGGTATCTTTCACTGGCTGGGAGCAAGCCCACTACTGTCTCCATCCTCAGTGCAGTCCAGCACCTCATCATGGCTGGAGCCCCCAGGGCATCAGGAAAATGTGGTATAGGGGGATGGAGGAACCGTTGCTGAGCCCAGCACCTTGTGCATAGCCCCCAGATGGATCAGGGCAAGGAGAGCCTAGGGATTTCCCCATTTCCAGGTCAGCTGGAGATACCAGTGGCAGTGAGTAGATCCCCTCTTTCTCTCCTGCTCCTTGCTTCATCACTCTGGGTATTCCACAGCAGCCTTGGGCTTCAGCCATGCTTTAGGCTCCACAGGGAACCTGGGTGTCTGGGGCTGTGGGGAACTTGAGCTGCTGGTAGGTGAGGTACTTTGATGAAAGGGGGTAAAACCGTACCACTGTATTTCCTTATACCCACCCCTAGTGCAACCAGAAGCATACCAAGACAGTCTCTTTTAAATTAATGAAAGGTGGTTCATTGTGGGGGAACAGAACACCCCCAACCTTACATTTTGCAAAATTTGAGGCCTGGATGGAAAAACAGTCCCTGAAATGTAAAGACACCACACTCACATGAACGTCCTTTGTGCTACAATAAACAAGAATTAGTTGGTTTGGGGGAGTAGAAATGGTAACCTTAAAATCATCAATGGATTGGTTAGGAGAACATTTGTTTGCAGATGTTTTGCAGACTTCAGACCTCGGAAACTTTAATATGAATAAAGTGACAATGTTAGGACTGTCATCTTTGGTACTCACATTTAAAATGTTCTTTGCCATTTTTCTTACATCCTATTCATTTGAAAAACTAAATTATTTCATTAATGATAAAAATGAGAATTCTTTATTCATTTTTCAATTAATTGCTCCACAATGCTGGGTGGAATCTCCATCAAATTATCATTCTTAAGAAAAAAATTAACAGTAAATTTTGCTTTTGTGAATAACTAGACACCTTGATCATCTTCTTTTCTACTTGATCACACATTTCAAATCCTTCATTAAGTACAACTTAGAGACAACACCAGAGTATCCTGCAGTGTTCAGCATATAAGTGACTCAGGCTCTCATACAGAGAGAGACCTGACCCTGAACACTTTCATTTGGTATCATGCTGGCATCCTTATTATTTTTTTTCAACATTCCTTTTCCTTTTCTTTTAGTTAATTACTGGCCTAGTTCTGCATTATTTATTATGCTAAAGAACATAGACATGTAGAAATGGGATGTGTCCCATTGTTACAATGTAAAAAATGTTTACTTGGAAAACAACTTCTAATTATAAAGGAAAGGGGAATGGAGGTACAACTCTGTTTTTTCTAGAAGAGACACAAAGTTAAGTGGTGTAATTTTAATAGCCTAGGGCTTGAATCTGATCTCATATGTACCAGTTTTATGTTGGCTTGATTCCACTTACTTTACTGGAGTTATTCCTTTTTTATTGCAGCAGACAATCATCCCTGCAGTTTCTCCAACTGGAATTTATTCAGTTCATGTTACATCTAAATTTAAATCCATCTGCTTCCTTCCCTTGTTTTTCACATCAAGTTCAAGCTCATCAGCTTCATCTGAAAGGTTTGGTAACATTTCATTTCAGTCTTCATGTCAGATTTTGAAGCTACTTGCTCTTTACTTTCTTCCACCAAAGGCTCTCACCTAGTTTTTTTCCTTTTTATCCTTTTTCCAATCTAGCCTTCATCCCATTTTCCATGCTGTATGCTATGCATGGAATAGTTTTTCTCATTCTGTATGCCAAATGCAGGATCCATAAAAAGATTTCTGCATTTAAATGCTGAGCATTGCAGTCTGTATAATTTTGAAACCTTGCCACCTACTGGAAACCACAGCCCCGATTAGACATGTAGGTGAGCAGAACAAAAATGTAGTGATCTGTTGATATCAACAGCTGAGTGCAACTGTTTACATATTTTGGCATGTATATATTTTAGCATGACTTGGCCATGGCACCCTAACATTCACTCTTCGTTTAATTCCTCCTGTTGGAAGAAGGGTTCATGAGGCCATGATTAAAAAATACTCATGGTAGCAAATGCTATTAAAAATTGAGCAAAATTGGCTATTGTGGAAAAACTGAGAAGTGCCGGATAAGAAGAGCACTGACTCAGTGTTCTGATATGAACTGATCATTCAGTTAATTTTTCTGTAGTCTCTCAGTTCCTCCCACTCAGGTTACTTACCACCCAGGAAAAAAACAATGGACTACTGACCCTGTCTCTACAGCAATAACATCAGTCATTGTCTGGAAAGATGAAAGAAGCCCTTCCATCTCCTGAAAATGTTTTTTTTTTTTTTTTTTTAATTTTTGTATCATCTTCTTATATATTATTCTCTAGTAGTTTTAAATTACTTGGAAATATCAAATTATGGAAACTAACAAACATAATGGCATTCCAAAGCCTGTCTACTGAGTCATATTCCTCTATAGCTTAAACAAAAAAAGAAAACAATTGATGGAAAGAGCCATTATTCTATAAAGTTCATAGGGGCAAAAAGTCCAACGTTCCCTCCTAGTCCTAAAAGAAACAAACAAATGTAAATGGGAGACAGAGGAGGATCCTCATTACATTTTCTAATGTCATTTATGAATATATATTAGAAGCAATGCACAAATACGCCTTTTGCAATCAGCACCTCTTATTCACAGAAAAAGCAAACGAATGAGAAAGGTGCTAAATCCCCTTAAAAAGGCATGATAAGGATGATGATGGAGATTACTAATTTTAGAATCGTACTGACAGCAAAACTAGCAAGTATAAAGCATAATCAAAAATCTCTATTATAATATTCAAGGATCAAATACCTGTTAATACAATATGCTAGAACTGTACCTAGATTCTGCATATATTTATGCGAGTGCTTAGCTTTGAATACAAGAGCAAATTTTAAAGGTTCAGGAATGTGGAGGCATCTTGTTCCAAAAACTAGGCCCATATCTACCGAAATGGCTAAAGGATGCAAATGTCATTTACCCCTTTTCTTCAAAACAGTCAAGGGAAGGAGGGACTGATACCACTTCTACTGTCTTTTATTCTGTAGCTTATTTGTTAGAGCACTCACAGTATGGGAGGCCTGGGTTCATTGCATTCCTTTGCCTAAAGAGAAAGTGGGGGATCCTGTTGAAACTGTTTTGCTTTGCATGGGATAGTTAAAGATATGTTGCCTCAGAGAGAAGGAGTGATAGTGACTATGTTAAGTTTTTCACCTGAGTGAGGGTTGGGGGAGAATTAGGATCCAGTTCCCATGCTAAGTACTTGTTATATGTTTGATTGACTTTATCAGTTTCATGACCATCAGTGGATTTCATGCCATAAGTTACTTTATGTTGTGTTGAACAAACCTGTTAATGGCTCTTGTTTTGACATTTATTAGGCATTTACAATCAATCTCTAAAGAATTTAATATACTATTTCTGTTATAACAATTGTGTTGTAATAATAGACCCTCATTATTTATTGAGGTCCTTGTATGCTTTGCTCCTTTTCAGAAAAAAATAAATTATGTCCAGAGTTTTGTGTTTTGTATCTCATTTGCCATCACCTTATCCATTCTAACAACCAGCCCCCTGTGTTTTTTACCTTACTGGGGAACAAACAGCATTTAAATGACGAAAGTTAAGTGTTTTCATGTAAAGAAAGAAAGTTTAATAACCTTCCTTTGGGTGATATAATTAATAAGGTCTTGAGACTATATTTGGTAACACTCTATGGGGACAAATTATTATGCAAATTTATAGAACTTTGCTAGTAGACAGGAATTCAAACATTCCTCCCAGGAGTCATAACTTATTTCATTGAAGACTATAAAAGGTGACAAAAGTTAGGTCAAACTTACTGCAAATTTGATCAGAGTCTCCGAGAGAGTAAAAAAATATAGGCGTTACCATAGTAACTAAATGCACCAACATTATATTTATTAATTACACAGATGAACTGCAGAAATAGCAGCAAACAAAATGTTGATAATGAATCTGGCTGACACATTGGGACTAGGAATCTGTTGCTTATACTCAAGCCTGCATTTTCCTTTTTTCTCTCAGCCAACAATAAAAAATATTAGCAAAACAAAATAAGATAATCAAGTGTGTGGTATGTGGCAGACCAGGAGGGGGTGCTCCTGCATTGAGCCACCCACCTCACTGCTCCCGACCACTTTTCAGGCTCCAAGTGCCTCTTGGGAGGCACCTCACATCCAGCAGGCCCCCTTCCTGGAGCACACCCGCAAGCCTGGGGGTAACACTGCCACCACCCAGGGTCTGGACTAATCTTGGCCTCGTGCCTCTGGGAAACACAGGTCTAGTAGTCCTTGAGGGTACTGGACCCACTGCAAGAATTTGGGGTGCTTCCCTCAGTCTGAAGCACAAATAGTGGTCTCCCTTAGTCAGCCGGACCAAGGGGACCCCAAGGCATAATTTTGACCCTCTTCCAATAAGTCTCACACACTAGGTACAGAGGAGAACTTTATTGGTTACAAGGAGTGGGTTTGTGATAAGCTACAGTGTAGAGCAATATCAGAGAAATCCCTTAGAGTAAACAGTGGCATGGTGGCCTTTGATTACACATTTGTGTTACTGCAAGCTATATATCTAGCTAGATCTCAAGTAGTTTACTCACAAGTAGCATCCAGAGGCAGGTGGAGATTCCCTCTAGAGGCAAGCAGTTCATTGACCATGAGTTTCAAGAGAGAGAGCGAGTTTTAGATAGTTCAGCTTCTCTGAGAGTTCTCATCATGGCTGCTACTCCTCCTGGACAGTCTTTAACTTATATAGCTATGATGACCCCATTTACTTGATCCAATGAAGGTAAGCATTTGTTGGTTGCCAACCAACCAATTTAAAATGCATCACTGGTTGCCAGGTAGCCTGGCAGGGTCTCTAGCCCCCTCCCAGTTACGATGACATTGCTTAGAACAATGGCGAGTTTAAGCCCCACCACCCAGGTGTGTGAGGCCAGTCATGTAGGCAGAAGGAGCAGGTTTCTCCCTCCCTCAGAAATGTATCCAGCTCAGGTTACACCTCAGGGTTACCTGAAGCCAATAGGGCCAGGAGTGTCTGTCCTCTGCAGTGGCCATGGTAACCAAATTGTTAGATTGGTCATCAGACTGATAGCAGAGTTTGGGGAGAGACAGAGATGGCATTCTGCCACATGGTATAAGTGCATTTTTTTATATTAAATGGAGCCACAGCAATCGTATGTTCAATTTACATGGTAAAATATATATGTGATCCTAATTAACTTTCTAATTAACAGTTTTCATAATAAAATTTCATGATGGGAAGAACTCATTGGGCCTATCTTCATATGTGGCTCCCTCTTACTTTAGCTTTGTATGAACTACATGTTGAAAAATTTTCATGTGATCAGTGTTAAGGCAGTTCTTGGCATGCCCAGCATCACTCTCATCATGAGTATGCCTGAGACAGAGGTGGGGCCCAATGCTGGACATCTATTTCAATATTTGGGGGATGGAAGAAAGTGGGTAGGACATATTTTCACATCTGTGTTCCCTAGCACAGTGCAACATGGCCACAGGGGTTGAAAGTCCATCTTTCTGCCAACACAGGATTGTTGTGTGCAAAATGAATTGTAAGTATTTTGCTGTCTCTACTCAGTGGAGCTACAGTGATAGTATATAAGCTTTTTTCATGCTCCCCTTTTACTTCAAGGAGAATAAATTTCCTTTAGAGTTAAAAGGGGTATTGTTCACTTCTCTATGTGTTCTTGTAGTCAATATGCTGAGAGAACCATGGTTCCTTCCATTCTTCACTATCTATGCTATCACTTTCTTCTTTTGTGTGTGTGGGGAGTGTTGGGCATACAGCTTCTACTCTTACATCAGAGCCAGACACAAAATCCAGAAAAGTACTACACCATTAAGTATGGCATGATAAGAGCGCATTGCTTCTACTGCCTGACTACCCAGTCCAGACCATAATCTGGTCCTTTGACAATAACATTGTGTACAATGATGCATTAACAGCTTTACTAAAAGTATCTTATTTTCTTCTCTTTTACTATTTATTTTTACTTCTGCATTTAAAGGAAAGCCATTATATTTGCCTAAAAAGGAAATCAATTATCTAAAAAAAACAAACACTAATTGTCTAAAAAAGAAAAAGAGAAAAGCAAAAACTCTATCTGCTTATTGTTTCCAAATCCATTAGCCTTTATTGCATGTTTGTTTTGCTTTTCCTTTTAGTGCTGTTCCTTTATTTCACCAAGGTAGACTTCCAGGAAAATAAATGCCTAGAATCAGGGTTCTTTCCTAAGGTTTTGCAAAGCATGTTTGATTTTCTCTGTGCTTCTTTTACAACCTTATGCAAGACCGGAGACAAGCTAATTTTTAAAAACCAATGGTCCTATCAGTGGCCATTCCACAACCCACCATCACAACTGAAAATATGTAACCACTAACATCATTGTTGGTAGTCTCCTTACAGACATTTAAACTGGAGTACACATCGATTTTGAACTATGTTCTCACAACCAGAAGTCATGTCAAGGTTTTGTATGAGGAATATGATTAGGAGAGAAACCAAAATACTATTACTAGATGTTGATGAAAGTTAAGAAAAGCAACAACTAGCAAAGATAGTTTGAACTCCAGTACATACCAACTGTGGAACAAAAGGCAAATAAAAGAATTGTAACCAGTGAAAAGTTTCTTGTAAGTAGACTACTAATTAAAAACTTATCAGAGAGAAATTCTTCAGAATCCCAGGATTTACTGTATGAGTAACAGGAAGACAATAGCATTCCTGCCAGTCTGCAGTAATTAGTAGTTTAAAATGGTGTTAAAGTTACCATGAGTGAACCTGAAACAGGTTGTGGTAGTTTAGCTAAACATATCATGTTCAACTTGAAATGATGATGGCATTGGAAATGCATAGAAATGAATGGGAATGTTATGCTTCCCTGTTGGAAACTCAGATGCACTTGTATACTTTTATGCTCAGCTCATAATTTTCATGGAGGAATCATATCTATGCAGGAATTTATGGAAACAAGAGGAGAAAGAGGTCTTTCTGATTGCATTCACAGCCTGACTGTTCAGACAACTCAGGATTACTTGCCTTAGAAAAGTGAAATTAGACAGTACAGACGTTCTTTAAAAACTTGACATGGAAACTGAAGGATGAAAGAACAGCAGCAATTACTACAATTAAATCCTATAGTGTAACATTCAGTTAGATTTTAAATCACTTTAGATAGGAGAATCATCTATCCACTTGTAAGTGAGATAGGAATAGAAGTCAGGACTTGTTATTCCAAACCTACTGAGGTAGCCACTGTACTACAATGTGTACCACAGCAAACTGAACAGAACAAGTAAAACGTGGCAGAGGCAGCCAATGGCTGCAGTTAAAATGAAACACAATTCAGCAGTTTAAAATGTTGTTTTCAAAGGACTGTTCAGAGAAAAGAATACTTGATTAATTCCATTTTACAGTAGTTCCTTTCTTGTTTGTTTGTTTTGTCAGAAAATAATTCTGACTAGAACTATGAAGCTGTAGCTGGTATTCAGAACAGTGTATCGGTTCTGTCACTTATTAGGTTTTCAGCTCTTTTAGAAAAAAAAATACTAACTCTTTCAAGTTTTCTAACAAACCAAGCCAGTTGGCAGTATTTTTGTTTCCTTGTAAACAAATGTCATTGAAAAAAGCCTTAGGTGACAGTATCTAACAGGAGGGAACTGGTGCACAGAACTGAGATTGCTGCTGCCAGAGATTTGCTTTTCAACTAGTTTGAAAAATATTTAGTTTTCAAAAAGAAATTAAAAGCATCACAAATGCATTCTCCTAGGCAGCCTTATGCTTCCATAATTTTGACAGCAGATGTGTTACTTTGGATATGCAGTTTCAAATTAAGCCCAACTAGGCTTATGGCTCAATATGAGTGTCCAAGTGGTATGTAGCACATAGGCTAGCTCTAAAGCCACTGAACAAAATAGACAAACTCACATTGGCACTGATGGAGTTTGAATCAAGTCCATGCAGAGGTACGTAGCCCATTGGTTTGTAATGCTGTCATCACCACCACATCGTGTAATAGCACTGATCGCAGATCCTCAGTGAGTGTAGTTCTGTTGTTCCAGTAAACTTAATTATTCTTGAGACATCCTTTCAATCACTGATGACAGACATAATCTAAACCAATAAAAGAAATGTGACAGAATGTAAGGATCCAGCAGAAATATAGTATTTCGTTTAAGGAGAATCAGCATGATCAGACCAACAAATCAATTAAGCATTAATGGCTAAAGGGGGAGAGTACCTGGCAGTGAGCACTGAAGAAACTGAGTTTCCAAAGAAGGACTGCAAGAATGAAGAGTGCAAGAAAAATTAACCTTCTTTATGTGCTGGAAGGTTCAAAGTTGACCTAGGTGCGCCATAATGTTACATCAGATCTCCAGGAACCTCAGAGGGTAAATTCATCTCGTATAAGAGGGCCAGATCAAGACTTGTGCGCCAGTTAACTATGCTTTTCCCAACTAGGAGGTCATATAATCTCATGTGTTAAAAATCTATGTGATTTTATTCTACCTAAGGAAGAATCCATGGTAAACAGGCAAAACCCCAAAGTCCAATTGTTCACACCACTAAAATAGAAGTTTTATGCTTGAAGGTATAGGTAAAAATATTTTTGTTGCTCAGAATTTGCCATATCTTTATTCTTTATGTATTTTTAATGAATGGAGAAAAAAAAAGAGTAATTGTTTTTGACTAAAGAGAAGGGACATAAACAATTACAGTAAAAAAATAAACAGTGAAACTGTAAAAGTAATTTAGCAATTGGGAGTCTCCTTAATAGTTATACTGTTTGTTTATAATAATCAAATGACAAATGAATAGACCTGTAAATGTTCCTAAAATAGCTTGGTATCCATCAGGAATAATAACTTAGCAGAATCATCACTATTCACACAAATCTAGTTTAAATTTACTTTTCAGTGGTCATGCTGAGTTCAAGAGCAATGCAAATTGCAGTTTCCAAAGTGCAGTTTAGGGATGACCTGCCAAATTTATTCCTGGAACAACTCCACGTAAGTCATCTATGTGACACCAGGAATGACTTATCTGATCAATTTTTGAAAGGACAACAAATGAAACTAGGGCACAACTAACTGCAAAATACAGCAATAGTTTGGTAGCCTTTTAACCTATCCCCTTTGAAAGGAGAGAAAGACAGAAAAACATGAAAATAGAAGAAAAAACCTGACATGTTTCCATGTTCTCATACATATTAGCCTTTAGAAATGGAATTCCCAATACTGAACTGGTGCAGCTAAACAATGAAATAAAAGACATCCAAATGGATGTTAATCAAATCAACTCTGGACTATGCCCCTGAAAATGTACAGCCTGTTCCTGAACCCCTCCAGGTCTCTAGGAAAACTCCAAGTGATGTCAATACAAATGGGAGGGGGGGGGGGGATGTCTAAGCGGGTAGGAATACTTCTAAGAGAACATCTGTGTTTCTCTCTCATCCCCAAAAAAGCATTCAGCAGCTCACTTGGGACTGGCATGCTTTGAAGGCAACTTTTAACAGAAGTCTAGTTCTTTGTAGTATAAGTTGGTCATTGTGGGCATCCTTATTTAAAAAAACAAACAAACAAACAAACAAAGTAATTGGTTTTAGATCAGAAGATTTGGTGTGCAACTCTGTAACACCCAATGGCAGAGAATCCTCTGGGGCTTTCTTCTGTTGCAACAAGGGGACACCAGGAAGAATGACAATGGTGGCTGCTATTTTGGGGATATGGAAGGCAACACTCAAAATCTGAGATAGTGGGTAATGCACTCTCTTTTGGAGAGAGAGACAAGAGAACCCCATGGCTATACATCTATTTGGGATAGAGACCTTGGGCAGGAGCACTGTTTTCTAAACAAACAGTTGCGAGGATGTGAGGAGAAAAAATCCCTGGGGATCTCATTTCCAGAGTAATAAGATTATCAGGGATCCTATTTTTTTTTTCTGTTTAAAAATCATTAATTCACTGATAAACAATTGCAAGTTCTCTGATAAAAACCCCAAATCTGCATTTTTCCACAATTAAAATGAAATGCTGCTGTGTGTGTGAGTTGAACACAATATTTTATTTACAATTTTAAAGCATTTGGAAGCCTAGCAGTACCTCAATCAAAATAAAATAAATTCTAAATACCTATACATTTTGGCATTTTATTCTGGGGTTTTTATCATGGAAAATCAGAACTCGCCCTGCTCCCTTTGCTCACCAGGATGCCTGCCCAGCTGAGGCTGCGTTGTTCCCACGCTGCCCCCTGCTTTGTGGTGTGGAACAGCTTTGATATGCCAGTGCCCTGCCCATGCCATTGCCCCTCATTCCCAAACCACAGGCCCCCTGTCCTGCTACTGTTCTTCATTCCCAACCCACAGGGCCCCAGCCCTGCCAGTGCTCCTCACTCCAAATTCACAGTCTCCTAGCCCCACCAGAGCCCTTCACTCAGGACTCAGAGCCCTCAGCCCTGCTGGTGCTCCTCATTTTGCACCCACATCCTCCCAGGTCCTGCAAGTACCCCTCACTCCCCATCCATAGCCCCCCATCCTCCTAGCCCTGCCAGAGGGGGTCCCCAGATGTCAGGGTTACAGGGCCTGGGTCCACAGCCTCCTGCCCTGCCCCTGCAGTACCCAAGCCCCAGCTGCCACACATGGGAGGCAGCAGCTGCTGTGGCCAGAGCAAAGCATGGAGCCCAGCTCCCCCCCTTCCATGGGCAGCACAGTTGGAGCAGAACCTGTGGCGGGGAGGGTATATGTGGGCTGGCAGCTGCAGGCTCAGGGCTCCGCTGCCATTTCCCCAGGGCCTCCACAGTGCAGCAGGCAGGACCCAGTGCTCGAGGGCAGAGTGGGGCAAGGAGGCATGGTGCCACCACTGGGAGCCCCACACTGCCATGGTGAGGCACCCCCTATCTGCTCAGAAGCAGCAGGAGTGGCAGCGTGGAGCTTTTCCCTCTACTATTGCTGGGAGGGCAGGGGGATGCCTTGCTATGGTGGTGCAAAATGTGGCTGCACATTCCTGCTCCAGCCCTGGGCCACAAACCCCACACACCAATCCAGCTGGGTAGCCTGAGCCCTTCCCAACTCCCTCATTATAGGGGCTTCAATTTCCCCACTTCCTTCTGACTTACCTGGAGGGAACGACAGGAGTTGCTCTCCATGTTGCCTGGCTGTGCACATGCACCCACTCCTGCCTGCATTAGTTCTGCTGCAGCCCTTCAGGTCCAATCCCTCATAGTGTTTCCCAGAAACGGAGGGAGGTGCCAGGTGGAACTGCCTCAGGCACCTCTGTTTCCAGGAGGATGGTTGGGTAGGCATACTGAGAAAGCTATGCCCTATAGATGCCTTGCACGTCCTTGGACAGACTGGGCAGTGCAGCTCTCTCGAATGACTGGACTAGCCACCCCATAAATATGTCTGCTTTGACAGGAGAACTAAGGCGCACTGATTCTGCACAGTACTGTTCCATTTCTCCTCTGTAGCTGGTGCCTGGGGCCAGCTGGCTCTCAGGAGCAGGAGGTGCAGGAGAGCAGACAGCTAAAGAGAAGTGGGTCCTTGCAGGGAAGCAAGAGTCCAGTGATGATCTGGGGAGGCACACAGGCAGTGGGAACTGCACTGGAGGGATGGTTTAACCTAGGGCTGCATTAACCCTTTAGTGGCTCCTAGACAAAGAAATGAGTGGGCCCCTACTTTTTTCACTCAATAATTATAACATGTAAAATAAGCACAACGGCCCCTTCTTCACTTAGGGCCCTAGGCATGTGCCTAGTTTTCCTGTGCATTAATTTGGCCCTGGTTTAACCTTGAATGGAGCTGCCCTGGCCAGTACCAAGCATAGGAGCCCTTGGTGGGGTGGCAGCAAAGGGTCCCCACAGCAGGACCCTGCTGAAAGGCAGCTTTTTCTTTCATCAATCAAAGTCCATGAAGGGACTGAGGGTTTCTAAGTGTCAGGAATGCCTAGGGCAGAAGGAAGCTGTAGAAAACCTCTGTCCCTTCTGTTATGCCTGCCTGCTGCTCTGGGCTATCTCATTTCAGAAATGCAGTTGAAAACAGGCTGGGATTGGCTGGACAGAGAATATTAGGGGGAGAGAGAGAGAGAGGGCCTGTGAGGCAGTGAGGCAAGGGAGTCTGCACCTTGTGACCAATGATTTAGGCAGGACCATCTCAACTTGTAGACAGGTGTCCTGGCCTTTAGAGAAGAGGGGCTTAGCACTTCTGGCAAATCAGACCCCTTTCAAACGTCTCAGCTGAAGCTTGCAGAACTTGGACTGCCCAGAGCAGTGATTCTCACCTCGGGATCCCTGCACTTCATGCATCAAGGCAAATGCAGTGTTGGTGTGGGGGAGTGTCTGACTGGGTAAAAGGAGGGGATGTTTCTGCCTGCATCCTCAGGCACTACATTCAGAAAAATTATGGAGCAGTGCCTTGAATCTAAAAAACTTGAAAACTGCTGATTTAAATCAACTGTTCTATGGTATACTGCAGCATCAGATTCTGGTAACTGTCATATTGAATTAAATAGTTTGAATGTTTGTAAAGGTTGCCCATTAGCCAGTTTCAGGAAGAAGATAAGATTTATCTCCTTATCTAAGTCATTGTTTTTGGACTACGTGCAAAAGGTCCTGACTTTGTTTAAAGTCTTAATTTAAATTTTATCTTTAGAAGTCTTTTACAAAGAGAGCAAATATCCTGAGTTCCGAGAGATCAAACCCTAAGGCCTTTTAACCAGATTGGTAAGAAAAGGGCATTTGCAGTGATATGGAAGTTTCCCAAAGGTAATTTAAAACGCTCAACAAAGGCAAAAGAATCTGTTGAGTAAGATCCGAGCCCAAATTTGGGAGTAATGACAGGCTTGAGTAGGAGGAGCACATTGACGGCAGCTCGCTCAATAAAAACTGTAACTTACTGTCCCAATTTGGAGGTGACTTCACCTGCAGAACAACGAAGGAAGAATCGCAAGTGTAGGCCGGATCAGATTGATCACCTGAACCAACCTCTTCGTGAACACGACTCTCTTAGTTCATGCTGAAGCTGCAGAGCGCCCGAAAGGGACTGAAGGAAGAGGACTTAGTCCTATCACTGCCGAGGCCAGCCTATTGAATCGTATTGCTGAGGCGAGCCCATTGAACCGTACTACTGAGGCCAACCCATTAAATTGTACTACTGAGGAATGAAACCATATTTTGGTATTTGGCTTCTCGGAATTCTAGGATTGTAAGTATGTTATGAAAATAATAGTATTGATTCAAATTTAACTTTTAGTTGTAATTGTAGTTGTTTTTGTAATACTAATTCTTATAGCATTGTTTGGGAAGGAAGTGCATTCGGAGCATTGTTTGTAATTATTGTGTTCTTAATGTTGGTGGTATTTCTTAAAGCTAAGCAATGTTACATACGTAGCAAAGAATTTTAAAATAAAATTGTGTTGTATGAATTAAGTGTGTAATCATTGTGAAATCGTGCAATCAGCTAACTACTCCCCCAGCCAGTGTACCAAAACGAATCAGTAAATTGTGTGGGATTTTCTCTGTTCCATAACCCACTAGAGACAGTAACAAAGAATAGTCTCTGAAAGGAATACTTTATTACAGAACCTAAAATGGTTTGGAGTTTACTTTTCCCTCTATTAACTTCATTCTTTATCAGCATCAGTATTACACTTGTGTAATGCCATTAACTGCACTGGTGTTACCCTTGACTTACGCAAACACTTGAACAAGTCTCAAAGTATGCTTCTCCTTGGTGCCCTAATATGTGCAAATTTCTCTTTCCTGAACTAAGTAATATGAAATAGTGTTTTGAGCATGTTTTCAGTCTATAGCTGCATGTATCCTGATCAACTTGTTAGTGGGTCTTTGGGAGCTGAACGCAGCCTATCGGTGCTGGTTCATGCCAATTATTATGTTGAGTGATGAAACTGCCTTGTATCATTTCACTTGTGCATATGAACAGCAGGTGAATGTTATAGTTTATGATTTCCAATTATAAATCAAATGGACTAAATTCTCAGTTTTCTTAATAAGGGCTGTAAAACCACCGGAGTGTGAGAAGTCTACTGTTTCTTGTGAGAAAGGATTTGAGACTCGGGCTTATCAATGTTTTTCCCACCTCACTCTCCTATTTAGTTTTTAAGACAAAAATTGAAAAATAATCATGGAAGGAATTGAACGGAAGGGAACTGAACCATATAACTACTGAATCTATGTTGAGGTAGCATGTTCTATAGACAGGACCAGCAATAACATACTCATGATGATATATTAATAATTATAGGTAGGGCTGTGTGAATAATTGATTTTTGAGTTTGGCTGCAGAAGAAAAATACAGAAAAAAATTGTGTCAAACTTTTTTTTGGAGGGATGGAAATAGTTATCACCAAAAACAAGACACCGGAAATTTAATTTCATGTTGAACAAAAAATTCAGATCAGTAAAAAATAAATATTTTGTTTTTTGTCATTGTATGAGAAGCAATGACATTGAAAGGCCAGGTTTCAAAAGTTCAGGGTAGGTGGTAGTGTTTGGTCCCCTTCTATCCGGTAAACCAATGGTTAGTGTAGTAATCCAGGGTATGGGAGACTGGGTGAAGGCTCCACCTTAGTCTGAGGAAGTTGAACTCTTAGCTTAAAGTAGTGACCTCCAACTATAGGATATCCTCTATGTACTCAATCTCATGTTGATGATGTGCCACCTTCCAGGTTAATGCCTTAATTGCCAGATGAAATAGCAGCCCGGTTCAATGAATATTTAAGTTGGTTATGCAAAGCAAAATTTTTCTGCAGGAAGGCAAATCACATACACATCTATAGAGCACACCTACATGAGATGCCTTAATGCCCGTTAGGCTAGTTTACTACACAGTAAGGGTGCACGTCTGCACATGAGCACACTTACTGCACAGTAAAAATGGATAATCGTAACTATTAGTTAATTCACAGTAATACAGGTGTAGATGTGGCCCGGCACTACCTTTAGCACTGGGTCTGTCCTGCCACTAGGGGACTAGCCTGAGCCCAGCCTCAGGGTTCCTGGCTGGGGCCTTTATTGGGCCATGGCTGGGCTGCTCTCTGGCAGTCCCTAACTGCAGGCTTTTACAGTCTGCAGTTAGGGGCTGCCATTTTGTGCCCTGGCCACCCAACCCCCTCCCCGAGCCCTCCTATCCCTGCCCCACCTGGTCCCACACCCCGCCTGCCCCCAACTCCCCTGATCACTTTCCTGCATGGCCCCATCCCCACCCAGACTCCCTCAATCACTCTCCTGCCTGGCCCCTCCTCCTGCCTGCCCAACAGACCCCACTGATCACTTTCCTGCCTGGCCCCATCCCCCCCATCCCCCTAGGCCCCCCAATCACTTTCCTGCCTGGCCCCAGCCCCCCCGACCCACTGATCACTTTCCTGCCTCTCCCCACGACCAGCCCCCCCAACCCCCGAATCCCATTTCTGCTCAGCCCCACCCTTGCCTGCCCCCGACCCCCTCGATCACTTTTCTGCCTGGCCCCTCCCTTGTCTGCCCCCCAGACCTCCCCGATCACTTCCCTGCCTGGCCCCACCCCCACCTGTCCCCCTAACCCCCACGCTGCCCTGTGCTGCCTGGGGGTGGGCTCTGCCAGGAGGACCTGGAGCCCCCCCATCCCCTGCTCCTGGGGTAAGTAGAGGCTTTTATTTTTGTTTTTCCCCTTTTTTCATTTTAAAGTGACGGTGCCTGAGGTGGAGGAGGCAGCCATGGGAGACTGGGGGTGCAAGTGGGGGGGTGGGCTTGGTGGGGAAGCCATTGGGGGGTCTGGGGGAATGGGGGGGCTGGGTGGGGCAGCCATTGGGGGGGCTGCAGCAGCTGGCAGGGGATGGGGCCAGGTAGGGCAGCAATTGGGGGGCTAGGGTGGGGCTTGTGGGCCTTGCAGTGGGGGTGGTAGCCCCTGTGGGGGCCATGTGGCCCCTGTTGGGGGGCTGTAACCCCTGTATGGGGCCAAAACCCCTGTGTGGGGGGGCCATAACACTTGTGTGGGGCCATAGTCTCTGTTGGGGGAGCCATAACCCCTGTGTGGAGCTGAAACTCCTGTTGGGGGTCCATAGCCTCTGTTGGGGGGCCTGTGTGGGGGGCCATAACTCCTGTGGGGGGCTGTAGCCTCTGTTGGGGGGCCATAACCCCTGTGTGGGGGCCGTAGCCCCTGTTTTAAGGCAGCAAAATATATATTCATGTTTCATGAATTCATGAATACACGTATTTAGAGTTCACTTTATTATCACTATAGAGACACTGGTAGGCTTCCACATTGCTTTAACACTGTAGATGTATCAATAAAACATTGCCCAAATGATAGCTGTCTCTGTCTCACTGTCTCTCTCTCTCTATATAGTGGTCTTTTGTTTTACTTGGGGTTTTTTTTATTGGGGATTTTTCAGTTTTCCAATAAGGAACACCAGAATTCCTGCTAGGGAGGCCAGTGGCAGGACCCTGCCTGCTCAGAGCTGGCACCTTGGACCCATCTGGCTGTGGCTAACCTCCTGGCCAACTGGGGACAGTAGGACATGCTTTGATAGTTCAAAGCAGGCCACCACACCCGGAACATCTTCTGGGCGATAGCTGTCCAGATGCCCGGGCAGGGAGCACACATGGCAGTAGTGCCACACAGAGGCCAACTCTGCAGCCACAGCCCACTGGCAGCTGGCCCAGAGAGGCAGGTGTCTCTACTGGCTGTGCAGTCCCCATCAAGGTCTGGCAGGTTCACAGCAGGCCACAGCCAGGCAGCAGCCCCCACTTCCAGACTGCTGCAGTGGGTAGAAGGTGCAGGGAACTCTCAGGGCTGCTTCAGCAGTCCAGCTGGCACAAAGGGTAGTGTCCCCAGGTGCCAATTGGCTGGGTCCCAGAAGCGCCTGAGAGTGAATAGCCCTAAGCTACTTGCCACAGCAGCTTTTTGTACTGCTGGGGCCAGGACAGGGCAGCTTTTTATACTGCTGGGGACAACACAGGTGCTGGTCCCAGGCTCCAGCTCCCCCTGGCTGCAGATCCGGGAGGAGCTAGGCAGGGTTATTTTGCTCCGAGTGGCACAATTTGCTCAACAACAAAGTGCATGTCTGAGCACATGCGCTGAGGCAAAAAGCCCTGGCTGAAATTTGCACCACTTCTATTTAAGCTGCTGCAAGTGCACGTGCTTGCATGTGTGGATGTGCCCCTAGAGCGGCTGTGGAATCTCCATCCTTGGATGTTTTTAAGACCCAACTAGACCAACCCTTTAGCTGGGAGGATATAGTTGGGGATGGTCCTGATTTGATGACCTTCTGAGGTCCCTTCCAACTAGACGACCTCCTGAGGTCCCTTCCAACCCTAACTCTTTTATGATTCTATGAAGTCTTCTTAGACACAAGAAGGAACTGGAACACTGGGCTTTACATCCTAAATGAATACTTTTATCCAGGGGCTGTTGGATAAAAGGTGAATGCTTCCTTTTGAAGTGTTGTGACTCTGGTCCTGAATGATTTTCTTTTTCTCCTGGATGGAAGAATTATTCAAATTCAATCCAAATGTATGTATCATTTCAAGATAACTATTATGCATATTCTGCTTCTGACTTTGTTTAGATGTGGGACTCCTCCTCTCTCCTTTCCCCTTCCCCCACAGAAAAGTCCTCTCTTACAACACTATGCTGTACTGTTCAAAGAAATTGTTGATCTATGAATAAACTGCATTGATGAATGCTAATTTCTCATAATTATATGGTGTATTATTCCTTTTGTCCATATACCTTTTTTTGTTAGCTATACAAAAATTGGCAGTGAGTGGGTGTAAATCACCTCACATTAAGGTTCTGTGTCTATGTATTTCATACCAAGTTATTTTTAGAAAATTCTAAATCTATCGACTTGGGATCAGCAAGGACCAATTTGAATTTAGCTAAGTTGCAGTTGACAAGAATGAGGGTGAGGGAGCGAGGAAGGATTATATTCAGCTCTTACTTTTACTTAGTCAATTCTTCAGAGAGTTATAATATTCTAAGATGTGCATTCATTGACTGCAAAAAAGTTATATACTAATGAGGTCCCATGGCAATCTATCTATATAGGCATACAGTGGTGCAATGCCATAGTTCATTATTTCTCATACATGTGTGCAATACATTAAACAGGTTCAAAGGAAATATGATAATTTCTGAAGCAAATGGCATCCAGACTCATCTTCTTTTCCTGTTTTAGGTATACTTTCATTCATATGACTGGAGGTACTGAAAAGTTCAAAGGGTAAAATTTGACAGGGGAGACATGAAAATTAGGAGTGCAACATGCAAAACAAAAGCATAAAGGATGCTTAATAAGTTCCTGAAATTCCTGAATCTACTCTTCTCACTGAATATTTAACATGCTTGCTTAAAAAAATGCGGTGAAATTACACATCATAAAACACTGGGTTTTTTTTATAAGGGGGACTTGGTTAACACATTGTAAAGGTTTTGTTAAAGTTTTACAACTGCATAATTAATGACATCTGGTGTATCAAAAAGACTAATCTGATTTAAGATGGACTATGAAAAGCAGAGATCAGTAACAAGGAAATGTGTTTCTGTGGCAGCAAAAGGGCAATTATAAGATATCAAACTTTTCAGCTCATTATGTGAAGGGGTATGCATGTAATTAAGGGCATGCTTATTGAAAAAGTCCTTTGTACATTGGAATCTCAAAAATATAGTAAAAATGTCACCTCTGATTTTTTTGTGTGTGTATAGAAAAGTCTTGCTACTTTTTTGTCTTTTCATGGTGTTTCATTTATTTTAATTTAGTTAGAACAGCAAAATATTTTATCTATCAGTTTGCCTGCTTGTTCTGTTTGCTTTTATTTTTATAAATGTAGGAAATTTCATTGTCTTATTCCTATTTTCCACACATTTTTCTTGAAAACTGTTTTTCATAATCTAGTCCAATCACTAGAGAAATATTATTTTTCATAGAAAGCAAAAAGACTTACAAGTTTTCTCCTAGGTAAGCCCAGAAGTACACAGTAGAATATTCTGCCTTGTAAGAGACTGTGAGCTTTTACAGTTCCTCCCTCCATCAACTAAAGTTCAGTTGACTAAATCATGGGCCTATTGGATTGAAAAAGATGTGCTAAATATGCTATGTATTAGGGCTGTGTGAATTTTTGCCAAGTGTTTCATTTCAAAGCTGTTTCAATATTTCGAGCTCGAAACAGTGAAATTGAAACAAAACAAAAAATCACTGAAACAGCTTCAAAATGAAATGATGGCAGTTAAAACATTTTGAAAGTTTTGAAATGTTTTGAGTTTTGAAGCAGGCCAGTGGTGGGAAGCAGGGGAGAGCCAGGGCTGCACTCCTAGTGGCTCCACAGCCCCATGTAGCTCAGCCTGGTGGGGAGCGTAGCTCTGGTGCTCCCCACCTCCCACCACCGGGCTGTGTTTCGCGGGGCTGGTGGAGTCAATCAGAGGGCAGTGCCAGCTCTGCCCACCTCCTGCCACCGGGCTGCTTCAAAACTCAAAATGTTTGGATAGAGGTGAGACTAACTGGCCTACAGTTACCTGGTTCCTCCTTCCTCCCTTTCTTGAAAATAGGGGCCACACTGGCCCTTTTTCAATCCTCTGGGACCCATCCTGTGCATCATGAGTGCTCAAACAGTTGTGCCAGCATCTCTGCTATGACTCCAGCTAACTCCCTAAGTACCCTAGGATGAAGATCATCAAGGCCTGTTGACTTAAATACATGCAGCCCCTCCAGGTGCCCCTTTACTAGGTCAGCAGGAACAGTTGATGGGTTGGTATCTATACTGGGCTTACCTAAGGTCCCAATGGGATGTGTATTTGTGTCCAGGAACACAGAAGCAAAGAAATCATTTAGAAGCTCCGCTTTGGCCATCCTATCTGTTGCCAGTTGCCCTAGTTCATCCTGTAGGGTCCCTAAGTTACCCTGAACCTTCTTTCTGCTTCCTATGTACTTAAAGAATGACTTTTTGTTATCCTTAACTTTTGCTGCCAGCCTAAGCTCTATTTCTGCTTTGGCTCTCCTCACTGTTTCCCTGTAAGCTCGCACTAAGCAAGTATACTCCTTCTTGGTGGCAGCCCCCTGCTTCCACAGCCTGTAGGCCTCTTTTTTTCCCCTACAGGTTCTCCTGGATTTCCTTGATCCACCAAGAGGTTTTCTTTGCTCTTTTGCCCCTTTTTATGTGTACTGGGATGGTCCTTTTCTGTGCCTGTAGGATTAGTCCCTTGAGAAACACCCTCCCTTCCTGGACTCCGATCTCTACAAGGCTTTTATCAGTCAGTCCCTCCCTAACTAATCTCCTGAGCTTGTTGAAGTTGGCCTTCCTGAAGTCTAGCACTTCCACCCTACTAGTTATCTTCCCCAGCTTTCTCCAGATAGTGAACCCTATCTTTAAGTGGTCACTATCCTCTAGGTTACCTTGGACCTGTAGTTCCCACACCAAGTCATCCCCTGTGGCCAGTACCAAGTCTAGTGAGGCATTTCCCCTAGTGGGAACACATACCTCCTGAGATAGGTGAAGGTCCTGTAAGAAGGTTAGAAACTTTTGTGAATAGGCAGACCTGGCTGCCTGTTTCTCCCAGCAGATGTCTGGGAACTTAAAGTGACCCATGATGACCAGGTCCTTTGAGCACACTGCCTCTAAGACCTGTCTCAAGAACTCTAGGTCTAACTCGTCCCTCTGGTGTGGGGGTCTGTAGTAGAACCCCAACACAACCCCCCTGTTAGTACCTCAATTTGCCCTTCTTACTGGCTCAAATTAACTATGGAAGATGTATATTGCTCCTTAACATGGAAAGCAATGCCCCCCCCTCCCTTTTCCCCACTCTGTCCTGTATGTACAGCCTGTATCCCTCAATGTCCACTGCCCAGTCATGGGTAAGATCCCACCAAGTTTCTGTTAGCCCAACCAGGTAGAATTCTTTATTTGCAAGCAGTTCAAGTTCCTTCTGTTTGTTCCCCATGTTCCTAGCATTAGTATAAAGGTATCTAAGCCCCCCCCCCCCCCCCCAAATAAGTGCCCTTGATAATTCCCTATTCTGATGCTTAGCAGGGCCCTTGGTACTTACCTGGACTGTTCCAGTGCCTGGCCTGATGTTCATTATTCCTGGCCTCTCCCTCTCATCAACATCCCCATCCACCAATGAACCTAGTTAAAGCCTGGTGTAGGAGATCAGCCAACCTGTAAGAGAACAGACTCTTACCTCTTGGAGAGAGACGTAGCCCAACTCATCTGAACAAGGCCTTATCCTGGAAGTGCATCTCCATGGAGCTCAGCCTGGTGGTGGAATGTGGAGTGCAGCCCTGGCTCTGCCCACCTCTCCCTGCCAGGTTGAGCTCTGTGGGGCTAGCAGAGCCAGTCAGAGCACAGCCCTGCCTCTGCCTGCCTCCCACCCCTGGGCTGAGGTCCATGGGGCTGTGGGCCCCTGAATCTATGCCCTGGATGAGAGGAGGCTGCCTCTGCCACCTGGAACCGGCAGCAGCATGAATCTGGCACTGCCTGGCAGTCCTTTGGGGGTATGAGTCCCTGCATCTGTCTGTCAGATGAGAAGATTGCTTCTGCCACCTGGGACTGGTGGCAGCATGGATCTTCCAAGGTGCTGGGCATGGGCTAGTGTCATCTAGTGCCTCCTGACTGGACAGTTTGCCTGTGAAGCCCCTCAGCCATACACTCCAGCTCCAAGGCTATTTTTCTATGAGTAAGAATGTGTCCAAATTTTTTCATAGTAAAAATGTCTGTATGCAGCCTCTATCTGAGTTCAAGTGTCTTGCTATCACCCTGGTATTGGATTACCTCCTCAGGCATAAAGTAACACACAAATGTAGATAAGAGTTTAAAAAAAGTGAAAACTGTTATGGGGCACACAGATCAAGAGACTGAAATCAGACATCTTTCCATCTGTATCATACCATTTTAATGTCCTTGCAGTCTGTTGTGTGTTTGCTGTTTCTGGAAGAAAATATTGACAGATTCTGTACTATTGAAAGGGTTGTAATGATGGTGTTTATAAAAGGACTGCTTTAGGCAAACTGTAATATGTGGACCTTGGTTCAAATAGTTTTCCATAGATGCTCTAAAAACACACTCTGACCTCACAATCCTTGTGCTCAAAGGACATTTACAAAACACCCAAAGAAAATGGGCCTGGAAAAATAAATTCATAAACCTACTGGACAGTAAAAAGTCCGGATCTAATAAAAACAATGGCTCATTACTACCTAACAAATACTGCTACTAATCTCCATGCCTTCATAGATAATCTAGAGTTTAGATGAAGTGCAGCTACTCATTGTAACTGAGAACACTTGGTAGGAAACTCTGAGTTACAGTCATCCCCCAGATCAAACAGAAGTTCACTATTGGCTTCAGGGGGGGAAGATAATCTCCTCTCTCCCATCCCTTCCTCTCTCCTAGCCTGTCCCTGTTTCAGAATAGGAGGCGGAAAAGTGAGCTGAGGGAGCTGGAAGGTGGAGTGGGTGAATTGGAGGCCCCCAACCTCAGGTGGTAGGGGTCTCCAATACACCTATCCCACCCTCCAGCAGGGGCTGAAAAAAACCACAGACCAAAATCCCTCTGCTCCCTTTCCCCACTCCAATTTTGAAAACAGTGACAGGCTGGGAGGCAGTGAAGACAGAAGTTTCAGAGAATGCTCTGTTTGAAATATCTTCAGCTGACCTCTCATGAAGTGAGGGTTCAGGTTTTCACTGGATCAGCCATTTTTTAAGTGGACTGTAGCTGTGCATTCCTGTTTGGTCAAAGCTATAAACTGCTGTCTGTGGCCAGATCACGTGAAAAATGTCGCTTTTGTCTGTGCCCTTACCTTACCCCTTTTTAAATGTTTCACTCTGCTCCTAAGTAAATTGCCTATTCTATTACACATTTGTCTTTCAAAGGCTCCTTTTATCACTTATTTGCTCCTAGTTCACAGTTCTCCTCCATCTCTCCAAGCAGACTGTTTGCAATTTCATGGATATTTTAATGAATCTGCCTGAATCTGCCTTTTTCTTAGACCTGAGGAAGGGCACCTGATACCCAAGAACTTGTCCAAAAGCTCTCTCAACTATAGCTGGTCTAGGGGGATCACAAAAAACCTTCCCACACATATGAGAGGAGACCACTAAACATTTATCCTACTACAAAAATAGGAGGTGAGGAGATATGCAGCAGGACTGTATTATCCCAAAACTATGAGCTGGGGAGCCTTGGAGCAGCTAGATTAGCAGCATCCTTCATTATTCTGCCAGAGACTGGGCGCATCTACATGTGCACTCAAGTGCACAGTTCTTACTGCACAGTCATTTAGAACTTGCTTTAGCACAGCCCTGGTGCCACATAGGTCGTTTCTGATCCTACTGCTCACTAGCAACTAATTACTGTGCAGTCTTTTGTTGCTACTGCACAGTAGTGCTGACATCACAGCTTGTGCCTGCTGATGCTATGTCACCATACCATCTTGTGTAGACATGCCCACTGAGTAGAAAAAAAGAATGAAAGGGCCTCTGGACACATCTTGGCAAAAGCTGGCATGCTTGTTAACTTTTTTTGCTGTGTTTCCCTCTTAGATGGCTTACCTGATTTTACATGACTTTCACTATATTTAATTCTGTTTTATAAAGCAAACCATTGACATTTTAAATCAGGTTAATTTATTATTTCAGATTTAAATTTTCCTTGGGGAGAGAAGAAAGCAAGAATTAGCCAGTTCATGCTCTTTTTGGAATTAATATGTGCCCAAATAAATTTAAAATCAGAAAATTCTTACATTTCTAATAATAACGATGAATTTATTATCATTCAATTTGCTAGAAGTTTTGTAACATGCTTGAGCAAAAATATGTATAGTCTCAAAAAAACAGCTAAGAGCCCAAAGAGCTTATTTTTTTTTGCAAAAAATGGGTATGCCCGAATGACTTGGATAATGATGAATTCAAGGGAAAATAAAAGGGGTTCCAATTCTGCCATATCCCCGAACATAGCCTTTAAACAAATATGAGCCTATGGGCTTTCCATCACACTTCTCTAGAAAAAGAAGCAATTGTGTAGCTGCACAGAAGTGCATCATTGCTCTGTTGCTCTGATTTAGGACATTTCTTCTCTCCTTGAGCAGACACTGAGAATCTCTGAAGACAAAGAGGAGAATTTACAAAGATGAATATTGCCTGTACCTTCTGTAGCTCTTTCTATGTGCATGTGCACTGGAAACTTGAATGATAAAAAAGCTAATGGATGCCATGTGTTAATTATGCATGAAATGTTTAATATTTGGGCTGCTTTCCTGTCATCCAATGACAAGAATGACTTAGAACAGGAAATTCCCTATAAAAGCTCTGATGCTTAAACAACATTTGAGTAGTTGCTTCCATTGTATTACACTATCATTCATCATCTCCTCTAATTCGATAAAAACACTGTCAATACAATAAATCATTGCTTCTATTGAATTAATGAGGGTGACTGGTTACTAATAGGGTAAGGCTGTATTAGGGAAATGTTTAAAGTAATATGATAAATTAACAAGGAACCTTTTAATAAACACTTTCTGTAATTCTTAGTCTTTCAAACCTTATTAAAGAAAAGGAATGGAAATAAATATTGTTAAGGAAGATACTTTTTCAACCTTCTTATTGTCATTATTTAGATGTCTACTGCCTGTCTGTATAAGTCCTTCTGAAAATTCATTATGTCCTACTGCACATGGACTCAAGAGCTCTGTCCTGTCTCTATATCTGGCTAGGTGATCTTATGTAAGGTTTCCCTCTCATTATGCTTATTTCTTTGACTTTGGACAAATCATACAATTTACAGTTGAACTGAAAGTTTACAGCTTCTGTTGATTTCAAAGCAAATAGAATATATGGGCCGTAAGTTCTTCAGTTCTTAAGTGGGGCTAAATATATGTACTTACATTTGTTTACGGATGACATAAGGATTAATTAAATAATGTCTAAATATAATTTGCAGGATGAAAAGCTCTTTAAAATTATTAGAACTGTAGTAGTATCACGTAGTACTTTGTTAAGAAAAAGATCAAGCAACATGAAGTAAAATAGTAAATATGGTATTAAGACAGCTGAGAGAGCAGACAACTGAGTTAAACTAATTATCTATAAGGTAATGTTACTTTCCCTCTGTCCATACATATCCAGGCAGTATTCTTAAAGCTAAAGGAGGAGTAGCAAATGTAGATTGATTCTGTCTGTAAAGGACAAAGCACACCTTCAGCATTGGAAAACTACTATTAATGATGTGTAAGAAAAAAATTCTCCACAGAATTGCCTCCAACCTTGTCTTGTAAATCACCATTCACGTGAGTGGTCCTATCAAGTTGATTCTGATTTCATTTATGTTGGTTTTGCTGTCTTTATTTAAGACATTCCTGGTTTATTTTTGTCCGATATTTAGTTTCGCATCAAATTAGCTCTGACTTCATATTAAAGGATTAAATAACAGATTCGGGTGCCTTCCTGAAACATGCTGAATACTGTTGTCGAGCATTTGGGCTTTCTAATTCCTATTGGTGTCAACTGCACAATGACATGCTACAGCATTACATACAGAACAAAAACTCTTAATTTACAAAACAGTAAAGTCTGTGGAAATGAAATTAGGCTGGTACTCAAGTAGGAAAGAATGATCAGAGAGACATGGTTTTAAAATGTGCTATCTTGTATCCTGGAAAGCTTGGACACATTTAAGGTGAACTTGTACCAATACTTTCACAAACAACAACTTTTTCTGGGATTTTCTAAGGCAAATTGCCTGATGAAACAAATTATTTTCCAATGCTTGTTCAGCATCCTGTAGCCTTTAAATTCTATTCCTCCTGCAGGGAATACTCAAAGAATCAGTAAAAGCGAGTGAAAGAATTTAATGTGGTTTTCTATATTGTAGCTGGGACTGTCCTAGAGTACCACTTCAGATTCTACTAAACCTGAACTAGAAAAGATTTCAGGAAAGTCAAAAGAATCAAATTTGCATGATATTTCAGCCTAATAAGAAACAGAATGTTAAACAAGAAGGCAACATTGATTGCAAGTCAATGGACCGTTGAACATTATTCTTATATGGACGGCTTATGTGCCTTGGATAATTTGTGTAATTAAAAATATGAAAGCTGTATTTCTGATGTAATTAGGAAATTATATTGAATTTTATCAGTTATATCACATTAATATACTGTAAAATATAAGCTCTTATGAAGGGCTAAGATTTCCAGAGAGAATTTGCAATTTATAGTTATTCTACCTTTAGTATTTGAATGCTTTCATTCCATCCTAAATATTTTGCCTATTTCAGGGTAGCAGTGCCTTGGACCTCTTGCAACTGAAGTACAGGTAACCCCCGCTTAATCTGTTTCGCTTAGCGCTATTTTGTTATAGCGCTCATTTTAAATTGATACCTGATTTCACTTAGCACTCAGCGAGTTTTGTTATAATGCTCGCAGTCACCATCTTGGGTCATTAAAAACAATTGTGGTTGCTATCTTGGGTCATCAAATACTTTTGGTTTAACTTAATGCTCATTTTTTCAGGGACCAATTAAGAGCGCTAAGCGGGGGTTGCCTGTAAACAAAAGATAACTAAGGGACATTTAACAGACCAACCAGAAAAAAACCAAAAATAAAAAAACATATCTCGTTATCCACATTAGGAGAGCTCTGCCTAAAAATCAATGGCATGATACAACCAAAAACCATTATATTAAATCAAATATATGAATGTGCATTTAAAACCTCATCTTGCAATAGTCTAAGTTTTAAAATAATAGTTTTAAAACTTTATCAATCTATATTCTCAAGTTGAAAAAAACCCACTATTTTCCTCTCCTGATAGACCATACGATGTGTGTAAATCCTCCCAAAAATTGTATCTAGTGGAAAAACCTTAGGGGAAAATACACTTGAATGTTAGTGTTAAATGTTTCTCATCTTATACTAGTACTCAATGATTTATGTTTTTATTAAGTGATTGTTAAGGTAAAAGCAATATTAAAACTATACATTTTTCCTTGAATTATTATTCCTCCATGGAAATAATAAGGTGAAGAATTCATGTGTGTGCATCACTGGCAGTTATAAGCTTCACTTCCTGTGCTTTGCAAAATGATTCATTTGAAGTTTAGTAAAAGAACTTCACAGCCCTGAAGTCTAAAGATTTTCAAGATTTTAGTGAATACTAATAATCACCTGCTTCTCAAGACGCTAATCAGTGTTCGAATACTGCTGTATTTCCTCTGGTCATTGTTGGCTAGTTTATTGCATTTATCCTAATCGATTCAACCAATTAAAGTGAAACAGATGCAGAATGTGTTCAAGAAACAAATACCCACTTTAGTACTTGCCTTTAAAAACTAAATAACAAGGAGACTTCATTTACAATCTGAGAAACAGAAAACTCTGCTTAAACATGTATGTTAGTTTAGTGCCACTTTGAAAGATCTACAAAGTTCTGATAATGTAAATCCAAACTGATCTTGAAAGTGTTTTACAGCACATTTAGTATTTAATTAGCTTTAAATCTGTGCTGGGACACAGTAAAGGCACATTTAAGTTATTTGTATACCCAGATTACTATTCCTTCCAAATGTATAGATATTAGGGTTTGTATCACCAAGTTACCTCTTACCAACGGATGGGACAGTGGGAAGGTAATGAACTGCAAAAAAACTCTTGAAAACACAGTATAAAAATGTCATTTAAGGAGTTACTAAAAATGTGAATATGATACTTCACATTAACTCCTCTTAAAAGAAAAGTATTATGTTCTTACCTTTTGTATTATAGTCCCATATGAACAACTGTATATAGCTCCTATTAAACTAATGGTGCCTTAGATACCTTAAAAATGACTATGGTTCCAACACAGGGATAAAGGTACTAGAACAGGTGGGTTTATGTATGACGTACCTACCTTATCTCTTCTAATCCCTTCAGTAGAAATTTATGTCATCATCAGTTTAATAGTCAGTATCCTGAATTGTTGGCCTGCCTCACAGTTTCACATTAAAATGTTTTAGGACATCAGAAAAGTAATTCTAACTTCATTAAAACTTCCATTTAAAATTTCTTTCTAGCCTTTAAGGAAAAATGCTAATACAATATTATGCCCAAATCCATGCACCCTATTATATTTCTAAAACTGAAAGTATCACTTCATTAAATTACAAATGTGTAATATTCAGTTGCTTATTATTTATATTGTGGGATATCTTACTTCACTAAGTATCTGATCTGTAATATCCAGATTACTTAGCATCACAGGTTCAAATCTCAGTAGGGATGATGTGTCACTTTCCAAAGAGTGGTTTTAATACTTCTATGCTAGTGAAATAGTACTGGAGTCAATTGACTTTGATCACTATTACATTGGTGCATTGCATTGTCCCACTAAGTAGTAATTGTAGTGAACCTGCCCTGCTTAAAATTAGTCCCCAAGAATATGCTTTACCTTCTTTAGCTGAATAACTATCTTTTCCTCACATATTAACTCCCTAGGAATATTCATTGCTTCAAAAAAGGAGATAATATATGACCTTAATTATAAACTGCTCTCAGCTAAAACCTGTCAAGTCCTCAATAAATGGATGCAATTCCCAATGTCTCTGATTGGCAGAGTAAATATAATTAAAATGACTATTACCCTTAAATGTAATTACCTAGTCAAAAACCTGTTCTAACATCATTTTTAAAGACCTTAGATCTCATTTATTAAGTATTTCTGTGGAGATATATGTGTAGATTTTTGTGAATCTTCACAAAAATCTACATGCAAATAGAATTAAGGAAGGAAGGAAAATTAAGGAATTCTGAAGAATTAGTAAAGTAGGCAGCAGATATACAGAAGTAAAAATTAGAGAAGCCACTCCCTGACCTTATGAACCACATCAGTTTCTTTGAATAATTTAAGTTTCTACTAAAAGAATAAGTAAATATGTTCTAGCTTTATTAGAAATAAAGCTTCCAATCATGAATTATTGTAGTGAGGTCCATGACAGCATATTTACCATTCCTCTGTGCCACTCCAAGGAAAACCACCTTGAAGTTGCCTGACCCATTCACTTATGCTTCATGTGCATCAAATCCCCCCCAAAAAGCAATATGGAATGACTCTGTGTGTGAACCAGTAAGCACACCTAAGAGCAGGGTGGTGGTCATGGACTCAGTTTTAGGAGATGATAGTAGTGGAATGGGAGTCAGCAAGTGGAATGCACTTCATCTTGACATTCACAGGTGTGATACAGAAGCAGTGTAAACATTCTCAACACTTGAAGACTGAAGGCATCCCTAAGAAAATGCCAGCTCTCATTTTTTTAATTATGGGAAAAACATAGAACAATTCCTTTATTGCAGAGAACTCAGGAAGACCACAACATCTTTTTGACACCATGGATTTCTACTTGAAATCTTTCAGTTTATCTTGGGAATCAACATGTAGGTATTTGCACACCAAATAGTATTTTAATATTATGCAACACCACATAGCACCCTTAAAAAGATCTCATGGCACCTCAGGGTGCTGCAGTTAAGAATCTGTGTCTCAGAGCCGAGGTGTCAAACATATGGCACATGGGATGAAACTGGTCCACCAAGCCACTGTCTCTAGCATCCCAGGCTGTCAATGGGCCACTGCAAATTGCGGGGGCATGGCTGAGGGAGATTTCCCAGAGAATCTAGGGTTCTTAGGACCCAGAAGACATGGCAGTCAGCAGCAGGAGGACAAGCAAGGGTTGAGATAGCTCCCATCACCCTCCAACCACTTTGCCTGTCACCAATGCCATGGCTCTAGCTTTTCAGGTGCTGTCCCCGCTGCCACTACCACTGTATATCTTATGCTGGTGCTAGAGCTACTGCCCTAGCATGAATTACATTTTTGAGGCAGCAATCCCACCTCTGGCATGGGGCACGTGGCACACAGAATGCAAGATATGTGGGAGCTGGAACTGCTGCTGCCACTGCCAAAAACACTCTATGTTCCAGGTGGATCTGGCTTGCAAGGAACCCCACAGTGTGGATCTGGCCCAAGGCAGCAAGTGAGTTTGATACCTGTACCTTAGAGTGTTCAATGCTCCATGGGGAGGTGAAGCACCCTGTTCTTTTTAATAGAATTTTGATATGCTACTCTGTTAAAAATTTAACTGGTGGACATTTGAAAAGATGTATCAAATTCTGCAGTACTGGTATTTTGTTGGTTAGAGAACAGGGTTTATAATCAGAAGATTTGGGTTCTAATATTGAGTCTCCCCTTGGCAACTATATAATCTCAGGCAATTTTTCCCCTCCCATTCTCAGCTTAGGCATGAGCCTGTCTCCCTGAAAGGGAAGAGAAATTAAGTTTTGCTGTGCCTTCTTGCCAAGAATAGAGTGAACTATGAACTAAAGGAGAGCAGTGGGCCCTATAAGTCTACCCGTCCTCACGCTTGACAACAATCCTGAATTTTATCCATAAGTGTTCAGTCTCACTCAACTGATTTCCTATCATGGAGCTTTATCTAAGACTGGTCTTGAGACTTTTTGTAAGGTTTCTAGGCTGCTTTCTTGTCCCCTTCCCCACCAACTGTACCAGCAGAGCCCTACGCACAATGCCTCATTCCAGCAGCACAGGCAAGTCATCTTTTTTTCTATCCTTGTGAGAATTTCTCTTTGATTATGGAGGCAGCTGAACCTTTGAGTATTTAGCTCTGCTCCAATACTTATATTTCACACTGGAAATAAGTGGATTGTGATGTGGTAGAAGTGTATAACTCAGGAGTGTAGCAATGAAGGCCACTGGTTAAGCAGATGTCTTTGGATGTGAGGATATGAACTCAACTCCCTGATCCACTACAAGCACCATAAAGTACTTTGGGCAAGTCACTTTGAATTCAGTCCACAAAAGGACTCCAATTTAATGTTATCCCAACCATGCAGTTACTCAAATAAAAGATATCACCCACAAAGATCTTTGCTTCAATATTACTTTAATCACCTTGGTCCAAATTTGCAACCTTCAAAACCCCTTTTACCTTCTACCTAAATTTGTAAGCACCTACCATTTCAACACTAAAATCCCCAGGTGGGCAAAGGTTTGTTTCTGGATATACTCTGAACTACCAATGCCCTGCCAGTGTTGAGGACCTAGGACAAAAGCACAAGCATGATTCACAAATTAAGCCTTCCTTTCTCGGTTTCCTGAGGGGTTTGATCTACTAGCCATTTTAAGAATGCTCATCACTGATCAAACACCTTACAATGTGACTCTGCAAGTCACAAGTCCTTTTAATAATAACCTAATACTAAGAGCACTCACCCAGGTTGTGGGATATCTATATTGAGCAAGTGTGTACTCAGCAAATTTTCATTAAGAACATTTATTGAGATTGCATTTTTGCTTTATAGACAAGATTCTTTCTTAAATAACTCTTTACACCATATTTCTATGTTAACTGAATTCTCTGAAGGCTTAAACTAGATGGTTTAAACTGAAAACTTGCATGCTGTCATCCCTGCTTTATGGTTCAGAAATATGGACTACATATGCCAGGCACATTAAAAGACTGAACAGCTTCCATGTGAGATGCCTGTGTAAGATCCTGAAAATGAATTGGGAAGACAAAATACCAAACATAGAGGTGCTGGAGTACACAAGACTAACACACTTAGAAAACACTACCAAGAAGAGGACTTTGTGGTGGCTTGGCCATGTCAGAAGAATGGGAGGAGACCATATTCCCAAGAACATTTTCTACAGCAAGATTCCAGATGGCTCTAGAAAGCAGTGTCGCCCACTATGGCAGTACCACGATGTGTGCAATAATTATATGAAGTCATTCATCATCAATGTAGAAAGTTGGCAGGAGCTTGCAGAAAGTCATCTGATCTGGAGGGAACATCTGGCACTGGGCTCAGCACAATGTGAAACTGCTTTGATTCAGAGAATGGAAGCAAAGATAGAAAGAAGAAAGGAGCATATTGTAAAACTTGGACTCCAACTTAGACAACATATGGATCTATGAAACGTGTAACAAGTGGTGTCACTCTTGAATTGGGCTTATCAGCCACAAGTAGATGAATCAGGCACCCGACCAGACTTCTTATGCATACACACTGATCCAGAGGATTGACGGTTGTCTACTAAACTAGAAGATGCTTCAGATTGTAGTGCACAATCAAATACCTCTGCCATTGATCAATTCAAACTCATTTAATTTGTTCTATTTCCCTTCCTTCCACTGTGGTACAGTTTTTTGTTTTTTTTTTTCTTTTAACATTTGGCTCTTTCTTGATTTCCCTGTTGCTTTTCAGACAAATTCTATGTCAAATTTGCATGATTGTGCCACAAACTCCGAAATCTTCAGTAAAGCGAAACATATTGTTTCTGTCTAAAATTTTGTTCCAGTCTGCAGTTGATTTTCACTTCTTTTCAGCCTTGTTATATAATGACTGAGATTGAATGATTTAAAGCTGCTTGCTTCAAAATATTTCCAGGACAAAACTGAAGTAAAAAATGTAACAAAATAGTGCTCTTACTCTTTGAAATCACTTGTTGAGTTCAGAGTAACTTCAAAAGGTTGTTCAACCATTTTATAAGTCATGAAGGGGAGAAAAAGTGCATGTGGTCTCAAGGGGACATATTCTGATTATAAACTTATTTACAGGGGTAATATTCTTGAGAATCTGTCTGTATTTGCATTTTGAAGTTGTCAGATGACTTCTCTCTTGGTGTTGCAACAAACTGATGCCCACATCAATATGAGAAACCTCTTTTCTGAAACTTTCTAACATACATGAATGATTTCACTTCATCAAATAATGTGACGTGACTGTTCTGATGTGTTCCTGTGCTTTTTCATGGAACACTTTGATCATAATATCAGGACTGTGATCAATCTTTTGGTAAGGCTAGAAGCTGGCAATGGTCTTGCACCATTTATGATTGCAAGAAAAGATGATAAATACGTCTGGTTTAGCAAATGTTCACATCATGATGTAAGCTGCTATGGGCAGATTCTGGGCAGATCACAACTGGGCATGTTTGGTCATGCTAGTAGAGCTGAGCATTTTTACTTTTGCTGCTGGTGTTGGCTAAGTACCGACTATTCAGGGTACACTGCACTGCAGCTGGGCTAATAGATAACAACCCTGAGGCCACTTGGTGCTTATCAAAAATGCAAAACAATCAAAGAAACTTAAACAGGTAAACTTGCACTTAGCTGTCTTCCAGCAGTTCTTCCTGGGCCTCACCTTCTGGCCACTGCTTATCTTTCAGAGATTTTGCAGAGCCTGCGGGCTTCTGCAAAGAGGCAAGAGGCCTGTCCCAGTGGCTGCTTCACCCCCTGGCAACCCCCAGGCTCCAGGCAGCCTGATCCCTGCCAGGTGCCACCCCTTAAGGCTGCTTTAAGCATCTATTCTCCCATCTCCTGCTGGCCTGCATGGCTAAATCTTCCTAATTCACCACACCTATGTCAGCTGTCTTGCTGGGAGACTCACTGTCCCAGGACCTGGTTCCCCAGCCTTCACTGAGTCCTTTCAGGTCTGGGGTGGGCATGAGGAGATGCTCCCAGGCTGTTCAGACTACCCTGCACCCATAGTAACAGGGCTCTGTCATGTTGCATGTGGCCATACTGCCTCAGTAATTTTGTTGCTTGGACTATCAATACATGTTGAAGGTAGAATTACAACAGTTTCTGTTCTTAGAGCTCCTTCTGCTTTAGCGCACAACATATCTGTTAATCCCATGTAAATGTCAATGTGGAGTGTAGTTTTGTTTTGTTTCATGTATTGCAAATTATTTCCTTCTAATCTACAATGCACAATACAAAAGAGAGACTACTAAAGAAGAGTATACCTCCTCTGCTCGCGCTTGTGGGGAGGCAGTTAGACAGGCCAAAGTTACCATGGAGCTGAGGATGGCATCCCAAGTTAAGGATAACAAAAATTTGTTTTTTAGATATATAAGGAGTAAAAGGAAGGCCCAGGGTGGAATAGGACCCCTACTAGATGGGCATAAGCAATTGGTGACAGACAGAGGGGACAAGGCTGAACTCCTCAATGAGTTCTTTGCCTCTGTGCTCCTAAGCGAGAGGCAAGACAAGTCTCTCACTGGGATTGTAGAGAAGCAGCAGCAGGGTGCCAGACTACCAAGCATAGACCCTGAGATGGTGCAGAGGGACTTGGAGGAACTGGATGCGTTTAAGTCAGCAGGCCCAGATGAGCTCCATCCGAGGGTACTGAAGGCACTGGCTGGAAGGTATCGGTATCGACCTGGAAGGGTGTGCACAGTGGGGTCCCGCAGGGCTCAGTCCTTGAATTGATACTCTTCAATGTCTTCATCAGCGACTTGGACGAAGGAGTGAAGTGTACTCTGTTCAAGTTTGCGGATGACACAAAACTGTGGGGAGAAGTGGACACGCCGGAGGGTAGGGAACAACTACAAGCAGACCTGGACAGGTTGGACATATGGGCACAAAACAACAGAATGCAATTCAACAAGGAGAAATGCAAAGTGCTGCATCTAGGGAGGAAAAATGTCCAGCATACCTACTGCCTAGAAAATGACCTGCTTAGTGGCACGGAAGCAGAAAGGGATCTTGGAGTCCTAGTGGACTCCAAGATGAACATGAGTCGTCAGTGTGACGAAGTCATCAGAAAAGCTAATGGCATTTTATCGTGCATCAGCAGATGCATGACGAACAGAACCAAGGATGTGATAATTCCCCTCTATTGGGTGCTGGTCAGACTGCAGTTGGAATACTGCGTGCAATTTTGGGTGCCGCACTTCAAGAGGGATGTGGAGAACCTGGAGATGGTCCAGAGAAGGGCCACTCGTATGGTTAAGGGCTTGCAGGCCAAGCCCTATGAGGAGAGACTAGGGCACCTGGATCTCTTCAGCCTCCGCAAGAGAACTTTGAGAGGCGACCTTGTGGCTGCCTATAAGTTCATCATGGGGGCACAGAAGGGAATTGGTGAGGCTTTACTCACCAAGGTGCCCCTGGGGGTTACAAGAAATAATGGCCATAAGCTAGCAGACAGCAGATTTAGACTAGACATTAGGAAGAACTTTTCACAGTTAGAGTGGCCAAAGTCTGGAACGGGCTCCCAAGGGAGGTGGTGCTCTCCCCTACCCTGGGGGTCTTCAAGAGGAGGTTAGATAGGCATCTAGCTGGGGTCATCTAAACCCAGCACTCTTTCCTGCTTATGCAGGGGGTCGGACTCGATGATCTATTGAGGTCTCTTCCGACCCTAACATTTATGAATCTATGAATCTATGAATACAAAGTGATGCTTTGTCAGTATGCTAGATGAATACAATAAACTGAACTGAGGCCTTCTGGTGATACAGTAAGATGCAAACTCAAGTATAGTAACTTTATTTGCTCTGTTGATCAGCTTTCTTGGTGTTCTAAGCCTGTGTGAAAACTGGACACACCATGAGCAAATAACTGGATACACTAATAACTCAAGAATTGGATCTAAGTAGGAACATCTATGCATGTACATTTACTACACAGTAACCAAATTTATTGTGCAGTATGTGTGCGCATCTACACGTACATGCCCCTACTTCACAGTAAACAATGATTCACACCGACTTGAGCGTAAATTAGTTACTGCACAGTAACACACATGTAGATACCTCACTGTGCAGTAACACTGTGTGTGTGGACTGACTTGGGACTAACTTCAGTCACAAGTCAGTTCACACACAGTATTAATGTGCCTTAACACCGGCATGTGTAGATGCCAGCCTATTACCGCTTACTGTGAAGTAATTTACTGTGCAGTAAATTTAAGATAGCATAAATGCACATGTAGACAAGTCCAGTATGATGCAGTTGTAGTGCAAGTGAAAGAATTTGTAGGGTTAGAATTTCATGGATAAACAATGTACATTAGCCAGTGGGGTACCATTGTCTGAAACAAAAACTGATGCAACTTCCAATACCTTTGCTGGATTATAACATAACCTATCAGATGTGCTATCATTTAAAAAAAAAAGAACAACACTTGTTAATTCTGTTTGCAGCAGGTGCTCTGGCATTTTTGTCGTGCAATAGAGAGAACTTTGTAATGGTTTTGTTCACTCTGTAACATATGTGTGCGGGCCGGGAGCAATCCGTGGCCCTTTTTTCACGCGGCAGGCTGTGGCCAGCAGCCCGGACATGCCGGGTCGGGGAAGGCAGGCGACACGCTAGAATTAGGCACGGATGCTTAATGGTTGTTTAAGATTGTTTACTTACACTGTAGATGGTCGTGGTGCAGGCTGGAAAGCTTCCAGGAATACTTTGCTTAAATCCTAGTTTTAGGACTCGGACAGAGCTCTGGATTCACTCACAATTCACTCACACGAAGTTTTCGAGGCTCCGTGGAACTTTTGCGCGCAGGGAAGGGTACGTTGAGGGATCATTCAGTGATGGGGAGAGGCGAGAGGCTGATCAGACCCCTGTTGCCTTCTTGATATTCACGCTGGGTCCAATAGGCTCCTCAGCGCTTAGAGATCTTCACGAGACGTGAAGTCTCCTCCTCCTGATGTTCGTGGAGTCCTCCAACTTGGGCGGAAGCCACTCAAGCCTCTTATACGGCTAGCAAGCCAATCGCTAGCCACCACGTAGGAATAATTTAGAACTAGCCAATAGTGGGGCATGAATCTAAATACAAATGGCGGGAACTCCTTGCAACGTGCATTTCTGTGCTGCAACGAAGAAATGCACCCTGCAAAGAAAGCTACAAACGGCGGGAAAATAATTTAGCAGTGCCGAAGCGCACACAAACAAAAATCACACCCTTGGGTTGTGACAATATGGAGTACAGTTGTCATACATTTCATCAAGTTCTGCACTTCATCAAGTCCTGAAGTTTTAGGTCTTCATTTTCAGGTCCTGTCACTAAGTATTTCTCCAGTGTCTACTACAAAAAGGTAATCATAACTTGTTATTGTCTTGTGGATATAGTGCTCCAATACTGTGACACGGGTCCATGAATTTTGGAACAGGATGATCCTAATTTATTGGTATAATTGTACTTGCTCTAAGCAATGTGAATGCCAGTGCACTGTTGTAGCTTTGGCTCTTGTTGAGGTAGTGCTTCATGAGCTCACCTGGGGTGATCTCTTTCTTCCCTGAGGTGATCACTTTCTCAGAGAAGGCTGGTGTATGTAAACCTGGCATATTTACATTGCCATTATGATGACACCCTTTGAAGTGGTCACCAATTTTCTCACTAATGAAGTATTTTACATTGCAATACAGCATGTAACCAGTGTCAAATACAGTGACTTTCAGTATAGACTGAAACCTGGATCCCACACAAACTGGTGATCTCTGGACAAAATGTTGTTGTACAATTGTTATATCCACTCAACATGCTTGAACAGGATACTTGTGTCTTACCAGGTCTTCTTCTGTTCATCTTCTCCTGTTTGCATGACACAATTCAGTATGCATCAAGAATTTTTCCTGGTTTTCATAATATTCAACAAGAGATTGCATGTATTGTTGATTTTTTCAGTGACCAGTTACCATTAACTGTCTGCATGATAGTGGATGTTCTGCTAGCAGATATTCTGTTTTGGGTTATTTTTTCAATATTTTTTTGAATAAAAAACAGGAATAGAGACAGTATATATTTTAAAATTTTAGTGGGTGCATCTACACGTGAAATTAATTCAACTGAATAAACTCTGGCACAGTTCATGACTGAGTTTCTTGCTCCTGGGCACACCATTTGAATATAAACCTGGGGCCACAACATATTAAACTGGGACACTGCAGCCCATGCTGGCAGGGGGGTCCAAAGGTCAGCCTGCCAGTCTGGGGCTGCTCCAACCCAGTTCAGCATGTTGTGGAGGGGCTGGCTGGGGCACAAGCGTGCTTCACTGCAAGGGCTCCCTGCTAGCTAGTCCCTTACTGAAGCACCTTTGTGTCCCAGCCAGCCATGTCAGTGTCTACATGTGCGTTGCAGTGAAGTAAATAACTCCACCATAGGTTAGTACTTGCATCTAGCAGTACTAACCTATAGCAGAGTTAATTAATTAATTTAATCTGGCCTGATAGTTGTTCACATGCACATGGATACTCTTTAATGTGGAGCAAATTAGGTAACTGTAGTAAGCAGCTCATGTAGATGCACCCAGTAGATGTGTCTACATATGCAAATAATGCAAAGCAATAAACTTCGGAGCTTATTGTTCCTGGGCTCATGCACCTGGGACTGCAGCACATTGAGTCAGGTAAGAGGAGCCCATGTGGCAGGGGCTGGCCAGCCTGCAGTTGCTTCAACCCAGATCAACATACTGCAGATGGACTGGCTGGATCACAAGGGTGCCCCAGTACGGGGCTAGCTGACAGGCAATAAAGAACCCTGCAGCAGCATAATACTTATATTTGCACTATATTTAATGTGTAAATACAAGTACTATCTTGCCATGGAGTTATTAGTTTACTTCAGCCTAACTGGGGTGCATATGTAGATGTGTGACATCTACTGAGGAGCTTATTAGTATACTCTGCAGTAAATGTCTTGTGTAGACATGCATAGTAGATGCATCTACATGTGAAAATGCTGCTAAATGGTAAATTACTGTGGTATATAAACCCACCCTGGGCAGGTGTCTACACATGCAGGTATTTGGGAAAAGATTTGCTCCCAATGAGAGCAGCTCAGAGAGGGTTGCTTTTACCCTGCTCTGCCCTGCCCCACCCACCCCCTGGGTGCTAGCCCAGGGGCTGGCAGGGAGCATGGGGCCAGGAGACAGCTGTCTTCAGGTGGGGGCTGGGGAGATTTCTCCCTGCCTCTGCAATCTGCCTGCTGCCAGAGCCCAGGCTGGGACAATGTCCCCCTGGCCCAGCAGCAGGGAGCTCCTGGCCCCAGCTCTGCAAGTGTGGGCAGGGACCTTGGAGAGAACTGTGGGGGAGGGGTGGGTCCCAGCCCCCTAGCCAGATCTGTAGTGGGGCAGCTATCATTGCATCCCCAGCTGGGCAGGGATTCCCTACACAGTGGGGGTGGCCTGGAGCTGTCCCATCAGTGGGTCAACTTGCACCAAGCCCCCAGTTGGGCAGGGAACTCTACCCAGCCAGGAGCTTGTTGCTAGATACCCCACCAATGGATTGGGGAAGAGATCTGGGATCCACCCCTACCCTGCAACTCTTTTCAAGCTCCATGCCTCAATCACACAATTGGGGTGAAGGGATGGGAAAGAGCTGAGGGACTTGGACTTGTCACAGAGAGGTTCCAGCCAGCTCCAGGCTGCACATGCAGACTTCCCTGTGCAGCCCATGTCTGGCCAGGAACTGTCCCAGTCTGGGGCAGGTCCCAGTCAGCTCCAGGGTGGGCAGGGAACTCTCCCCATGTAGGGAGCTCCCAGGCCCAGCTCTGTGATTGTGTAGTGGGGGCTGGGAGATTGCTCCCTTCTCCCATGAACTGCCTGCTGCCTGGATGGGCACCAGTGGTGAAGCCCAGATGAAAACAATGTCCCCCTGTCCTGGTAGCAGGGGGACATTGTCCCCTCCCAGGCTCTGCCATCTGGAGTCTGCCCCAGCAGCCGGCGGCTCTCAGGGGCAAGGGACAATCTCTTGGCCCCTGCTCTGCCATCGCAGAACCAGGGTGAGGAGCTGGGGCAGGAGGACATTGTCCCTGTCTGGGCTTCACCACTGAAGACCGCCCTAGCAGCATTAGCAGCTCCTGGTGGGGAGTGGGGGGAGAAGAGCAGGAAGCAATTTCCCAGTCTGCTCTCTGACCGTGGAGCCTGGGTGGGGATCTCTCTGCTGTCGAGGCAGGGGGACAATGTCTCAGTCTGGGTTCTGCCATCAGAGACTGCCTCAGCAGTAGGCAGCTCCCAGAGGCAGGGGGAAATCTCCAGCCCCCTACTGCTTAGCTGACTGGGAGCAAATTTGCTCCCAGTCAGCTCTCTACACATGCTTTACTGCACAGTAGCTACTCAGCAGTTAGTTGCTACCTTCATTTGCTATCTGCATTTGCACATAGCAAATTAACTGTGTAGTAGACCAATTTACTGTGCAGTGGATGTGCCTCCATGAGATGCTAACTGTACAGTAGACTAATAACACCGTGCAGTAGCATGCTGGGCAAAATGCATGCTAATATGCTACTGTGCAGTAGTATTAGGCTACTATGCTGTTAGCATCTGTAAAAGCCCATGTGCTTGCACTACTTAGCAGTAACGCCAGATGCTAAACATTGATTTAGTACTCGGTTATGCAAGTATTAAACAATGCGCAGTAACTTCACCACACTAATGAACACGTAGATGCATCTAGTAAGCATCTGCACATGTAGACGGTAATGCTTACTGCTCAGTAAATTGGTCTACTGTGCAGTAAAGCATCTTGTGTAGACCTGCCCAGTATATAGTAACTTAAGGAGTTATTTAGAGCTGAAATAATTAGAGAGACAAAAAAAAAAAAAAATACAGAAAAACACAAAGAAATAGCAATTAATTATGTTTAAAAGCACACAAACAAAGTTTGTTCTAAGTTGATAGTGTTAGTATATAAAGTGAAAATTAGGCAGACATCTGCTTTGCATATATTCTCACAGTGGAATGAAGCCTAGTACTGTGTGCCAGCATACTTCAGAGTTCATAGGTAGGACACGTGCATGCATTGTATCATGAAATGTTTTTTCTATGGTTGCTTTTTCTAAATTAATTTTTGTGGTGTTTTGTACTTTTTCATGATTTCATGAAAACTACACTCTGTAAGTTTAAAATTGTATCTCACGTATGTGTTCAGTAAGTGCAAGTACTCTAAAATCATCTCAGATCCTCTACTTCTTAGTGTGGTAGTATATAGATTCTCCCTTCTACCTGAGGGGATATCTGTCCATATCATTCACCACCCAGGAGCCATCAGACTATAGGACAAGCTATAAGTCTATAAGGCAGTGGTGAACAAACTTTCTAAACTCAAGGCACCCCAGGTTTGACTCAATACATATCTGTAACTTTTCTGAATTGAGAGACACCCCAGTACTTGCTTCCTTGCAGAGGGGCTGGGCAGTGGGGGCAGGGCAGTGGCCAGGCATGGAAAAGCCTGAGCCTGCATGTATTTCCTCACACTTTGCAGCACCCTTCAAAAGATCTCACAGTATCCCAGGGTGCCCTAGTACCATGGTTGAAAACCAAATTACTTCAACAGCTATTGGAGCAAAGGAAGGAGCTTAGTTCTTCTCGCTCAAGGATGATTGCCGTAACAAGAAGGCTATAGTGTTGTGCTCACTTGTTTCCTTTTTGTGGTCCACAGTTTGTTTAATTATTCCATCTGAAGTAAAATGGCTTCACCGGGGGAAGCAGAGTATTACTCACCCTCTCTATATGCTTTATGGTCTGGTGGCTGGGGTTTCTTTGTGAGAGAACTGAGGTAGAAAATAGAGTGGAAGCCAGGTCCCCCACATTCAGTATACTCCAAACACTGATCTATTGGATTAAAAGATGGGGAAATCACCATCCCCCCATAGTCTAACTTTTCATTAAGAGAAAGAGAATAGATGTCTAATTTTAGGAGAAGACTCCAGCTATGATTCTGAATAGAGGTACCTCTTTATAACTCAGAGAAAGAAGGCTTAGCCCCTTATGTCAGATCCAGATGTGCAGGCACATGTGGTTAGTGGCACAGCAAACCTCTTTTAGTGCCACAAACTGCACACCAGGCAAATTTGCATCATGGAGGCAAAATTTGCTACCTGTTTTTTTGCAGAGCTTTTTTGTTAACGGGATTTTTCATTAGCAAAAAGATGCAGTAAAAAACATGTGGTTCATGTGTCAGGAGCATGCGCTGGCAGACATGGAGGCTTGGTCCTTCCAGGAGTTGCTCTGGTATCTTGTCCTACACAAAAGCACACTTGCAGGGGCATGCACTGAGGCAAAAACTAGCAGTTCAGATTTTTGCCGCTACTTTTATTGCTGCTGCCAGCACATGCCCCTGCATGTGGGGATGTACCCCAAGAGTCTGAAAGAGATGGTTCAAGGCCTGTGCCTCATTCTTAAATTTTCTGTTGCCTGGTTTTGTTGGCTTTCTGCTGAGCTTGTTGGCTTTTTAAAACCCCATTCTTTGGCATCTAACTTGGGGCTGTGGATTCTAAGAGTTGGCAAGCGCATAAAATTAGCGTCTGTAAATGTTGAGTGTTGGCAGCATCAAAGTCCTTTTGTAGGTCTATCCTTGAAGCCTTAGATCTTCAACAATAATACAGGGATATTAGTTTTCTCTAACTCACATATGAATTATGAGGATACAATACATTATATATTATTAATATATAAAGGGCAATGGTGATGGAATCCATATAAATACATATGCTTTCAAAATTGGAGCCCATGTGAATATATATGACTGAAGGACATGATGTAATGACAGTGTCCAATTTATTTTCAGATGTGCTTGTGCATTTGCCATTTAGAAAACAAATTATTGATATGAGGATAGAGAAGTGAAGAGTCGAGTATTCTGACTTTGAACATGTGGACATCTGACAAACAAAAGGTACATAACTCTTTTATCTGTATTTTCCTGTTTTTATGTCACATCATGAAGTACTGTCTTTTTGAAAAAGATACTTCCAGGAATTAAAGTATTGGAAAGCCTGATGTACTGGAGCTGAACTTTATTACCAAAACTATCAGCAATCTATCAGTGGCAAAGTTTTCTGGAATTATGTCAAAAACCCTGTCTATAATGGCTGGGGACTTGTGTTAGTACTTCTCTAGAAAATTGTATTTATGTGTGATTCACTTGAGAACTGACAACAGTTTCTTAGATATGGAGACTGGTACCTTAATAAAACAGTACAGTTAGACATACCCAGAATGGGATAAATGGTGAGCATCTCAGTTTCAGAAGATCTAGAGGTTAGAGGTGTATGAAGTGCTGGAATTTGTAGTTATGGGTGTATAGAAAGGCATTTAAAAGTAAGCATTCCACTTACCACCGCTGATCATTGCAACTAGAAAAAAAAACAACCAAAAAAACATATAGCATTACTCAAGTTGAACATTTGTGGTTAAAAGTACTAGAAAGGTTAGAAAAAAGGGAATTATATTGCATGGGAAATGTCAACATTTAATTTTTTTTGCAATTCAAGCTGTAACACAAGTAAAAATTCAGAATGACAAATGTAAAAAAAAGTGTTTAGAAACAATGAGGCATTTTGCTTTAATAAAGTTGAAGCATTATATTTTCGATTATATTATACAATATTAAATATAGTATTAAATGTAAATATATACCAAAATGTTTGAACATTATGAGAATGAAATGGTTTCACATTAGCCAAATAAAATGAGAAAGTTAGAATTGCATCCTGATATTCTTTTGTTGAAAATGTCCTCAAAATTGACACATTCCCACAAACAATTTTATTTGAAAACAGGATTTTCTAAAGAAAAACTATTCCACTGAAAAAAATGCCACTATCTCTATTACAAATAGCCAAGCCTTTTCTTTTCTGGAAACAATTATGCCAATGTGTATATTTACCTGATTATGGGCCAGATTCTTTCCTAGTGTGACATTACTGACTGATGACAGGTTTGACCCTAAAAGAACATGAAAAAGATTGGAATCTCCTTAGGCAAATAACAATGGTAGAGATAAACTGGCTTAAAAATGTTACCAGAAAGGCAGGGGAAATCCCTTAAATGTTGACAAATGCACTTTTGAATCAAATTATTAACCTTTTCACATATTTGTTTAAACAATTTGTATGTTAATTCTCAAAAATGAAAAAAAATCATCAAAATTGCACTTGACTATTTTCAATAGATTTAACATAGTATATGAAAGAGCTGAATGTCTCTTGGTACTGCCATCTCCACTCAGAGCATTCTTTAATTACTGTATTGTGGTTATGACAACAGAATATAGGTTAAAATAAAAGTCATCATTTTGATTTTTTCTCATATTTTATGGCAAATGAACATCAGCTGGAAGGTCTTTGTATTTAAATATTTAAAGGGAATATGCTGTGATAACACCAACTAGAACACCATCTGAAGGATAAAAGAGTTCTGTTATGTCTGTCATTGCCCTTGTTTTGCATAATGTAATTAAAGAGATGTGTGCCAAAATATGGATGATGTGAAATGAGTCAACTAATTGTATGCTAGTTGCATTTATTCTCACTGTGTCACTGAACAAATTCAATTTGGATGTAGATTACTTCAGTTTTTAATACTATTATATTTAATGTGTTGTACATTGAGCATAATAAGAGTAAACCTGGTCTGGGCAGTGAGGTTGTTTTTTTCATTGTTTAATTTCCATTCACTTACAAAACGACCTGCATAAAGGAAGCATAAAATAGTTGTCTGTCATTGGTGAATGATTCCCTTGTCTCTCTTCCTCAAATGTGAGACTCATCTTTGACTCTTTTCTCTGCCTTGCCTTACACATCCAAGTCTTGTGATTTTCCTTCTCTGTAACATTTCTAAATCCGGCCTGTTCTTCTTGACAACAGCATGAAGTCTTTTGTGATAGCGCTTATCATTTCAGTTCTTTACTACTATACCTGCATCCGTTACACCACAATCATTCTGCACCCTTAGGCAATGCAAAAGAGCTGCTAAGGCCATAGGCTTGATCCTCAGGTGTGACAGAGCGGTGCTTGGCTTTGTGCCACCATTCCATTCTTGTGGGCTAACCCAGAGCAAGTACTTAGATTTCCATTCAAAATTCTATTATGAGCCCAAGCCACTCGAATTTTGTTTTACAGGCATAAATTCCACCCATAAAATTGGAGTCATCTTTCTAAAAAATGCAAGTTGTGACTTTCCTTCAGGATAGTTTAAGGAAGGCTGTGTTTCCTCACTGATTTAAAGAAACCAAGTTGATTAGTTGAAATACAAGTGTGTTCATCTATTCCAGTTTAGGCTCATGTTATTCATTTTTTATATTTCGATAATGAAATTATTGACATTCTTTTGAATCTAAAATGCCTACCTCTAAGTAACCTAAGAAGGTAATCTGCTTTAAAGCTCAGCATTATTGTAACTTGCATTTATTAGTCAATTTTACAAAGCATTTCTTGTTGAACTCTAGTTCTAATAACATAATTTGAGTGCATCCACATTCAAAGCTACGGTGAGCCAGGAAGCTTACTCTTTCTGTAGGCAGAGTTAAACTATCTCTGTTGAGTGAAGTAAGGCTTTCATTGCCATCCAGAAAATAGCAGAAGGTGCATGTAGATGCTTCCATTCCTTCTTCCAGCTATTACAGTCTCTTCAGAAGACTCTAGTAGCTGTCTTTTGGGATGCACTTTGTACTATGGTGACACAGCTGCTGTGTGGAGGCACCCTAAGCTACCTAAATCATGTGGCTGTGCATACACTCTGGTGTTTTGTCAGATTCTGTCTGTTGCCAGAATTTCTGGTAGTAGAGGCAAGCAAGTATAGACATAGTGGAAAACTATTACAGCAGTTACAGAGAAAGTGTCGGTCCCTTACTGAGTGAGGGAGGCAACCTAATGACCGGTTGTGTGTAAAAAGCTGAAGTACTCAATACTTTTTTCACCTGTCTTCACAGGGAAGGTCAAATACCAGAGTATTGTATGTGGCAACACAGTTTGGAGAGGATGTGAGTGTGGCATGGCACTTGATGTGTCTGCCACTTAAAGAGGGAAGGCATCCTGCTCAGCCACAGGCAGGTGGGGATCAGGGCTAATTCTGGAGTCAGTTGACCCAGGGGGCTGGCAGGTGAGGCTAGGCCTGATCAAGGAAGACACCTGTTTGGAAGAGGGCTTGGTTTAGATGGGGTATAAGCTTAGACCCTGAGAGTAGGGCTGGCAGTAACATCTTGGGAGCTAGTGTAGGGACATCACCCAACAGGATGGCTGCTGCTTCTGAAGACCAGCAAAGAGTAACATTTGAGGTTTGGGTAGGAACTAAGGGGATGAAGGAGGTTACTGGGGGACCCAGTGGTGAGGGTCCAGAGCCCTGAGAAGGGGCTGAGTGCTTGGGGCCTGTCCGAAGGCAGGATGAGGGGCCTAGTGGGAGGCCAGATGAGCCCATCAGGGTGAGCCCTGAGAGAGGGACTGAGTGTCTGAGTAATTTAGTGTGGGTTCTGGGTGAACCCAGTGAGTGGAGCAGAATATGGGGGCCTATTGAGGGTTCCAGATAAGCCCAGAGAATGAAGGGTCTGTATTAGGGAAGACTTATGGAGGGTTCTGGTTGATCCCAGAGAGAGGGAGCAATCTATGGAGGGGTCCAAGAGGTAGACTCACAGAGATGAGAGGGATGACAGTTGGAGGACTAACCGTGGGAATCTCAACTGGCCTTTGGGCATCCAGGGCCAAGGAAGGGCCAAAGGGTGAAATAGATCATGGTATAGACTGCCAGAGCTGGGAGATCCTGGAGTTCTCAACTGGCCTGAGGTGGGGCCAGGACCTAGGAGAGGCCATAGGTCCTTGTATGCCCACAGTCAAAAGGAAGGGGTCAAAGGGTGTGCAGCCTGGAATGAGGATGGCTGGTGCTAGGCCATCTGATGAGGGATCAAGGAAAGGGGCATGAGTGAGTTGGGGGCCAGAGATGGAGGACTCAGATGGGAGATGGAGCCAAGGCCAAGGGGTCCAGTAGTTAGCAGACCAGGAGGGGCATAGGACATCTAGAGGGAAACCTGAGAGGGACAAGTAAGATTAGGTAGGCATGAAGACTGGTTCTGGGGCTTGTTAGTGTGGTGAGGTCCAGCATGAGGGACCAAAAGGGGCTAGCAGCTTGGACAAGAGCCAGGTGGGAGAGTGAGGGGCCTGGTAGTCCAGGGAGTGGTTGTGTAATACTGAGGGGTCTGAAGGCCTAGACAGGGGCCAGAGGGGAAACCAAGGGGTCTGGCAACCTGAGTGGGACTGAGAGGGAGACTGAGGAGTCTGGCATCCCAGGAAGGGGCTGTGTGGAGAGACCAAGAGGTATGGGAGCCTGGAGTGAGGCTGAGAAGGGCTGAGAACATCTGGAAGAATGCCATCTGTGAGGTATGGGGCATGGTGTAGGGGAGGTACAGAGGCATGTAATTGGCTCATAAAGCCAGGACCACAATCAGGGTGGTCATTATAATAAAACCAGGGCAGCCTCCTACACTCTGTATAACAACAAACATCAAGCCATGATGGGCACGGGTTGGGCAGACTGCTCATAGAGCAAGGTATCTCAAAAATTTTTGGAGTACCCTGTGACAGTGAGCAGTCAAACATGGTGAAAGAATTGGTTATGGAATATTTAGGGAAGTTTAATGTGTTCTAGTCCATGGGGCTGGATGTGATGCACCTAAGAGTGCTGAGAGAGTTGGCCAGTGTGATTTCAGAGCCACTGGCCATTGCTTTTGAAAACTTGTAGCAATTGAGAGATGGCCAAGATGATTTCAGAAGGGCAAATTTAGTACCCATCTTTAAGAAAGGGAAGAAGGAGAATCTGGGGAACTACAGTCCAGTCAGCCTCACCTCAATATCTGGAAAAGTTATAAAGCTACTCCTTAAGGAATCCATTTCTAAGCATTTGGAGGAGGAGATGGTGATCATAGATTCATAGATGTTTGGGTCGGAAGGGCCCTCAGTAGATCATCGAGTCCAACCCTCTGCCCTGGGCAGGGAAGAGTGCTGGGGTCAGACAACCCCAGTCAGGTACATGTCTAGTCTCCTCTTAAAGACCCCCAAGGTAGGGGAGAGCACTACCTCCCTTAGAAGCTCATTCCAGAATCTGACAACCCTTACCATAAAGAAGTTCTTCCTGATGTCTAAATTAAATCTCTCCTCTCTGTCAGTTTGTGGCTATTGTTCCTATTTACTCCAAGGGGTGCCCTGGTAAACAGAGCATTTCTTACTCCTTGCTGTCCCCTCCGCCCCCTCCCTGATGAATTTGTAGGCTGCTACAAGATCACCTCTCAGCCTTCTCTTATGGATATGGAAGAGATCCAGGGCCCTCAATTTCTTCTTGTAGGGCTTTGCCTGCAGGCCCCTAACCATATGACTGGCCCTTCTCTGAACCCTCTCAAGGTTGTCCACATCTCTCTTGAAGTGTGGTGCCCAAAACTGGTTGCAGTACTCCAACTGTGGCCTGACCAGTGCCACATAGAGGGGAAGTATCACCTCCTTGGACCTGTTTGTCATGCATCTGCTAATGCATGATGAAGTGCGGTTAGCTTTACCGATCGCTTCATCACATTGATGACTCATGTTCATCTTGGTGTCAACAATGACTCCAAGATCCCTTTCCACTTTGTGCACCTGAGAAGGTCCTCCCCCAGCCTGTAAGTGTGCTAGTGATTCCTTCTTCCTAAGTGAAGCACTTTGCACTTGTTCTTGTTGAACTGCATCCTATTCTGTTCTGCACACTTTTCCAACCTGTCCAGATTCGCCTGAATTTGATCCCTACCTTCCTGTGTGTTAACTTTACCCCATAATTTGGTATCATCTGAATTTGGACAGAGTGCTTTCCACACCCTCATTCAAGTCACTGATGAAGACATTGAACAGCACAGGGCTGAGCTTTGTGGGACTCCACTGCCCACATCTTTCCAGGTTGATACCGACCCATCCAACACCACTCTCTGGGCATGACCCCATGCCAATTTGCCACTCACCTGACAGTGTAATCATCTACATTACAGCCGCTCAGTTTATTTATGAGAATAAGATGAGATAACATATAGAAAGTCTTCTTAAAATCCAAGTAAATGCCATCTACCTTGATTCCTGCATCTAAGCATTTTGTGACGTGGTCATAAAAACAAACGAGGCAGGCAGGATCCACCTGCTATGAATCTGTGCTGGTTGCCCTTCAGCATTGTTTTTCCCACCGGACTCCCACAAATATGATCCTTAATAATTTTTTCAAAGGTTTTCTCGAGGATAGAGACTAACTGGTCTATAGTTACCCAGTTCCTCCTTCCCCACCCCTCCTTGAAAATAGGGGCTACATTGGCATTTTTCCAGTCCTCTGGGACCTGACCTGAGCACCACAAATGCTCAAACAGCTATGTCAGTGGCTCTGTTATTGCACTGGCCAATTCTTTCAGCACTCTTGGATGAAGATCATCCGGGCATGCTGACTTAAACACATCCAGTCCTTCCAAGTGCCTCTTCAGTAAGTCAGCACTAATAGCTGGTGGGGTGGTGTCCCTTTTGTGCCTGTCTATGATACAATTGGAAGATTTGCCTTGATTCATGTTCAGGAATACAGAAGCAAAAAACTCATGAAAGATCTCAGCCTTGTCCCCCCTATTTGTCACTAGTTGCTCTAGTTTGTCCTGTAGGGGTCCTATGCTACCCTGCACTTTCTTTTTACTCCCAAAATACCTGAAGAAGGACTTTTTGTTGTCTTTATTTTTTGTTGCCAGATTCAGGTCCATTTTTGCTTTGGCCCTTTTAACTGCCTCCCTGCAAGTGCAGGCCAAGTAGGTATATTCTGCCTTGGTAGCTCCCCCCTGCTTCCACAGCCTATATGCCTTTTTTCTTTTTTTCTTTTTTTTTTTTTTGCCCCTAGGCTTTCCAGGATTTCCCTATTCAGTCAAGAAGGTTTCTTGGCCCCTTTTCCCCTTTTCCAGTGCAATGAGATTGTCTCCTTCTGCACCTGTAGGATTTCTCCCTTTAGGAACAGCCAACTTTCCTGGACACCCATCTCACCAATGCTCCTGTTCTTCAGTGCCTCACTAACTAATCTCCTGAGCACACTGAAGTTAGCCTTTCTGAAGTCTAGCACTTCTGCCTTATTCGTTATCTTTCCCACCCTATGCCGGACAGTGAATTCAATCAAGTGATGATCTCTATCCCCTAGGTTACCTTCTGTCAGTAGATTCCCTACCAAGTCATCCCCTGTAGCCAGCACCAAGTCCAGTAAGGCATTTCCCCTAGTGGGACTGTATATCTTCTGTGTTAGGTGAAGGTCCTGTATGCAGGTTAAGAGCCTACGTGAACAGTTGGATCTGGCTGACTGCTACTCCTACACATGTCAGGGTAGTTTAGGTCACCCATGACAACAATGTCCCTTGACCATATGGCCTCTGAGAGCTGTCTGGAGAATTCCATGTCCAACTCATCCTTGTGATGTGGCAGCCTGTAGTAGACCCCCGCTACCAAGTCCCTTTCCCCCTGCCCCCCTTGCATTCTGACCCACAATACTGCAATTTGCCCCTCCTCTGGTCCCATCTTGATCATGGAAGATGTATCTTGCTCCTTGACATAAAGAGCAACACTTTTTCCCCCTACTCTATCATGTCTGTACTGCCTATGCCCTCAATACTTACTGCCCATTTGTGGGTAGGGTCCCACCAGGTTTTAGTTAGCCCAAGTAAGTTGAAGTTCTTGTTTGCAAGCAGGAATGCAAGTTCCTTCTGCTTGTTCCCCATGCTCTTAGCATTAGTATAGAGACGCTTGAGCCCCCTATGGGTTCCCTTGGTGCCCCCCTGCCCTGATGCCCATTGGGTCCCTTAGTACTTATGTGGGCTGTTCCAGTTCATGGCTTGTGGTTCATTGATCCTAGGTTCTCTCATGTCCCAGGATGCCCCTTTCGTGGAAGTGCAGATCATGGTCAAAGAAGCCAAAACCTGCATGATGACAGCAACTCTGGAGCCACAGGTTGACTTCTTTGATTCAGATGTTGTAATACTGACAATGACTGCTGACCAGGAGGATCGATGAGAAGACCACCTGTACCCCCATCTTCCTAAGCCTGGCCCCCAAAACCCTGTAGTCACTAATGATACAGTTCAGACTACCCCTGGCCACATCATTTGTACCCACATGGATGAGGACCATGGGATAGTAGTTGGAGGGCCAGATGAGGTTGGGAATCCTCACATTGATGTCCTGGATCCAGGCTCCAGGCAGGCAGCAGGTAGCCATGGGATCAGGGTGACAGATAGGTCCCTCTGTTCCTCTCAGAAGGGAGTCACCCACCACAATGACTCAGCGTCTCTCCCTCCAGCAGCTCGCCTGACTCTCAGCCTGCATGGTAGTGATTGCAGCTGTGGCTGTGGCTTCCTTCACTGCACTCTCCCCCAGTGCTGCCAGGGTATCTGTTCCCCAGTTGCACTGGGGAAGCTGTCTCAGCAGCATGATGTCTGGCTTTAGAGGTGGCCATCTTCCATTCCTCTGGATCAGGTCCTCCCTGTTTTATCTCTTTACCAGATATCTGATCCTGCAGAGAATGAAAGTACCCATCAATGTTATCCTCTGCAGCCCTGATGCCCTGAATCCTGCTAACCTTTGCCTGGGGTTCCATCACTTGCCCCTCCAGGGTCTCAAGCAGGGCACACATGGGACAGGTGAGGGGACTCCTAGCCTCCCCTCCCCCTTTGCCCCCAGGACCCAGAGGTCCCACCAGAAAACCCCCAGACAGGGGGTCAGGGCATTTCTGACCCATCCAATGGCCCCATCTGGGTGGAGGGCTCAGCAGAGCCCCAGGTTGGAAATGGTGCCAGGGCAGGGTCGTGTCATAACCCCCATTAAAAGACTCTTCCTCTTTCACTCACTTGAAGTCTCCATCTGAAGCTGCTGCCTCTTAGAGTTCAGGTCCTTCCTGTGCGTCCTCCTGCATGAACTTCCACACAAACTCTAGCATGTCCCTGACAAGCATGCTGTTTGTTTGGCCTGTTTGCACAGCTCCCAACTGGCATCGCTATATGGGGACGGGAGATTGGAATAACCCTTCCCAATTCCCTATAGCTGGTCCTGCTCTTTGCCTCTCCCCAACACTCTTCCACTCACTTGTTGCTGCTTCTTCATCCAGAGGAGAACTGCTGCTCTGGTGTGCTGTGGTTGAGGGGAGCTGAGGGTGCACTTTAGCTGCTGCACACATGTGTCTGCTTCGGTGTCTGGGCCTGACTGATTAGGAACAGTCATAGTCGATTCCCCAAGGACAAGCCATGCATGACCAACCTGTATGAGATGACTGGCTCTCTGAATGTGGGGGAGGCATTGGATGTGATACACCTTCACTTTAGCAAGCCTTTTGATTTGGTCTCCCACTGCATCCCCGCAAGCAAACTAAGGAAGTATGGGTTAGGTGAATGGACTCTAAAGTGGATAGAAAAGTGACTCAGTCATCACACTCAAAGGATGGTAATCAATGGCTCAATGTCTACTTGGTATCCAGTATCATGTGAAGTGCCCCAAGGGTCAGTCAGTCCTGCAGCTAGTTTTGCTCAATATCATCATCAGTGACCCGGAAGATGGGATGGAGTACACCCTCAGCAAATTTGCAGATGGCACCTAGCTGAGGGAAGTAGTAGATAGTCTGGAGGTAGGGCTAGGATTCAGAGAAAATTAGTCAAAAAGCAGGATTGGACCAAAGAAAGTCTCATGAAATTCAATAAGGACAATGGAAACCTTGCACCTAGGACAGAAAAATCCCATGCACTGGTACCAGCCGGGGACTGACTGGCTAAGTAGCAACTCTGCAGAAAAGGACCTGAGGGGTTACAGTGGACAATAAGCTGGATATGAGCCAACAGTGTGCCCTTATTGCAAAGAAGGCTAATGGTATACTGGGCTTAATTAGTAGGAGCACTGCCAGCAGATTGAGGCAAGTGTTTATTCCATTTTATTCAGCACTGGTGAGGCCAAAACTGGAGTACTGTGTCCAGTTTTGGGCCCTCCACTACAGAAAGGATGTATACATATTGGATAGAGTCCAGTGGAGGGCAACACAAATGGTTAGGGGGCTAAGGCACATGACTTTTGAAGAGGAGCTGAGGGAACTGGGCTTATTTAGTCTGGAGAAGAGAAGACTGAGAGGAGATTTAATTGTAGTCTTCAACTACCTGAAGAGTGGTTATAAAGAGGATGGAGTTAGACTCTTCTTAGTGGTGGTAGATGACAGAAGAAGAAACAAGACTCAAGTTTCAGCAAAGGAAATTTAGGTTAGATATTAGGAAAATATTTCTCACTAGAAGGGTAGTAAAGCACTGCGACAGGTTAGCTAGAGGGGTTGGTGATTCTCCAGCACCTTCATCAAGATAAAGCCTTGACTGGAACAATATAGATGGGGATGGTCCTGCTCTGAGCAGGGGCTTAGCCTAGATGACCTCCTAAGGTCCTTTACAATCTTAATTTTCTATGACTCTTTGCTTCAATACATATATCATGATACCACGATATCATATCACACACACACAATGCAGTAATGTCCCAAAACAGAGAAAAGATTTTTAATTATTCCCCCTTTTGTGGAAACATTGAACAAATTAAAAATGAGAAAAAGTGTATTTCGAGGGGATTGATGATTGAGGCACAAAATACCATTTTAAATATTTTCTCTTCATAGCCTGTGGAAGAGATTATGTCTGCACTTTTCTATTTTAATTATATCATGTTAATTTTTACTGTGTTAGTGTTAATTACTTTATGACACTGCAGGGTATCCGTATTGGGAAATGCATGGCATAGTCACAACATTTTTGGGCCCTTTAACTAATTATGTAGTCAATGGGAAAGGATGCCAAGTAAATAACCTAAGCAGGGGTACCAGACTGCTTAAGCAGGCAGTAGATAATCTATATGATTTAAGGAAGCAGGAAGCTACAACAGATTCGATTTCAAAGTAGGCACTCTGTAAACAGTGCCACCCATACCATAAATATGATAAAACCTCTGAAAACTGGGGACATTATAGGACCAAAGAATAAATATCCTTAGAGGGATGAAAATGAGTCCAAGAAAACATCCTGAGATGAACATCCTGAGAACCCCACGTGCCAAGAGGAACTTCGGATCATAGAAAACTTATGAATGTCTGGCTACAGGGACAGAGAAGTTTCTTTGGATAAATATGATATATTTTATTAGACCGACTCAAATAGTTGGAACAATTCTTAACAAGATTTCAGGTATAAATACCCTTTGTCAGGGTGAGAAATCATCTGCATTTGGTGTGCGCTCTTCCTGGATGGCATGAATAGTAAAAAAGTCAGAGGTACTATTTGAATTGGCCTAATAAAAGATATCAGATTTACCCAAGGAACCTTGTCTGCCTATGTCCTTAGACCAACACGGCTACAACCTATACCCCTGGCTACAGGGAGACACTCTGTCTTTGGGGCTGTGTAAGACTCATGCAAAGTTTCTGCTGCGTCTTAACTTAAAGTTCTATGTTGTTTCTTTGTCTTATGCTTGAAACTGTAAATTACTGTACTCAATAAACACTCTCTTCAGAGAATGGACTATTCTTCCCCAAGCCATTTCCATGGCTTCAGTGCCACCACCTAAATTCTAACACTACAATTAGGTAACATCATCATAGAAGATAAAATCAGAAGAGACTGGAGAGTTTGGGGGACCTGATTCACAACAGTACTAAAATTATAATTGAGCAATGACTAGGAGCAATGGATATAGTCTTGAAGGGCATGCATATGTGTGCTCTGGAAGTGGGGGGTGCTTTAATTAGAGTGGCTCCAAGAGACGCTCTAATTAAAGTGCCTGGAGTGTCTTGTGTATCAGCATCCCTGCCATGAAAAATGGCAGCAGGGGCACTTTAACTAAAGCTGCTTGAATGAGCTTTACTTAAAGTGCCCCCACAGCCATTTTTCAGTATGGGAATGCTGATAAACAAGACAATAGAGTCTGCTGGAGTGGAGTAATTAACACGGTCCAGCAGACTTGATTAATTGAGGCTGCTCTGATGCACTGTAATTATAGCATGTAAGAGCAGCCTCACTACACATGTATAGGCGCCTGAATTGGCTAAAGTTTGAGGGCAAATCATGGTTAATGTAGGTGCCTCCAAAGAGCTCTAGGTAGCCAATAGGAAATGCTAGACACTAGGACTGTGCAAAGCTTTGATTCATGATTCAATTTGGAGAAGATATGGAGGCCAAATCTCTGAAGCTGAATCAAATCACTTGAAGCTTTAAACTTTCCAAATTGATTCAGAGCCTCCTTCAGGCCTCTGTTGCCAGTGAAAGGAAGGAGGTGGGAGCAATATCTGAAGTCCCTGCACCTGCACCACCTCCCCTAAATCCAGAAATAGGCACCAGCAACAGAATGACAGTCTCCTACAGCCCAATGTGATCTACCAGCATGAGCCTACCACTGCCAAAGGAGGAGCTGGATCTGGAACCAGGGGACCTGAGTGCCCTGGCTCAAGCACCGAGGAGGAATCTGGGTTTGTGCCCCACTCCTCTCAAAAGTGCCCTAGACCCAGGTCTCCTTCTCTGGAAAGCAGCACCTTGGAGGAGGTTGAGGAGGTTGTGGAGGTTCAGGTAAGTGGTTCAGCTGAGGCAGATCCCCCTGCTGTTGTGCCTCAGTCTGCTGAGGACGCGGAAAAGGCAGGATCCCCACCCTCAACCCAGAAGCTGGGGATGAGCATAGTGTGGGATTATTTTGAGCTAGCAGATGATCCCAGGTTTGCTATCTGCCAGCAGTGCTGAAGGCAGATCAGCCAGGGCAAGGAGGTGAAACACTTCACCACCACAGTGATGCTGCTGCATCTCAGGAGGCAGCACCCCCTTGCTCTTCTTCCTGCTCAGCCTGGCACAAGTGCAAGCATGCCCAAAGGGAAGTCCCCTGCTCTCTCCAAAGCACTCATCCCCCCAAAGCAGAGGGAGGTCACCCTGGAGTGATGGGGGGAAACTGCAGACAGAGGGGGCGCATTCCCAAGGCGAGAGAGATCACCCAGACCATTGGAGAGATGCTTGCTCTTAGATTCATAGATTCATACATGTTAGGGTCGGAAGGGACCTCAGTAGATCATCGAGTCCGACCCCCTGCATAAGCAGGAAAGAGTGCTGGGTCTAGATGACCCCAGCTATATACTCATCTAACCTCCTCTTGAAAACCCCCAGGGTAGGGGAGAGCACCACCTCCCTTGGGAGCCCGTTCCAGACCTTGGCCACTCGAACTGTGAAGAAGTTCTTCCTAATGTCCAATCTAAATCTGCTCTCTGCTAGCTTGTGGCCATTGTTTCTTGTAACCCCCGGGGGAGCCTTGGTGAATAAATACTCACCAATTCCCTTCTGTGCCCCCGTGATGAACTTAAAGGCAGCCACAAGGTCGCCTCTCAGCCTTCTCTTGCGGAGGCTGAAAAGGTCCAGTTTCTCTAGTCTCTCCTCGTAGGGCTTGGTCTGCAGGCCCTTGACCATACGAGTTGCCCTTCTCTGGACCCTCTCCAGGTTATCCGCATCCTTCTTGAAGTGCGGCGCCCAGAATTGCACGCAGTACTCTAACTGCGGTCTGACCAGCGCCCTATAGAGGGGAAGTATCACCTCCCTGGACCTATTCGTCATGCATCTGCTGATGCACGATAAAGTGCCATTGGCTTTTCTGATGGCTTCGTCACACTGCCGGCTCATGTTCGTCTTGGAGTCCACTAGGACTCCGAGATCCCTTTCCACCTCTGTGCCACCCAGCAGGTCATTCCCTAGGCTGTAGGTGTGCTGGACATTTTTCCTCCCTAGGTGCAGCACTTTGCATTTCTCCTTGTTGAACTGCATCCTGTTGTTTTCTGCCCACTTGTCCAACCTGTCCAGGTCTGCCTGAAGCTGTTCCCTGCCCTCCGGCATGTCCACTTCTCCCCATAGCTTTGTGTCATCTGCAAACTTGGACAGAGTACATTTGACTCCCTCGTCCAAGTCACTGATGAAGACATTAAAGAGTATCGGTCCAAGGACTGAGCCCTGCGGGACCCCACTGCCCACACCCTTCCAGGTCGAGACCGACCCATCCACCACGACTCTTTGGGTGCGGCCCTCTAGCCAATTCGCCACCCACCGGACTATGTAGTCATCCAAGTCACAGCCTCTTAACTTGTTCACCAGTATGGGGTGGGATACCGTATCAAAGGCCTTCCTGAAGTCTAAGTATATGACATCCACCCCTCCTCCTGTGTCCAGGCATTTCGTAACCTGGTCATAGAAAGAGACTAGATTGGTCAGGCATGATCTGCCTGCCACAAACCCATGCTGCTTTCCCCTCAGCATAATTTGTCCTGCCGGGCTCTCACAAATGTGAGCCTTGATAATTTTTTCAACGACTTTACCAAGGATGGAAGTGAGACTGACTGGCCTATAGTTGCCCGGGTCCTCCTTCCTCCCCTTTTTGAAAATGGGGACCACATTAGCCCTTTTCCAGTCCTCCGGGACTTGGCCCATGCGCCACGAGCGTTCGAATATTCCTGCCAGTGGCTCTGCAATGATGTCGGCCAGTGCCTTCAGCACCCTCGGATGGAGGTCATCCGGGCCTGCCGATTTAAAGGCATCCAGTTCTTCCAAATGACTCTGCACCACCTCAGGATCTACGTATGGAAGTCTGGCGCCTTGCTGCTGTCTCTCTACAACCCCAGTGAGAGACTTGTCGTGCCCCTCACTTAGGAACACTGAGGCAAAGAACTCGTTGAGGAGTTCAGCCTTGTCCCCCCTGTCTGTCACCAATTGTTTCTGCCCATTTAGCAGGGGTCCTATTCCTCCCTGGGCCTTCCTTTTACTCCCAATATATCTATAAAACAATTTCTTGTTGTCTTTTACTTGGGTTGCCATCCTCAGCTCCATGGTAGCTTTGGCCCACCTAACTGCCTCCCTAAAAGCACGAGCAGAGGAGGTATATTCATCTTTAGCGATCTCACCCTGTTTCCACTTTTTATGTGCTTCCCTTTTGGCCCTTAGGCTGCCCTGGATTTCTCTGGTCGGCCAGGGAAGCCTCCTGGCCCCTTTCCCTTTTTTGCCTCGCTCGGGGATCGTCTTGCTTTGTGCCCGAAGGATCGTTTCCTTTAGGCACAGCCACCCTTCTTGGGCTCCCATCCCTTCAAAACTCCTACTCTGCAGTGAGTCCTTGACTAATCGCCTGAGTGCATTGAGATCAGCTTTCCTAAAGTCTAGCACTTTCACCCTACTAGTTACCTTACCCACTCGGCGTCTTATGTTGAATTCTATTATTAGGTGATCGCTGTCTCCCAAATGGCTACTGATCTGGAGGTCCCCTATCATGTCATCCCTTGTTGCCAATACCAGATCCAGTATGGCATTCCCCCTAAAGGGACCATGCACCTCCTGTGTCAGGTGGAGGTCCTGTATACAGGTTAGAAACCTGCGTGAGCGATGGGACCTTGCTGTCTGCGTCTCCCAGCAGATGTCCGGGTAGTTTAGGTCCCCCATGACTACCGCCTCTTTAGCTTTTATGGTCTCCGAGAGTTGCCTCAGGAGCCCTGCATCTATTTCTTCCCCTTGGTGTGGGGGTCTGTAGCAGATCCCTACCACCAAATCCCTTTCTCCCTGCCCCCCTTGTAGCCTAACCCACAATCCTTCTACTTCCTCAACTTCGGATTCTGTCTTGATGAGGGTTGATGTATATTGCTCACTGACATAAAGTGCAACCCCCCCCCTTTCTTCCCCGACCTGTCCTTTCTGTACAATCTATAGCCCTCAATATGTACGGCCCAGTCATGGGATGAATCCCACCAGGTCTCTGTTAGCCCCACTAAGTCATAGGTGTTTAGTGCAAGCAGGAGCGCTAGTTCATCCTGCTTGTTTCCCATGCTCCTAGCATTAGTATATAGGCACTTGAGCCCTGCGACTGGTGCCTTTGCTGTCCCCCCGCTCTGAGTCCCAAGGGGCCCATTGTTTCTTACCTTCTTGTTTCTTACCTGTTCTGTAGTGCTGGTCTCCCCATGGCTTTCAGGTTTCCAATGTTCTCCTTCAGGCTGGGCTGTCCTTGTGGGTGCCACATGGTTTGGTGGTCCACAGCTTCCCCTGCCCTCATACTCCCCTCCCCCCGACAAGCCTAGTTTAAAGCCCGCCGGAGGAGATCCGCCAACCTAGTAGAAAACACACGCTTACCTTTGGGGGACAGGTGAAGCCCATCCCAGCTGAACATGTCCCTCGTCGTGATGTGCGGGTCATTGTCCAGGAATCCGAAGCCTGCCTCGAGACACCACTGCCGAAGCTGCCAGTTGGTCTCTCTGATGCAGTTCTCCTACCGTCTTCCTCGTCCAGTCACTGGTCGGATGGAAGAAAAAAACACCTGTGCACCGAACTCCTTCAGCACGCCACCCAGAGCACTGTAGTCCGCCATCAGGTGATGGGGGTTCTCCTGGCCGCATCATTAGTACCCACATGGACTAGGACCATGGGGTAATAATCGGTGGGCTTGATCCTGGCCTGGATTACCTCTGTCACATCCCGAATCTTTGCTCCAGGGAGGCAGCATACCTCTCGTGCCGAGGGGTCCTGGCGACAGATGGGTCCTTCCGTACCTCGCAGGATGGAGTCGCCTATGATGAGCACTTGTCGCCTCCTCCTCTGGGTCCTCGTGGATCTCTTGATCTGTTTGGAGTGTGAAGAATGTGGTGTTTCTTCTTGCCCGAGAGTTTCCTCCTCCCCTTCCATCTCCTGCAGAGTCGCCAGGGCCTCGTACCTGTTCACCAGTCGGACTGGAGAAGCTGGTACCAGTTCGCTGCGAGCTGCTCCGGTCCTGGCTGTGACCATCTGCCACTCTGCTGTGGAGGGCATTCCCCGGGCTGCTTCTTCCATGGGTGCCTGGGCCTGCAGGGAAAGGAAATAACTGTCAGTTTCATCCTCCGCCTCCCTGATCCCCCTCAGCCTGCTAACCTCCTCCCGGAGCTCCCTCACCTGCGCCTCCAGAGCCCTAAGATGGGCACCTGCCGGACAGGTGTGGGGGCCCCCAATCTCTGCCCCCCCCTGGCCCTGCTGGGGATCCCCCACAGGCCAGGAGGTAGGGGGACATCAACTCCCCCATGGGCTCGGTCTGGGTGGAGGCCTCAGACCTGCCCTGGGTAGCCTTGTCCCCCTGGGCAGAGGCCCTAGCAGCACTCCTTGTCGACAACATTCTGAGCTGCTGTTTGTAGATCTGTGTGGTGTCTACGCCCTACCCCTACAGGAGTCCCACTCCTGGCCCTCCTGGCCTGCCCGCCGGCGCGAACGCCTGCGCAAACGCTGGTGTGCTCTTACAGAGCACGCCTGTTTGCACGCTCTGTTCGCGCCGCGTCGCTCGGGAGCGCGGCTCCCTACCGGCTCAGCTATATGGGACCCGGGGGGCTTCCCCTCCGGATCTGGCTCAGCTGTGCCAGGTCCCTCCGCCCCACTTACCTTCGGGGGATCAGCTGCTGCTGCCCCCACTGCCGATTCCTCTGCTGCTGCTGCCACCGCCGCCTCCGGTCAGTCAGTTGGTAAAAGGGCACACGTGCGTGCGGGACACACGTGTGCTGCCTCCTCTCCTTCCCACTGCTGGTTCCCGAGTGGCCAGACCTTCTCCTTATTTGAGCAGTCAGGGTTCAGGTGGCTCATGGCACTCATGGGCCCATCTTACCAAGTGCCCACATGCACCACCCTTAGCAGGATGGTGGCACCCCTCCCTGTATGAGGCATGCAGGGAGTACTTGAGGGAGGAGCTGCACAAAGCAGGGCCTCAGGTACCTTGCACTCCACCTCCTACATCTGGAGCACCCAGGTGTTACTTAAAATTGCCAATAGCTCAAATTAAGAGTGAGACCTTAAAAAGGGGAATAGGGCAAAATGCCATGTTTATTTATTACATGAAACAGATACATAAGCTTTGACACACCAGTCATACAAACAGTCATACACAAGCATACATACAAACAGACATACACAGACATACAGGCAAAACCACTCCAGTAAGATTTTATAGCTACTAGCTGATATTACTCAATATTAGCACTGGATGGCTGGGTCCAGGCTTATTGAGGGTGATAGGAGCAGGGGAAGAACAGACATGCATGCTTGTGTTCCATGAGGTTGCAGAGAGTGGATTCTCCATCTTGGCTTGCCTGCATCTCACTTCTATAGGGATTTCAAGTCTTTGTTCAGCATTGGGGTTTTTCCTTGCTCAGTCTTTAATTAGAGGTTGTTTCTTCTTGTTATCTCAACTTGAGGTCATTCCAGTAAAGTTGGTTATCTCTGCTGAAGCAGTGTGTAGTTGGTCTTGAAGCATCGTGTAGTTCAAATGGCAGGATATGCAAAATTCCTTCTTCTTTGCACCTGGTTATAGACAAGTTCTTCAGCCATCAATTAATTAGCTTACTGTCTGGTAACGTATGCATTGGTGCCTTGTTGCTTCCACAATCAATTAAATCTTCTTCTGTTTTCATGCCATTCTTTCACCATTCATCCTGTCACACAAATACTCACATACAAAAGGCATATAAAGTTAATCTACTCATGTCAAGCAGGGAAACAAGCACAAAATGGAGTTTTAGTTGTTCATAAATAGGTACTATTATCATTTAAACATAATAACTAGTATGCAAAAATTCATACTACACAGGGTGGTGATCACACCTACCTCTCCCTAACAGGGCACTGGTGTGATCAGTCAGATTGTTGGTGGGCTCTCCTCCAAGCTGAGGTGCTGGATTGAGTCCCACACAGCAAGGGAGATCATGGTGGTCATGAAACGCATTGAGCAGGCCAAGCTCATATGTGGGTTCATGGTCACTGACAATGGGGTCAATATAGTCAAGACTGTCTGTGATGCCAACTTTGTGGCACCCCCTGTGTGGCACACAGGCTGCACCTCATAGTCGTAGATGCCTTGGAGGGGGACAGGGCTGACAGTGGTGGTGCTGCCACCACTACCACTATGAGCCAGCTCATTTCAAAATGCTAGAAGGTGATGGGCTACTTCCACTGCAGCATCAAGGGGGGGCAAGATGTTGTGGGAGAAACAGGCAGAGCTGAGCATCCCACAGAACAAAATCATGCAGTATGTGGAGACTCGGTGGAACTCCACATACCTGATGCTCAAAAGGGTGGTGAAGCAACAGAAGGCCATCCATGAGATGGCCATTGGGGAAGATTGGGATCAGTGGCCCCCTGAACAGAGCTGAGTGGGGTACCATCTCCCAGATCTTGGTGGACCTCAAGCCATTCCTCAAGGCCACTGAGACCCTCAGTTCTACCGATACCCTCCTTAGCCAGGTCATCCCTGTAGTGAGGAAACTGAAGAAACAAATGGAGAAGTTCCAAGGGATCAATGTTCCTGGCTAGGGCAGCCTGCATTGGTGAGATGGCTAAAGGAGGGCATCAGGAGATTGCTGGATCCCTTGCTATCCAGTATGGTCCACATGCTGGCAGGCATATGTGACCTGAGGGTGAAAGGGAGCATGTGCACTGGCAGCACCAAAACCCTCAATCACTGGATGCAGATGCTGGTCAGCAGAGTCAGGAAGGCAGAAGGGCAGAGGCAAGGGGATGTGGAAGAGGGGGATCCACTTTCCCATGACAGCACTCCCAGCACCAGCACCAGCACCACACATCTTCTCCACACTAGCCACTGCCAATGTGGGCCAAGGGCATGGCTTCAATGCTGGTGTCCAAATGCTCCAGACCCCAGCATCAGGCAGGTAGCGCTGAGGCTGTGGTGGTTACTTATCTCACCAAGGATATGGAGCCACTGGACTGCGACCCCTTGGCCTACTGGGCAAGCTGCAGCCAGATGTGGCAGGATCTGGCAATGGTTTTCCAGCAACACCTGTCCCATCCAACAACTAGTGTTGCAAGTTAGAAGGTGTTCAGCATTGCAGGAGATGTTGTGACACCCCACTGTACCTGCTTGGATCCTGGTTTCGTGGAGCAGCTGGTCTTCTTGAAAGTGAACCTCCAACTGCTGGGATTCCCCAAGCTCCACCTGCAGATGGACCGAGTGCCACCCTCCTCACTCAGTCTGCCCTTATTTATGATTTTCCTTTTTAAAAAAGCAGTTAATGCCCCACTCTCAGCTGAAGGAGGCACCACTCACTGCATCACCAGCCAGCAAGGGAAGAACATGTGCCATGCCAGGATGAACTTGGTGGTATGGACTGGGGCTATGAGGAAGGAGGAGACCCCCGGTCCTGGGCATGACTACTAAAACTGCACCCTGCCAGGGTAGGGAGGCCTGGTGGGACAGCTGGTGGTGCGGCAGCCCTGTAAATGCCAGGACCAATGTTCCCCTGCTGGAAGGTTGGGAGGAGGCACCAGCTGACACACACACACACACACACACACACACACACACACACACACACACACACACACACACACACAGTCCTGGCTGCGGAAAATCCAGACCTGTTATGTCTTTGACAGGCCTGAGTCTTGCTGGTTTCAATGGAGTTGTGAGGCTCCAGATGAGCTCAGGTTAGCTGCCTGGCATACCAGCTTTTGGATTGAAAAACACTTTATCAGGCTGAGGAAGCACCTACAGTTGGTGTGTCTGCTGGTCCTGGATAGAAGGAATAGTAAAGAAGACAGAGGCTGGCCTGACATGCAATGCAGGCAAGAAAGCCAGTCAATGAAAATGGAAATGGAGGTGTCAGGGGGTGAGGGACAGGCTGGGGTGAGGGGGGAGGTGGGGGTTGTAGCAGCACAAGTAAAATTGCAGAAGTATCTGGGAAGTCAGGATGTCTGGAAGGTTGCAATGCCAGAATTACACTGTCTAATCTATATTGAGTCCATGAGTTTCTGTACCTAGGAGGCTGACGAGGTGAAATTCATAGGTTTGGCTTTGAAAAGTGGTTTGTAAATTGTTCCCTCTCAATATCAAGCCTGAGAGATTAGAGGCAGAGTGGCTTTTTGGTGAGGAATGTGCCTCCAGAAATAGTTGGGTATTATCTTTGATAAATTTTGGTGTGCAGTTTGTGGGAGTACTGGGGATAGTTGTCAGGTTTTATGTTTTGAGCTGTAGGAAGTTGGCTTGAGTTCTGGTGATGAGGTTAGGTGCTTATTTGAATTTTCAAACCACTTTTCAGAGCTGGGCCTATGAACTCCACTTCATCAGCCTCCAAGGTCGTAGGTACAGAAACTCATGGACTCAATATAGACAGTAGAATTCTGATACACTGCAACCTGCTGGACACCCTGACTGCCCAGGGACCTCTGCAATTTTACCTGTGCTGCTACATCCCCCTCCCTACCTGCCCCAGCCCCCCCCCCCCGCCCGTCCCTTACTGCCTGATGCCTCCATTTCCATTTTCACTGACTGGCTTTCTTGCCTGCATCGCGTGCCAGGCCAGGCTCTGGCTTCTTTACTATTCCTTCCATCCAGGACCAGCAGACACACCAACTGGAGGTGCTTCCTTAGCCCAACAAAGGGTTTTTCAACCCAAAATCTTGCTAAAATACATGTCTCTATCTATACAGTTGCCCTATGAAAAATATATCAGATTGTCTTAACTGTTGCCATGTAAAGTGGTGGACAAGGACTGAGGCTATAGGGGAGGAGGAGACCTCCCTGAGGCACACTGCTGTGTTGTGCAGAGGCCCCAACACCAGGAATGGTGCACCTGAACACACACACACACACACACACACACACACACACACACACACACACACAGTCGCACATTGAGGGCGCACCTAACAGCTATTCCTACTTAAGAGGAAAGAAGGGCTGACAGTTTGGCTCCCTGAGATAGGGGTGGTGCTACTGGTGCTGAGTCACTAAGTTATTTTATACCTCTTGCTATATAAAGTGGTGGGCTGGAATGAGGCTGTAGGAGAGGAGGAGACCTCATTGGGGCACTCTACTGTGTTGTGCAGAGGCCCCAGCGTCAGTGAGGGTGCATCAACACACACACAGTGTCACCCACCCATGTTACAAGTTTTGCCTGTCAGCAGCTGAAGGTGCAGGGCCCCAGAACCCCCCTGTACCAATCTCCTTGATAGCTGGCAGGCTTTGCGGCCGCAGCAGGGCCTAGCAGGCCTGCAGTTTTCACCCCCCTGTGCCTTAACACACACACAGTCACGAGTTTTGCTTGTCAGCAGCTTGAGGTGCAGTTTCCCAGAAACCCCTGTACCTATCTTCCTGAAGTTTGGCAAGCTTTATGCCCTTATCAGGGACTATCATCTCTGCAAGTTTCATCTGAATCAGCCAAAAAATGATAACCTTATAGATATTCCTTTGATTTCCCATTATACTCTATAGCCGAATCTCTGAATCGCTCTGAATCGGCACCGAATCTTCCGAAGCTGATTGGGCCGAATCAATTCGGAAAAGTGATCCAGAACTCTGAATTGAATTGCTGGCCTCTGAATTGGCCCAATCTGAATTTGAATTGAATAGTTCTCTATACGCACAGGCCTACTAGATGCTAATATATGTCAGACCTGATAGGCTCTGAAAATGCTTAACCACTATCCTGTCTGTGGAATAGGCTAAATAGAGGCCACCTTCCACCTCTCTTATTGAAGATGGACCAATGGATGGTAAGAAATGCAAGACTCATGTAGCCTGAAGAACAACCAAAGAGGACAATATTTACATTTGTTCCCATGATGACTCTTTAAGCATGTTCTTTTAGACAGTCACTGGGTAGAAAAAAAATTATTCCTCAAGTGCTTCAACATATGACAATCTAATATTGGTTCAAATTTATGTATTAGTTCTTCATTGAAACACTACCAAAACTGGTGATAATGTGGAAATGTTTTTATCTAAAAATTGTTTATGAAAGAAAAACATCCAATGAAGTATAAAGTAGTAAAACGAATGTCTCCTACATAAACCCTGGAATTGAATTGCTATAAGTTTCATGCTTTCATGCCACAGCTTGCTCTGCTTGATTAGTGTAAAGTCTTCAGAATCTAGCTGTTCTTCTTTCTCTTGATTTGTATTCTTAATTAGGAAATTCATAATTTACTTGCTCAAAGAATAAGCTTTATCTTCCAATACTCAAGGATTGTTTTCAAATGTTTAATACTTAAGCTATTTCTGTCTGTATATTGATGTTCTCTTGCATCTATAGATCAAGATTTTGGGTGGTATAAAATATTTGAACACTTTTGCTTAGCATACAATATGAGATAGCCAGGGACCAATATTCCAGTGCATACAATTTTTGAGACTATGTATTTCATAGTTAATATTTTACATATATTTTGGGCAGGAGTATTCATGCAAAACTGTGCACTAACCCACATAGTGCAGAGCCATCTATTTCCTGTCTATTCTTGAAAATGGAAAGACCATTGGTTTTGAAACATAGATAGAAGTTTACACAAACTCTAAACATTTAAAATTTGATTTAATAATGCATTTTGTCATGTCTTTAAAGTAAGCCATACATGTAAGCACTTCTTTGAACTGGGACTAAAAGTAATTTCAGTGTGATTTTATTAGGGTTATTCCAGTTCAAAACTGAAGAAATACAGTGATAAATAACCCTCAATAACAAGCATGTCTTCTGTAGAAAAAGAGAAAGAAGAACAATGGGGGGGGGGGGGGAGATGTATATTTCAGTACTAGCAAATGGCCTGTCAAGAATGACAGGGATGGGGGCAACGGAGACAGAGCCCCACATCTGGCCCCATGCCCCCCCTTCCCCATCACTGCTCCTTTTCTGGCCCTGCTTGACCCCACCCCCTCCTGGCACTTTGGATACGACCCTGTTCCCCCCTCCCCACTTCTCTTCCCTCCCCACCTGCTTAGGGTTCTGGCCCCACTCCCCTCTGCCACTTCAAGTTTAGCCCCACTTCCCCCCACCACCACCACTTTGGGTCCAAACGTGCTCCACCCCCAGCACCCCCTGCTGCTTTGGTCTGGCCCTGCTCCCTGCCCCTCCCCCACACTGCTTCAGGTCCAGGCCCATTCTCTCCCCCTCCCCTCTGCCACTTTGGGTCCAGCCCCACTCCCCTCTCCCCCCTGCCACTCTGGGTCTGACCCTGCTCCACTCCCAGCTCGCCTCCCCACCACTTTGGGTCTGACACCACTCCCCCCCACTGCTTCAGGTCCAGCCCCACTCACCCCACATCACTCCAGGTCCACTTGGCCCATGTCTGCCTACTTCCTTCCCCTCCTCCCTGCCCACCACCTCCCCCTCCCTGCTGGCTGTTCTGGGGGGTGTCAGGGATGGGTGGTGAGGGGGGTGCTGCTACCATGATCCCCCCTTCACTCTCAGGCAGGGAGGTGGGGGTAATCCTCACTGCTTAGGTGGCCCAGGCATGTTCCCCACCACCAAACTTTCCCAGCAGTGGTATAAACTTGGGCCTGAGCAGCATGGGCCATGCAGCCAATTACTGTCCATCTTCTTGGCAGCACATGCATAGTTGGCCGGAAGCATTATGGGCAGATAGACAAATAGACATATAGACAGAAACACAGACAGATGGGCTAAGCCTTTTATTATATTAGAATATTTGCAAATAATTAGTAGGTTTCCGTATTGTGCAATAATAATGCAAAAATGAGAGCCTTCATTGAAAGGAAATGGAAGTATTCCAGTTTTTCCACTCTTTACAGTAATTGTGCTAAAGGATTATATTTAGATGAATTTTTAAAGCAATATTTTATCTGAATTAGTGACTGATATTCATTTTATAAATCTATGTACAAAAGCCACAGTTGGAGTGTCTACATGGTCATTAATGCACTGTAGTTATGACACATTGATTTTAGTACTTGTATAACCAAGTACTAAATCAAAGGTGCACACTTTTTTAGTGACACTAATGTGCAGTAGCCTAATAATACTGTGCAGTAGTGTAATAGCACTGTTTCTGCTGTGACATGCTACTGCACATTTCGCATATTATTAGGCCACTGCACATTTAGCATCTCATATAGACATGCCCATTGGGCACATCTATGTTAGATACTTTACTTAAGATTAGAGCAAATTACTGAGCAGTAAGCATCACCATCATGCTGGAGACATCTGTCTCTGGCCCCATGCTCCCTGCCACCCCCTAAGCTAGCTAGCTAGCATCAGGTGGGGCCGGTGAAGAGCTGGTGGGGGGAGGAGTCACTGCCATGGGCAGCAAATCTGCTCCCACTTCCCTGCATGTATAGATGCCTGCCGTGGGGGGTTTTACTCTAGAGTAATTTACTGTAGAGTAAACCCACCCCAGAGCAGGTGTAGGTGTGCCCTCTGGCCAAGTCTACATTAGACACTGACTGTTCGGTATCTTGTTACTACTGCACAGTAGCTCATTATTAGTGTGCAGTAGTGTTGTGTGGCATGAAGCATGACACAACACTACTGTGCAGTATTAACAAGCTACTGCACAGTCAGTGTCACCAAAAAGCCATTGGGGATGCTACTCCACAGTAACTCCAGTTACTGCATAGCCATTTAGTACTTGTGTGTGCAAGTATTAAATGACTAATCAGTAACAAGTGCACAGTCAGCATCTCAAGTAGGCTTGGCCACTGATTCCTAAACTAGGGCATGTTCCAATAATCAGACCACCAGTCAATATCTCTTTCAATAATGAAGGTAATGTAATGTGATATTCAGGGCTAAATTCTGATTCCATAGCCCATGGTGAATAGCATTTTACCCCACAAATACTCCAACTCATCCCTTTCAGAGTTTCATAGTTGGTAGGGTCAGAAGGGACCTGAGAAGATCAAGTCTGGCCCCCTGCCATGGCAGGAAAGTACTGGGGTCAAACGACCCCCACAAGACATTCATCAAGTCTCTTCTTAAAGACCCGTAGGGTAGGAGCCAGCACCACTTCTCTTGGAAGTTGGTTCCAGATCCTAGCCTCCCTGACTGTGAAGTAGTGCCTCCTGATGTCTAGCCTAAATCTACCCTCTGCCAGCTTGTGACCGTTATTTCTTGTCACTCCTGGGAGTGCTCAGGGAACAGGGACTCCCCCAATGCCTGCTGGTCCCCTATGACTAGTTTGTAAATGGCCACTAGATCCCCCCTCAGCCTTCTCTTGTGGAGGCTGAACAGGTTCAGGTCCCATAGCCTCTCCTCGTAGGGCCTGCCCTGCTGCCCCCTGATCATGCAAGTGGCCCTCCTCTGGACCCTCTCCATGTTGTCTACATCCCTCCTGAAGTGCGGCACCCAGAACTGGACCAGTCACATAGAGGGGGAGGATCACCTCCTTGGACCTGCTTGAGATGCATCTGTGGATGCATGACAAGGTGCGGTTGGCCTTCCTGACTGACTCCCTGCACTGTTGGCCCATGTTCATTTTGGGATCAATAATGCCTCCAAGATCCTTTTCTGCCTCTGCACTGACGAGAAGGGAGTTCCCCAGCCTGTAGGTATGCTGCTGGTTCTTCCTCCCCAGGTGCAATACCTTGCACTTGTCAGTGTTGAAACCCATCCTGTTCTCATTTGCCCACCCCTGTAACCTGTCTAGGTCCATTTGCAGCCTATTCCTCCCTTCTATTCCTCCTTTCATAAGATAATGCTGAATAATTATGAGTAAGGGTATCAGAAAATGATCATAATATTTAGGCTTACTTCCTCAATGGTATTTGGGTACCAAACTCCCATTGATCTAAAATCAGGTTAAGTTTGATGATTTGAGCCTTCCACGCCATTATGATAGGTACTACAGCAAATCTGGACAAAAAGATTAACAATTATGTAATGCAGTTTGATCAAATCACCTGACCTTTATTAATTTCCTAATTTCAACTCCTTTTATTCTGGCATTTCTGTATCCTATCAGTCTGTTTCATTGGTTTAAGCCATCTGCTCATTAAATCTGTTGTTTTCAAGCTCTATTAACTCTTTTCTGTTTACTATTCATGTTATAAAACATTCCTGATGAGAGAGTTCATATACATTCATATATTTCCATCAAATTATTATTATTAGTTATTATTACTTCAGTAGAACCCAAATGTTCTAGTTCTTTTTCAAACACAGATGGGAATACAGTCTAAAAGGACAAAGAGTGAGAGAGTGAGAGAGAGAAAAAGATAGGAGCGGTTGTAAAATAAGGACCTGTGCATATATTAGAAATTTCTGGTGATTTGTTCCTATATTTTTTCTTTTTAATATTAAATGCATTAAAATATCCACTGCCCTCATTACCCTGACTGTTCTCTCATCTTCAGCATTCCTACGTTTGCTATTTTGTCTCCATCAATATTTCCTCTGCTCATAAAATTTGATAAAGATGAGCAATTGACTTATAAAATAGTATTTGTCAATTTTTTTTCAACATTTGATTTTTTTAGTGTAAAATATTGTAAATATTGCCAAACTCCTTCACCTGAGTCTTTAGTGGGCAATTAGAGAGTTGGCTTGGATTTTTAATATTTCAAAAATGAGCAGGGGGTTTAAAAATTTCAAAAACTTCTAGTGATTTTTTCCCCATTTTCTATCAGTTCTAATATCAAAGTAGATTATATTTCTGGTTTATTTTTGAAGAAGACAGAGTTTTTACAAATATTAAACAAGATAGCTGTTTTGGGCTTGTCTGGAAGTATGTTCAATACTAATGAATGGAATGGGAAAAAGCACAGAGAGGGCTATAGGAACAATGGGCACACACAGGACAATTAGTAGAATCAAATTCAGAGGAATACAGTAAATAACAATGTCCTTTAGATACAAAGGTACAGGGCTTAATCCCAAGGAAGGTAAACCTTATGTAGTGGAATAACGATGGCCAACTGAAGGATTCAAAGAAGGAGAATAATATGGTCTGGTATAGAAACAAGGAATTCAGTCCTAGCAATACTGGATATTCCAGAGACACTTAACTGATTTTAAAATAATTAGATACCTTCATATTAAATACTGTAAGGCTCAGAGATGGGTAGATACAGATTCTGTTGGATTGACAAGACATTGTTTACATAAATGAGCCAGATCACCCAATTATGATGTAATGTCAAAGTAAATTAGTAGAATTCCATGGGAATTTTGTGAATACAGTATATCCTCCAATAAAATGTTAAATGAATTAAGTCACAAGAGACTTACTGTACAAGTTTAGACACTAAATTGAAGTGAAAAATGAACCTAATATAGCAATAATATATGATTTCATAACATAAAGGGAAAGAGAAAAAATCACAAGCTGGAAAGAAGACATTTAAGAAACAAGGAGTTCTGTTACAGTTTTTCAACCAGAAAAAGCAAAGTTGTAGAACAATTGCTTGACTCCTTTTCCTGCCTAGGACAGAACTCCTCTCTATTAGTGCAGCAATTTTCTGATGCCATTGTGTTGTTTGTGCATTTCAGGAAAAAATGGCATAGATTTTCACAAGTTCATCAACTTTGGGATCAGAAAAGGATATTTTTCCCCATAGGTCAAATCAGTAAAGGCTTCATCTGTAGCTTATGGTATAATGCTTTTCCTGTGACTCCTGAGAACATATTTATCCATGATATCTTCCATTGTAGTGACAGCAAATTGTCAATGCTATTATCTCTCCTGTTTTTATCTGCTGCATGTTTGTAGGGTGTTCTTGGTATTATTTCTGATTTTGCACCATGCAATTGTAATATATGAGGATTTGACTTGGGTGAGTTCTAGGAATCTTTGAGTAACTGTTTGCTATGAATACAGATGTCTGGACTTGCTGGCATAAGAAGCCCGTCCCCAGCCTGTCTTCTTTTTCTGTGTGGCAGGCTTCCAGCTGCCATAACCTTGGTTCCACCTTCTAGCTACTTCCCTTAAGTAGTGAGGGCTCAGGGAGTGAGTAGTGAGTGGATGGGTACACAGGTAGGCAGAAGTAGGCTGGACCTTTGAAAGGCTGTAGTAAATTGCTTCACTCCCCAACCCAAAACAGGACAGAAACATGGATGGAACTGTTATTGGGTTATTGGGTTATGAAGTGTCCTAAAACAGGATTGGTACATACCATCAGTGGTTCAGAACTAAATGAACTGAGTACAATCTAATCTTAAATGATTATTATTAACATAAAGGCACATGAATAGCAATTTATTTGTACTGTATACCTTGATGTTGGGTTTTTGAGTTGCTTAGAGATTATTTGCATTGACACTGGTAGGTAAAAATGTTTAACCAGGCGCACCTCATGCAGTTTCTACAATGCACTGAAATTCCAGGCTGTTTATAGTTTCTCAGGCTTTCTTCAGGCTGAAGTAGTTTAGGGTCAGATTAAGCTGTCTGAAACTTTTTGTGATAGAAGGCAGAGTGGCAGAGGGGTTGCTGACTATGGGGCTTGATCTTTCAATTTTTGTACATTCATCACTTTGGCTGAAGTCAAAGAGATTATTTGAATGTAATGGGAGTTGTGAATGGAACTGATTGGAGGATCAGGCCCTAAATTGTTAGGAGGACGAAGCTGATGTGTTCCATTGACAAAGAGCTCATATTTCTTTTTCACAAACTGCAAATTTGTAGGCAGTAGTTCTGTTCTTTACTTATGTGCTGATGAGATGCTGTACTGATGGCAGAAAATATCATTTCAACTTGCTAACACATCCTATTCCAAGTGTTAACAGGACATATTTTTGGCTGAAATTCACTGCAGTGAATAGGAATAGCATGGATTGACATTTTCCTGATGTAGATCTCTAGCAGTCAAAGAAAAGTCACAACAGTGCCACTACAGGGCAATAGGTGACAGAGAAACCCAACTGACTGGGTAAAACTGACACAGTTTATGACATTTATTAGCTCAGTTGCCAGGGGAAAAAAACCCTGAACTCTTCTTAGATCAAAATCCATTTAGTGGTGTTGCTTTTTTAATGCATTCTAGCAAACTGTCCCCACTACAGCCTGCAAAAGCTCTTTATCCAAAGTGTTGTGCTGTTCATGGGAGTCAAACTGCTGTGAAAAGAAGGGATAAGAGGCACAGACAAAACTACCATTAGATGCCTTGATGTCTTTTACTGAAGCTTATTGGATACAGTCCCAAATCTACGCTCCCTTTTCTGAAAATCTGCCTGTGAAATCAAAGATTACAAGCACTGAGGCCATTTAATCATGGTAAAGTTAGATACTCCAGTACTGCAGGGTCATGGTAACACATAGCAACATTGAAATATATGTCTGCCAGCTCTTTCTAGCAAAGTCCATGAGCACAGGCGTCTTCTTGGGGTTGCTGCATAATTCATGACTCCAGAAAGAGCTGGTGTGATAGAGAGGTATGAGAGACAGGAGAGTCATATCCCTTTGTCTTTCTTAAACACAAAAAGGAAGGGTGTTTTCAGTTTCACTTTAAATTAACACTTTCCTAGATTTTGGATGCTATAAAATCTGCTTTTTGACTAGAGTAGAAATAGCAAATTTTCACCCCAGCCCTACTCACTTTCTGTTAGTGGTGTTATTGGCATTCTGTGTACTGTCCTGAAAATATCATGTCCTTTTCCATCCTTTGTGGTATTTATCTATTTCTTTCCAATCCAAAATGTTTGCTTTCTGAGCATTCTTTTTCCTCTTATATTTTTAGAGTTGTCTAATGTCCCAAACACACCCCATGCTAAGTACATTTGACCTGCTAGCTTAAGTGGGAATAAATTATAGCATTTACTGGGTATACCTACATAAGTTCTGGCCTGCTTAAGCAAGTAGTAGATAACTGCACAGTAACCACTGTTACCACTGCAGTAACCACCACAGTAACCACTGTGGTGGCAATGAGCTAATGTGCAGTAGCTTGTTGCTACTGCACAGTAATGTCGGAAATGACCCATGCAGCATCAGGACTGCACAGTAGCTCATTGCTATTGTGCAGCAGCATTGGCGTCATGGTTCATGCCTGCCGACATTATCTCACCATAGTGATGAGCCGACTGACTCTTAGGAAGCTCTCAACACCTTGCAGGATCAATTCCTGTTTTTCTTAGCATGTTTATTTATTGCTGTTTAGAAGGGTAAATTCTGGCTCCAGCCCTCTTCTCAACATCACATCCAGTAGGGATACCAAGGCTCTACAGCTGGTTAGCGAGAGCCTCCATGGTCTGGGAGCAGTGTGTTACCACAGCATATGACCCTGCAGTTTCCCACTCTTAGCCTATGACACAAATGTGAGCTGGAGTCTCTCTGGCAGTTAGTGCCATGATGATTCTTAACTACTTGGCAACCCTAGTTAAAAAAGTTTTAAATTTAAACAGTCTTTGGGGCTGCTCCAATGTGTGCCAGAGGCTGCATCAACTCCCAGATAACTCAGAAACTAAGCAGTAAGAAGGTCATGCCCCCCCCCCCCCCCGCCTTTCCTTTTTAGTACATTAAATAAGGGAAAGCTGCTAGGGGAAGTCTTGCAAAGGAAGTCAGGTTGCCTAATTAAGAAGAGAACAGTGAGTGAAGAGTCTCATGCAGCTGTCAGTTCCCTATTGCAGCTCTAAAGTTTTAACTGGGTAAATAGAACACAATCATTATTCTTTCAGACTTAAACAAGTGGGTAGATATTATATTGGAAACTTTGCCCATGATCTCACACTTACCACATTCATGTTCATCTATCTGGGTCAATGAGAGGTAAAGTGCTGCTCAACCTGGAACTGGCTACTGGGGATGACCTAATCAGTGACCTAGTGATCGATGGGAAGCTGGGTGACAGCGACCCTGAGCTGATCACCTTCACTATCCACCATAAAGCTGGCAAGTGAGTCAGCAACACTGAAGTCCTTGACTTCAGGAAAGCCAACTTTGACAAGCTCAGGAAGCTTGTCAGTGAGGCCCTAAGGGACCATGACCCCAGGGTAGGGGAGTTCAGGAAAAGTGGTTGCTCCTCAAGGGAGAGACCCTCAATGCACAAGCTGATTTTATTTCATCTTGGAGGAAAGGCATCAAGAGGGCACAGCAGCCCCCCTGGCTCTCCAGGGATCTAGCAGACCTCCTGAGGCTAAAAAGAAACACCTACAAAGGATGGAGGATGGGATTCATCTCAAAGGAAATTTTTTCTGCACTGGTCTGGTCCTGCAGGGAGCAAACAAGGAAAGCCAAGGCTGCAACTGAACTCCAACTAGCTTTGAGTATCAAGGACAATAAAAAAGTCCTTTTTTATATATGTGGGAAGCCGGAGGAAAAGCAAGGGCAACATTGGACCCCTGCTAAACCAGTTGGGACAACTGACACCCAGGAAAATGTCAACCTATTAAATGGGTACTTTGTGTCAGTCTTTCACCAGTCCCATGGGACGCCCATGCCCACTACAGGACAGGGAAGTCCGGGTGAGGGAGATCCCCTGCTCTCCATAAATTCTGACCTCGTGAAGGAACATCTTGAGAGGCTAGATACCTTCAAGTCAGCTGGCCCTGAAAATCTACACCCCAGGGTACTCAAGGAGCTGGCGAGCATCATAGCCCAGCCTCTCACACGGATCTTTGAGATCTCCTGGCACTCTGGTGTAGTGCCCAAAGACTGGAAGAAGGCCAATGTGATGCCTATCTTCAAGAAAGGGAGGAAAGTGGATCTGGAAAACAATAGGCCCCTCAGCCTGACTTCTATCCTGGGAAAGATCTTAGAAAAGTTTATTAAAGAGACCATCCTTAATGGACTGGCCGACTCCAACATCCTGAGGGATAGCCAGCACGGGTTTGTTGTGGGTAGGTCTGGCTTGACCAATCTCATTTCCATTTATGACCAGGCAACCTATCACCTGGACAAGAGAGAAGAGATTGATGTCATATATCTTGACTTCCAAAAAAACGTTGATCTGGAATCCCATGATCACCTCATGGCAAAACTGGCCAATTGTGGCCTTGGGTCCACCACGATCTGCTGGCTGGGAAATTGGCTCCATGGTTCGGCCCAGAGGGTGGTGGTTGATGGAAGTCAATCATCATGGTGCCCTGTGACCGGTGGGGTCCCCCGAGGCTCTGTCCTTGGACCCATATTGTTCAACATCTTCATTAATGATGTGGACATTGGAGTCAGAAGTGGACTGGCCAAGTTTGCTGATGACACCAAACTTTAGGGCAAAGCATCCACACCTGAAGACAGGACTGTGATCCAGGCTGACCTGGACAGGCTCAGCAAATTGGAGGACAAGAACCTGATGGTGTTTAACACTGAAAAATGCAAGGTTCTCCACCTTGGGAGGAAAAACCTGCAGCATCCTTATAGGCTCGGCAGTGCTACGCTAGCTAGTACCACAGAAGAAAGAGACTTGGGGGTCATCATTGACCACAAAATAAACATGAGCCTTCAATGCAATGTTGTGGCTAGTAAAGCAATCAAAATGCTGGCTTGCATCCCTAGATGCTCCCGGGACATCATTCTCCTGTTGTACTCGGCCTTGGTGAGACTGCCACTGGAGTACTGCATCCAGTTTTGGGCTTCACAATTCAAAAAGGATGTGGAGAAGCTTAAGAGAGTCCAGAGAAGAGCCACAGATGTGATCAGAGGTCAGGAAAACAGACCTTACAACGACAGGCTGAGAGGTATGGGGCTCTTCAGTCTGGAAAAGCGCAGGCTCAGGGGTGATCTGATGGCTACCTATAAGTTTATCAGGGGTGACCACCAGTATCTGGGGGAATGTTTGTTCACCAGAGCGCCCCAAGGGATGATGAGGTCGAACGGTTATACACTACTGAAAGACCATTTCAGGCTGGGCATAAGGAGGAATTTCTTTACTGTCTGAGGCCCCAAGGTCTGGAATAGCCTGCCAGCGGAGGTGGCTCAAGCACCTACATTGAACACCTTCAAGAGAAAATTGGATGCTTATCTTGATGGGATCCTATGACCCCAGCTGACTTCCTGCTCTTCGGGCGGGGGGCTGGACTCGATGATCTTCCGAGGTCCCTTCCATCCCTAATTCTATGAAATCTATGAAATCTGTGTCCTTTCCAAAAAATGCAACAAACAAGTCTTTATTTTATAATAAGAACCAAAGTTTGGATATTCAAAATTGTGACCCAAATTGTGAGCTGAGGGCAGAATTTTACTTTATTTTTTGCCAAAGAACACCTAAGAAATATGTGTGTAAAAATTTATAGACAAAAGTCACAAAGGCACCAATATTCTGGCAATGCTGATTTGAGTGGATTTAATCATAGAATCATAGAAAGAAGAACTGGAAGGGACCTATAAGATCACCAAGTCCAGTCCCCTGCCATGGGCAGGAGGTAATTGGCCTCAAATGAGCTCATCAAGGTATTTGTCCAGCCTCCTCTTAAAAACTGTCAGAGATGGCAACTGCATCACCTCTGCTGGAAGTGTGTTCCAGATTCTAGTTACCTGTGCATAAAAGAAGTTTTTCCTTATGTCCAGCTGAAACTTTTCCTTGACTAACTTGTGTCCACTGGTTTGTGTCTTCCTGCAGGGGAGGCTTTTCTGAAAAGTTGTTCGCTAGGTCCTGGTGTTCTCCCTTGACATATTTGTAGGCAGCTTTCAAGTCGCCTCCCAGCCTTCTTTTGCTCAGGCTCAACAGTCTGAGAGCCCAAAGTCTCTCCTCATAGGGCCTGTGCCCAGGCCCTTGATCATGTAGGTGGCCCTTCTCTGCACCCTTTTGAGCTAGTCCACATCCTTATTGAAGTGTGATGCCCAGAACTGGATGCAGTACTCCAGCTGTGGCCTCACCAATGCTGAACAGAGGGGGAGGAGCACCTCTCTGGATCTGTTGGTGACACATTGGCTGATGCACACCAGAGTTCTATTTGCTCTGATGGGAACTTTGTCACACTGGTGGCTCATATTCATCTTCTGGTCAATTGTGACCCCTAAGTCTCTTTCAGATGCACTGCCTGCCACTGGACCACCACCCCTTGTATAGATATGGTGAGGGTTCTTCCTACCCAGATGAAGGACTTGGCATTTAATCCTGCTGAATCTCATCTGGTTTTGTACAGCTTATAGGACCAGCCTGTCAAGATCTTCCTGAATCCTTGACCTGTCCTCTGATGTACCCACTTCTTCCCACTGTTTGGTATCATCCACAGACTTAATCATTACACTTCTCACTCCCTCATACAAGACCATAAATATATTAAAGAACACAGGCAAAAGCACTGATCCCTGGGGTACACAACTGGAAACAGCCTTCCAGGATGAGGCCATCCCACCAATTAAAACTCATTTGGATTGGCCACTGAGCCAGTTCCTGACCCACCTCACTGTAGCCTGGTCTAGGCCAGTACTCTCCAACTTAACTGAGAGGATTTCATGGGAAACAGTATCAAAGGCCTTGCTGAAATCTATGTAGATGATGTCCATCTCCTGTCCCATGTCCAGGTGGTTAGTTACCTGGTTATAAAAGGACACCAGGTTTGTTAGGCATGACCTCCCCTCTACAAAGCCATGCTGGTTGCTCCTCAGTACCCCACCAGATGCGAGCTTGTGGATGAGGTCCTCCTGGACAATTTTTTCAACGATCTTCCCCAGGGCTGAAACCAGACGGAATGGTCTGTTGGCAGTGTCATCCCTCTTTCCCTTCTTAAAAATGGGTACCACATTCACCTTCTTCCAGTCATTAAGGACAAATCCTGAGTTCAATGATTCCCTGAGCAGCCTTGCCAGATGCACCACTATGAGCTCAGCCAGCTCTTTCAGAACTCTTGGATGAAAGTCATCTGGATCAGCTGACTTGGAATGTGTCCAACTGATCTAAGAGTACCTTCACCTGTTCCAGACTAATTTTATGAGAACGGCAATCTGGTTTCAGGAATCCTGATGCAAAGTACTTATTGAGGATCTCCGCCTTTTCACGGGCGTCAACTGTGGGCATATTTATATATTTATGATTTTGTAAACTGCACATTGTTGTGAAATTTTGCATCCTTGGTAGCAAAAGTTGCCTGGCCCATAACATATTTGATAATTAATTATTTTTAAACTGCTTTTATTAGGCATTATGCAAAAAAATCAACATTTTTTGTTTCTGGTGTAGGTCCAGAATGTTTTGGACAGTTCAACCTTCAAAATGGAGTACCTGCTGTTATATATTGTTATGAAAACACCGAGGACCAGAAAAATATATTTGTCAAAGAAATCTGATTTCCTGGCATTTGAATATCAGGAAAACAAATTGCTAACCTCAGCTAACAACCTTCTTCTCCATTTTTATAAAAATTCTTTTTTTTATTACAATTACAACATGTTTTCTGATCATGTTACCTGAATGTATGTTCCTCTAACATCCACTATGCCATTATGCTAAAGATTTCTAAAGATTTATTTTCTTGAAAGAGCAGGTATCACTATCAAATTCCTCAATACTTTTTTTAATTGCATACTAGCATCTCCTGAAGAAAAGGAAAGTCCCTTTATTAGGCATTCAGATGCTTGTGTTTGCTTTTACTGGAGAAGTACTTCTTTGTGTGTGGTAGCTCAGGCTAAATGAGTGGATTGTCAGTGTCAACTGTTTTCTTTGCTATCTTAACTTATTTCATTCAGGTAGGCAGCTGGCAGACATAGAAAATCTATTTTAAAATCTACAGTGATTGCACAGTTAGATATTTACACAATGTTCTGCTGCTCTGCATATTTATCTTTGACCTTCTGCAGTTACAGAGTACTCTTACTTCAGTTCCATCTCACTTCAAAAACAGTAGAAGTGGAGCCTAGAGACTTCAATACATACAACTTTCTACTACGCACAATTTGGCTGGGCTGCAAGTGTGGCAATTAATAGTCTTCCTTCTTGAAAAGACTATTGTTTCCAGTTTGTTTCCATTAATCTTCATTTGAAAATCATAAACACTCATTCCTTACTAGCCAAAGCATATTACAAGATCATAAATAATCATAGAATTGTAGAAAGTTATGGTTGGAAGGGGCCTTAGGAGTTCATCCAGCCCAACCCCCTGCTCAAATAGAACCATCCCCAACTAGATCATCCCAGCCAAAGCTTTGTCTATCCAGGCTTTGAAAATCTCCAAGGATGTAGCTTCCACCACTTCTCTGGATAACCTGTTTCAGTGTTTTCCTACCCTCCTAGTGAGAGAATATTTACTAATATCTAACCTAAACTTCCCTTACTGCAATTTTAAACCATTGCTCCTTGTTCTGTCATCTGCTACCACTGAAAACAGTCTGGCTCCCTTCTCTTTTGAACCCCTTTCAGGTAGTTGAAGGCTGCTATTAAGTCCCCTCCCAGTCTCCTCTTCTCCAGACTAAATAAGCCCAGTTCCCTTAGTCTTTCCTCATAAATCATGCCCCCCAGGCCCAGCACCATTTTTGTTGCCCTCTGTTGGACTCTCCAATTTGTCCTATGGACTATGCTAGTAGAGACTGTGGTATTTTTACCTGTCTGTTTTGCATCTATACGAATGGCCCAGTCTCAATGACAAAACACACAGGGGATAGGATGTTGAAAGCCAACATAAACAGATCCAGTGAAATTAAATATCTTCCTTCTACAATACTCTCGCAATCCTCTGTACCACATCCTCAAGATATAGGGAGGTGTTTCATTCTGCTAATTGATTCATTTATTTATATTTATTAAATAATCTCTAAGGCCATGTCCAGACAAGCACAGACATTTGGTTCCCCAGGGACAAGAAGCAGCAGCACACCTTGTGCCACTGCTTCTTGTCCCCAGGAAATGCCCGTGCCACATGGCCTATTATTCTATGTGCAGAATAATAATTATTTGTGTTTAATGAATTCAGAATACCAAGATGGCACCAAGGATATTCAGGTTGACTATGTGAAGCTTATCCTTTTTCTTCCCTCCAGCTTCTTTCACCTCTCTACCTCAGGAAATCTTTTCAGTATACTCTGACAGTAATAAATTATGAGTTTTATCAGACCAGGTAGGTAGGTATAAGCCAGAATGGAAAACATTCCTCCAGCTACTCTCTTTTCTAAACATGGAGAATGGAAACACGAGCACCTTTGATGAATGCATCTCTTTCAAGGTATGATAAAAGGAGAGGGATGATATTTTTTGTTGTACCAGGAATTGAACATTTTTATGCAGCCCCTTAAATATATCAACATATAATCACTTAATTCAGGCCATAAATCATAAATATAATGTATAACGGGCACATCTACAAGTTGCCCTATGATAACATTGTTACTGTGCCATGCTTTAAAGGGGTGTGCAAAGCAGGCCCTATTTGATTTGGATTCAGATTTGGCCTGAATCAGGGATGGTGATTTGATTTTTTGATTCAGATCACTGTCCCTGATTCAATTTGGCTGAATCTGAATCTGAAGATTCAATGCTGATTTGAATAATCAGTGATTCAGACATAGATACAGCTTTAAATGTTTGTTCTACCTACCTCGAGGTACCAGCACAGCTCGTGAACTCTGCAATGCTGGAGCGGATGGAGCATCCCACAGGAGTGTAGGTGGAGGGCCCTCCACGTGCTTGGTGGCAAACCCAAAAATGAACCAGAAGGATTTCCGGTCCACTTCCGGGTCCACTGGGGAGAATGCTGGGCCCGCCCCCCTGCACCCTCCAGCTTGGCGATCAGCCACAGGGGGACTCTGGGTGTCCCCACAGCCCCAGGAGGCACCAGTCACTGAGTCAGGGTGGGGGTTGGGGGGGTCCCCCAGCATGCTCCCCAGTGGACCCAGAAGTGAACCAGAAGTGCTTCTGGTCCACTTCTGGTTCTGCTGCTGAGCATGCTGGGGACCTCCCTCACTCCTGTGGGACATTCCATGCACCCCAGCATCACAGCATGCATAAGCCACCTTCTACCTTGAGGTATGTAGAAAAAATATTTAAAGCTGTGTCTATGTCTGAATCATCAAATCCTTCCGAATTTCTCCAAATTGATTCGGGGGGTTCTGATTCAATTTGAAGAGATTAAAGGGTCCTCTGTTTCAATTTAGATTTGAAGATTCAGCCACTGAATTGGGCTGAATCTCTGCCGAATTGAATCAGGGGCCAAAGCTTCACACAGCCCTAGTGTTTTAGTACTTCATTTTGGATGTAATAAAATACAGTGCAGTAAATGCCCATACTGCGGCATATGTGTGCCACATGGTTATTTTTAGCAGCTACTTCATGATAGCAGCACTCTATAATGGGGGAGTGCATCATTACAGCGATGTAGCATCATGTGTAGACATGCCCAGTCTGCAAGAAATAGTGTTTAAATAACTGAGCAGGTGCATTTTGCATTTGCGTCAGCTTTCTAGCAGTGTTAAGATAACTTTATGTGCCATGTAAGGTTATGTAAGTAGCCAAAGGCATGGATGCAGTGAATTCTGTGTACAAAGAAAAAGCAAAAGATAACAAAAAAAAATTATAGACAGTCTTATACAGGCCAAAAAACAGCTGGAGAACTGACAAACAGAGTATAAAGTAAGTGACTAAGAGAGGGAAAAAAAAAACAACCCTTAAACAAAGGAAACTGTATAATATAATTTTCGTGTATATGCGGATTGGGGACAGTTATGGTGAATTGACTCTCTTTTGTCCTGTTATATAATGTAATCTTATGTGAGGTCTGTTCACCGGAATTTTTTAAGGCATTCATGAAAACAAAGCCAGTTCTTTTCAATGTCATTCAACAGAAACAGGGCACATCTTTTAATGAAAAAAACCACAAACCCCCTTTTTATAAAAAGAAAGTCTCATAGCCTTGATTCACTAAAACAAATAAGCATGTGCTTCCCCTTATTCTTATGCTTAAGTACATCTCTTTTCAGTGAATGGTTATGCATCAGCTACCTTCAACTAAATACTTAGATGCCATTGAAAAAAATACAATATCAGTTAAATAATCTGTGTTTTATTTTTTGGCACTTATTTAAATGTTGGAGAGGGTAAAAGTGCTCTTATTGAATGCTGCATTTCCACAGATGCAGCATAAAGTGAGGTCTTGCTGAAAGAACCTTGTTCCCACTCTCTGTAAAAAGTCATTGTGCAGTGAGAATATCTCTTTTATTCCTGCAGTAAAACACATATATTGAAAACACATTTAAAAGCAGCATTGGGGCTGAATGCTATAATTAATAGAAATGATTTTTATCATTTGTTTCAAGCATGATTATAATAACCAATTCCATAACTATGTCTCAATAATTTTAAAATGATGCGTAATAGAGAAAGATGAAGTTAGTCATCAATGAACAGCAACATTTGGAGAATCACTTTGGATGTTTTAAAATTCTACCCATTTTTGCAAAACAAATAAAATCTTACTTGTCTGATAGGTGTAATGAGGTGCTATTATTATAGCATTATCACTTTTCATGGTATTCTGAATTTCAAGCTAAATTCTCAAGTTGTGGGGTGTTGAGTTCTTTTTATAAAGAAATAAAAGTTTACTAAATTTACTAAATTTAGTAAATTAATATAGTAGTGAATTGCCCATCAAGAATGATGGCGGGGAGGGGAGGCAGGGACAGAGCACCACCACCCACCACCCCGCAACACTGCTGCCTCCCAAGAGCAGGGGGAGGAGGGTGGAAACTTGCCCCTCTGTCCCCCTCTGCCAGCCTACCATGCTGCTGCCACCTCAAGCACCATTGGCCTCACCTTGCCCTGTGCACCCAGCCCTGATCCTCAGAGGTGGTGGAGCACCACCATGATGGTGGGGATAGAGCAGCAGGGGTAGGCCAGTGCCACTGGCCTTACTCTGCCCCGTTTCATCCCTTCTGCCCCTGCAATCATGACAGTTCTCTGCCCTCTGATTGGTTGTTTCACTAACCAATCAGACTGCTCCAAGAGCATTACAGACAGTCAGATAGATGGACTTAGCCCTTTATTATATAAGAATTACTTGAATTTATTGTCTTAAAACTTGATCCTAAAACCAATTCCATACTGAGAAGCGTTGATTTCTACTGCATCTCCAGACAATCAGTTTTGAGACTGGGCTAGGAATGTAAATATTGGGGGCATAGGCCTGGAGAAAATACTGCTTCATGTTAGATATCTAAATAGCACTTACCCAGATGCATAACTGAAATTTTTGGCACCTCTGGATAGATTATAGTCCTATTCCATAGCTACTGAGCATGTTAACTAGCCTGTGCTCTGTCTGGGAAGATACATAGCTCTTCATGGGCATATGTAGGTGAGTGTAAGTCCCCAAATTGTAGTTGAGCAAAATGAATAAATAAATAAATAAATAAATACATAAATAAATAAAGCCATGACTAGCAGGTTTAAGATGCCTGTCTTCCTAGTTGTTAAGGTGCTCACTCAGAAATTAGGGGATTCTGGTTCTAGGCCATGCTCATTCAGAGGAGTTTGAACCTGCACTTTCTAGGTCTTAACATAGGTGTTCTAATTAACAGGTAGACACTACATATAGCTACCTCTCCAGCCCAGATCTTGAAGCTACTTTGTCTGGGTAGCCAAAAGAGGGGGATATGTGGGACCAGAAGGAAGAACCCAAGTTAAGTGATGCATGGTTCAATGAAATGGCTGTTGCCCTGGAAACAAGGATGCACATGAGGGTGCTGAGGGAGTTGGATGATGTGATTGAAGACTGGCCACCATCTTTGAAAACTCATGGTGATCAGGAGAAGCCCCAGATGATTGGAAAAGGGCAAACATAGTGCCCTTATTTAAGATAGGGAAAAAGTAGGATCCAGGGAACTACAGACTAGTCAGCCTCATCTCAGTCACTGGAAAAATCATGGAGCAGGTCCTCAAGGAATCCATTTGTAAGCACTTGGAGGAGAAAATGTGGATTAGGAACAGTCAGAATGGATTCACCAAGGGCAAGTTATGCCTGACCAAGCTAATTGCCTTCTATGACAAGGTGACTGGCTCTGTGAATGCAAGGAGATCAGTGGATGTGGTGTACATTGATTTGAGCAAGGATTTCAATATGGTCTCCCATAACATTCTTTCAAATGTTGAAGGATTGAGCCAAGAGAAATGTCATGAGGTTCAGCAAGGACAAGTTCAAATTCCTGGGGGCTGACTGGCTGGGCAGCAGCTCTTCAGAAAAAGACCTGGGAGTCACAGTGAACAGTAAGCTGAATATGAGCCAACAGTGTGCCCTTGTTACCAAGAAAGCTAATGAACTGGAATTTTGGCTGTATTTGTAGGTGTGTTCCCAGTAGGTAAAGGAAAGTGATCATTCCTCTCTATTCAGAACTGGTGAGGCCACATCTGGAGTACCATGTTCATTTTTGGGCCTCCCACTACAAAAAGGATGTGGACAAATTGGAGAGAGTCCAGTGGAGGGTGACAAAATGGTAAAGGGTCTGGGGTTCATGAGTTATAAGGAAAGACTGGGGGGAGGAGGAGACTGAGAGGAGATTCAATAGCAGTCTTCAACTATGTGAAGGGGGGTTCAAAAGAGGATGGAGCTAAACTGTTCTCAGTGGTGGCATATGACAGAACAAGGAGCAATGGTCTTAAGGAATGGGCAGCAAAGGAAGTTTAGGTTAGATATTAGGAACAACTTTATCACTAGGAGGGTAGTAAAGCACTGGAGCAGGTTACCCAAAGAGGTGGTGGAAACTCTATCCGGGGGGGGGGGGGGGATTAAAATCTGGCTAGACAGAGTTTTGGCTGGGATGATCTACATGGGGATGGGGATGCTTTGAGCAGGGGGTTGGACTAGATGATCTCCTAAGGACCCTTCGAACCCTAACTTTCTATGATTCTGTGATTCTAGCTTAGACCCTTACTCCCAATGGGGCAGAAACTTTCTCACTTCTATCTACTGTTTATTAAATGAAAGATGTAATGGCTACAGGGCCATAAAAGTATAGGGGAGGCAGCACAGTATAATCTGGCAAATGCAACTGCAGTAATGGAATGTCCTTTCATGGACCAGAGAAGAAAATACCAGTGAGAACCTACTGATGGATAACAAGGATGTTGTCTTCTTATACTTTAAATTCAGAACACATGAAGGAAGCCCATACCAGGGCCATGAGCCCTGGGATCCCCAGAGGACCCCCAACAACTCCCAGCATAGCTGGAAAGTAAGCAGGGCCCATGGTGGGAGGGAGCTAGCACAGCTCCTACTTCACCCAGCACCCCAGGGAGCCATGTGATGGGAGCCTTGTGAACAGAACACACAAACAGGTGTGCTCTTGGTCTGGCATGCAAGTTAGCATGGGAGTTTGCTCAGGAGGGCATGTGGGAGGGGCATGAGGCCCTAGGCAGCGAGCCTCAAGGGAATGGTTGGCACAGTAGTAGCCAAACTACTGCCTGTGCAATGGTGGGTGGGGCATGTTGCACCCCAAGGTTCCCCCCCGTGGCTGGATCCCTCCCCTCTGGTACTTCTGAGGCCTCCACCCACACAGAACCCATGGTTCCGGCCTCCATTAAGATGGAGCTCCTGGCTCTCAGCTGTGGGGGCTGCCTGCCACGACTCCAGGCACATGGGATCAAGAGTGCTGCAACATCCCTTTGTGAGGTTTTCTCTCTATTGGAGACTCTGGAATCCCAGATACTGGAGCTCCAGACCATGGTGTAGAGGCTGTGTGCCATCAGGGATGTCAAACAGGTGATTGACTCCTACTGCCAAGGCCTTCTCCACAGGAGAGAAGAGGGAAGACCTAGGTTGCCTGCCAGGACCATGAAGGCTAATAGTCACTCCCATACAGTCCAGCCAGGGGGCTGGACAAAGGCTGTCTCTGGCCCCAAGGCTCACTGTACCAGGGCCACCACCCCCACTGGATCGCTGCAACAGGTACAAATGTCTTGCAGCACCAGTGGAACCTACAGAAGTGCCAGCTACTGCAAGTGAGGAAGAAAAGCCACCAGCTATCATCCCTAAGATGAATCACAGAGTGATCATTGTGGGAGGCTCCCTCCTGAGGTAGACAGAGGAAGCGATCTGTCACCCCGATCCCTTAGCCCAGGAGCTCTGATGCCTCCTGGCAGCCTGTATTCAGGTTGTACCTGACTTATCCGGCCCTCCAAACACTACCCCATGCTCCTTATCCATGTGGGCACAAATGACATGGCTGGGAGCAATCCCAGATGGGTAATGAGTGGCTACAGGGCTCTAGGAGCAGGGCTCTGGGGGTTGAGGGTGCAGGTGGTTTTCTTCTTGATCCTTCTGGTTACAGGTCATGGGCAGGGGAGGGAGAGATGAATTGAGGCAGTAAACTGAAGACTGAGGCTCTGGTGCCATTGTGAAGGCTTTGACTTCTACGACCACAGTCCACTCTTCAGAGAGAGTCAGTTGTCTGTTGGGAAGAGACAGCCCCCACCTCACTCCAGTGGGGAAGAAGCTCTTCTCAGCCAGAATATCTGACCTGCTCAACTGGGCTTTAAACTAAGCTTGCCAGGGGATGGGTGGGAAACCACCAGACCAAGCTCACTAAGCATCAACCACAAAATCAGCAGGCTAGGATGCTCAAGGGTACACACTCCTACCCCAGCCCAGAAACAGAATTTCTCTATGAGTAGAAGGAAGCCTAGGGCCTCCAAAGACATATTTACTTGCCTGTACTGTTACCTTTCAGCTCTGTGTTCTTATAGATTCATAGATTCATAGATGTTAGGGTCGGAAGGGACCTCAATAGATCATCAAGTCTGACCCCCTGCATAAGCAGGAAAGAGTGCTGGGTCTAGATGACCCCAGCTAGATGCTCATCCAACCTCCTCTTGAAGACCCCCAGGGGAGGGGAGAGCACCACCTCCCTTGGGAGACCATTCCAGACCTTGGCCACTCAAACTGTGAAGAAGTTCTTCCTAATGTCCAATCTAAATCTGCTCTCTGCTAGCTTGTGGCCATTGTTTCTTGTAACCCCCGGGGGCACCTTGGTGAATAAATCCTCACCAATTCCCTTCTGTGCCCCCGTGATGAACTTAAAGGCAGCCACAAGGTCGCCTCTCAACCTTCTCTTGCGGAGGCTGAAAAGGTCCAGTTTCTCTAGTCTCTCCTCGTAGGGCTTGGTCTGCAGGCCCTTGACCATACGAGTTGCCCTTCTCTGGACCCTTTCCAGGTTATCCGCATCCTTCTTGAAGTGTGGCGCCCAGAATTGCACGCAGTACTCCAACTGCGGTCTGACCAGCGCCCTATAGAGGGGAAGTATCACCTCCTTGGACCTATTCGTCATGCATCTGCTGATGCACGATAAAGTGCCATTGGTTTTTTTGATGGCTTTGTCACACTGCCGGCTCATGTTCATCTTGGAGTCCACTAGGACTCCAAGATCCCTTTCCACCTCTGTGCCACCCAGCAGGTCATTCTCTAGGCTGTAGGTGTGCTGGACATTTTTCCTCCCTAGGTGCAGCACTTTGCATTTCTCCTTGTGGAATTGCATCCTGTTGTTTTCTGCCCACTTGTCCAACCTATCCAGATCTGCCTGCAGCTGTTCCCTGCCCTCCGGCGTGTCCACTTCTCCCCATAGCTTTGTGTCATCTGCAAACTTGGACAGAGTACATTTCACTCCCTTGTCCTAGTCACTGATGAAGACATTAAAGAGTATCGGTCCAAGGACTGAGCCCTGTGGGACCCCACTGCCCACACCCTTCCAGGTCTAAACTGACCCATACACCACGACTCTCTGGGTGTGGCCCTCTAGCCAATTTGCCACCCACCGGACTGTGTAGTCATCCAAGTCACAGCCTCTTAACTTGTTCACCAGTATGGGGTGGGATACCGTATCGAAGGCCTTCCTGAAGTCGAAGTATACGACATCCACCCCTCCTCCTGTGTCCAGGTGTTTCGTAACCTGGTCATAGAAAGAAACTAGATTGGTCAGGCACAATCTGCCCACCACGAACCCGTGCTGGTTTCCCCTCAGCATAATTTGCCCTGCTGGGCTCTCACAAATGTGAGCCTTGATAAATTTTTCAAAGACTTTACCAAGGATGGAGGTGAGACTGACCGGCCTATAGTTGCCCGGGTCCTCCTTCCTCCCCTTTTTGAAAATGGGGACCACGTTAGCCCTTTTCCAGTCCTCCGGGACTTGGCCCGTGCGCCACGAGCGTTCGAATATTCCCGCCAGTGGCTCTGCAATGATGTCGGCCAGTGCCTTCAGCACCCTCGGATGGAGCTCATCCGGGCCTGCCGACTTAAAGGCATCCAGTTCTTCCAAGTGACTCTGCACCACCTCAGGATCTACGTATGGAAGTCTGGCGCCTTGCTGCTGCCTCTCTACTACCCCAGTGAGAGACTTGTCATGCCCCTCACTTAGGAACACTGAGGCAAAGAACTCATTGAGGAGTTCAGCCTTGTCCCCCCTGTCTGTCACCAATTGTTTCTGTTTCTTGGGGAACCCTGACACAGGACGCAGCCTGTCTGACTCACATAGAATTCCCCCTCCCTCCCCTCCTCTACCTAAATGAAACTGATTAAGATGCATTGGGATACACACCTAAAACCCTCCAGAAAAGGGTGACAAGAGTGAAACAACTGCCTTAGGTCTCATTTGCATCTGAGATGGAACCAGATGATCATTAATTTACATGGGAGATGAAGAACAGAAAGCCTGAAGCAGAGACTGCAGTGAATTCTGTGATCAGAGAAGCAGGGGAGCACTGAATGATGGGGAATCTGTGCTCCAAATGCTAATCAACCCACATTTACACACACCCAGCTCAGCATTTATCAGACCAGTTCTAATCTGGATTTACAAAGGATTTCCCCCCCCCCCCCCCCTAAAGTTAATAGGCATCTGGGGCTGTACATTCCCCAGTCCCTCTATGGGAGGCCTATTTAAACTTGATTGACTAAAACTCGGTTGCCAAGTTAGGGAATGCTGAGGCAAAAAGACTGAGTCAGAGCGGATACGGGCAATATTTGAACAATGGTAAAGTGTTCATCATAGCATCCAGCCCATTGGAGCCCTGACCACAGGTGTTGTCATACTTTTCCTGAGACGACTGGTGGAAGTCCTCCCCCCCCACAAAGGTTATGAACACTCCAATAATTGCCTTAAGTCTGTTAAAAGACTATAGTAAGATCTGGAAAAGTCATGGTAAGCTGAGGCTTGTTCACAAGTAAAAATCCAAAACTCTGATGCTGCAAACTATCTATTGTTTCTGAAGAAACCATAAGATATCCCATCAGTATATCTGTTATCCATAGGAATTTCAAGCTGGCTCCTAAGTTTCTGGTTACTCCCTAACCTTACATTTTTCCTGATTATCAATCAGTTTCTTGAGATGTTCCAAACCAGATAACCCTTTGCCAAGAGAAAAGAAAATGATTTACACTATTGAAAATGCTTTGAAGAAGCTGAACTGAGGGTATAAAAATCTGTAAAAAAGCAGCAATGTGTGTGTGTGCTTCAATAGGAGAACTCTCTCTCACACCACCCGCTGTTCTTCTCGGGACTCTGGAAGAAACAGATCATCTCCCTTCAAGGATTGTGCTAAGACCTTTACCTGTCAGCATTGAAACCTGAGTGCCTTGGACTGGTGAGATCCCAGCGCATGCACTCTCTCTCTCTCTTTTTTCTCTCTAGGCATAAATTTCTGAACCTGAACTGTATTAGTTAAACTTGAGCTAAGTTTCCCCAAATACTTAGTGAAACCAGGGTAGTACTGTAATTGTTTGTGTTTGTTTTTCCTTTGCATGTTTATTACCATTATATATTTCATATACTTAGCAATAAATTAACATTTATAGTCAAACTGGTAGTAACTGGGTACATTTTTCCTTCTCTACTTCTCCTTCCTCACGTGCTCTGCAGCAACGCTTCTTTTACCTAAGCTAAAGATCCCTGTGAAGCCCAAAAATACTGTGGGGTCTGCTCATCAAGAGGCCAAAGATTGGGACATGCTGAGTTGGAAACAGATAAGGGGATCAGCTTGTACAGGCTGATTGACCCAGTTTGACTCAGACGTGCCCTAATGAACTGGCCTATGAGGGTGTCAGCTGGACAGCCAGCTGGATTCAGAGGTATTCTGTTTACCTGTGTGCTTGTGTCTGACTGCAGTTTATTGTTGCTCTGATGAACTGATTCTTGGTATATGAGGGTGTCAGCCTGTCCATGCTGATCAACCCAGCTGGGTCAGGCATGTCACATTAATCTGTGTGTGTTTGTGTGTGTGTATGACTGATTTGGTGACTGGAGGAACCCAGCCCCATTGAAACTGAGTCCTGCAAGATAGTTCAATTGGGAGTGAGGACTTGCAGAATGGAGATATACAGCTCCATATAGAAACAAAAGTAACACAAGCAGCACATTGATAGAATTACCAAGACCCTAGAAACATGTCCCTAATAAATGAGCACACCCCAAAGTAATGGGCAAATCTGGTAACAGTACACCAATGCTAAGAATTTGGGGAATAAACAGGAGGAACTGGTCCTTCTGTTAAACAGACATGATTATGATCTCATAGAGATAATGGAGACCTGGTGTGGGACTCCTCTTATGACTGGACTATGGGTACAAATGGCTATACCCTGTACAGGGGAGATCAGGCTGAAAAAAGGGGGCAGGGGTGTATCTTTCTATGTGAAGGAGAGCTACATGTCTCTACAAACTGAGATTGGCACCCAAGGAGGGTGACTGGAGACCCTCTGGGTGAAGATACAAGGGGAATGTGGTGAAAGGGGTACAATGGTAGGCATCTATTACAGGCCTCCAAACCAGGAACAAGAGCTTGACCAAGACTTCACCAGGGAACTGGCCAAGCCTCCATGCTCTCAGTGTATGGTTGTCATGGGAGACTTCAGCTACCTGAACCTCTGTTCAATTTCTTTATTAATGACTTGGATGACAGGGTAAAAAGCAGCCTGTTTAAATTTGCTGATGATACCAAGATTTGGGGTGAGGTGAGCACACTAGTAGGGAAGGACTGATTACAGCAGGACCTGGACAGGTTACAGGGGTGGGCTAATGAGAATAGGATGGGTTTCAATACTGACAAGTGCAGGGTGCTGCCATTGGGCAGTGGGAACCAGCAGCACACTTGTAAGCTGAGAAACTCCCTTCTTGAGAGCATGGTGGCAGAAGGAGATCTTAGAGTCATTATTGATTCCAAGATGAACATGATCCAACAATGTGAGGTCACAGTCAGTAGGGCTAACCATACCTTGTCGTGCATCCACAGATGCATCTCAAGCAGGGCCAAGGAGGTGATCCTCCCCCTCTATGTGACACTGGTCAGGCCACAGCTGGAATACTGTGTTCAGTTCTGGGCGCCGCACTTCAGGAGGGATGTGGACAGAATTGAGAGGGTCCAGAGGAGGGCCACTCGCATGATCTGGGGACAGCAGGGCAGACCCTACATAGGGAGGCTATGGGACCTTAACCTCTTCAGACTTCACAAGAGAAGGCTGAGGGGGGACCTGGTGCCTGTCTATAGACTCACCAGGGGGGACCAGCAGGGTTTGGGAGAGACCCTGTTCCCCCTAGTGCCCCCCAGGGTAACAAAGAATAATGACCACAAATGGTTAGACAGTAGGTTTAGACTAGACATCCAGAGGCATTACTTCACAGTCAGGGTGGCTAGGATCTGGAACCAACTTCCAAGGGAAGTGGTGATGGCTCCTACCCTGGGGATCTTTAAGAAGAGGCTTGATGTCTACCTGGCTGGGGTCATTTGAGCCCAGTTTTCTCTCCTGCCCAGGGTAGGGGGTCGGACTTAATGATTTACAAGGTCCCTTCTGACCCTACTTCTATGAATCTATGAATCTCATGGGAAGAGCACTCAGCCAAATCTGATATCTCAAAGCTTCCTTACATGCATAGATGAGCTTTACCTGTCCTAAGAAGTTTATAGGCTGACATGAGGTAAAGCGCTGCTGGACCCAGTACTGGGCAAAGGGGATGATCTAATCAGTGACCTAAGAATTGAAGGGAAGCTGGGTGACAGTGACTATGAGTAGATCACTTTCACTATCCATCACAAAGCTGGCAAGTTATCCAGCAATGCAGTAGTCCTTGATGTCAGGAAAGCTGACTTTCAGAAGCTCAGGAGGTATGGTCTTGAGGCCCTCAGAGGCCATAAATTCACAGGGAGGGGAGTTCATGATGAGTGGTAGCTCCTAAAGGAATCAATCCTAGAAGCCCAAGGGAGATCCATCACAACCCATAGGAAAGGTGGTAAAAGGGCTTAACAACCCCTTTGGCTCAACAGGAAACTCATTGATTTCTGACGTCTAAAAAGAGAAGCTTATAAAGGATAGAAGACAGGAAACACCACTAAGGAGGGGTATTTTACGCTGGTCTGCACCTGCATGGAGTGAACTAGGAAAGGCAAGGCTGCAACTGAATTCCAATTGGCTACATGAATCAAGGACAATAAAAAGTCCTTCTATAGATATGTGGGGAATCAATAGAAAAACAAGGGCAACATTGGACCCATGCTAAACCAGCTGGGGCAGCTGACTACCAACACCAAGGAAAAAGCCAATCTGCTTAATGATTACTTTGTGTTGGTTTTTCACCAGTCCAAAGGGACCACCCTTCCTAACATGATGCAGGATGCTCAGAGTGAGGATGAGCATATGCCCACCATTGGCATGGATCTTGTGAGGAAGCATCTTGAGAGGCTGCCCCCCCCCCACCTGGAAATCAATGGTGACACATACGGGGTGCACTTGCACCCCCTGGGAGTGCTGGTGCACCCCCTGATTGGCCACTCTCGCTGCTTAGGCAATGGGCAGGGGGGCAGGCGGAAGTGCCTGTGCCCCCCCTCCCCCCGCAAGTGCTGGCTGATCACTGCAGCTCCTCCCAGAAGTGGCTGCAGCCACTCCCAGAAGTGGCTGCAGCAACTGGCCACAGGAGAACTTCCTTCAGGCAGTGAGATCTGCTGTAGGGCCCTGCCCCCCCACCCAGGCAGCAAGATCAGCTGTGGGGGGACCCCCCCTGGGCAGCAAAGCTGGTCATGGGGGGGCACATGCTTCCCCTGAACTAAGGTAGCACCAGTCACCTATGGCACAAATCAACTGGTCCAGATAGATTGCAACCAAGAGTGCTAAAGGAATTGGCAGACATCATAGTGTGGCCACTGGCAAAGATATTGAAGAACTTGTGGCACTTGGGCGAAGTACCTGAAGATTGGAAGATGGCCAATGTGGTGCCCATCTTCAAGAAAGGGAGGAAAGAAGACACAGAAAACTACAGGCCAATCAGTTTGACCTCAATCCCTAGGAAGTTTTTGGAAAATAATATCAACAAAACCATTCTTAACAGGCTAATAGAAGTCAACATTCTGAGGGACAGCCAACACGGGTTTGTTGTGGGTAGGTCTTGCTTGATCAATCTCATTTCCTTCTATGACAGGTGATGTATCTGGACCTGGACAAAATGGAAGAGGTTGAGGTCATATATTTGGACTTTAAAAAGCATTTGACCTGGTGTCCCATGATGTCCTGATGGAAAAATTGGGCAACTGCAGCCTCGACTACTCCATAGTCTGATGGCTGGGGAACTGGCTCCAGGTCAGACCCAGAGAGTGGTAGTTGATGGAACCAAAGCAACATGGTACTCAGTGATTAATGGCTCTGTTCTCAGACCTGTACTCTTTAATGTCTTCATAAACTATCTGGACGCTGGTGTCAAAAGCAGACTGGCCAAGTTCGCCAATGACACCAAACTTTGGGGAAGAGTGTCCACACTCGAGGATAGACTGGTGATCCAGGCCAGCCTTGATAGGTTTGCAAGGTGGGTGGATGACAACCTGATGGTATTCAATACAGAGAAATGCAAGGTGCTCCACCTTGTGTATAAAAACCTACATCACACTTATAGGCTTGGCAATGCTACACTTGCTAGCACCATGACTAAAAGAGACTTGGGGGTCATGATTGACCACAAGATGAACATGAGCCACCAATGCAATACTGCAGCTGGGAAAGCAAGCAAAATTCTGGCTTGCATCTACTGATACATCTCAAGCAAGACCCAGGGTGGCATCCTCCCACTGTACTTGGCCTTGATGAGGTAACAGATGGAGTACTGCATCCAGCTCTGGGCTCCACACTTTAGGAAGGATGTGGAGAAGCTTCAAAGAGTCCAGAGGAGAGCCATGCGCATGATTAGAATGTAAGAGAACAGGCCTTATGAAGAGAGGCTGCTTACCACAGGACTTTTCAGCCTAGAGAAGCACAGGCTATGGGGTGATTTGATGGCAGCCTATAAGTACATCAGGGGTGTGCATCAGGGTCTGGAGGAACACCTGTTCACCAGAGCACCCCAGCAGATGACAAGGTCCTATGGTCACAAACTCCTACAAGACCATTTTAGGCTAGACATAAGGAAAAACTTCTTCGCTGTCCGAGCCCCACAAGGCCTGGAATAGACTGCCCCAGAAGTGGTGCAGCACCTACTCTGGACACTTTCAAGAAACATTTAGATGCTTATCTTGCTGGGATCCTTTGACCCTAGCTGACTTCCTGCCCCTTGGGCAGGGGGATGGACCTGATGACCTTACAAGGTCCCTTCCAGCCCTAATGTCTATGAAATCTATGAAATGCACAAACAAACCTCATCTATATAGTTGCATTTATATACACAGAAAGATACTAGCTAAATAAAGCTATATAATTTAAGTTCTAATTGATGTACTTAGAAAATGGGAAAATTAAAACAAGCACCTGGACAGTATGGGCCAAATATAAATTCTGTTTCAGATGATGACTGTATTAACAAAGAATCTTGATCTCAAACTCTCTCTCAAAACAACACAGACCAGATCCATCGGTCAGTACTCTCAAACCTAAAAGCAATGCTTCTGCTAGTATCCTTGTAGAAGACAATCATTTGTAGTATAGTGATTCTGCAAAAAAAGCCAATGAAAGGCCTTCAAGATTCTACCACTAGAGACCATAAATTATGTTAAGCTGAGACAGACAATAAAAAGTTCAACTGAGCTCTACTCCAAAAATAATATGACAGCAACTAATATCAGCTGCTGCCTGTAACAATATGTAAAATTATGTGGTAAAACTCATGACACATCAGTACCTGTAACTCCCTAACAAACATGAGCCATACCCATAAAATAAAAGGCTTGAGACAAAACTTTTAGATTGTAAATCTCTTGTCTGGAGGGAGGTCATATTCCATGTTCTCAGTAGCCTAAACTGAATATCAGTTCTCAACTGCTTGTTTGTAATGCTGAAAGCTCTTGATATAATGGTAGTTTTGTGTAACCCATCTAGGACCAGACTACTGCAACAAACAATCACTATGAATTTATCCTGAACAAGGCATGTCTGACATGCTGGCTATGGGGCCTCACCAGTGAAATCATCCAGCATATCCTGGGTGGCTGCCAGGTCCTTGTTAATTAACTGTATGCCAAACAGCATAATGACGGGGCCAAAGTAGTCCATCAGCAATTGGCTTACAACAAAAAGCTGATCAATTTCATGACTTCTTGGTAGAAATACAGGCTATTACCAGTGCTGAAAGATAATCAAATATATCGGGATGCATCAATTTCTCAGACTTCTCTGGGTCATACAACTGACTAGGCATCATGGTTGAGGATAAGAACAGAACAGCACTAGTCATTGATGTTGCCATCTGACTAGATGTACAGCATAATCAGAGAGAAGCTAAAAACTGGCACCTTGGAAGTTAAGTGTGCTTTCATATGTGTTGTTCATTAAGGGAGTTATTTTAAAGTTGACTGTGATGGCCTTAAGGATGTTGGGAATAGAGAGAACTTTTCCACTTGTTCAAGAAGATGCCGTCTTGTAGATGACAAAGATTACCCAGAAGGTCCTCTCTTTGTGAGCAAGCAGGCATTGTTTAGTTGTTTACAGTTCACCATGATCTGAACATAAATCAGCACGTGAAAATGAAAGGCAAGATTGACGGAAATCATTAACTATGGCAGGACTTAGAGAAAATCTGCAGCATGAGAACTATAAGCATAATATGAATTATCTTTGGGATACCATGATCATAACAATGACACTGTATACATTGAAAGTTTGCTATATTGTAAGACAAAATTGTTGGGCACCACTAGAATAATGAGGAAGGCAATACTGTTGCTCTGGTCTAAGTTAGTCACACATTAGTGATTGTCTTACTGCTGAGATCCCAGCTGGTGGAAGGAAAATAATAATAATTTCTTGTCTCTCATCCACATAGTAATTCTAAACACTGTGATGATGATTACACTTTATGTTAAAATGTTGCCATTAAACTGAAGGGAGACAAGAAGAAAATTATTTCTGACTTCTAGTGTCTGACTATAAAGGATTAAAACTTCAAAACATACAGAAAAAGTGACTTGAGTTAAGCAAAAGCTTTTGACAGCATACTGGAGAATTGAGGGCCTCCTACATGAATGCTTTCTATTCTTTAAAAATAGATTGTGGATTGCTGCTTTCTGTAGATAAAAATAATGAGCAGTTAGAAGACCCATTATCAGGACTCTTGTTTTCCCAGAGGTTTGCATCCCAACAGACATATTGGTTTTAATGTTCTATTAATTTAGTGGTAACATACTTGAATTGATGACAGAAAATTAATGAGTAAGTCTTACCTACGAAAAACAGAAAACATCTAAAAATATTTCATTGTGCTTGTCATAACAGCTTTTTCTTAAACTAGAATTAGATGAAAGTTAAGCAGTACAATATTACACAATAAACACAGTGATCCTAATGTATTATTAAAAAATATCAGGAAAAGCAACAGTAGAGTATCTTTATGCATCATTTATTTTGTGTTTGAATATTTTAAATCTATTTGAATATTCTTTTTACAGGCTATTACTCTCTTATGGTGATAAATTTTGAACAGATGTTTAGTTGTTGAAATAAACTAACATTCTAAATAACACTACCTATTTGTTGCTGTTATCATTTGCATTGCATTAGCATTGAAAAGCCCAAGTCACAGGCCAGGACTTCATTGTGCTAGGCACTGTACAAACAGAGATGTGTTAGCTGTTTTGCATCCTATATTAGAAAGTCGGAAGACACTTATATGCAGATCCAATACCACCTTAGGAGTATGAGAAATATCTGAGGCACACTGTGAAAATAATACAAACTAAAATCAAGTCAAGTTAGAAAGCAGTCACCCCAGATCTGGGCTGGAATTAATGAATACAGAATTTCTGTTGCATGTTTAAAAACATTATAATGAAAACCACAAATGTTTCATTAAGACATGGGAAGGCACAGAATGGAATCAAGACGAAAGAAATCCAACTGCCTTTATTGGATGTTCCATTCATTAACAAGGCAATGCATTTATGCAACATTTGACCCTGTCCTCACCAAGTGCTGAACACTAATGCTGAATACCTTTCCAATTATAATCCTGTCTCTAGAGAAAGTAGTCAATGGAGTTTTATCATCCAGTAGCTGTGAAAAGTTGTATATACTTTGCAGACACACTGTGTACCTTGGCACTGAAAGGCTTCCTCTTTATGGCAAGAGAAAGAGAACACATCTCAACACTCACACTTCTGGGGAGTCAACTACAAGGTACTAGCAGCTATGCAACTTACACTATGCAACTTACCTTATGCAAATTGAATAGAAGACATACCAGCAAAACAGTTCCAATTGATTCGCACGAAGACACTGAGCCCTTTACCACATTTTCCATAGATGAGAATGATATTATAATAAGGATCATTTAATGTGTTGAACAATATGGAGAAAAACTACATGGCTCACTTTAAACTGAGGCAAGACCAAGGCAGAAAGTTTTCTCTGAAAAGGAATATACTTTAAAGAAAGTTCCTCTTTCATCCAAGCATATACTCCCTTGTTAATCAAAATAATGCAATGCCTCAGTGTCCTCTTTGACCCATTTTTATGCCCAGGAATTCAGATAGACATCACTTTGAAGCATTTCAAATGCTTTTGAATCATTTGAAAGTGAGCCATATGGATGTACACACTCTTTGAAGCACTCCAAAAAAGAGCAAAGCACTCAAAAAGAGAAGTGCTTCCCTGGGCATGTCTACATGAGACACTTTACTGTGCAGTAGTATAGTTTACTGTGCAGTAAGCATGTGCATCTACACATGAATATACTTACTGCTCAGTACACCTCACTAATCTTGAGTAAATCTACTACCTGCAAATTCAAGTAGCAAGTTTACTTTTGATTAGTAACAGTGCAGTAGTGTTCATGTAGATGCCTGACTGAGAGCAAATCAGTTCTCTGTCAGCTGGCCACCAGCTCCTGCCCCCAGGAGCTCCTGCCCCCAGGAGCTGCCTGCTGCTGAGGCTGGCTCCACCTCTGGATCCCAGGTAGGGACTATGCTTTGGGCTGGGGCCAGAGCCCACAACTGCATCTGCGGTCACTGTGGCAGTGGCGGTGGTGGCTGCGGCAGGGTGCAGCCACCAGTAACCCTCCCTCCCTTGTTCCCTGCCACCCCCCACCCTGCCAGCTGTTGGGGGGGGGGGGGGCATTGGCCCCTGGTTCCAAGAAGCAGACCTAGGGAGATGAGGCCAGCACTGCTGGCCTCCCCACCCCACTCCGTCCCCTTCGTTATGGCAGTCCACACTGTCCCCCTCTGCCTCCAAGAAATTGGCTCCACTGGCCTCACCCACTTCCCTCCAGCCCCTCAGTTCCCACTGTCATGGCAGCACTCCACCGTCTGCCTCTATCTGTGTAGAGCACTCTGATTGGCTGCTGAGACAGGACTGTGACTTAATTTCAATATAGAGGGTATCTGGGACAGAAGTTCAATCAACTGATTTAACCTATATCAGTTAAGTCTAATACTGCATCCATCCAGGTTTATTTTAACCCTCATCCAGTCTCATGAAACTATAACCATTGTTCTTGTGGGGTAACTTGTTACCCCATCCACTTGAACAAAATGGAACCAGTGACAAGAGTATAAATGCACCAAAAACTATTTATTAAACATGCAGATTATTTGAAAGAGTATTTATGATCATTTGAACCCAAAATGTTTTTTAACTAGAACTATGAACAAAATTTTAACTTTTTTTAGAGTTTCAAAACGTGAATGAACACTCTGCTAAGTCTGAAATTCACAGTATTTTCAAAATAACAATTACTTCCAAAAACATTACTTCCAAACACAATATTCCTTCACATCTCATACCTAACTGTTTTAACTAAATATTGCATCCCTCACAAAGCAAGTGATGTACTGTGGTGCACACAAGCAAATCACAATCTTCTCATCATTTCTGGGTTTTGCGGTAATCTGTCCTTGGACAAAAAGCACTACATCTACTCATGCTTGCAGAAGGTTCTACTGGGGTCCATTGTGGCAATTTGTAATTTAGGGTAGTCATACAAGACTTGACAGACTTAGATTACATGCTTCCATCATTCTTTGTTTTATTTGTCTGTCCATCAACTGTTCTCCAAGCTCCTGTAAAAAAAAAAGGGCTGCCTTCTTAAATGTGATCTTTGCTTCCAGTTTGCACTGTAGCTTAGCCAAATGATGAGGCTGGCAATGGCAGCCACATTCAGCATATTGGAAAATAGGGTAATTGGCCACTCATTGATTTTCCATCTGCAGGTGGTCATATGGACTAAGTGGTCAAGGTTATCCACCCCACCCTTGTTTTTATTGTAGCCATGGATGATGTCAGGCTTTCTTTGCTCTCCACCCACTGACAGATCATGGTGCATGCTTGAGAGCAACAGCACAACTTTGCACTTCTTTGGAACATAGGAAACTAGGGTGAGTTCCCCATCAAAAATGGATTAAAATGTTTTCCTTCTTTGATTTCCTTGCATTTCGTTTGGGATATCGACTTTGTGTTTCTGGATTGTACCCACATAGGTCATGTCCTGCTGTAGCAGTCTTTCTGCCAGGTCAGTACTTGTGAAGAAATTGTCACCCACAATATCCCTTCCCATCTTGTATCAGGGATGAATCAGTTTTTCAATGACCTGGGTATCAAGATTACCTTGGTGTGGAGCTTCTGGTTGCTTGCCCAGGTACACGTAACCAGACAGGGGAAATGATGTTGCTGCATCACAGCACCACCAAATTTTCAAGCCATATTTGGCAGGCTTGCTGCGCATATACTGTCTGAAGGGACAGCGATTCCTGAACTCAATGAGCTGCTTATCAACCATCAGGTATATTCCTGGAATATACCATTTTCTGAGGTGTTCCACAAATTGTGTCCAAATAGCTCTGAACGCAGCAAGTTTGTCCACAGCTCTCCCTTCCCCATGTGTCACTTTGTTGTCAAATCTCAGGTAGTTGGTATTTGATGGAATAATTTTAAACTGATTATGGCATGGAAGCAAAGACTCCTGGTGCATTGCTCCTACAACTCCTCCAGTGCTTCTTGACCAGCACAGTATAGACCACTCAGCAGTAGGAGGCCAATGTAATCTTTCAGCTCTGTTTCATCCAGCTTTTTCCACTCCTTTGTATTTTCAGGATGGCGATCATTCCACTCCCTGAATCTTCTTTCTGCCTCCCTGCTTTTTTCTCTTACGATAACAGTCAGGATCTCTTGCTAGAGAAACAGGTAAAATGTTTCCACCACTGTGTCTTTATTACTTCCTCTTGTTGGCCCAGCACTTTCACAGAATATGTCCTTGGTTATTCTCTGATGATGTATTAGCTATGGACATTTTTCCCCACACTCTGCCATTCCTTCCTCTAAAGGTGACATCATCTGCAATGTTTCCTGGGGGTGATGACAGTGGCTCTGCTCCATGTCCTGTTGTAGCTCTCCTTGGTTTTCCACAGTGGCACTGGGCTGGTCCTCTTCACTTTCCCACTATAAGTGTTAGCATCACTTCTGCTTGTGGCACCAACTCCTCCTCATCTGAGCTGAATTAAGCTTCTATAGACACATGACACATGGTCTTCTTGCTCTGAACAACCTCCCATGTCTGAATGAAAATTAGCATCCTCACTGCCCTGGCATAAGATTTCATAGATTTCATAGATATTAGGGTTGGAAGGGACCTATTAGATCATCCAGTAAGACCCCCTGCCCTGGGCAGGAAAGAGTACTGGGGTCAGATGACCCCAGTCAGGTGTTTTTCCAATCTCCTCTTAAATATCTCCAAGGAAGAGGACAGCACCACCTCCCTTGGAAGCATATGGAGAAAGGGATTTGGTGGTAGGGGTCTGCTACAGACCCCCGCATCAAGGGGAAGAAATAGATGCGGGGCTCCTGAGGCAGCTCAGGGAGACCATAAAAGCTAAAGAGGCAGTAGTCATGGGGGACCTAAACTACCCAGACATCTGCTGGGAGACACAGATGGCAAAGTCCCACTGCTCACGCAGGTTTCTAACCTGTGTACAGGACCTCCACCTGACACAGGAGATACATGGTCCCACTAGGGGGAATGCCATACTGGATCTGGTATTGGCAAAGGGGGATGACATGGTAGGGGACCTACAGATCGGTAGCTATCTGGGGGACAGTGATCACCTAATAATAGAATTCACCATAAGAGGTCGAGTGGGTAAGGTAACTAGTAGGGTGAAAGTGCTAGACTTTAGGAAAGCTGATTTAAATGAACTCAGGCGATTAGTCAAGGACTCACTGCAGAGTAGGAGTTTTGAAATGATGGGAGCCCAAGAAGGGTGGCTGTGCCTTAAGGAAACGATCCTTCGGGCACAAAGCGAGACGATCCCCATGCGGGGTAAAAGAGGGAAAGGGGCCAGGAGGCTTCCCTGGCTGACCGCAGAAATCCAGGGCAGCCTAAGGGCCAAAAGGGGAGCACATAAAAAGTGGAAACAGGGAGAGATCACCAAAGACGAATATACCTCCTCTACTCATGCTTGTAGGGAGGCAGTTAGATGGGCCAAAGCTACCATGGAGCTGAGGATGGCATCCCAAGTAAAGGACAACAAGAAATTGTTTTTTAGATATATAGGGAGTAAAAGGAAGGCCCAAGGAGGAATAGGACCCCTGCTAAATGGGCAGAAACAATTGGAGACGGACAGGGGGGACAAGGCTGTACTCCTCAACAAGTTCTTTGCCTCAGTGTTCCTAAGCGAGGGACATGACAAGTCTCTCACTGGGGTAGTAGAGAGGCAGCAGCAAGGAGCCAGACTTCCATGCGTAGACCCTGAGATGATGCAGAGTCACTTGGAAGAACTGGATGCCTTTAAGTCGGCAGGCCCAGATGAGCTCCATCCAAGGATGCTGAAGGCACTGGCCAGCATCATTGCAGAGCCACTGGCGGGAATATTTGAACACTCGTGGCGCACGGGCCAAGTCCCGGAGGACTGGAAAAGGGCCAATGTGGTCCCCATTTTCAAGAAGGGGAGGAAGGAGGACCCAGGCAACTATAGGCCAGTCAGTCTCACCTCCATCCTTGGCAAAGTCTTTGAAAAAATTATCAAGGCTCACATATGCGAGAGCCCGGCAGGACAAATTATGCTGAGGGGAAACCAGCACGGGTTCGTGGTGGGCAGATTGTGCCTGACCAATCTAGTCTCTTTCTATGACCAGGTTACGAAACGCCTGGACACAGGAGGAGGGGTGGATGTCATATACTTAGACTTCAGGAAGGCCTTCGATACGGTATCCCACCCCATACTGGTGAACAAGTTAAGAGGTTGTGACTTGGATGACTACACAGTCCGGTGGGTGGCAAATTGGCTGGAGGGTCGCACCCAGAGAGTCGTGGTGGATGGGTCGGCTTTGACCTGGAAGGGGGTGCGCAGTGGGGGTCCCACAGGGCTCGGTCCTTGGACCGATACTCTTTAATGTCTTCATCAGCGACTTGGACGAGGGAGTGAAATGTACTCTGTCCAAGTTTGCAGATGACACAAAGCTATGGGGAGAAGTGGATATGCCGGAGGGCAGGGAACAGCTTCAGGCAGACCTGGATAGGTTGGACAAGTGGGCAGAAAACAACAGAATGCAATTCAACAAGGAGAAATGCAAAGTGCTGCACCTAGGGAGGAAAAATGTCCAGCACACCTACAGCCTAGGGAATGACCTGCTGGGTGACACGGAAGTGGAAAGAGATCTTGGAGTCCTAGTGGACTCCAAGATGAACATGAGTCGGCAGTGTGACGAAGCCATCAGAAAAGCCAATGGCACTTTATCGTGCATCAGCAGATGCATGATGAATAGGTCCAAGGAGGTGATACTTCCCTTCTATCGGGTGCTGGTCAGACCGCAGTTGGAGTACTACGTGCAATTCTGGGCGCCGCAGTTCAAGAGGGACGCAGATAACCTGGAGAGGGTCCAGAGAAGGACCACTCGTATGGTTAAGGGCCTGCAGACCAAGCCCTACGAGGAGAGACTAGAGAACCTGGACCTTTTCAGCCTCCGCAAGAGAAGGTTGAGAGGCGACCTTGTGGCTGCCTATAAGTTCATCACGGGGGCACAGAAGGGAATTGGTGAGTATTTATTCACCAAGGCGCCCCCTGGGGGTTACAAGAAATAATGGCCACAAGCTAGCAGAGAGCAGATTTAGACTGGACATTAGGAAGAACTTCTTCACAGTTCGAGTGGCCAAGGTCTGGAACGGGCTCCCAAGGGAGGTGGTGCTCTCCCCTACCCTGGGGGTCTTCAAGAGGAGGTTAGATGAGTATCTAGCTGGGGTCATCTAGACCCAGCACTCTTTCCTGCCTATGCAGGGGGTCGGACTCGATGATCTATTGAGGTCCCTTCTGACCCTAACATCTATGAATCTATGAATCATACTTCATATTTTGGCAACCCTCACTGCAAAGAAATTTTTCTGATGTTCAGTTTAAATTTGCTCTCCCTCAGTTTGTGGCCATTGTTTCTAGTTACCCTGATGTATCCCCTATTTCCTGCTGTTTCCCCTTGGCAAGTTTGTAGATGGCCACAGGATCACCTCTCAGCCTTGTCTTGTGGAGGCTGAAAGAGATTCAGGTCCCTCAATCAGTCCTCGTAGGGTTTTTACTGTAGGCCTTTAACCAGATGCGTGGCCCTCCTCTGAGCCCTTTCTAGGTTATCTACATCCCTCCTGAAGTGTGGCACCCAAAACTGGACACATTACTCCAGCTGCAGCCTGACCCATGCTGCATAGAGGGGAAGCATCACCTCCCAGGGCCTGTTTGTGATGCACCTACTTATGCAAGAAAGAGTGCAGTTAGCTTTACCCATTACTTCATCACACTGGTGTCTCATGTTCATTTTGGAGTCTACTATGACTCTGAGATCCCTTTCTGCAGTTGTGCTACTTAGAGTGGTACCTCCCAGGCTATAGGAATGTTGATAATTCTTCCTCTCTAGGTGCAACACATGGCACTTATCTTTGTTAAACTGCATCCTATTCTGTTCTGCCCACTTCCCCAGCCTGTCCAAATCTACCTGGATTTGCTCCCTGCCCTCTACCTTGTTTACCTCCCTGCATAGTTTGGTGGCATCTGCAAAACTGGACAGGGTGCTTTCTACGCCCTCATCCAAGTCACTAATGAAGATATTGAACAGTACCAGTCCCAGGACAGGGCCTTAAGGAACTCTGCTGTTCACCTTTCTCCAGGTAGAAACCAACCCATCCACAACCACTCTCTGGGTGCATCCCATAAGCCAATTTTTCACCTATCAGACTGTGTAATAATATACATTGCAACTGTTTAGTTTATTTATAAGAATTGGGTGCAACACTGTGGCAAAGGCCTTTTTAAAATATAAGTAAATAACATCTACCTCTATGCCTTCATTCAAGCATTTTGTGACCTGGTCATGAAAAGAAACCAGGTTAATCAGGCAGGATCTTCCTGCTATGAACCCATGATGGTCGCCCCTTAACTTTATTTTACCCAACTGGTCCCCCACAAATGTGATCCTTAACAATTTTCACAAAGGTATTGCCTAGGATAGAGGTGAGGCTAACTAGCCTCTAGTTACACGGTTCCTTCTTCCTCCCTTTCTTGAAAATAGGGACCACATTGGCCCTTTTCCAATCCTCTGGGGCCTGTCTTGAGAGCCACGAGTGCTCAAACAGTTGCACCAGTAGATCCACTATAACTCCAGCTAATTCCTTAAGTACCCTAGGATGAAGATCATCAGGGCCTTAAAATACATGTCGACTTAAATACATTCAACCCCGCCAGGTGCCTCTTTACTAGGTCAGCACTAACAGTTGGTGGGTTGGTATCTATCTTGCGCATACCTAAAGTTCCATTGGGATGCATACTTGTATTCATGTCTAGGAATGCAGATGCAAAGAAATCATTTAGGAGCTTTGCTTTGGCCATCCTATCTGTTACCAGTTGCCCTAGTCCATCTTGAAGGGGCCCTATGTTACCCTGAGCTTTCTTTTTGCTTCCTATGTATTTAAAAAATGACTTTTTATTTTCCTTAATTTTGCTGCCAGCCTAAGCTCCATTTCTGCTTTGGCTCCCCTCACTGCTACCCTGCAAGCTCAAGCCAAGTAGGTATACTGCTCCTTGGTGGCTGCCCCCTGCCATCACAGCCTGTAGGCCTCTCTTTTCTCCTCCAGGATCTCATGGATTTCCCTGCTCACTCAAGAGGGTTTTGTTGCTTTCTTGCCCTGCTTTATGTGCACTGGGATGGTCTCTTTCTGTGCCTGAAGGATAAGTTCCTTGAGAAATGCCCACCCTTCCTGAACTCCCATCTCTCTGATGCTTTTACCCATCAGTCCCTCCCTACCTAATCTCCTGAGCTTGTTGAAGTTGGCCTTCCTGAAGTCCAGCACTTCAGCCCTACTAGTTATCTTCCCCGCCTTTGACCGGATAGTGAACTCTATCAATAGGTGGTCAGTATCCCCTAGGTTACCTTGTACCTGCAGATCCCCCACTAAGTCATCCCCTGTGGCCAGCACCATGTCTAGTAAGGCATTTCTGCTAGTGGGAACATTTACCTCCTGTGATAGGAGAAGGTCCTATAAGCATGCTAGAAACTTACAAGAATGGGAAGACCTGGCTGCCTGTTCCTCCCAGTAGATGTCTGGGAACTTTAGGTCACCCATGACAACCAGGTCCTTTGAGCGCACTGCCTCTGACAGCTGTCTCTAGAATTCTAGGTCTAACTCATCCCCCTGGAGTGGGGGTCTGTAATAGACCCCCACTACCAAGTCCCTTTCATCAGTGGATGTGTCATTGTCATCCCCAGTTACCTGTGCAAGACAGGCTTCAGAGCTGAATATGTACTGTATTCTCAGAAAAAAAAAAGAAAAGAATTGATTACTGCTGAATGCATAAAAATAAGAATCAAAGACAAGCCTGTCCACCTATGCTGTCACAGAAGCAATTCTGCCCTGCCGTATGATAGCATAGGTAGCACCCTCTCCTCCTGGGCACAGAAGCCAGAGATCAGCATCCACCCTTAGCAGGCAAGTCAAATATGGGTGGATGCTTTTTGGAAACCACACATGCAGGGGCTTATTGAGAGCAGGTAAAAGGGGCATGGAGGGGTGTCAAGCCCTTACTGTTGAAGGGGACTCCATAGTGTACACTGCATTGCAGTATGATGTTGTTCTATTTCTTCTCAGCTGTCCCTTTGCTTCTGGTCCCCACTTCCAGCAAAGGCAGGGCAAACTAGCTTGAATTTTATGAAAGGGGCAGGTGAGGCAGAGTTTTGTCATGAGAAAAGAGAGCAGAGGTGGATTTGGGTGTAGCAAATGGGTTTGGGATTTTTTTTTTTTTGGCAAAGGGCAGGAGGTTTTGATGACCTTGCAGCCTGCAAACAAAGTGGTTAGCAAAAGGGATTACCACATCTTCTGCAAAAGCAGAGTGGAGGACGGTTATCCATTAGTTACTATTGTGAAGAGTAGTTATATTTCTACTACTAGATTCTTACCCAGGTATAAGTAAATAGAAAACTTTAGAGGTAATCTTTGTTAATTCATCTTCTAATCTACATTCCTATATATCCTAATTATGTATTCCACTGCCTTAACTGAATTCAATATACCAAAACTTTGTTCAAAAAAAAAAATCAACCCACACATTTATATATTTGCTGAAAAAGTATACCAGGGCCAAAAGCTGATATTATGTAAATATTTTAAGCTAAATCAAACTTCTAAAAAACCAACAAAAACCAACAAAAACAAATTAGATGATTGAAAAGAAATGCATTAGGGTTTTTTTTTCCCCCCAAAATATTTTTTACATACAGTGCATTAAGATAAAGAAAAAAAAAATCACAAAACCTGTGCAACTCTGGTAAACAGTTGAATTATGGAAATGTTTGTAATATCCTACAGGTCTTTTCTTGTGAGAAGCCAGAAGAAAAGAAATGAAGAAAAAAACCCAGAAGTTCTATAGTGAAAAGATCTCTCTCACAACCTCAGGTAGGGTGGAGGGGAGCTGCACAGTTGAACCATTGTCACTTATAAAAACATATTGAAGAGAGTAACTATAGTCTTCTGTACCATATTATACTAGGCTTTGGGCTATTGGATATATGCAATGATCCTTATGATTTTGGTAGTTGATATATGCTATCTACAGATCTACTGACCATAACTAAGCTCCTGCACTAGACCGTTCTATTATCCAACAGAAAGGGGCTCCATTTTGAGTCATGATTTTTACTCTACCCTTCTTGCACCATTCTTCTCTCCCACATTTCCTGTTTCTGTTGCCTGGTGCTCTATCTCATTGCTTTCCCTCATAGCTTTTGTTCACTTCACATTTTACCCACTTTTTGCTTTCCCTAAACGCTCCACTCCTTCCATATCTGGTGTCACATGTCTCATCTTAGACCATACATTTTGCCCTAATTGTGGTACTGTTCTTCTTCCCACCTCATCATGTATTGCTCTTCTCCTTACCTTACTTTACCACTTGGCCTCATTGGGTACATCCAGACGAGCATGCATGTGTGTCTTGCAGTGCTGGAATTTTTCTGGCCAGGACAGCACTGGGTTGCTATGGAGATCCTGAGCCTCACATTGAGGGAGGGTGGCCAGGGTCTGATTTGCCTCCGCAGTGCAGTCCTGACATTCTGGTTTCAGGCCCTGTAGCGACTGCTATATGGTGTCGGTAGCCACACGGCATGGGGCCACCTGAGGCACACCTTCCTCTGCCACTTCCAGGGGCTCCAATATGACTGGCAGCCCTTCGGCCTGTGGGGGCTGCCAGAGTTTTACTAGGACCTCCTCCAGGCATGGACGCTGGTCTCTGCCTCCAAGCCCCCTGCAATACTCACCCAGGACACCAACCTGCTCATAATCCTCCTCCTCTGGAACCCCCAGCTGGAGGTGCCAACAGCAGAGGTGACCCAGTTTTGACAGAGGTTGATCCTGGCTGGTGTCACCCATATCAGAGACCTCCTGGACTATGATATGCAGGAGTGGGTGGACCCCACTGCACTGATCTGGTACATGGGTCGACCCACAACATGTGAGACCTGCTGTTTAGTCCAGGAGGTGAAATCCATCCTACCTCACAATGCCTTTGTTGACCAGGTCCTGCGCAGTGGAGGTCCCTGCCTCCAACCGCCTCCCACATGTCCTCCAGCCCACCAGAGTTTGTCATGGGACTAGCACCTTGCCCAGCCTTGTGGTGCTCCCTGATCCACTGCCTAAGCTGACTGGAGGACACCAGACCAGTCCACTTTTCCACCACTCATCACCGCCACCTCTACATGCTCATGTGCTGCATGATCCATCATGCCGCCCTTGTGTCCCACCCAGACAACAAGTGGTGGGACCTGCTCAGCGAGGGCATGGCTGGGGCGCTCCAGTGGCTAAGTCTGCACTCCACCCTCATCCCATGAGCCACTGAGGACTTCAGCTGGTGGCTCCTCCATGGAGCCATTGCCATAGGCATGTATGTGGTGAGCTTCACAGACACCCCAGTCTCCTTCCCCTTCTCTAGGCAGAGGAAAACCCTGGCGCACATGATGCTTGAGTGCACCAGGCTGCAGCCCCTCCACCTCCAAAATGTCCTCCTGACATCCTGGTTGAATTTCACCTCCCACATTTTTGTTTTTGGTCACCTCATCTGTGACCCCACCAAGTCCTGGGACCTCCAGGTCAACCATCTCTTGGTCCTGGCCAAGTGGGCCCTGTACTTGACCAGGAAGGAGGCTCTGGCCAGGAAGGTGCCCAGAGACTGCAGGACTGCTTTCCTCTCACTTGTCTGAGCACAGGACAGTGATCAGAGGGTTTGGGGACAGGCACAACAGTGATTTGGGGGGGGGGGGCTCGGGGAGTTTGCAGAGGATGGGGATAGCAGGGGACCCCCATGGTCCTGTCTCCCCTGCTCCAGCCCCACCCTGCACCCTGTACTTACCAGCATGGAGTGCAAGTCCAGCTGCCTACAGCTGGCACACTGCCTGCCCTGCATTGGCAGCGGCATGCTTCAGCACTGAGGTGAGGGCCAGCCATGAGATGCTCTGGCTGGCTACCAGAGCATCACTGTGGAGGACTTGAGCCTCTGGTTGCCTCTGGGCACAGGCACCCCTGGCTTGCTTTTTTCATTTGGGGTATTTTTTGATGCTTGGATATCCAGGGGTCTAATTTTGCTCCTGCGCTGCAAATTTGCCGTGTGGGGAATGTGCTTTTGTTCCTGCTCGTGCCTCTTGCAGTGTCTCACGTACGCGCTCATCTGGATGCACTCATAGAAGTTTAGAGACTCTTGTTCTGGGGCTGCTTGAAAATCTTCATAGACTAAAGCAGTGAGCAGACATAAATTCCTTGATGCTTAGAATAGGCTGTTATAAGACCAAATGTTTATGTGGGTGATAGCTTTTCCTAAAACATATTCCCCAAAGCCTCTGCAGCAGGAGCATTCACATAGACTGCTCTCAAAAAGGGGTGAAGGACTTTTTACCCTCTCTTCCTGAAGACTTGTGCATGGACATCTAAGTCTTTTCTAGTGGGCTTAAAATGTCTAGGACTAATTTCTCATTCAAGGGCATAACTCAGTCAGAAACAAACATTTTACACACCATAAATGAGTCTGAACAGGAGGGAATAACTTACATGTAAACATATGGGATGAAATCAACCTAATCAAAATAAACATACTTCCCAGGATGTTATGCATCCTTAACACACCATCAATGGACATAAACATTTGCAAAGGTTCATGTGGGAACTGGGAAAATATCCAAGTTAGCACCTGTTAAACTTTCAATTCACAAAAGTAGCGGCTTTATATTTCCCACACCAAAAAAGTATAATTGGTAGCAGAGTTCGTTTGTTAGGAGGTAAATTCACTTCCAGACCCTCTCTAAATTTGGAGCTTTAACATGTGTTGGGCACATAGTATTTATTTAGGAATCATACTTTTCATACAGCCAAAACATTTCTTGTTATTGGTGGAAAACAAACCTGTTTGAAATTCAACAAATGCAGCTTAAATGAAAATTGTACATTTGTATCAAAGATTGTACTTAAGTGGATATGGTAAGACCTCCAGGGTCTTATTTTATGTAACAGGACCTTATTGTATATAGTAAATCCTACATACCCACTACATGACAGCATGAATTATGTAAAATATGGAACACTTCAGCATGCCAGCTGGAGAGGATGAAGTAAAAAGCTTCTATTGTACAGAAAGGTATAACAGTCAGGAATTCAGCAACGTGCTGAATTAAATTCTAAAATGGAGTAAAGAAATGGGAAGGCAATGTGTAAAATCTAACTTTAGCCAAAACAAGACAGACCCAATACATTTCTGAACAGGATAAATATTTTAGCTCTCAGGGTGCTAATCACTGTGGTATTGACTACTTTTAGTTTTGGTCAAATAATTTCAAGGAAGATTTGGGCTTCCTTTAAATGTGTCTGCTGCTTTTGGCAAAAAATCTGTGCCTCCCTGACCTAGATGTCATTTGGTCTACTGCTATTTGGGGTTCCCTTTGTTAAAAGCTCCATCTAAAGAGGTGCACACTAGAAGCTATTAGCAGTGCAAACAAGAACAACTCTTTATGACCTTTGGAAAGCTGTGAACAATACTACCAATTTCTGAGCACCATCATCTCCTGATGATTTGTTAATTGTTTGTTATCCATTTCCATATTCTATCTACATATTACTTTTGTACAGCACACACATTACATTCAGTCTCAGAAAGAGTAGGAAAATGTGTTTTCTTTCCTTGGGATGAAGGGTGAGTAGAAATCATTAGCAGACCTCTGAACAAGATGGTGAGAACCTCTAATGATGATTTTCCTGCCTACCAGTAGGGTTAAGGAACAGAGTTTTGAACATTTTTGATCAGATGGGTTCTTAGCAGAATGTTGGGATAATCATGGGACAGGTAGTCCAGCCAGGGAGCCTGGCCAATAGAGGAAAAGAAGGGTGCAAAACTGCATCCAGTCCAGCCTCCTCCTGGAGTACTGTGTCCAGGTTTGGGCCCCAGTTTAGGAGCCATATGGATAAGCTCAAGAGAGTCCAGAGGAGAGCCACCCATATGATCAAAGTTCAAGACAGCAAACCTTACAAGGAGAGGTTGAGGGACATGGAACTCTTCAGCCTGGAGAAGAGAAGGCTCAGGGAGGACTTGGTGGCAGCCTATGAGTACATAAGGGGAGTGCATCAGGATCTGGGAGAACAGTTGTTCACCAGACCTCCACAAGTAATAACAAGGTTCTGCACCATCCCCATCCCCTGGCCTTATCACACTTGAAGTTACAACTTCATATTTAGTATATCTCCCCTAGGGAATTAGTCCTCTCAAAATACTTTGTTCTGTTTCTCTCTCAGAACACTCTCACTCCTGGTCACTTGCTTTGTTCTTCCCCACACGTGTCCCAAGCAGACTGTCAATCCGTTCACCCCTGTCCTTATCTAACAGTATCTTAATATAAGGGGTCACCTTTCCTGCCTCACCTCCCCAGTCAGTTTTGTCTCTTTCATTTTTTAGGTTCCCTTAAATGGACCCAATGTCCACAGGAGTCAGATTCACTGACATGGCTATCTCCATTGCCTCGTCTCTCTGGCTTTGTAGGTAAGTCTCTTTTTAGGACTCTTCTGGTCCCCTCTCTCAGCTGTATGTCATCACCCTCCCATGTTCCCATGGATCTTCTTCTAGGCATTTTTATTCTCTTTCTGGGAACTGACTACACATCTGGTTCTCCTTTAATTCTTCTTGGTGATCTGCTGCATCCCCCACAGCTCCTTTCTCACCATGTTCCCTGCTCCCGTATCTTGTTTTCCTCTGGGTCTCTCCTTCCCTGATCCAGGTCCCTACCTCTTTTGCACTCCATTCTAGGTCTGCCATGTTGTCCCTGTTCTCTTGGGCTTATTGCCAAGGTAAGTTCCTTTTTTACCTTTGCTCCCTCTGAGCTCCTTGATGGGGCAAGCTTGCTGCCTTGTCACACACACTTAATAGTGTTAATATTGTGTGACATTCTGCATACCCGTAAAAGAATCTCATGGCACACCAGAGTTACAAGGCAGTTCACTTCTAGCCCACTCTAGAGCCTGTGTGTGGTTTGGGTATCACTAGTGGCTTGGGGCAATCTGTACACTTTCTTCCTAGCTTCCTAATTCAGAGCTAGGTCTCATAGCAGAAATGTATTTGGGAATCGATTTTTCATTTATGCTGAGAGAAAAAGCTCACAGGGTGGCTAAGAAGCAGCTCTGGAAACCAACTCACTGGAAGTGCCAGAAAGAAGGGAAGGGAGATTGTATACTGCTGTCACTGAGTTGCTACCTGTATGTTCAGTTACAACAGCAGTTTCTCTAGTTCATTACTTATGGTGCACTGGTTAGCTGTTATACAGACAGCTCAAATTTATGTTACTCAAATGAAGTAAAGCAAAAATGGTACAGCTATAACATACTCAAGAAAAACTCTGATGTGATATTACTTTAGCAACTTCCATTTTAAAGGATACTGCAATGAGAAATAAAAATAAAATATACACCATAAAGAACAAATGGAAAGACATTTTTTTTTAAAGCGCTGATTATAAAGAAAAGACTCTACAGTAAACCATGGGTCAAAATCAATCTGTTTAACAAAATTGCTGCTGGCATATTTGAGAGATTACATAACCACGAGTCATTAAATCTAGAAAATGATTGTGATATATTTTTGGTGGAAAAATGGTTACATGCCAGAAATTCTGAAACATTTGAAAATCAGCATGAAGTGAAACCACATTTTATCACTGTCAGTGATCCTATACATTAAAACAACTGAGTCTGATCATTATGAAGGGAACTTAGAATTTGTTGAAAAGTCAGGCAAGGGTCAATATAATGTACTATGCTGTTGAATGCCATGGTGTATTTTTCTTTCTTTTGAGCAATTTTTGACAGAACCAAACTAGTTATTTAAGATAAAAACCCAAACTCTAATTGCTGTAGAATTTATATTGATGCTATGATTATATTGTTTTGCTTGAGTTCTTGTTATCAGGGCCATGGGGTGAAAAGTGTTACAGTGTTTCCCTTCATACATAAATATGAGCAATTCATAGCATATAAAAGAACAAAGAAATTACCAGATTAGGCCAAACCAATCATTCAGAGGGTCTAGTGCCATATTCTGATACTAGTTAACAGCCACTGCTTTAGAAGAACATGCAAAAACCCAATAAAATTCAATCATACAGGCATTTACTGCCTAGGCAACCTTTTCCTAGCTCCAAGCAGTTTAGTAGTTATCTTGGTTGTCTTTTGCCCTAGACCATGAGGATCTATGCACTATATATTTTATCCTATCTTATGCACCTATGGCAACTTTTACTGTACTTATACATGTTTAATGCAGTTTTAATGTTAAATTTTTGATCTCATGACATCTCATAATGGGGCCTGATTCTGCTGCCTATATGGGAGATGTCTCTGTCCCTAACATTGACAATGTTTCTATAGGAAGGCATGTGACTGGCCAACTTCTGCCAATGCCAAAATAGATGTAGAATCATTCAATTATGTAGCTCCCTAGCTTTGTCATATTATAGAGCCCCATAATAAAATAGATTAAAAACAGAAATTCCCATTGATATCAATTGGAGCCTCTGTTTAATATTTCATAGTGCTTTTTGGCACAGGCAATAAGTCAGCTCTTAGAATTCCCCAACTGTACTTTGACTATATGGAAAAGCACCCTCTAGCAAAGACAACAGCCGCCCGTTATTGGAAATGCATCAAGCAAGGCAGCCCTAGCCCCAGTATAGTATTTTTGCTATGTAGGAGCTACTTTCCTGTGTAGTTTTATGTGACTGCTCACAACTTGCTGCCTGGAAAGACTGAAGACTTAGGCACTGTATGGTTTGAAGTGTTTTACTAAGGCTCTAAAGCAGTCAGGGAGTCTTCCTCTAGTGATATACCAGATCATTAAAAACACAGGATCAGAATGAACCACACAATGCACGACTACATGAAGACAAGGGAATTACAAGGTACCTTCCTTCTGCCTACTTGGACTTGCACATAAAACACCATGGAAGTCCCAACACCACTAGTGCTTCATCCAGGAATAACCATCACCATGAGCTAGTCAGAAAAAAAAACTATTGCAGTTTTTCTCTGCAGTGAACCACAGAGATATTTGAGGACAAGGCCTCACCATCTCTCAGCATATTACAACTAGATATTCTTGCACAATCTTTCCCCAAACTCCCTTTAGTGCAAGTCAGCTACCAATGCAAATTTATGTGTAGTAGGCCCGAGTCCCTTGACAATTTGAAGAATCTGTTTATGTACAATTTCTACATGATGATTGATTCTGAAATTGCTATGTCACTGAATGCTTCCTAAATGTAGAAGGCATTCAGCCATCTGCTATCATCAGACTGCCATGTACTTCCTAAACCGGAAAAATAAAATATTTTCAAACTATGTTTGTAAATTCAATGAAAGCATCTTTGGATAACTGGCTGGCTGAAGCTAGGAGTACAATTTTTCTCTAAATTTTCTGCAAGGGCCACAATCTGGAGAAGAAGAATTTCCCAGAAGTAGAAGTGATAAAGTATTAGTAGAAGGTCTTGGTATCCACAGATCCTAAGAGAATAAAGACACAGAATTTTGGATTGAGAAAGACTTCATGGAAACATACAGATATTACACTTAAACAAGTCTACGTGAACATAGAGCTAAACCTGTAATCCTACAGAAATTTGTCATGCATAGATGGATCTAAAAATGGTGCAAGCAAGCTAGAATAGCACTTATCTGAAGTACACTCAATTGGGATTGATTCAGGTTAGACTAATGTATCAAACTTGTGTACTGTTCCCCAATTGATTCAAATTAGTTCACTGTCCTCCAGCATCACAGCTTGCTTTTCAGCCCCTCACCTCTCCCTTTCAGGGAGGCACACTAGTATTTGGCTGGGCTGCTCTGGCTGAGTGCCCAGCATGCCCCATCCCAGGGCTGTCCCAGCACCAAGCTAGCACAGCCCTTCTCCCTGGACACACCTCTGGCCTCCACCCTCCAGCCATCTACCAGCCACAGGTGGGAGGTGGCTGGAGGGGGAAATAAAGGCATCTGTCTCTTCTGCATGAGTCCAGGGACCTGGGTATTCATGTCATTGGGCCATGACCCACACTTTCAATACCCTGTTATGAAACACGCTAGAGCAGGAGCAGCTGGGGTATTGCCAGCCACCTTAGTGTTGCAGGTAGAAATCACTGGAAAGTTCCATGCTGAGGCACAAAATGTTTGCATCATCATGGGAAACTTTTGCTGGAAGTATCTGGAAAATTCAACTTTGTAGGGGTGGCCTGGGCATTGGAGCCCTGGTCCTTCTGAAGCAAGGGCCACACCCAGGTGGAGCATGAGTGAAAGCCATGCTCTGGGACCCACATGTAAATGTATCTACCATTCCTTTCAGGCAGACCCTGGCCCACCCAGCAATTCTGAGATCCCATTGGCACTGCCACAGACCATGGAGGACCCCATCCTGTTCTCCTCCAGTACCCAACCCTGATCATACAACTGGGGTCCTGGGGAGATGAGGGATCTCATCATCATCTGGGTGAGCAGGACACCCAGGACAAGCTCTACAAAGATCACCACAATAGGGATGTGTTCAAGTGCATTGTCCAACAGATGCAAGCATAGGGCTGTAACAGCAATTGAGTGCAGTTCTGGGCCAAGACTAAATGGATGAAGATCCATTACAACCATGTACATGATGTCAACAAAATGTCTGGGAGCTGGAGAAACATCATGCCATTCTATGAGCTGTCCCACTTCATAGAATCATAGAAAATTAGGATTGGAAAGGACCTCAGGAGATCATCTAGTCCAACCTACTGTTCAAAGAAGGACCATCCCCAGCTAGATTATCCCAGGCTTTGTCTAGCCGGGTCTTAAATACCTCCAAGAATACCTCTCTGGGTAACCTGTCCCAGCATTTACCACCTTCCTAATGAGAAAGTTCTTCCTAATATCTATACTAAACTTCCCTTGCTGCAACTTGAGATCACTGCTCCTTGTTCTGTCATCTTCCACCACTGAGAACAGTCTAGCTCCATCCTGTTTGTAACTCCCTCTCAGGTAGTTGAAGGCTGCTATTAAATTCTATCTCAGTCTTCTCTTCTCTGGATTTAATAAACCCAGTTCCTGCAGCCTCTCCTCATAAGTCATGTGCCACATCCCTCTCACCATTTTCATTGCCCTTTTCTGGATTCCCTTCAATTTGTCTACGTCCTTTCTGTTATGGCGGGTGGGGGGGGTGGGGGGCAAAGCTGAACACAGTACACCAGATGTGGCCTCACCTGTGCTGAATAGAAGGAAATAATCACTTTCCTCAATCTGCTGCCAACGCTCCTATCAGTGCAGCCCAGTATGCCATTAGCCTTTTTGGCAACAAGGGCACATTGTTGGCTCATATTCAGCTGATTGTTCACTGTAACCCCCAGGTAACCAGCCTGTGCTGGTGCATGGGATTATTCCATCCTAAGTACAGGAATTTGCATTTGTCCTTGTTGAACCTCATGGCATTTCTCTTGGCTCAATCCTCCAACATTTGGGAGAATGTTGTGGGAGACCATATTGAAAGCCTTGCTCAAATCAATGTATACCACATCCAGTGGTCTCCCCACATCCACAGAGCTAGTCACCTCATCATAGAAGGCAAGCAGGTTGGTCAGGCATGACTTGCCCTTGGTGAATCCATGCTGACTGCTTCTAATCACCTTCTTCTTCTCCAAGTGCTTAGAAATGGATTCCTTGAGGATCTGCTCCATGATTTTTCCAGGGACTGAGGTGAGGCTGACTGGTCTATAGTTCACTGGATACTCCTTTTTCCCTTTCTTAAATATGGGAACTATGTTAGCCCTTTTCCAATCATCTGTGGCCCCTCCTGATTTCCATAAGTTTCCAAAGATAATGGCCAGAGGCTCTGCAATCACATCAGCCAATTCCCTCAGCGCCCTTGTAGCAAAACCCCCAGTTTTTTTCTTTTTTTTTTTGCATTTATTTTAAAATGCATTCCCTCCTCTTCCCCAACCATTTCTGACTTTCTCTCCTTCTCTATTCCCTAAAGATAAGAATAAGTGAGCTCAGATTTAGGATAAGCTTTAACATCTTTATTTTGGTAGCAAGTTTTTGCTTTTGGATATCCACTGTTTTATATGGTATAATTATTAGGTTTGTATTGCTTTTTACTGTTGTATATTGTATTATAATTTTTTATTGATTTTTATTGTTTCATATGGATATTGTATGGTTTAGGCCTGTATTTGTAAGTGAACCAAAGTTATGTCAAGTTTCCATTTTATATGTCAAGCCTCCATCTTGTGTTCTCTGCCTGGGTATCCCATGTTGCAACAATATGATTCATTGTACCCCTCCCATGTAAATTCATTCCCAGATAATTGAAAGTGATTGGGAATGATTGAAATACAATGGTAGCAGGCCTCTACTGCATGGCCTGTAATGACTGGGCCATCACCTCGCATTGATTCATCCAGGAACCATGAAGCGCACCCAGGAACAGACACAAAAACCCAGCATTTGAAAGACAAAAGACCCTGAAGAACCAGCAACTCTACCATTGTACCCCACCATTACAGACACCCAAAACTACACATCCCTGCATGAAGCACACATGTTCAGTACGCCAGGAGCTGACCCTTGCCTGGGCATACCTCCTGTCACTAGGGTCACACACTGTCTGCCCCTATAAAAAGGGGCAGTGAAGACAGACCCAGTGGGACACCCTCTCCATCTGGACCAGCACCATGCCACACCACCTATCCACCCAGAGGCCCTGCCGGCGACCCCCTTCTGGACAACACCTACTGGACAAGGACACCTTTCCAGCCTGGATAGGTAGCTATCACCTCCCACCCCGTCTTCAACCAAGGACTTGGACTCTGCTTCTCTTCCCCACCTAGACTCCAGCCCTTCTACTGAGTCTCTTTCTCTTGCTGCCATTGTGAGTGCTTGTGTGTGTGTGTGTGTGTGTGTGTGTGTGTGTGTGTGTGAACCAATAACTTCATGGGGCTGTGTAGTGTGTTGTCTGTGTAATAAAACTGTTATTTGGACCCCTGAGTTGGGTTGTGCTTTACTATGGTTTGGCCCTGCTCCTATCTCTCCTCCTCGCCCCTCTAACTTCTGCCTCATTTCTCCCTCTCCTGCTTCTGGTTCACTGCTGCCTTTCAGTCTCTCCTGCCACTTTTCCTGTAATTTTCTGCTCTCCCCCTGCTCCTACTGCCTTTTCCCTGTGACTTTTTGCTGCCTTTCTCTGCTTTCCTGCTGCCCTGCCACCTTTCAGTCTCTCCTGCTGCTTTTCCTGTGATTATCCGCTCTCCCCCTCCTCCTACTGCCTTTTCCCTGTGACTTTCTGCTGCCTTTTTCTGCTTTCCTGCTGCCCTGCTGCCTTTCAGTCTCTCCTGATGCTTTTCCTGTGATTTTCTGCTGTCCATCTCTCTGTTTTCAGGCTTCCCCCACACCTTCTATAGTCACTGCCCGCCCCCCGGCTTCCCAGCTCCTTATGGCTGTCCTGCAATTTTCTCCAGCAGCTGGAGTCTTTCTCCAAATTCCAGCACCTACTGCCACTCCAGGCAAATTCTCTAGCTGCCCCAGAGCCATCCTCTGGCTCCCCACACCCAGAGCCCCTCTTTAACACCCACACTTTCCCTTAGTCCCATTTTCCCTCTCCCCACCTACCTTTTTAGCTCCCCTGTAGCTCTGGCTCCAGTCCCAGGCTCTGTGCTGGCATTGCTCCCCTGTTCTGCAGGCTTTGGGCATTGTCTTTTAATCAATTAAGATCAATTAACTTAAAGTTACCCCTGAGCCTCAGTTCTTCATCCCAGGCCCTTCTAGTCTACCGGTTCTAATCCCAGTCCCAGTGACTTTCACTCCCAGCAACTTTCACTCCCTACACTCCTACTTTCTTACCTTAACCTTACCCCAGGTACCCCAAGCACACACATACACACTGTACCATCCAAGTTAGGAAATTACCTGTGTGCATGTGTAGGTGGTTTTTATTTGTGTGAACTGCTGAGTGTGTGTGTGTGTGTGTGTATATATATATATATATATATGGCATTGTGTGCATGATATATGAATTAATGAATTAGCGATCTGTGTCTTACTTTTGGGGTGTATAGTGTATGTGCTTGAATTGGTGATAGGTATGCATGTGCCTAGTCTGGTTTGGATGTGTATGTGCCTGAGCTGGTAGTGTGTGTGCATATGCACCTAATTGATTTGTGTGTTTGTATATGTGCAATTGTGTCACATCCTCTGGTCTAACAGCACAATATTGAGATCCTGAGAGTTGACCTGACCCCACAGGGCGACACCATCAGGTGTATATCATCCAGGCCCATGGATCTCTATATCATCAGCCTTTCTAAATAATCCCTAACCTGTTCTTTCACCACAATTGGCGGGTCAACTCCTCCCCAAATTGTGTTGCCAGGTGCAGTAGTCTGGGAGCTGACTTTGTCTTTGAAGACTGAGGTGAAAAAGGCATTCAGTACTTCAGCTTTTTCTGCATCCTCTGTCTCTAGGTTGCCTTCCCCATTCAGTAAGTGACACACACTTTCTCTGACCCTCCTCTTGCTATGGGCATACTTGTAGAAATCCCTCTTATCCTTCATGTCCCTTGCTAATTGCAACTCCAATTGCACTTTGGCCTTCCTGACTTCTTCCTTTCATGCTCAAGCAATACTCATATACTCCTCCTTAGTTGTTTGTCCAAGTTTCAACTTCTTATAAGTTGCCACTTTGTGATTTAATTTACTGAAGAGTTCTATGCAAAACCAAGATGGTCTTCTGGCATACTTGTTGGTTTTCCTGTACATTGGGATGGTTTGTTTCTGTACTCTCAGCAAGGCTTCTTTGAAGTACAGCCAGATGTCCTGGACTCCTTTCCCCGCTTAGACTGACTTCCCCGGGAGTTAGGGTCTGGAAGGGACCTCATTAGATCAAAAGGTCCACGCCCCCTGCTCTTAGGCAGGAAAGACTGCTGAGGTCATATCACCCCAGCGAGGTGTGTATCCAGTCATCTTTTGAAGATCTCCAGGGAAGGTAACTGTACCACCTCCGGGGGGGGGGGGGGGGGGGAGTCTGTTCCAGAGTCTGGACACATGAATTGTAAAGAAGTTTTTCCTTATGTCGAATCTGAAGCAATCTTCTATCAGTTTGTGACCATTATTCCTAGTTTTCCCCTGGGTGCCTAGGGGAACAGATGTTCTCCCAGCTCCTGATGTTTGCCCCTTATATATATAAACGCTGCTGCCAAGTCCCCCGCCCATGAGTTCCTGCACGACTCCCCTCAATGAGTCAAAGTCTGCTTTTCTGAAGTCCAGGGTCCTTATTCTGCTGCTCTCCATCTGTCCTTTCTTCAGGATCCTGAACTCAACAATCTCATGGTCACTGCTGCCCAAGTTGCCATCCACTACTACATTCCCCACCAATTCTTCCCTGTTTGTGAGCAATAGGTCGAGAAGAGCATGGGCCCTAGTTGGCTGCTTCAGCACTTGCACTAGGAAGTTGTCCCCAACACTCTCCAAAAACTTCCTGTATTGCCCCCCCCCCCCTCCACCCTCCAGCAGATGTCAGGGTGATTGAAATCCTCCATGAGAACCAGAGCCTGTGATTGGGAGACTTCTGCTAGATGTTTGAAGAAAGCCTCATCCACCACATCCTCTTGGTCTCATGATCTATAGCAAACCTCCACCATGACATCACCTTTGTTGCTCTCTCTTCTCTGACCCTAACCCAGAGACTTTCAACAGGCCTATCTCCAGTTTCATACTGGACCTCTGAGCAATCGTATGGCTCTTTTACATAAAGTGCAACTCTTCCTTCTCTTGTTCCCTGCCTGTCCTTCCCAAACAGTTTATACCCATCCATGACTGCTCCAATCATACAAGCTATCCCACCAAGTCTCTGTTATTCCTTTTATTACAATCACATCATAGCTCTGTGACTGTGCAAGGACTTCCAATTCTTTTTGCTTGTTTCCCAGGTTCTAATGTGTCTAATTTGGGGAATTTGACCTAGGCTCTGACAAACTCTTAATCTGTTCACATTACTAGGCAGGTCTAAACATTTGGAGACGTTTGACAGAATAAATGGTGCTGATAATCTTATTAAAATCATATATAGCTTGTGCATTTTTAGACCTGCTCAAATAAGAATTTTTAGACCTGCTCCATTCAGTTTGACTGAGTTGTACATGTTGCATTAAACTACCTGTAGTTAGACTGATTGATTGACTGTCTGATATTGACAAGAAACTTGGTTATAAATGAATTGCTCCCTAATTTCTGTGAAATGGTTAGAATAATAAAAAAAAAAATTGAGACATTTTGTTTTTATCTATTTTAAACCAAACCAAACAAAAATAATTCAAGGAAATAAATTATCAGGTAAATACTTCCTTACTAATACAGCAGTGGGTGAAGCTCATCAAGACATATATACTTAGAAATGAAGTGAATTGAATTCAAAATCTGTTTAAAAACTCTTGATTAAATACAAAGAAAGGTCATTTATCAGTCCTAAGAATGGGTTTTGAACATTATGAGCACATCCACACATGTGGGAATGTACATTCCTTGGGGATAACTAGTGGTGGCATATATTTGTGCTGCTGCTAGCTGTCCCCAGGGAATGCCCCTGCACACATATATGGCAAAGTGCCCCAGGTGGGGCAGGGAAGGCTGGGGCCAATACCTGGGATGGTCCCAGCAGTCTTACCTAGGGTTCTGGATGCCTCCTGGGGCTTCAAATGTGGTGATCTGAGCATGCTCCAGTTTCAAGTCATGGATGCTGCAGTCACGTCGCTACCCTGCTTTTTTGTGGTGTGAGTTTTTTGTCACTAAGCTGCAAATTAGCAGCATGGAGAATGCCTGCATGTGCAATATGTGCAGTTTGTGGTGCCACAGATGGGTCTGCAGTGCTGCAAACTATATGCCCATGCTCATCTGGATGCATCTTATATGTTTTGGGATATTGTGAATTGCTTACAGACAGACCACAGTCATAAAAAGCCTAAATGCATCCAATAAATTTAAAACAAAAATTTCATGCTGTGGTCATCTTAGAAGTATATTATTATATGTCAGTATTTGAAGTTAATGATATATCCATGACACTACACTGAAGCGAGGGGAAAGCCAACAGTGCATGTAAGAAGAATAAAAATCAAATATCCATCAAGAAAGAGTAGGAGGAATATCATTCACATAATGCAAATAATATTTAACCAAAAAAAAAAGAAATAATCACAGCATAAGATTGGCAGTGTTAACATAAGCCCAACATCACTACAAAATTAAATATTAAAACACTAAACCCTAGCTGGTTTTTTTATACTATATAGTTTGAAATTCTTAGATACCTCACACTCATATTCTGTATCCTGCTTCTGCCAAATATATCATTCACTGTCAGTGGATTATGTTATATTTCCTCGTCCTTATTTGATCTCATTTAGTGCACAGAACATTCAATAAGAAAAAGGAATGCTATTAAAGAGAATGCCTACTGCCTGCTTTTTTAATGCTAGTTATGACTGCACTTCTATCTTTTTGAAGAGATGTAGATTTATAGAGGTTAACTTGGTAAGTCATTTTTCTCTATTTGTGTCTAATATAAAGAGGCATAATTATAAAATGGAATTAAGGATTGTATCAACTATAACATTTCAAGTATATCAAATTTGTTTGGATTTCTATCTGATAGAAATAGTATTTTTTACATCATTTCACCTTGTCTTAGATCAATACAGAGAAATATTTATAATGTCTTTTATCCACACAAGATTCAAAACATAATGCTTTTCAGATTTTATTGAGGGTTATTCAAATGAATCTGCAAATAGTAAGGTATGCAGATTTCTATAGACACACACAGTCCAATTTCTTTAAAATATTGCTTCATCAATCAGTAGCACCCCAGAGGCCAGTTACGAATGTTTGGGAAATTCATCTTTAAAACAAAATAATATTTCATCATTATACCGTGTCATGATTACTTTGACAGGTTAATTGGAAAGATAACTTATTGAATATTTAGTCATATTTGTTGAATACACAATTAAAAACAGTGCATGTGCATTTTCTGAAAGAACAGGATTTAACTATTGTAGAGTTGCCAAGAATCAAAACTGAAAAATCTTTGTCACAATATATATGCTGGGAGTTGCTCAAGATCTCACCAAGGAAGTAAACACAGGGTCAAATAGTGTCTCTACTGCAGTCAGTAGCAAAGTCCCACTGACTCTATCTCAATGTTAGGGTTAAGTTGTAGGTATTAGGGTGTCAAGCAAAAATAGGATGTTTTTTCTCTTGTTTTCTTTGGTGGTTTTTAAAAATGGATTCTCTCTCACACAATCACAACAGTTATCTGATTCTTCAGCTACCTTTAACTAAGTGCTTTGTGGATATTCCCTTTAGATGGAACACAGGGAGAGGTGGCAGGTTTTTCACTTAAATTGACAACCAGGGTTAGTTTGATCTACACAACCAATCATGCAGGCATTCAGAAGGGTTCATTTGGCCAATAAAAGCTGTGCCTGATCTAAGCTAGTGCATCTCAGGAGGTGCAATAGCTTAGATCAAGAAAAGATTAACTGAATCTAGGAAAGGGTTAATCCAATTGCATAAGCATCTGCATGTGTTTGCAGCACACCCATGGGGTTGGGAAAACCCAGATACTTAACCTCCTGACCCTGACTGGACTATTTTTTAGCTCATTGACCCTCCCCTGCCCTGCGACCAGGCAATCCTCACCATGAGCCCACCAACCCCCTCCTGCAGACCCACAAGTCCCCCACTGGACCTACCAATCCTCCCCCAGACTTGCCAGTCTCCCCACCTCAATCCCAGTCAGCCCGTCTCCCCACCCTGATTTACTTAAATCATGCTTCCCACACCATTACAGCTATATGTACCACTCCTGGTCTAGGTGGCTTAGAGTAACATCCCTATATCTAGACTGGGTCCAATGAATGCTTGTTTTCACCTTTAGGGCACATCCATACATGCACATGTGCTTGCAGAAGCTCAAATAGGACCAGCATAAATTTGTGCTGGGGATTTTTGCCTCAGCACACATGCCTGGATATGCACTTTGGTGTGGGGCAAGTTGTGCCACTTGGGGCATGTAACAGGGATCATGCTATCCTTGTTATTTAAAGAGAGGATTATCCCAATAGGCCTCATGTGGGGGTACTTGAGACAATGAACCCAAATAGAACACACCTGTGTCAGTGTCCAGCTGATTACCACTGAGTAAGCAAACCCAGAGATAAAGAGGTGGAGCCATGGAGTAATCAACCCCCAGTGGGGGACCGGGAGAAAACATGGGTTGGAAGACTGAACAAGTGCCTTTGGCTGATTGAACCTGAAGACTACTAGGACTGGGTTCATAGGATGAGCAATCACGAAGACCCACGAGGGGTAGGAGTTTTCTGGGAAAGACTTGCCTGTGCAGGAGGAAACGTCTTCCTCAGGGGAGGCAGAGAAGACAGACTCAACTGTGGAAAAGAAAGCAAGATATATTTAACTGAATGGAAGTAGTCACTCAAAATAGGAGAGAACTGGAGGAGAGGGAAGATAATAAATCCAAGCTACATTCATACATTGTATCCTGTTACCAGCAGGGGTAATTGTTGTGAATCTTGTTATCCAATAAAACCTTTTTTTGTTGTTCCTTAAGAGCCATTTCACATGTGTCTCATTTCTAAATTTCTCTCATGCATCACACAGTCCACCATGCCACCCTCATGTCCTGCCTATACACTAAGTGGCGGGACTGGCTCAGCAAGGACATAGCTGTGGCACCCCAGTGGCTGAGCCTGTACTTCACCCTTATCCCACGAGCCTATGGTGACCTCAGCTGGTGCCTCCTCCATGCAGCCATCACCACAGGTGTGTATGTGCTGAGCTTTACTGACACCCCAGTCTCCTGCCTCTTCTGTGGACAGAGGGAGACCATGACACACACGATGCTCGAGTGCACTAGGCTGCAATCCCTCTACCTCCACCTCTTAAACCTCCTTCTGGATGAACCTTACCCCCACCTTTTTATTTTTGGACACTCATCCATGACCCCACCAAGTCCTGGGACCTCCTGGTCAACCTTCTCCCAGCCCTGGCTCTGGCCAAGTGAGCCTTATACATGATCAGGATGGAGGCTTTGGCCAGGAAGGTGCCCAGGGACTGCAGGACCACTTTCCCTCACTTGTCCATAGATGTCTCCGAGTGGAACACCACTGGGTTGTGTCCACTGGCCTTGGACACCTTTGAGGACTGGAGGGCATGGCCCAGAGGCTCTGCTTGGTGTCCCCCTCAGGAGCACTCATTTTCATGCTTTGACCCTTTAACCGTCACATTACTCCTGTTGTTTTTTTGCTTTTGTTGTCCCAAGAATGTTGTTGTAGCATTCACCCATTAGCCCCCATACAATAGGGTCTACTAATTAGCTGGGTGGGCCTTCGGGCCCATGGTAATTAAATGTTACAAATAGACAGGAGCTTCTGGGGCCCAATCAATTGGTATCTGGGGACACTAGCCCCTTGTGCCAGCTGGACTTGTGAAGCAGGCCTAAACTAGAGTTCCCTACACCATCTACACATTCCTGCAGTTTGGCACTGGGGGTTGCTGCCTGGCTATGGCCTGCTGCCACCTGCAAAAGTATGTCCCCCCAAGGTTGCGTGGCTGCCAAACCCCGATGGGGACCGCATAGCCACAGCAGAGGTGTCTGCACCTCTGGGCCAGCTGCCAGTGGGCCGTGGCTGCACAATTGGCCTTTGTGTGGCACTGCTGCCTTGTGTGCCACTCCCTGCCATTTGGGCAGCTATCATGAGGAAGATGTTCTTAGTGTGGTGGCTGGCCTGCTTTGAACTATTAAAGCATGTCCTCCTGGCCCCTAATGGCCAGGTCACCCACCTCCAGCTAGGTCCCGGGTCCTGGGTCCCATCCCTGAGCAGTCTCATCTGCCTGGGTCCTATCACTTGCCTCAGTAGCAGGAATCCTGGTATCCCCTATTTAAAAACTATGAATTCTCTGATAAAAAAAATCCCAAATTCACTTTTTAAAATACCTCAGAATCCAGAGAGAGGGATCAGTTGGGCAATATTTTATTGATATATTTACAGTTTTAAAGCAATTTAGGCACACTGGGTTCATGATGGGGGGATATGAGGTTTGTAGGAGGAGATGGGAAGGGGTGTGGGTAGGTGTGGGGGGACATTGGGTGTGTGGGTACATGTGGAGGGATGTGGGGTTTGCAGGAGGGATGTGGGGGATGTGGGGGTGTGCATGCATGTGGGAGTGGTGTGGGGGATGTGGGTGCATATGGGGGGATGTGGGGGAGATGTGGGAGGTGTAGGGGTATGGGTTGGTGTGGGGTGTGTGGATGGCTGTGGTGGGGTATAGGGTTTGTGGGGGGATGGAATTTGGGGGGAGGCACCACACGCTCACCCCACCCACCACCTGTGGTGCACAGCCCTTGCTGCAGTGGTGTTGGACTCACTGCCGATGTGGAGAGAATGGACCCAACCTGACCCGACCTGATCCACCTGGCATAGCCTGCTAACGCACCTTTGGACAGGACCAGGAGGTGCAGCACTGGGACCTGTGGCTCCTGTCCAAAGGTGCATGTAAGCTGGGTAGACCAGGCCAAGCTGTGTCAGGCCGGGCCCATTCTCCATGAAGGTCAGGTGGTGATGTAAGTGGGCACAGCCCCGTGGCCACTGCCTGACCTCATAGAAAACAGGCCCGACCTGACATGACCCAACTCAGCTCAGCCCACCCAGCTCACATGCACCTTTGGACAGGAGCCATGGGTCTCCAGGTATCAAATTTTGAGTCTGCATTGTAAATATGAAGAGCGGTAAACATTTTTCTGTTCCCAGTATGCCTCTTGTGGCATCTCAAACTGGTTTGAGGTGCCACGAGAGGCACATGCACAGTCATATGGATGTGCCCTTAGAGACTAAATGGTTCTGAGAGAGATCTGATTTCATAGGTGACAGCCTACTTGGCTAGCATAGGATGTGATAAAGTAGGATATCCCCTACTAAAGCATATGCTTCTAGGAACCAATCAGACTCTAAACCAATCAGACTTCCTGCCCCTGGGGCAAGGGACTGGATTTGATGATCTTCAAGGTCCCTTCCAGCCCTAACGTCTATGAAATCTATGTAATAAAGTGTCACCCTGCCTTCCTCCAGCCTGACTTTGGACTAACACCGACACATACCTGTCCCTTAAGATAGAGTGGACCATGTTGTCTTCTTACCTCTTGAAAGAACAAAGCTAGCAATCTGCAGACTAAATACAGACAGCCAAAAAGCCCAAAGCTGAATCAATTCAATCTTTGCAGGTTAATCTAAGCTGTATAGATTGAACCAATAAGCAAGTGAACAGACATTGACTTTTGATTTCAGGATAGTCCACCCACTCTGTGAGGGGGAGTTTGCAGAGGAGGTGCAAAGCATCGTGGGATGCTGGGAGCTTTGAGTTAACTTAAATCTGGAGGGATCTGGAGCAGAAGTTTGATAAACTGACTTAACCTCAATCAGATACGTCTGAAACTACATTCATGAAGGTTTACCTTAAACCAGTTTTGGCCATTTTGAAAGCAATTTATGTGCACTGAAATGCTGTTGTGTTACAGATTTGAACCAGTTTCCAATGACTTATACCATTTTTTGTGTAATTTCTGTCCTTAACCCTACTGTATGAATTGTTGGAATGCAGTGATAGGTTTATTTATCTTATCTGTGCAAGATTAGTTCTTTGGTTTCATTAGTAAGTACCATCTCAGAAATCTCTGAGTGGAATGAAATTGTGAATGAAACATTTTTCCCCTCTTTATTCTTTCTTTTTTTGCTTAGTTTTTCAACAAGAAAAATTTGAAATGAAACCAAAAAATATCGAAAAGAAAATACACAATGAACAAAAACTGGCCTTTGTATGCTTCATTCTTTGGATGTTTAGCTTGACAAAATATAGCAACCCAGTGCTCGGGAAGCACTACACACACCACTCGGAAAATCAGACCCATGAGGCACCAAAAAAAGTAAATAAATAAAAATTGAGGTGATACTCACTTGAAAAATTTTAGTTACTGTTTCTACATACAAATAATTAAGATTCTTTGATTTCAGGGCATAGTAAATTCAAAATGCTTAATATTACTTTAAACATATACTAACAATTTTTTAATATTTCTGGCCTCAGGTACCGTAATAGGAACTAAAGCTAAATGATTTTTTAAATTTGTTCTGGTGAACATCTAGCTAGGTCTTTTATCACATGCAGTTTTTTTGTTGTCACTGATGGGTTATTTTTAAAACATGCACATACTAAGACAAAATATTAAGACTGTCAGGAGACTGAACTGAAGATGGAAAAGAACATTTTCAACATTTCATTATCTCAATGGAACAATTAAAAAAAATTATTTAAAACCTTTTTAAATGCCTGGGTTCTTAAATTAAAGAAAATTCTTGGAGCTACTAGGTACTGCTGAAAAGAACAATAAACATATATGTGCATGAATATCCAGCTATAAATTTTTAAGTACATGTGCATAAACATCCATGCTGCCCCAATCCTCTTGCTTGACTTTGTGAGTTAGTATATGGCCATATAGCTTGATATTCTAATTAACATGAGAGTTAAATGCAACTGTAAGAGGAAATTCTTAAGTTGGTATATTGTTGCACTGCACAAGATGTGTGTGTAATTCCACCAGGATTTTGAACCTTGGAGCATAGTAAAGTTGAGATTGTGCAAAAAAAATCTATGTTACACATAGCAAATTAATTTACCAGATAAATCATACATGTACACTGTGAGACCCACAAGTGGAACTTTGGTTCTGCGCCCCGCAACTCTTGTCTACTTTATTTAAGCTAAGCACCCTTACCTTTCTATAGTAGTAATTCTCAAATTACTCTATGGCCTTATCATTACTGGGTGATATGAGCTCTTTCTTTCTCATATACACACACACATTTTTTGGCTATGCTGACAACCATCTCCTTTGACAGATTTTGGATAGTGTTTTTGTATGGTAGCATGCTCTTAACTGAACATTGCTATATGGTTGGTTAGTCAGGCCAGCACAATGAAGCAAAGCAGAGGGAAGCTTAGCAGAGCTGGATAAGCTTCAGTAAACTTATTTGATGAGATAAGTTGCTGCATTCTATTTTATTTTATTTAAAATGCAGGATTTACTTTACAAAGTGCAGGACAACAGAGAATCCACTTACTTATTCCAGGTGTCTTTAACTGTGCAAGGAGGTAGATTTATCCTCTAGAGCAGTTCTGTCCCACTTCTAAGTAGCCAGAAGCCTCACACCCCACGGACTACTAGCAATAGTCACACCACAGTAAACTACAATGCTCTTCCCTATGCCACTATCCTGTGCACTCATGTGGGTGCTACATCAGATGCCTGTACCCACTTCTCTTCACTGCACAGCATGCCTCACTCAGCTCCACATGCTGCCACACAGCCCCACTCCCGGGGTGGGGGCAGGAAATGGCAACTGGAAGAAAGAGAGGGAGCTCAAAGACTGGCTACTGTTGCAGATAAAGCAACAGAGGAATGGTGGCTAGGAAGGATTTCAGGGGCCACAACTTAACCTCTTATGGGCCACTTGCCCACAGCCCACCAGTTGGGTAGCCCTGCTCTAGAGTATGAGCAACAGATAAATGAAGGTATTTGTAGGGATTATGAAATATATTTTAATTAGGAAATATGTGTTGAGATGTTTTATTATACTACATTGGGCTCAAGCATGAAAATCCCAGAAATTCATGAATTGAAAGGCACAGAGACAGACAGACAAACACAAGCAAAATGGTTGAGTCAAAATGATAACATTGGCAGGATTAAGTGCGCTAAGCCATAGATGTGCTAATGTAGGAGAAAAAGTTGGTAAATGATAGCAAGCATAATGGCTCTGGGAAGTGTAACCCAGGTGGTACTTCAAGATGTACCCCCTCTCCAATTGAAGGGTTCAGAGCAGGTGAACAAGTGCTGTGGGAGATGTAGGGACCCTCCCTTCACCTATAGAGCAGAGCCAGATCACCAATGGAGACTTTCATATACCTTTTAATGAGAGAAACAGTAGCGGGAACATAAACATGTATAAACCAGGGGGTAGAGGGGACACTACAACGCCCCAAGGGGGAAGGATTCAATAAAGGTTAGGCATTTGCATTCATAGACATATTCATCCAGTTGACAAAAGACATGTTTAACAAAATATAAAACACAAACAGCACAACAGACAGTACTGGTTGGTGAAATATAAAATGTACAAAATACAAAACATCAAATAACAAGAAATATAGGGTATAGGTACCTGGATGGGGCAAAGAGGGAAAACACAATGACCCCTTCCACTGCAACAAGAATTTCTCTTCATCACTTCAACCATGCCATTTCAACCCAGCTAGGACTTAAACTCAGATTTCCCATGTAGTAGGCAGAAACTCTACTACACAGCCACCAGTGCTGTTATAGTGCCAAACTGCTAAGGGTCTTGACCTTCCAGGAGCCCCTCCCTCATTTTTAGCTGCCCTGCCTCTTGCTGGAGGAGCTGGAAGCAGAGCTGGGAACCTCTTAGGTCACTGCTCAGCTTCTTGCTGGAGCTGGGGAACCTCTCCTGCTGGCTGCAGCCTCTCCTAGCAGGATCCTGCAGCGGGGAGCCTCTCCTGCCGACTGCACTCCATGCTGCTGATGTTCCACCTGCTGCCTGTAGGTCCTGCTCCTTCAGGTGCATCTGAGGCAACTGCTCTCACCCCGCTGGCCCAGCTTTTGCCAACTCTTTGAAAATCCTTCCTTGTGGTCCCTCACTGATCTTTCCTGAGTCAGCAAATCAGGGGACATGGAGGGTCAGTCTCTGGGGCCTGATTGGTGAGGAAAGGGAATCCCAAGCCCTCCAATCATCTTTTACCCTTTCAAAACCCCTGGGCCAAATCACCACCAGCTAGCCCATCACAGAAGTCTATGGTAACCCACAACAAATAGACAAAGGAAGTAAAACGTTTTACATGTTGGGAATGACAAGGTAAGTTTCTGTGGAAGTTCTAAGTTAGTTCTGAAAGAAGATTTGAACTGGATCTTAAAGAAAGTCTCATGTTTTAATAGAGCTTGAGATTGGGGTGTGGAAGCTGCTAGTTATGTTTCCTGGGGTGGCTGGGAAGTGTTAGCAGTGAGGGAAGGTGATTTGGGGGGAGCTACAGCTTGTACTCTGTGAAGTAAGCCCCAGTTCATGGAGACCTGATTTGGTCCCCTACCTTGTTCCCCTCTCACTCTTCTAGATCCCACTCCCAGATCCACCTGTGTCCCGTGACCTGACTAGCTACAATGTTCACTCAGGTAGTTTGCACGAGGTTGTGCCTCTGGGAATGGGAGGGTCATAGACCCAGGGGCAGGAAGGGGAGTTGGCTTAGTGACAGAACTGCCCCCCAGGTAGCAAGGTTCAGGGTGTGGAAATTTTGTCCACACAGAACAGGCAAGTGTGCGAGGGGACGCTGAATCCTGGGATGCTGGAAGACTGTAACTTGGGTGTCTTATCTGTAGGAAGTGGCCACATATCAATGGAACATGAGCTGGGGAGCATGGATCAGAGATAAAACTGCCCTGGAGTGGTATAACTGAGCCAGCAAAAGTGTGCTTAAAACTAGTTTCAGGTATTAATGTGTGGATAATCCAGGGATTAAAAGCTCCAGAAGCCACCTAAAATGAATGTGTAACAACGCCCTCACTGGGCTTCCCACACGATTCCTGGAGTGACGAATGGCAGTACGTGTTGCTCATGGGGTATGTCTACATGTGCTATTAGCACAGCTAAATAAACTCTGTTGCAGTCCATGCTGGAGTTTATTCCTCCTAGGTTCTGGATTTGGATGTACAAGCACATTGAGCCTGGGCAGAGCAGCCCTGAATGCAGGAGGCCCAGGGGGTCAGCTTGCAAGTGTGAAGCTGCTCCAGCTTGGCTCAAGGTGCTGCAGAGGGGCTGATTGGGGCACGAGGGTGCTTCAGTGTGGGGCTAGCTGACAGGCAGCCCTGCACACATTAATACCCTGCACTGAAGCACCATCATGCTCCAGCCAGACCTGTCAGCATCTATACATATACTGAGGTGGAGTAAATAACTCTACTGTACTTGTGTTTGTCAGTACTATCCTACAATGGAGTTAGTTAGTTTACTGTGGCCTAATAGCATGACACATATAAATGGTGATGTTTTACTATGGAGCTAATTAGCGAGCTTACAGTAAACACATCACATAGATGCCCCCTGGTCTATGTTTAGGTGGCTTACTTTAGGCCATCTAAACATAGACCAGGTGCAGTGAATGTATATACATACCCTAAACTATCAACTCTATTGCTGTAGTTTCAGCTGAGTCTTTTATGCCTAAATCCCTTTCTCATTTCCTGCTGAATCAATGCATTAGGCACAAAGCAGAAAAAAGGACAGGAATCTTTCCTCCATCATAGCAGATCCGAATCTCCTTCTTGCATTCATAAGAATACACTGATAGGATGGATGAATGAGCAATGCCTTGGTGTGCATAAGATCTATGTGAGCCCAGTATATAAACAAGGAGTATGTCTAGTTCTCTTGCTCTCCCCCACAACTAATGTTCATGCTGTGATCAGCAATAAGTGCAGCAGCACACTTTGCTCTTGCTCAGAAAAGCAGAAAAGTGGACTCCATAGCACATTCCTGCAACATGCCCTGAAGGCTCTTGCAACAGCAGGCAAGAGTTTATATTCAGAGAGCATTACAGGTGGCATTTACACTCCAGCATCATTACTTCTTACCACAAATGTATATGACAGAAGACCCCAGAATTGGGTGGGTCCCCAGTATGCTTCACAATAAATGAACATATGCAGAGTTGACAGTCTCTCCTTGTACCGACCTGGTAAGGGTTTAGCTAGCAGTATTGTAATTTTGTATTAATTCCACAGCTAACCAAGGATTCAGAATTTTTTGTTTTTGTTTTTGTTTTTTTTCTTTTTTTTATATATCCACTACACAGTTTCAGAAAGCAAGATGCCTTGACTTCAGCAGAGAATGTATAATTAGGATGAAGAGAACTTCTCATTCAGGTACTGCAGTACAGCATTCTTGTATTTGGATCAACATTCAATTTAAAATAGATTTTTCTGTAGCATTTGCAGGTCACTGAGCAAAAGCTATCCCCTATCCTTGAAATACAGGAGCAGCTTTTTCCAGTTTCTGTAATGTATACAGATTCTGATAGAGAAACAGCTTCTAATGAACTGCTTGAGCAGTGCAGCAAAACTGCATCTGAAGCAGTTTTTGGCATAAGATGAACAGAATACAAAAATGGATTGGTTTAATTTGAGGAAAGCACATTGGAAATATAAGAAAAATACTAATGTGATTGACTTGGAGCTGCTATATAGTTATTTTTGAATACTACATTTTCTGTGTTAGCCTGATTGCTTTAAAGGGGTTTATTACATCTTGACCTATTTATTGAGATATTTAACATGTTCATATATTGAATTAATTTAGTAAATATCTATCTACATGCATAGGCTGACCATAAGGAAATCTGGAACATCTGATACATTGCTGCCACCTCCCTCTTCCCCCCACTGTCCTAAGTAGCAGTACTGCTGCAGGCAGGGGCAGGGGCAGGGGCAGGGGAGGGTAGGTGGGTGGGTGGGCAGCAGTGCCTGCCCATCTACCAGCTTGGAGTGCCATGCCACTGGGCTGCACCCTGATTTCCTGCATTTTTGGGACACACAGTTTTTCATTCACACCAGCTGGCCAAGATTGCCCTCCGAAATCCCGGGCTGTCCTGGCTAAGCCAAGATGTTTGGTTGCCCTATACATGCTGGTAGGAAGGATATTAGCCCAGACAACCAATTCTCAGCAGAGGACTATTGACTTAAACATTGCTACCCTGATTCTAATATTTTGAGTGTAGGTAAGATAGGATGTAGGATTTTTGTTTTAAAAACTTTTCTCTTATGTTAAATATTGTTCAGGTTCAAGAGTTCTTTTTCTTGAGAAAGCTCTTTGGAGCACTATTCATGACTGGTCACAAGCTCCCAACGATAAGAACCATAAATAATCTAATTTGTTGAACCTCTTGTAGTATGTCCAGTCAATCCATGTTGTACTGCATTCCATGACCTGGTCTAAGACTGAAAGGAGGATGGATTTTACAATGAGAAAGGGAAAGATGCATGTGAGGGTGCACTCAGGGAATAAAATAAAGTGCCAGAGGAGCACATACTTCTGTAACTATGCCAACCTAAAAGAATTTAAATAGCTACTTTTTTGATATTTCCATTTACTTAGATTTTAATTTGTCTATTTGTTTTCTATTTAATACTTTTAGGGCTTCTTTTTTAAAAAAGGTAATCTACTAGGGCTGTGTGAAATTTCAGCAGCTGTTTCATTTTGGAGGTGTTTCAGCCCTGGAAAAACCAAATCTAAAATAAAATGGAAAGCTTTGAAACATCTCTGAAATGAAATGAATCCATATGAAACATTTCAGAATGTCCCAGATGTTTCAGAATGTTTTGGCGGTGGGCTTGTGGGGAAACAGAAACTCAGAAGGAGGGCCGGAGGGGGGGGGGGGGGGGGGGGGACTGCTCTGATATTGATATCTGTAGCTGGCCAGTGTCTGCAATCTGTCCCTGAGATCCCTTCCAATCCCAGTTCTCTGGGGGAGGGATGGAGAAATAGTATATAAGGCTCTGTGTGAAGCCTTTCTCTGCCTTTTGTCAGCTGTCTTTCTGGAAGCAACAGCACATGAAAGGCACTGGCTTGCTGTAGTGGCTGACTTCCTAGTAGTCAGTCTTTTGTTAGTCTCTCTTCTTGGAAAGGATTGGATACACCTTTCCAATATATTATAGATAGAAGATATATTGCACAGAGGAGATTTACTACATACACACAAACATATATTAAACAGATAGAAGAAGATATATTGCACATAGAAGATATATTACACATGCCCACACATATATTTAACACATATAAGATATATTACATATACACACACTTTCCAACACAGCAAACATTATGAAGCATGCTGGAAAGGCAAAAGGCAGGTGCCAGATATTCTGGCAGGGGTGTGAAAGGAACTAGAAGGGATACGGGGAGAACTACAAGTCCATCCCCCCCCTGCCCCAAACTTAGATGGACCCTCTTCCCTAGTAGCCATGAGGCTTCTGCTGCAAGGAGGTGGGAGCAGTGTGTGCACATGCCCCATCTCCACTAACACCAGGAATAATCATAATCCTCAGCACCAACAGTGTGACAAGTACCAGCATGGCAGTATCCTCCACCCCAATTTTAAAATGTTAATTCCCAATGTCAGCCTTCCTGTGCCAGAGGAGGATCTGGAACTGGAACTAGAGGAGCTCACTGCCACAGCCAGAGAAGTTCTGGGGAAGGAAGGGAAATCTGAGTTCATGCTCCACACCCCTCAAAGTTCCGCTACAGCTAGGTCTCCTTCTCTGGAAAGCACCTCAGAGGAGGTTGAGGTTGTGGAGGCAAATAGATCAGCTGAGTCACCACTAGGGCTGTGTGAAACAGCACCATTCCACTTTGACTTCTGTTTCAATGGAACAGAGTTTCGTTTTGAGTTCTGTTTAATTTCATCAAAACTATTTTGCTGTTTCAATGCTGTTTCGACCTTTCGTCCATAGGCTATAATGGGGAATCATGAAAATGCCTAAAACTTTGTCGTTTCTTGCCTGATCTGGATTAAACTTGCAGGGATGGTAGCCCCTTCTGAGGGCATGAAATCTGCCATGTTTCAAAGGGATAGGTGCAGAGGTTTCTGGGAAACTGCACCTCAAGGTGTTAACAGGCAAAACTCCTCTCACTTGCTGGCAGTGGCAGCCTCCTGTCATCTGGCAGGCAGATCAGGGGCCTGCCTACACCACTGCGAGGGCTGTGGGGCTGTGCCAGACTTCTCCCAAGGGTGCAGGACCCTGATCTGCCTGCTAGATGATAGGAGATGGTTGCTGCCACCTGGGACTGGAGCTGGGAGCAGCCTCACCCAGCACCAGGAAGATTAGTGCTGCTTATGGCCCCAGGCAGCAGAACCAGACTTCTGTTATGTGGCAGGCAGATCAGGGGGTCACACCCCCAGAAGGAGTCTGACAAAGTCACTGCAGCCCTCCCGGGTGTGTGGGCAGGACCCTGATCTGCCTGCTGGATGACAGGAGGATGTTGCTGCTGACTGGGACTGGTGCTGGGTGCAGCCTGTTCCAAGCACCAGGAAGATTGGTACTGCTGTTAGCCCCAGCTGGCAGCAACAGCATGTTGTCATCCAGTGCATAGATCTGGGGGCCTGTACCCCCAACAGGGCTTGGGGCTGTGCCAGAATCCTCCCAGGGGGTGCACCCCCTGGGTCTGCACCAGATGAAAGGAGGCTGCTGCTGCCATCTGGAACTGGCACTGAAGACAAGTAAGCCCAGCTTTGAAACTCAAAATGTTTCAAAACTTTCTAAATGTTTCACATGCCCTAGTTTTGTTTCAAAGCTGTTTCAAAGACTTCTGTTTCATTTTGATTTCTTGGTTTCGAGCTCAAAATGCATCAAAACAGCTTTGGAATGAAACACCTGGCAAAATTTCACAGTCCTAGTCAACACCCCTTGTTCTTGTGCTTCTGCCTGTTGAGGAGGGGGATCAGGCAGGATCTGCACCCGCACCTGCACCCCAGAAATGAGTGGGTAGTGAGTGTAGTGTGGGATCATTTTGGGGTGGCAGATGAACCCAAGTATCCTATCTGCCTGCACTGCTGATGCAAGACCAGCCAGGGCAAGGACAAGAAACACTTCAGCACCACAGGGATGCTGATGCATATCTGGAAGCACCTCCCCACCCCCCTTCCCCTTGCTCCTCTTCAGCCTGGCACCAGTGGGAGTGTGCCCAAAAGGGAAGTCCCCTTCTTGCTTCAAAGCCCCTGTCTCCCAAAAGCAGAGGTAGGCCACCCTGGAAGAGTGGGGGAAAGGTTGAAGGAAGTGGGGGGCACGTTCCCAAGATGAGTGAGGTCACCTAGAGCATTGGGGAGCTTGTTCTTGATGGCCAGCCCTTCTCCTTAGTTGAGTGTCCATGGCTTAGGCAACTCATGGAACTCATGGCCCCATCATACCGTGTACCACTGCACCACCTTCACTTCATCCACCTCCTGGATACAAAAATGCATGGACTCAATATAAACATTGGATATATGACACACTATAACCTGCTTGACATCTGACTCCCCAGGTACCTCTCCACTTTTACCTGCTACACCCTCCTCCCCCACCCCCAGCCTGTCCCTTAGTCCCGGACACCTCAATTTACATTTTCACTGACTGTCTTTCTTTCCTAAATTGTATGGCAGCCTCTGGCTTCTTTACTATTCCTTCCATGCAGGAAGAGCATACACTAACTGCAGATGCTTCCTCAGCCTGCTGAAGGTTTTTAAACCTGAAAGCTTGCTAAGATCTATTTCTCCAGCTATTCAGTTGGTCTAATAAAAGATATCAGAGGTACCCTTGACTAGTCTGTGCTGTTGCCAGGACCCAAAGGGAGGTCAAAGGGCCAGTGTGAACATAGTCACACAGCCCTGGCTATGTTCACCCTGGAACTGACCCTTGGATCATTCCATTTGATATTGGCTGCCAACTAGACATAGAGTCATTGATTACTAACCCCTGAACCCAATTATTCTGACAGTTTTCTTTCTTGCAGTCCATTCATCCAACCCATACTTCCTTAGTTTGCTTGTGAAAATGTTGTGGGAGCCCATATCAAAAGCCTTGGTAAAATCCAGGTTTATCACATCATAGATTATGGTGGGCCCTTATGGCCTTGGAATCTGTGAGTCTATGACTCTCCACCTGATAGTCTACTACCTGGTCCCTAGGCTTTTAAATTTCATACATTTCATAGACATTTGGGCAGTTGGGTGCAGTAGGAGGGAGAGGAGGGTAAGTGGGGCAGGAGCTGGCGCAGCTGCAGAGGATCTGGAGGGGAAGCCCCCGGATCCCTCTTTGCTGAGCCGGGCAGGGAGCCACAGTCCTGAGCCACGAGTGAACACAGCATGCAAACAGGTGCATTCTATAAGGGCGTGCTGGCATTTGTGCAGGTGGAAGCAGGCAGGGCAGCAAGAGAGTCTTCCTCAGGAGGGAGGAGACTCCACCAACAAGGAGAGAGGTAAGGACTACTTGCAAACCATGGTGAGGACTCGCAGGGCTGCCAGGGGCCCTGCCCCCATGGTGTCACCCTTCCAGGGCTCCTCTGAGGCTGACACGCATATGGAGCCCTTGGGGGGCCTGGCAACCACCTGCCCTCCGAGCTGTGGGGGTGGCTGGGTGGGATCCCCAGGGGTGGGACTGAGGTCTGGTGACTCCCCCACCTGCCCCTCTTGTGAGTGTCTTCAGTCTCTAGAGGGGAAGGAGGCAGAGCTCCAGGTTGAGGTGGGCATGCTGCAGGGGATCCGGGTGGCAGAGGATGAAATTGTTCTGTATTTCCATTCTCTGCAGGGACAGGAATCCACCAGAGAGACCCCACATGCACAGTGCCCAACAAAATCGGTGGCAGGAGGTTCCTGTCAAGGCGAGGGCAGTTCATACAACTGCTGTGCCTGCTCCCCAGACACCCGTCAGGAAGAGGTATGTGGCCCTGGCCCCCTGGAGGAGGAGGCAGAAGAACAGGTCCCCAGAGGAATTGAAGCCGCTTGACCTACATCACCGGCTTAGAAGAGGCATACCCCGAGAAGAAGGAGAAGAAAGTTCTGGTCATCAGGGACTCCATCCTGAGGGGAACCTATGGTCCAATCTGTTGTCCGGAGCCCTGGTCACGGCAGGTCTACTGCATGCCTGGAGCGAGGATTTGCAACATCACAGATTCCGTCCCTAAAATCATCAAGCCCTCTGACTACTACCCACTGGTTGTACTTCATGTGGGTACAAATGATGCATGCAAGAGCAAGCCAGATAACATCATGGAGGACTATAAAGCCTTGGGACACCAACTGAAGAAGACAGGAGCCCAGGTGGTATTTTCCTCCATTCTCCTGGTAAGTGGACAGGGTAGGCATCATGAGGCCTGCATTGACATGGTTAACTGGTGGCTTCAGAGCTGGTGCCATGAGGCAGGCTTTGGGTTTTTTGACAATGACCCATGTTTTTGTAAGGAGGGCATGCTGGGTTGGGATGGGCTTCACCCCTCCCCTAAGGGAAGATGTATCTTTTCCTCTAGGTTGGCTGATCTCATACAGCGGGCTTTAAACTAGCTTCATCATGGAAAGGGGCCACTTTGAGTGGAGAGAATGCTTCACCAGCATGCAGGGTGACAAGAGGAAGGGAAGCCCAGGTAAGCATCAATGTCTGGGGAGCAGGGGGCCACAACTGTCCTGGAAGTGGGAGGAAGGCATGTGCACCCTCAGTAGGCCTCAGGTGCCTCTATACTAAAGCTCGTAGTATGGGGTGTAAGAAGGAGGAACTGTGCCTCCTGATTGTGAGTAAGAATCCAGACTTAGTAGGGCTCACAGAAACATGGTGGGACCCTACCTATGACTGGGCAGTGGGCATTTGGGGGTACACCCTATATAGAAGAGACAGGACAGAGAGAAAAGGTGGGTGGGGTGTGCTCTATGTCAAAGAGCACCTCACATCATCAAGGATTAGCTTCGGGTTAGAGGAGGGTCGAACAGAGACACTATGGGTAAAACTACAAGGGGGCATGGTAAAAGGGACCTTACGGTGAGTGTCTACTACACACCACCCAACTAGGGAGAAGAGCTAGCCCAGGACTTCTTCAGTCAGCTTATGGAGGCGGTTAGGTCAAGGGATGTTATTGTTATGGGTGACCTAAACTACCCAGACATTTGCTGGGAGGAGCAGACAACGAGGTCTGACCGCTCGCATAGGTTCCTGGCTCTATTATAGCACCTTCACCTTATCCAGGAAGTGCAAAGCCCCACTAGGGGTAACACCTTCCTGAACCTGGTCCTGGCCATAGGGGATGACCTGGTGAGGGGACTGCAGGTCCTTGACCACCTGGGCAATAGCGATCATCACCTGCTGGATTTCATTATCCAACACAGGGTGTCTAGACCTCACACCAAGGCTAAAGCCCTTGACTTCAGAAGGGCCAACTTTAATGAGCTTAGGAGACTAGTGGGGGAGGCACTAAGGGCCCAGAAGGTAGAGGAGATGGGAGTCCATGAGGGATGGTCGTACCTTAAGGGGGTGATCCTTCAGGCCCAAAGGATAACAGTGCCTGAGAGAAGCAAGGTGCGTAAGAGTGCTCAGAAACCCCCTTGGCTCAGCAAGGGCATACAGGAATGCCTGAGGACTAAAAGGGGGTGTATAACCAGTGGAAGAGAGGAACTATCACCAAGAAGGAGTGCTCCTTCTCGACCTCGGAGTGTAGGAGGGCTATTAGGAAGGCGAAGGTCCAAATGGAACTCAGGCTAGCGTCCAGGATTAAGGACAACAAAAAGTCCTTTTTCAAGTACATTGGGAGCAAGAAGAAGGCACCAGGCAATGTAAGGCCCCTGCAAGACACAAACGGTAATCAGGTGGCCACACCAGACATGAAAGCTGATATTTTTAAGTTTCTTTTCCTCTGTTTTCCTGAACAGGGACCAGAATATCCCACCAGCAGAGGTAGGGACAATCTTGGGGATAGCTCTATCAAGCCTTCAGTCAGTGCAAATGTAGTTAGGGATCTACTGGAAGGGCTAGACATTTTTAAATCTGCAAGTCCAGATGCCCTCCACCCAAGGGTGTTGAGGGAGCTGGCAGGGGTCATTGCGGAGCCCTTGGCCCGGCTGTACGAGCATTCGTGGTCATCTGGCCAGGAGTTGGGGGTTTGGAAACTGGCTAATGTGAACCCAATTTTCAAGAAGGGGAGGAAGGAGGACCCAAGTAACTATAGGCCTGTAAGCCTCACCTCGGCGCTCAGGAAGATCTTGGAGAGAATCATCAAGGAGCACATCTGTGGGGGGCCTGCAGGGGAGATCATGCTCAGGGGCAATCAGCATGGGCTCATCGAAGGCAGGTCCTGCCAGACCAACCTGATTGCCTTTTATGACCAAGTAACTAAATCCTTGGATGATGGTGTCGTTGTGGACGTAGTCTTTCTAGACTTTAAGAAGGCCTTTGACACTGTCTCTCACCCCATCCTCATCAATAAATTAAGTGACTGCAGCATTGATGCCTGCACAGTTGGATGGGTAAAAAAAATGGCTGATGGGGCGCACCCATAGAGTAGTGGTGGATGGGTTAATAGATTCATAGATGTTAGGGTCGGAAGGGACCTCAATAGATCATCGAGTCCGACCCCCTGCATAGGCAGGAAAGAGTGATGGGTTTAGATGACCCCAGCTACGTGCCTATATAACCTCCTCTTGAAGACCCCCAGGGTAGGGGAGAGCACCACCTCGCTTGGGAGCCCATTCCAGACTTTGGCCACTCAAACTGTGAAAAGTGCTTCCTAATGTCTAGTCTAAATCTGCTCTCTGCTAGCTTGTGGCCATTATTTCTTGTAACCCCCAGGGGCGCCTTGGTGAGTAAAGCCTCACCAATTCTGTTCTGTGCCCCCATGATGAACTTATAGGCAGTCACAAGGTCGCCTCTCACCCTTCTCTTGCAGAGGCTGAAGAGGTCCAGGTGCCCTAGTCTCTCCTCATAGGGCTTGGCCTGCAAGCCCTTAACCATACGAGTGGTCCTTCTCTGGACCCTCTCCAGGTACTCCACATCCCTCTTCAAGTGCAGCACCCAAAATTGCACGCAGTATTCCAACTGTGGTCTGACCAGCGCCTGATAGAGGGGAATTATCACCTCCTTGGTTCTGTTCGTCATGCATCTGCTGATGCACGATAAAATGCCATTAGCTTTTCTGATGACTTTGTGACACTGACAACTCATGTTCATCTTGGAGTCAACTAGGACTCCAAGATCCCTTTCTGCTTCCGTGTCTCCAAGCAGGTCATTTCCTAGGCAGTAGGCATGCTGGACATTTTTCCTCCCTAGGTGCAGCACTTTGCATTTCTCCTTGTTGAACTGCATTCTGTTGTTTTCTGCCCACATGTCCAACCTGTCCAGGTCTGCCTGTAGTTGTTCCCTGCCCTCCGGTGTGTCCACTTCTCCCCACAGTTTTGTGTCATCTGCAAACTTGGACAGAGTACACTTCATTCCCTTGTCCAAGTTTCTGATGAAGACACTGAAGAGTATCGGTCCAAGGACAGAGCCCTGTGGGACCCCACTGCCCAAACCCCTCCAGGTTGATACCGACCCATCCACTACCACTCTCTGGGTACGACCCTTCAGCCAATTCTCCACCCATTGGACTGTGTAGTCATCCAAGTCACAGCCTCTTAACTTGTTCACCAATATGGGGTGGGATACCGTATTGAAGGCCTTCCTGAAGTCTAAGTAAATGACATCAACCCCTACTCCTGCGTTCAGATGTTTTGTAACCTGGTCATAAAAAGAGACTAGATTAGTCAGGCATGATCCACCTGCTACGAACCCGTGCTGGTTTCCCCTCAGCATAATTTTTTTCCTGCCGGGCTCTTGCAAATGTGAACCTTTATAATTTTTTCAAAGACTTTGCCTAGGATGACGGTGAGACTGACTGGCCTATAGTTGCCTGGGTCCTCCTTCCTCCCCTTCTTGAAAATGGGGACCACATTGGCCCTTTTCCAGTCCTCCAGAAACTGGTCCATGCTCCATGAGTGTTCAAATATTCCCACCAGTGGCTGTGCAATGACGTCAGCCAGTGCCTTCAGTACCCTCGAATGGAGCTCTTCAGGGCCTGCCGACTTAAATGCATCCAGTTCCTCCAAGTGCCTCTGCACCATCTCAGGGTCTACGCTTGTTGTACTCATCTCAGGGTCTAAGCTCATCTACTGTGAGCAGTGAGGTAACCCAGGGCTCGGTCCTCAGGCCCACACTGTTTAACATCTTCATCAGCAACTTGGACAAGGGGGTGGAGAGTACGCTGTCCAAGTTTGCTGATGACACTAAGATGTGGGGCGAGGTGGACACACTTGAAGGGAGAGAAAGGGTGCAACTAGATTTAGACAGACTACAAAAGTGGGCAGACGAAAATAGGATGGGGTTCAACATAGACAAATGCAGGGTGCTGCACCTTGATAGAAGGAATCCACAGCATACATACAGGCTGGGGACTTCCATTCTTGAAAGCACAGAGGTGGAAAGGGATCTTGGAGTCATTATGGACTCCAAGATGAACAGGAGCCTCCAATGCCAGACTGCAGCCAGCGAGGCCAGCCATACCTTGTCATGCATCCAAAGGTGCATCTCAAGCCAGTCCAGAGAGGTGATAGTGCCCCTCTATGTGACTTTGGTCAGGCCGCAGTTGGAGTACTGCATCTAGTACTGGGTGCCGCACTTCAAAAGGGATGTGGCCAGCCTGGAGAGGGTTCAGTGGAGGGCCACCAACTTGGTGAGAGGGCAACAGGACAGGCCCTACAAGGAGAGACGAAAGGACCTGAACCTGTTCAGCCTCAGCAAGAGGAGGATGAGGGGGGACCTGGTGGCTGCCTACAAGCTCATCAGGGAAGATCAACAGCAAATATGCAGAGCCCTTTTCTCCCCAGCACCACCTGGGGTGACAAGGAACAATGGTAATAAGCTGATGGAGAATAAGTTTAGGTTAGAGATCAGAAGGCAATATTTTACAGTTAGGGTGGCCAAAATCTGGAACCAACTTCCTAGGGCAGTGGTCCTCGCCCCTACCTTGGGCAAATTCAAGAGGAGGTTGGTTGATCACCTGTCTGGGGTCTTGTGAACCCAGCATTCATTCCTGCCTGTGGCAGGGGGCCAGACTAGATGATTTGTTCAGGTCCCTCCTGACCCTAGCTACTATGAAACTACTAGGGTTGGAAGGGACCTCAGAAGATCATCAAGTCCAGCCCCCCGACTGAAGGGCAGGAAGTCAGCTGGGGTCATAGGATCCTAGGAAGATAAGCATCCAATTTAGTCTTGAAGGTGTTCAATGTAGGTGCTTGAACCACCTCCGAAGGCAGGCTATTCCAGACCTTGGGGGCTCAGACAGTAAAGAAATTCCTCCTTATGTCCAGCCAGAAATGGTCTTGCAGTAGTTTATAACCGTTCAACCTCATCATCCCTTGAGGTGCTCTGGTGAACAAACGTTCCTCCAGATACTGGTGGTCACCCCTGATAAACTTATAGGTGGCCATCAGATCACCCCTGAGCCTGAGCTTTTCCAGAATAAAGAGCCTCATAGATCTCAGCCTGTCATCATAAGGTCTGTTTTCCTGACCTCTGATCATGTGTGCAGCTCTTCTCTGGACTCTCTCAAGCTTCTCCACATTCTTTTTTAATTGTGGGGCCCAAAACTGAATGCAGTACTCCAGCTGTGGCCTCACCAAGGCCGAGTACAAGGGGAGAATTATGTCCCAGGATTTGTTTGAGAAGCATCTATGGATGCAAGCCAGCACTTTGGTTGCTTTACTAGCCGCAGCATTGCATTGCAGGCTCATGTTCATCTTGTGGTCAATGATGACCCTAAGTCTCTTTCTTTCATAGTACTAGTCAGCATAGCACTGCCAAGCCTATAAGGATGCTGCAGGTTTTTCCTCCCAAGGTGGTGAACCTTGTATTTTTCAGTGTTAAACACCATAAGGTTCTCGTCCGCCCATTTGCTGAGCCTGTAGTTTGGTGTCATTGGCAAACTTGGACAGTCCGCTTCTGACTTCAATGTCCACATCATTAATGAAGATGTTGAACAATATGGGTCCAAGGACAGAGCCTTGGGGGACCCCATGGATCACAGGACACCATGATGATTACCTTCTGTCAATTACCACCCTCTGGGTCTGACCACAGAGCCAATTTCCCAGATAGTGGATCGTGGTGGACTCAAGGCCACAAGTGGCCAGTTTTGCCATGAGGTGATCATGGGAGACCAGATTGAAGGCTTTTTTGAAGTCAAGATATAAGACATCAATCTCTTCTCCGTTGTCCAGGTGATAGGTTACCTGGTCATAAAAGGAAATGAGATTGATCAAGCAAGGGCTACCTGCTACAAACCCATGCTGGCTATCCCTCAGGATGTTGGCATCGGCCAGTCCATTAAGGATGTTCTCTTTAATAAACTTTTCTAAGATCTTTCCTGGGATAGAAGTCAGGCTGATGGGCCTATCATTTGCTGGATCCACTTTCCTCCCTTTCTTGAAGATAGGCACCACATTGGCCTTCTTCCAGTCTTCGGGCACTACAGCAGAGCACCAGGAGTTCTCAAAGATCTGTGCCAGGGGCTGGGCTATGATGCCCGCCAGCTCCTTGAGTACCTTGGGATGTAGATTGTCAGGGCCAGCTGACTTGAAATTATCCAGCTGCTCAAGGTGCTCCTTTACGAGGTCAGCATTGATGGAGGGCAGGGGATCTCCCTCACCCGGACCTCCCTGTCCTCTAGCGGGCATGGGCATCCCATGAGACTGATGCAAGACCAATGTAAAGTACCCATTTAATAGGTTGGCTTTTTCCTGGGCATCAGTTGTCAGTTGTCCCATCTGGTTTAGCAGGGGTCCAATGTTGCCTTTGTTTTTCCTCCGGCTCCCCACATATCTGAAAAAAGGATTTTTTATTGTCCTTGATGCTCAAAGCTACTTGGAGTTCAGTTGCACCCTTGGCTTTCCTGGTTTTCTCCCTGCAGGACCAGACCAATCAGTGCAGAATATTCCTCCTTGGAGGTGAATCCCATCCTCCATCATTTGTAGGTGTTTCTTTTTAGCCTCAGGAGGTCTGCTAGATCCCTGGAGAGCCGGGGGGTGGGGGGGCTGCTGTGCCCTCTTGCTGCCTTTCCTCCAAGATGGAATAGAATTAGCTTGTGCATTGAGGATCGCTGCCTTGAGAAGAAACCACTCTTCCTGGACTCTCCTCCCCCTGGGGTCATGGTCCCTTAGGGTCTCACTGACAAGCCTCCTGAGGTTGTCAAAGTTGGCTTTTCTGAATTCAAGGACTTCAGTGTTGCTGACTGACTTGCCAGCTTTACAGTAGATGGTGAAGCTGTCTCCCAGCTTCCCATCAATCACTAGGTTGCTGATTAGGTCATCCCCAATAGCCAGTACCAGGTCGAGCAGCACTTTACCTCTTGTTGGCTGACTTTTTGAGTCAGGTATAGGACATTCACACACGATAGGAAACTTTGCGACCACCATGGTCTTGGAGCATGCAGCCTCAGCCAGTTTCCGGGCAAACTCCTGGTCAAGCTCTTGACTTTGGGTGGGAGGTCTGTAGTAGACTCCCATCATTGTGTCCCCTGTGCCATGTTCCCCATGGATTTTAATGCAGAGGGTCTCCAGTCATCCGCCCTGGGCATCAACATCAGCTTGCAGGGATGCATAGCTTTCCTTAACATAGAGAGCTACACTCCCACCCCTTTTATCTACTCGATCTCTGCTGTACAAGGTATAGCCATCTATACCCATGGTCCAGTCATGGGTGGAGCCCCACCAGGTCTCCGTTATCCCTATGATGTCATAATTATTTGCGTTAAGCAGGAGGATGAGTTCCTCCTGCTTATTCCCCAATCTCCTGGCATTTGTGTACAGGCAAACAAGTGTCCCCTTGGGGGCCCTTGCCTTGTCCACAGATTGTACCAGGGTTGGGGCAGGGGTGGGCTCCCTTAAGTGCCCTGGCTTGCTGGCTTTGCAAGGGTTGGTCAGTGAGCCAGAAATGGTGGTAGTCCCCCCATCCCATGGCAGGCTTAGTTTAAAGCCTGGTGGAGCAGGTCAGCCCGTCTGGCTGAGAAGAGCCTCCTCCCCAGGGAAGAGACATGGAGGCCATCTCTTCCCAGCAGCTCACTGCCTCTCTCACCAAAGAGTGGGCTGTGGTCATAGAAGCCAAAGCCTTCCTGATGACACCAGCGCTGCAGTCTTTGGTTGACTATCTGGAGCCTCCTCTCCCTCTTCAGCCCATAACCTGAGACTGGGAGGATCAAAGAGACCACAACCTGTGCCCCCAGACCCTTTAGCCCTGCTCCCAAATCCCTGTAGCACCTCATGACCTGGCTGGGAGCGCTCTGAGCCGTGTCATTGGTGCCCACATGAATAAGGAGCATGGGATAGTGGTGTATGGGCTGGAGGAGCTTAGGGATCTTCTCCGCAATGTTTCAGATGCAGGCATCCAGGAAGCAGCAGACTTCCCAGTCTAAGGGGTCGGGGCAGCTGATTACCCCTTCAGTCCACCTCAGGATGGAGTCTCCCACAACAAACACTTTATGTTTTGTCTTGGGGAGAGCGGGGGCAGTAGCTGCAGTTGGGCCTGTGTTGCCTGCAGGAGCTGGCAACTCAGCAGGCTCTGCTGGGGCTGCAAGAGGTTCATACCTGTTGCTAAGCTCCGGTGGGGCAGAGGCCTTGGTGCAGCGGGCCTTAGGGCCCTTGACCACCTTGGTCCATCCCCATGACTGGACAGAATGAGAGGTCCCGGGGTCCTCTCTTGTCCTGGAGGGAGACCATGGTCTATACTCTGGCTCCCAGGGGAGAAGGGCCTGGCAGTAGGAGTCAGTCTCCTGCTTACAGTTCCTGATGGCGCACAGTCTCTGGACTGTGGCCTGGAGCTCCTCCAGCTGGCACACGAGAGACCTCACAAGGGGAGGTAGCCATGCTCCTGGGCCCCAGAGCCTGGAAAAGGGACAGGCAGCCCCCACAGCCGAGAGCCAGGGGCTCCATCTGTGTGGAGCCTGGAACCATGGGCTCCATATGGGTGGCAGTCTCTGAGGTGCCAGAGTTGGGGGCCACAGATTCTGAGGGGATCCTCGTTGTGTGGCGCTTGCCCATCCACATCATGCTGCTGGTAGGCTGGCTACAGATGAGACTGGCTTCCCTAGGGTGGGGTCTCACAGGCAGGGCCTCTGGCCCTTCCACGCACCCTCCTGCATGAACTCCACGCTAACTTATGTGCCAACAGACAAGCGCACCTGTTTGCGCAGCCTGTTCACATGGCTCCCTGGGGGGCTGGGCAAAGTAGGAGCCTGGATGGGGCAAGACCCGGCCCAGTTCCCACTCAGCCACCTCCTCCCACTCTCTAAGGGTTAGCCCCCTCCCACCATGGGCCCTGCTTACCTCTGGCTGTCCTGGGGGTTGGCAAGGGGCTCCGCAGCTGGTGGGGGCGGGGTCTCTGGAGGGCTTCGGGGGAGTGGATGTGCAGCGGGCTTTCAGCCATGCATTTCTCACCACTCCCAGAGCCTAACAGAGGCTTTTTTGCTGCTGGCGTGCGCTTTTATACTGTGCGCATGCATAGTGGGCTTGCCTTCGATGAAACTGCTCTTGGGCTGGGAGGGGGCCCTGCCCAGGATTTGGGGAACCCTGCCTCACTGGAGAGGGACTGGTAAGTACCCTCCCCCTACCTCTCTCTCTCCCTGGGGGGCTGGGACAAGTAGGGGCCTGGGGGGGGGTGAGACCCAGCCCAGCTCCCACTCAGCTGCCTCCTCCCACTTTCTAAGGGTTAACCCCCTGCCACCATGGGCCCCGCTTAACTCCGGCTGTGCTGGGGGTCAGCGGAGGGCTCTGTGGCTGCTGGGGGGACTCTGGGGGGCTTTGGGAGAGCAGGGGCACAGTGAGCTTTCACCCGCGCATCTCTCGCCGCTCCCGGAGCCTAACTGAGCAATCACCAAGTGTCTGTCAGTTGGATGGCATCTGTGGTATTTAAAGTCTGTGGGGCTGAGAATCAGAGTGGGGAGTCACTAGCCTCACTTCTCACACATCAAACTTCATGTTATCTTATCTGCCACTGAGCTTTGGGCTCAGGGATGCTTTTGCTGCCCTGGTTTCTGGCCCTGAAGAATTTAAATTATGTGGATGCCATCCAGTAGGGCCATGGAAGCTCTTTCTGGCACAATGAGAAAATGCTCCCCCTGCTTCCCCAGATCAGGAACTGCCTGATTAGGAAGCAGGGGTTAGGAACTTCAGCCCAATGCTCTACTCTCATCCTAGAGAAATGGAGTGGAGCGGCAGGAAAAGATCCCCTGCCCATTCCCCATACTTGTGTGTCCTTGGCCAGGAGAGATGTGGAGAGCCTTTCCCCATGCTTTACTCTCCACTGGGAACAGAAGGGGAGAAGTATCCACTGCTTCCTATACTTTCCACTGCTCCCTACACCAGATCAAGATTACCCTGGTGTCAGGAAGGCATGAAGAGCAGGAGAGAGGAGGCAGTTGCAAGGAGAGAGGTACTGCTTCTTCTCTCAGAAACATCTCTAGCAGTAGAAATTTCCCCAGAAATGGCCTTTTCCTGGTATTAGTTGCCTGGTTGGTGTATTTTTCTTCATTTATCAGGGTTATACTAATCCCAGATTGGCAGGGATGACCATGACCACCCTGACCACTGTTTCTGCTTCTGCTTCTGCTCCTGCTTCTGCTGCTGCCGCTTCTGCAACATGGAACACAGTTCACCTGCTGGGACCATCTGGGTCTATCTCACTCATTATTAGGGACTTGTTCACATTACAGAGCCTTTGCTGCTACAGCTGTTACAGAACACTGTATGCTTGCAGAAAGGCTTTTTTATGCCAGTTTATGTATACCATGTTCCCCAATTACACAAAGTAATCCAACAAAAGTTCATACCCTTTAGCTGAAGTATCTATGCTGGCTAAATTTGCTGTGTAGAGAAGCCTTTAGATGCTGGTGGCACTTTGGTTCCTTCTGTTCTTTTCCTGTGGTGCACAGTTTGGTTATACTATCGTATTTCAATCCTGGGGAAAATAAATTATTTTAATTAAATATGGGAGTGTATGATTCTCTGAACCAGTTAGTCTTAAAGGTGTCACCCTGCTTTGCTTTCTGCCTGACTTCAAACTAATACAGCTAACTACCTCGTTCTCCTTAAATGCTAGTAATGGTATTTTGCCTTTTTATGAATGGATGCTGGAAGTCTTCAGGACATTCAGAAATACTTCTGCTGGCACAATTAAACCTCATGTGATATTTTTCAAAGTACACGTTTTTAAATTTCTAGCTACCTTCCATGTGAAACTGCCAGCTCTTCTATTTACTCTTCATAACTAAGAATCAACAAAATAGCTGCCAGACATCTTTCCTTATCAAACAACTCTAGTAAGTTCTTGCATAAGTATTTAAAATGCTAAGGAGTTTGCAACAAACTAAGAAAATAAATGTCAGGTTTTCTTTCTTGCCACTGCAAAGCAAGCTACCGGCATTTGTGTACTGGCGATGGCTTTGAGGAACATGACAGTCCCTGGAACAGATCCTCATGAGCAGATGATGGAATCTTCACACCCTTTACTGAAGTCAATGAAGGAAGTAAAATGCAAGAATTCAGTAGCCTGGTGCCAATATTTGCCAAAGGCTGTGTGAGGCAGCCTGCCCAGACTTTGGCACACTATAAGGCCCCACTCTTGGAAATCATTGCATAGGTGTATGTTTAACGTTATGGTGAGGGAATTTGATGCTAACTTTCAATTGGCTTTTAATGAGATTTGAGCACATAACTGCTTTATGGACAGATCCAAAATGGAACTTTCAACTTTAGGTGGAAGATTACCTCCCATTACCTAGTGGTTATGTCATTATAGTGGGTGGTAGGTAATGTGAGTTTTAATATTTCCAAGTAACAAGTATTTTCCTTTATCTCCTACCTCCTGAGCAAATGCTACAACCACTAAGTTATCATATGAAAGGTAGGAATCATCATTATTAGCTGTGTTTTCCAGTGAAAATAGTTAGACACAGTGTTGTTGGTATAGGTTAGGTTTGCTTTGAGCATTAGGGCTGTGCGAAACAGCAGCATTTTGCTTTGACATCCATTTTGATGTTTTGATGGAACAGTGTTTCATTTCAACTTTTGTTCTGATTCAAAAACACTGTTCCATTCCGATTCATCAAAACGGTTTTGCTGTTTCGATGTTTCAATAGGGTCAGGGAAGGGAACTCAGCTTGGCTGAGTTCCCCTCCCCAGCACTATGAACAGGCTAGGGAAAGGAGCGCACCTTCCCCAGCCTGATCATAGTGCTGGGGAAGGGAATTCACCTTCTCCAGCCCGATCATAGCACTAGGGAGGGAAACTCAGCTGGGCTGCTTCGAAACTCAAAACATTTCAAAACTTTTGAAACGTTTTGACTGCCCTCGTTTCGTTTGTCTCAAAACAGTGTCAAAATGAAACATCCAGCAACATTTTGCAAAGTCCTAATGAGCATGACTACTCACTTGGATCTCTGAGGGGTCTTTGGTGTAGGGATGTCTAGTTTGTGAACTCTAGATGTACTTAGGTAGAGCTTATGTGTCTAGATCGGTGGTCTCCAACCTTTTTATGGTGAAGACCACTTTTTGGCACCCCAAGATTTACTGCCTCCCCACCTGCCTCTCCCTCCACCCCCACCTCCCAGACAAGCGGTCTGGGCTCTGACCCCACTCACCCAGCCCACCCTGGGTGGCAGGGGGTATGGCTTAGCCCAGCCAAGTACATTCTGCCAATCTTGATCGTGGAGCCTCTGATAGACTAAGATCAACTGTCAGAGGCTCCGCCATTGGCCAGTCAAATGAGATTAAGAGGTCGGTGACCACTGGTCTGGATGATTAAGAAAAACAAGATGTCAGCAATTTAGGGCATACATAATAGCTGCCCATTAAACCTCTAAGTAAGTTTTCACTATAAAACTTAAGGTTCCTGTGCCCTATCTGTTACCCTACTGCAAGTTTGGTTGATTTCTTACTTGGATTCTCATCCCTAAATTCTACCTCAAGTGCAGCTGAGGCACTTTTTTTGCATGAGGCCATTTAAATCATTGAAAATCCCAGCCTGTGAGTGCTCTCATTAAAAGTAAATGTAATACGATTGCATGTAGTGCATAAACTTATAGCCATGTATACATTTTTGCAGACTGAGAAAAAGTGAAAAATTATATGTTTGACCACCAATACTTCTTGTACTGTCTATATGCAAAGGCTTCAATTTCCCTGGCTATTTAATACACTAAATTAAATCATTTTGACAAGGTACTGGGGTGCTATCTGTGATATAGGTAGCAACGTGGAAGGGGATATAAACATTATAAAGCCCCCAGTCAGATTTGGAATATTCCACTTATGAAATAATAGTAATTATAACAATGATAATAATAACAACAACATCATCAACAACGGCAATAATAGTCATTACCATTATTATTTCACAAGTGCAATAATAATAGTAATCATATCCTATCCTATCACAGGAAAGCAGGGATGGAAGAAACCTGACAAGATCATCTAGTCCAGACCTCTGTCCAAGGCAGAATCATCCCTGACTAAACCATACACCAAGTGTCAGTCTAACCTGCTATTCTAAATTTTCAAGGATGGAGATTCCACAAGTCAGATAGTCTGTTCCAATGCTTGAGCATTCTCATAATGAGAATTCTCTTCCTAATCTCCAGCCTAAATTTCCTCTGCTGCAGCTTGAATTCATGGTTTCCAATCCTGTACCTTATGGGCATATGGACAACCCTATCTCTGTCTTCTCTATATTCACCCTTTGGGTATTTGAAGACAGTTATCAACCCCCCCCCCCCCCGCCAGTCTTCTCTTCTCTGCACTAAATGACCCTAGTTATTTCAACCTTCCATCTTATGTCTTGCCTCCTAGGCCCTTCATCATTTCTGTCACTCTGCACTAGACTCTTTCCAATCTGTCCACATATTTCTTGAAGAATGGGGCCCACAACTGGACATAGTGCCAAGTGAGGCTTTACCAGTGCTGAATAAAGTGTAAGAATCACTTCCCCTGATTGCAAATGACAGTCTTGTTAATGTAATACAGTGTACCATTGAGCCTTTCTGCAACAAAGAAACACTATTGGCTCATATTTAGCTAGTCTTTACTGCCAGGTCCTTTTCTGCAGTACTGCAACCTGGCCAAACATTTCCCAATTAGTATTTGTACATGAAATTATTCTGTCCCAAGTGGAGGTCTTAGCACTTGTCCTTGTTGAATCTCATCTGACTGACTGTGGATCATTTTTCCAGTCTATCCAGGCCACTGTGGATCCTAGTCCCACCATGCAAGTGTCTGCAACTCCACCCAACTTAGTGTTATAGTCAGATTTGTTAAGCATTCATTCAATCCCATCATCCAAATCATTAATGAAAATGTTGAACATTAACAATACCAGACTCAGGACGTACGAAGCGGGAGAGACAAAGACAGTGTTGTGGGAATGATTGTCAAAAGCCTTCCTGAAGCCAAGGTGTATGACATCCACTTTTGTTTCCCCCTCCAGATAACCTATCATCTTATCATAGAAGGAAAACAGGTTGGTTAGGCATGATTTTGGTGATTTCATGCTGGCTGTTCCTAATTTATTGTATTGCATAGCATGGCATATATCTGTGATTCTTGGCATGCACTGCTAACCACATCCATGTCCAATTGCTCAGGACCTGGGGTGCTAGACAGCTTTACCCTCTGCTCCTTGCAGACTCACAAATAATTATTTACATAATTTAATTATATACAGGGGGGAACTGCAATATGCAAGAGAACACAATATCAAAAGTTTGAAACTCTCCATTTACAATGGACAAGGATGATTTTATACAAGAATAATAGTTGATAACTATTTAAATTTATGGGATGATCAAATTAATGAATACAAATCTAAGAATTTAGGCACTATGTAAAGTACTCATTGTATTAAATCCCTAATTAATTATTTATAACTAATAGCCAGTTACCCTGACTTATGCCCAATGAATGGAGGGAGCCCCACTCCCTTCCCATCCTTGCTGCTACCACTGGAAGCCCTTGGCTGGGCTACCTCATGGCCCTACCACTGCCTTGGGTTGTGCGGGGGGGGGGGAAGGGGTGGTAAGTCCCATTAGCCACCCTTGTTCCACCGCCTATGCTGCCCAGCCAAAAAGCTGTTGTCCAAATTCAGATTAAGGCCACAGAATTGTACCATGGGTTATAGTCAAGTGACCTGCCCAACAGGATGTTTTCCCCACAGACCTGGTTCTGTTCAGTCTATACCATGAATGGCAACCTCAAAAAAATATTCCTTCCGATATAATGCAAAACATTCTGCAAAGGGGTCTGACTGAAGCTCACAGATGTAGTCAGTGTTCTGGGGTACAGAACTGCTGGGCACACAGCTATTTAAATCAGAACCCTATATTCTTAATTCTACTGCTGTTCATGCATGTAGCCATGTAGCTAATAGGATGCTATTATATTCTTCCTGTTTCTACATGTATAGTATTAGTACAACTACTAAAATTATTGGCCTTTAAAGAATGTATACTTTTAAATCTTGAAAGCACTTCACAAACATTAATTCTGTTTTGCAACATTCATCTGAAGTTAAGACAAAAATAAGTAAGGTAAGAGATTCTTGATATTACAACTTATTTGTTATACATCTGTCTATATAAATTATGAATGAGCCTGTGGATTTCTTCAAAGGATTAGGGTAAAAGTATGCAGATAGTTTGTGTTTAAACCAGATTCTTAAAAATGTTTAACATTGGATCTCATTCTCTTGAGAATATTGTTGTTGTACCTTGAAGGAAAAGCCTGCATGGCTTTTCCACTATACTAACTGTAAATTCCATTATAATAATTGTAAATTCAAGGGAAGATCATAGGTTTTAATATACAAGGTTAATCTTCAACATATATAACTAAATACTCAAGACTCTAAATTGATCCTGATTTACTCATACTCTACAGTGATCCTAATTTCAGAGAAAGCAGCAAGAATCTGTATATTGAGTGCTTTGACAAACACTGGAAAAAGAAACCATAAAAAGCATGTCAGTTTGGGAAAAGAGTATTTTCCCAGAGGTTATTACCATATTTCCTTGCATATCATATGTCCCAAATAAGACACGCATGATGTTTTTGGGAAGGAAGAATGAGGAAGAAAATAAGATTTTTCCAGAGTTATGGCTGCATAGAGCAAGGACAGAGCTTCATAATCATTTCATTCACCATCCCTTTATTGTTTAACTAGAAGCTGAAACCCTACCTCCTGTTGAAGACTGATCTTCCTGGGTGGATCAATGATTTTGAAAAGAGCTGAAGAGTCTCCAAAGCTGTGAAAAGAAAACAAGAGCAGCTATGAGAGAGCAAAATGTTATGAAGAAAGCTTAACTTCATTAGTAGAGCATCAAGACCATTAAACAGGGGAGATGATCATTAATGTCTGTGGAGTGAAGAACAATGGGCTATTAAGTCAATTGACTCTCTCAGCTGCCTGAATAGGCATTCTACTACTCCTGCCCAGTGGTGCAGAAATCAAAGTGAGGTTCTTCTACTGCATGCAGAAAATTAGGTTCCCCATTTAAGGTATGCAACCCAATTTGGGGATATGATTTTGTTGAAAAGGTAGATGCGTTACCCAAGTAAATACAGCATATACATTATATTTCATGTTCACATTTAAAAAAAAAATATTAAAGTTTTATGGGCAAATTAAGCAATTATTACCCAAATGTTATTCCACAGTCATGAAATAAAATTATCATATTTTCTGACACACCATGCCTCCAAATAAAATTCACACCTTTTTTTTGAAGGATAGATTGTAGAAAAAAAAGGTGTTTCCCAGAGTCATGGCCCGCTGAATGACAGAATAAGTCCTTCTGGGAACATGAAGTGTCCAGAATGGGTGGCATACCAGGAGACAATCTCGATGAGGCAGTAGGCAACAAGAACTATCTCCTGGAATGCCACACTACCTGTACATTCCATTTTTTTCTAGGAGGACATTCCATATTTCTAGGAAGATTTTGCCACGCAAGGTTAGGCCCCAGATCCTTATACAGACACTAGCAGAACTTAATTTTTTACTGTAAATAGTTCTTTATATAAGTTCCTGTAGATAAAGTGTTGTTTCCACATAACAAGCCTCATCAAGATACTACCAGAACCTCACTTGTTGCTTCAAGAGAAAGATACAGTACTCAAGCAATAGTTACAACTGTGACAGAGCGAACAAATGACTCCACCCTTTCAGGTTGCTGTGCCCAACACAAACAGCAGCCGTCTTGGCAGATGCATGGCACAAAGCATCTCCAGGATTTCTTTTTTCCCAGTGAAGAAAATAGCTCCTTCACTTAAGACACAGACCCCAAGGGGGGGGGGGGTCAATTTTGGGGAAAAGGTGTGTGTTGTATGTGATAAAATATGATATTTATCATCTGAATGATCGTATCACCAGGAAGACCTAGTCTTGGGACAGAAAGTCCTTGTGCTAGGTGCTGCATAGATTTGTTGTTTGTTTTTTTTTTAAAGCATTACATTGTATAATTAATTTATTATTATCAAACAATTTGTTCTGTTGACAACAACTAATATAATGCAACTCCCTAGAGTGAGTTCTAATTGAGGGCAAATATTTAAAACCAATTAAACTTTTTGTTCGATCTCAGTATAATACTTAAACCATGAGAGAAGACAGGGTGTGAGTTATGGGGCAATAATTCACACCTTGTACATTGTTAGGTTGAAGGCTGGAGACTGAATGCTGTTAAATTCACAAGGTGTAAATTATTATACCATAACTCAGCAACTAGCCATACCTTAATGTGATTATAAAACCATTTTATACAGAGAAAATATAATTGGAACAAGGTGGAGTGGCAATTAAAAAAAACAAAAACAAACAAATAACGATATATCAAGCATATTTATTTGTGTAACATTACGCTAGAAAAAGGAATCCCTAGATAAGCATTACAAATGTTGACAAAAATTAATCAATTTTTTCCTGTAGGTTTCTAGAGGATTCAGAAATGTTTATCTGTATTCTGCTGGAGCTGGGTGAGTTCTGAATGATGAATGCTGTGTTTTCTTTCAGATGCTTGTCAGTTCTTGTGAGATGTGTTGCTTAGTGCTCCAGGAACAGTAGGGGGGGAGAGAGGTGTCCAGACCTTGAAAACAGACTATTTGTGAATATATAGGAAAGTACTTGGGGGGAGTTTTTAGCATTCTAAATTCTGAGATATAGAGTAGTGGGAATTGTGTGTAACAAGGAGCCTTGTCCTGTCATGTTCTTCTTTTTATATTAATAAATGTCCTTCTAAGTCACTGACTGCTGATTGAAATTCAGTCATAATGTCTATGAACCTTATCAAAACTGGAACATTTAAATATCAGCTCATTCAATCTTGGAGGAAGATAGAGGGTTAGAAACTGTAGGATCTCCTTGCTTTTTTGCTTAGATACCCACATAAAATGCTTATGACATTTAACTTCTTTTCTGCCATTGTCCAATGCCTGATTAAATAGTGCTCTCTGTTGGAAGACTGGGAGATGAGGGGGGAAAGGGACTTGGGATCAGAGACAACCAGTTTCTCAGTGAATGAAATATACCTTCATAGCCCCAGTGTGCCAAGGTTATCAGCTGAAATAGGGCCCATCATAATAATCAGGATGAACTATAAAAAGAATAACTAGGTTCAGAGTATAAAAACCAAGATTCAAAGGAAAAAGGATTTCATTTCTCCCATTATAGTGAAAGAAGTTAGTTGCAACATTTAAAAATGGAACATGTTTCATATTCCAGTTATGATCTTTCTTGTCCTCCTCAAAGTTTATGATTTGGGGCTTTGGGTCAGCTTCTCATAGGCTACGGCTAGACATTAGACATAAACCAGTTTAAGTGATCAGGAACTGGTTTAAACCTGTAACAGAATGGATGTTCAGTGCACAGAAACCAGTTTCAAAATGGCTGAAACTGGTTTAAGATAAATCTGGTTGAATGTATCAGACTTAACTGATGTGGGTCAAACTGGTTTATGCAATGTCTGTCTCAGACTTCTTTCTGGTTTAAGTTAAATCAGAGTCCTCCAGAATTCCAGATGCTTTGCAGCCCTGGTTTGGGTTCTCTGCTCCAGATAACAGGCTGACCTATCCAGAGCTCCCCAGGGGATTCTGCAGGCACAGCAGGGTCTGTCTGGCTTCTGTCACTGTTCACTGCTTAAGCAGGGATTCTCCCCCACCCTCCCTCCCATCTCCCCCAGTACAGGCCCCACCCTACAGACCATAGGCATGTGGTATACTAGCTAATGCTGAGAGGTATCTGTGGATGTGTATCTCCAATTTCACTGGGACAAGCAGACAAAACAGTGTCTGCTTAGGGCTTTTTGGAGCTAATTAACAGGTCAGCTGGTAATTTCCCTCAATTCCTTCCTTGGAAAAAGCTGTTTAAAAAGAGCTTGAACTAATAAGAAAGGCTTTTGTTTTGTTGATGGGAAGATAAACATTGTGTTATCATCCTCCTGCTGGTTTGCAGCTCTGTCAGGTTAGCAGACAGTATGAAGAAGCAAGGAGAGGGAGACTGAAAATCTCAGTATCATTAACAGATGCATGCATTGCACACCACCTCTCCCTCCTTTGCCTCAGAGTTCTAGCTGGGGCTGGGATCATTCTACACTCTCACCCCTTGAGCAGTGAGCAGGAAAAACCCTAGGATGGTGTAGGCCAGGGTGGGGGTTTACACCCTTCCCTAATCAGCAGGGATCATGGTTTTTCCTGATAAAAAAATCACAAATTCCCTGCTGAAAAACCCAAAATCTATGATTAAGATTAAACGCTTACCCACAGTCCCTGCCCTGGCCCTGCTAGTGTTCCTCACTCCCCACCCACAGCCCCCACAGCTTTCTTGGTGCCCCTTGCCAGCCTCCCACAGCTTCTGCTCCCCCAGCCCTGCTGGAGGGGCCCCCAGCCATCAGGTCTATGGACCAGACTGCAGCCCCCCCGAGCCTACCCTGCACGCCCCCCCGGAAACCCTGCCACCTCAGGCCATGATTGAGGGTGTTCCAGGTACATCTGGCAACCCCTCGCCCCCATCCCAGCTAGTGGGGCTTGTGAGCAGCAAGGCAGGGGGAGAGTGCCTGCCTTCTGAGCAGCAGCAGGCACGAGAGACAGTAGAGGGCCCTGCCACCCCACCGCCCACTGAGACCAATGAGGAGGAGATGGGGTGCCTGCCTTCTGAGCGCCGCAAGCGGCCCCGGGAGCGGGATCATGTCTGTCCCTCAAAGTGGATGGGGATCGATCTCCCAGAGATGGTCCACGACCCAGATACAGAGAGGGGCCTGCTAGGGAACCTGGCCATTGAGGGCACTTTCACCGGCCTCACTGGGAAGTCCCCTCCCAGAGTACAGCCCCACCGGTTCTCGGTTGGCAATATCCAACTCCTTCTGGAGAAACCCCCCTGGGTGGCCCCCAGCTATGGAGGCCTCCTCAATCTCTTGGACCAGACCAAGGGCCAGAGGAACGTAGCCGAGAGTATCCAGCAATGGTGCCCAGACCCCGCGCAGTTTGTCCGCACCGCTAGTGACGCGGCGAGGCTCATGCGCCGGGACCCGGGCACACATCAACATGCCTTCCGGCTCGAGAAGCTGGTGACCCGGGTGAGGGAGGTGTGGGGCCAAGGCGGGCCCGTGGAATAGGGTAGGACAACACTAGGCCTCCCCCTGTCTCCATGGTTTTTGCCCGGTATCTATCACCTTCTCTCCCACCGGTACCCTGCCTACCCTTCCTCCCTCTTCTCCTGTTCATGGCGGTCACCACAATTGCCTCGCTCAACACCAATGGCTGCAGAGACCCAGTGAAGCGGACGGCCGTCCTGGACGGCTTGCAGCAAAAGTGCCTGGCGATCGCCTTCCTCCAGGTAACAGGGTGTGGGTTTAAGCTTTTTATTATTTGGAGCTCTGAACTCATGACCTAGGAGCAGGGGCTTAAGCCCATGTAACTCTTCTAGGTAATTGTGACGTTTTTCAAATTGATGGCCAGCATCAAATGACACCTGTCCTTGACTGGGTACAGGTGATGAGGTCAGAAGGATTATTTAAGAGGAAGAAGTAGGTTGGACATTTCACAACTTAGACATACAGAAGCATGAACCTCCACAGCTCTCTTTCTCATGCTCAGGGTTATTCTTTTGCTACTTCTATGACTTGTAACCTTCCCCATGCCTACCCTCTCTACCCAGTAAAGCTATCCATTACAGCCAGCCTTGTTGTACATGCTTGAAAGGGATTGAGCAGGCCTTCTTGCTCCCTTTACTCAGCTGACTAGGAGAGGCTACTTCCTATGCTTCCAGCTAGAAGAAGCACCCAGATACATTCTGCTAGGTTTAAGCAACCCCAAGGTCTACAGGGCCTGTGTATCCCAGGTGGCACAGGGCCTAGACAAAGACCTGAATCTGGGTGGTGGCAGTAGATACTGTAGGCTTGCAGGTGTTCTCCAGGAAGGGGATCAGCACCCCTGGGAAAGCATTTGAAGCCTGTTTTTTGGCTGGGCACAGTAAGGGGGGTGGCTCAGCACAGGAGCACCCCACTACTGGCCCACCACACAGGTTACTCATGCCTATAAGATGTTTATAATATGTATAAGATATTTATGAAACTTAAACTATTTAAAAATAGAATCATAATAGAATCACAGAAACATGGGCCTGGAAGGAAAACCTCAAGTCATCAAATCCAACCCTCTACTTAAAACAGGATTCCTTGTTTAAACCAACTTAGTCAACTGCTTGTCTAAGTTGCTCTTAAAAAACCTCCCATGATAGAGATTCCATAACCTCTCTAGGTAATCCATTACAGTGTTTAATCACCCACATACTTAGAAAGTTCTTCCTACTATCTACCATAAAATTCCTTTGTTACAATTTAATACAGCTTACTTCTTGTGCTGCCCTGTGTAGACACAAATAACAGTCTGTCACTTTATAACAGCCCTTTGTATATTTGAAGATGTATCAAATCACCCCTCACTCTTCTCCAGACTAAATAAACTCAGGTCATCCAACCCTTCCTTGCCTGTAATGCTTTCTGGACCTCTAATAATATTGTTGTTGAAATAAGAAAGGCATTAAAATTTCAGTCATCTTTATTATCCATTATTAGATTGCCCTCTTCATTAAGACACCTAAAACTTTCCTTGATCATCTGTCTGCTTCTAACATATTTACAGAATGCTTTCCTGTTGCTTTTTACAACCCTGATTTCTGCCTCTAAGCCTATGCTATACTCTTATATTTGCCATAAGTCACAAGGCCAAGTTTCCACTTTTTATCATATGACTTTCTAATTTTCAAGCCACTGATGAGTTCACTGTTCATCTAAGCTTATGTTTGGCTGTTCTTTCTACCTTTTCTTTTGTATTTTTCTCATGTATCCTTTATATAGTCTCTTAAAATAAAAACAGATCTTCTGGTTTCCTTTCTCCTTTAGACTAGTGGTGGCCAAGGTTTATGCCCTGTGGACTGAATGGACAGTGCCGGATCTATTCATGCCCCGGATCCCATCGGTGGGCTTGATTTGGTAGAGGGCCAATGTTGTGCCCATCCAAAAGAAGGGCAGGAGGGAGGACCCAGGTAACTATAGGCCAATCAGCCTAACTTCCATCCTAGGGAAAATCCTAGAAAAAGTTCATCAAGGAGTCTATCTGCAATAAGCTTGCAGAAGGTAAGATTCTGAATGACAGTCAGCATAGCTTCATCGTGGGCAGGTCTTGCCTTACCAGCCTCATCTTCTTCTATGACCAGGTAACTTGCCACCTGGACATGAGAAAACAGGTTGATATTGTCAGGTGAGTAAGAAACAGGCTGAAGGATAGGGCCCAGAAAGTTGTAGTGAACAGATTTGTGTCATCCTGGTGAGAAGTGGGCAGTGGTGGCCTGCGGGGATCAGTGCTTGGTCCAGTACTTTTCAAAATCTTTATTAATGATTTGAATGTGGGGGTGAAGTTTACAGGCCAAGTTTACAGACAACACGAAGTTATGGGGAAGCATGGTCATGCTTGAAGATAGGCTACAGATACAGGCAGACCTAGACAGCATAGCAAGTTGGACGGATAGGAATCTGAAGTTCAACATCGAGAAATGTAAAGTGCTCCATCTCAGGGTGAGCAACTCCCAACATACCTACAGCCTTGGTGCCACCAAATTGACTAGCACCACAAATGAAAGGGACCCGGGGGTAATAATAGACCACAGTATGACTAGCCAGCAGTGCGATGCTGTAGCCAGTAGGGCAAATAATACTCTGGCATGCATCAATTGTTGCATCTCCACCAAAACCAAGAAGGTGATTCTTCTGCTCTACTCAGCAGTAGTGAGATTGCAGCTGGAGTACTGCATCCAGTTCTGGGCACCCCCCTTTAACAAGGACATGGACAAACTTAAGAGAGTCCAAAGAAGAGCCATATGATCAGAGTCTCATACGACAAGCCATACGAGGAAAGGCTGAGGGATCTGGGACTCTTCAGTCTGAAGAAAAGAAGGCTGAGAGGGGACCTGGCAGCAGCTTACCTCTACACTAGAAGAGTACATCAAGGGCTCAGTGAGCAACTGTTCACCAGGGGACCCAAGGGGAAAATTAGAAGTGATGGCCAGAAACTCCTGGAAGACTGATTCAGGCTCAACTTTAGGAAAATCTTCTTCACAGTCAGGGTGTCCAGACTGTGGAGTAAGCTCCCTCCAGAGGTGGTGCAATCACTTACCCTGGAAATCTTGAAGCGGAGACTGGGCAGTCACCTTGCTGGGGTCACGTAGTGCCCAGTTATCTTTCCTGCTTGGTACAGGGGGCTGGGCCCGATGAGCTTTCAATGTCCCTTCCTGCCTTACAATCTACTAATCTATGGTAAATAGGGCTGGTGTGGCAGGGGCCCAATCCAGCTGGGGGGAGGAAGGTGCATCCTAACTCTGATCTGTCTGCTGGAGAGGTGGAGAGCAGCCCTGTTCCAATCCAGATACATGAGGGGTGGGAGGGGTGCAGAATAGCTGAGATCCAGACATATGGCAGAAAGCAGCCTAGCTCCAATCTGGATATGCGTGGGGAGTGAGGTCTTGTACTCTATCATTTCATGATCATAAATACCCCAGTTGTCTTCCACCTTTAGATTCTCAACCAGTTCCATCCTATGGATAAGCAACAAATTGAAAAGAGTTTTGTACCATACGTCAGAACAAGTGTATGTCTCCTTCGTACAGGCAGAAAGACCACTATCCTTTTTCTTCCCTGCCTATTCTTCCTAAAAAAGTTCTATCCATCTATGGCTGCATCCAACTCATGTGAACTATATCACCAAATCTAATTTACCCTAATTTCATCAACCCTTTTCATGTGTTCTAGGATTTCCAGTTCCTCTTATACCTCATGCTGCTTGCATTAGCATGTACACATATTATATGGCTGGCTGATAACCCTGATGATTTTCCTCCTGTAGCTTTGTTAAGACTCCTCATATTGCCTCCTTTTTCCTGGCTTTTATCCCAATCATGTTTCTGTTTACTAACCTGTGGATATTGTTAGTGCCCCTGATTAAACCTAGTTTAAAGCATTCCCCACTGGCTTAGTGTGCCTTTATGCAAACATGCTCTCCCTGCCCCTTCATTAGGTGGACCACATCTTTGTTAAGTAGGCCTTCTTCTTAGAGCATCACCCCATGGTCAAAGAAGCCGAAATCCTATAGGTGACACCATCCACACAGCCATGTTTTGATTTCCAGGATGTATCTGTTCCTGCCTGAGCCTTTACCCTTGACTGGAAGAACTGACGACAACAATCTAAGCTGCTGTCCTCTTCACACTTGCACCTTGAGCCCTGTATCACTTTTCATCTGTCCAGGGTTACCCCAGCAGTACATTAGCATGCAACTGAATGAGCATCACGGAGTATTTGTCGTAAAATTGGATGAGTCTTTGTAACTTTTATATAACATCTTTGATTTAGACTCATGGCAGGCAGAAAACCTCCAAAGGCAACTGGTCTAGTCAGCAGACAGATGCTTCCATCTCCTGAAGACGGGAGCCATGAATCCCCACCACCTTGGTCTTTGTGTTGATATTTGGGAATCCAAAAGCAGAGCACTGCCTGCTACAAGAGGGAACTAGCTGCCAACATCCATCTTTCTGGGCACCCAGTTCTTCCTTCTTTGCTCATGTTTCCTCCAGGTGATCCTCTCCTTCTATGTAGTTTCAATGAAATCCTAACATCCATTAGCACATCTCAATCTAACTACCGGCTCACATAGCTCCATTCCCTGTTTCTAGAGGGTATTCATAATTCTCACACTATAAGCAATCTCATATTTAACTGTCTTTGGCATGGGCATGTAGGCATGCTCCACAGAATGACAGACAAGGATATAAGAAAAGGAAAAATTCCATTTTCTGGGTCACACCATAAGTCCATCTAGATCAGCACCCTGTCTCATGCAGTGGCAGATCATGGATGCTGAGGGGGCAAGTGAACAGGGCATGTCTAGAATTTTACATCTTCCTGCTCACCTCCCACTGCAGCTTCCAGCATTCTCATATTTAGGAAGTTTTGTTTCAGAGGCTACAATCATATCTCACGATGTTCAATACCTACTGATAGAATTTGTCCAATCCCCTTTTGAACTCTGTTAAACTATCAGCCTCCACAATAGCTTGTGGCAATCATTTCCACAAGTTAATTACATGCTGCCTGAAAAAGAACTTGCTTTTACTAGTTTTAAACCTGCTACCTAATAGTTAATTTTATGTGACCTATTTCTATAGTATTTTGAGAGACAGTAAATAATAAGTTTCTACCATATTTATTTGAATTCAAGATTAGTCCCCACCCCCCATAAAATATGGGGGAAAAATATCCTTGCCTTGGATTGAAGTATAAGGTGTGGGGCAGGCAGCTGCTGTGGCTTTGCGTCCAGCCTTGACGTGGTATTTGCTTCTGCCCACCCCACTGCCTCTGTCCCCATCATCTCTCTTCCCTGCTGCCTCTGCGTCCTCTGTCACAGTCCCAGCTTCTCTCTCCAAGCACAGTAGCAGTGGCAATGGTTGTAGCAGCCCCAGCCCCAGCCTTAGCTCTGACTGACTCAGTCCTGGAACAGGGGCTGGAGCCACCACCACCACCACAACTGCTGCTCCATGGCCAGGTGGGAGACAGAATGGGGCCAGAGTCCCAACTGAAGGTAAGCAGCAGTGAGGGGGTGAGCGAGTAGGCAGCAGGAGGAACAAAAAGGAGGTGAAAGCAGTGAGGGAGTGCAGGGCTTGCAGGAGGGTAGACAGCATGAGAGGCAAGTAACAAGGGGGCACAGGTACCAGGGTAGGGGAGCAGGTGACAGGGAACACAGACATCATGGGAGAGGGTGCAGGCAGCAGAGGGACAGATAAGTGAGTAAGAAATCCGACTACCTGACCTTCATTACCTGTCCCCTGCCACTACTAACCTTTGCAGTGGTGATAGTGTGCATGTGTGTGTCAGGGGGGGTTAATTCAAGATGACCCTCCAATAATTATATTCTAAACATGAAAAATTATAATAAAATTATACATTTTCTGTATATGGAGTCTAATTACTGGGGAGTCATCTTAAATTCAAACTAATCTTAGATTCAGTTAAATATGGTATTTAGCTTCTCCTGCCATTTAACATTTTTTAAAACTTTATCAGATTCTCAACCAGGCTGCCACAGAATCCTCTGCTACTTTGAGATCCTTTTAAGGGTGCTGTGGGGTGCCACAAAATGTTAACACTGTTATGTGTGCAAACATGATTCACAAGATAAACCCAGAAATTTCAAATAGAAAGCCATAGTGTTATAAACATTCTGACGTGTTGTGGGCTCTCTGAGATCAACAGAAGAATTGCTCTATTATTTTTCTGTAGTCAAAAAATGAATGAAAACTAGATCTGGTATTTTCTGAGGAGTTTCCTGAGTGTATCAAGGGGTACTTACTGTAAGTTTTAAAAGGCTGAGAACCCTGCTCTATTGAGACCATTCACATCCACCTGCCTCAAGCTCCTCTGTTAACTGTTCATGGTGTAATTTGTTCCTTGTGTCTGATTAGCTTAGCCTTTCTGCTTAGGAAAACCCCACCTCTTTTTTCACACTTATCAACAATCGGTAGGCAGAACAGTGAGTAGCTCACTGCTAATACCCCAAACAACTGTGCAAGGTGGCCTAAAATGCAAAACTTAGAATACATATATAATGTTACCAAGAAATAGGAGTTCTTCAGTTTTCTTGGCTATTTTACAAATAACATATACACCCAGAAAATATGAACCAGTTTTTATTTTAAAAATAAAAACCCACCTGAAAACAAGCAAAGTAACTACACAGCTGTTTTCACTGAAGTCAGCGGAGAATACTTTGTGGCCTAAAACAGCATTGGGTTGATTGTATAAATGTATGTGTGTCAGAATCTAAAGTATCCTCAGTTTGTTTAATTTCAGTCTTTGGCAAAGGGGACATTTAGTTTTTAAGAGAGACATATTTAATGATTCTAATACTTTAGGCCATTATACCAATTTATGCAACCCCAGTGGCTAATAGGTATGTTTCTTCACCAGACAAAATAAATGCCACAGTATCGAAAGAGAAATCTGTAATCAGTTCCTAAGAAGAATGTAATAAATCAATCAATGGTGGAATGTAATACTGTGCTACATATTAGTAACAACTAATCTGAATTCAGGAAAAAAGAAAATATTTTTGAAGAAAACATTTAAATTCCAATTTGGAATTAATTAAATAAGCTACTCATCTGTCATGAGGTCTGAGTGAACAAAAACAACAACAACAAAAAGAGTATTTAGTAAATGAACTA